>NC_080837.1:30646956-31270155 GCF_030435755.1 Ochotona princeps | reverse complement strand
ATTTTGCTTCTAAGCATTATATTTTTTCATTCTTTTTTTTTATGGCAACCCATAGCATCAAGAATATACCATGAGGCTTTTTTTTTTTTAATCTCATTTCCTTAAGGTGAAAGACTTGGCAAGATAGAACTTGTGCACAATGAGAATTATAAAAACCCATGCCTGGGGCCCAGCATGGTAGCCTAGTGGCTAAAGTCCTCACCTTGCATGCACCGGGATCCCTTATGACCGCTGGTTCATGTCCCGGCACCCACCTCTTCCCATCCAACTCCCTGCTTGTAGCCTAGGAAAGCAGTTGAGGATGGCCCAAGACCTTGGGACCCTGTACCCATGTGGGAGACCCGGAAGCAGCTTCAGATTGGCAAAGCTCTGGCCAATCAGCTGCTTGAGGAGTGAATCATCGGATGGAAGATCTTCCTCTTTGTCTCTCCTCTTGTCTGTATATATGACTTTCCAATGAAAAATAAAATAAAATAAATCTTAAAAAAAACATGCCTAAGGAGAAAGTCCAAGCCAATGGCATTTACAAGCCTTTTTAAACTTTGCAGTTCTGTGGAGGTATTAACCTTAGAAAACCATGTGTAAGTCGACATAATCAAAGCAATGTATGAAAAACCCAATTCTAGCATCATATTGAATGGGAAAGATTAGAAGCCTTCCTACTAAGATCTGGAACCATACAAGGATGTCTAGTATTACCACTGCTATTTAACATAATACTGGAAGTACTTGCAAATGCTATTAGACAAGAAAAAGAAACCAAAGGAATTCAAATAGGAAAGGAGGAAGTCAAGTTATCTGTGTTTGCAGATGACATGATTCTATACATAGGAGAACCAAGAGACTCAATAAAGAGATTGCTACAACTTATACAAGAGTTTGACAAAGTGGCAGGGTACAAGATAAATGAAAAGAAATCAACTGCCATAGTGTACCCAAACAACCCCAAAGCTGAAGAAGAACTAACCAGCACGGTGCCCTTCAAAATAACAGAGCAGAAAATGAAATATTTGGGAAAAAACCTACCAAAGGATGTGGTAGACGTGTATGAGGAAAACTACAAAACATTAGGATAAGAAATAGAAGACTTCAAAAAGTGGAGAAACACACCATGCTCCTGGATGGGCAGTGTCAGCATCATCAAAATGCCCATATCACCAAAAGCAATATATACATTCAGTGCGATTCCAATCAACATGCCAAAAACATTTTTCACAGAGGTGGAAACAAAGGTTCATCTGGAAACACAAAAAAACCACAAGCAGCCAGAACTATCCTGAAGAATAAGAACCTAGTGGGAGGGATCACAGTCCCAGATCTTCAGACATGTTATAGGGCTGTAGTTATCAAAACAGCCTGATACTGGTACAGAAACAAAGAGGTAGATCAATGGAGTAGAACAGAAAATCCAGCAGGGAACCCACATATGCACAACTGCCTAATCTTTGACAAGAATACAGAAAACAATCCTGGAAAAAAGGAAGGTCTCTTTAATAAATGCTGTTAGGACAACTGGCTAATAGCCTGTAGAAATAAGAAGCAAGACGCACACCTTCCACCATACACGAAGATCAAATCTAAATGGCTAAAAGATCTAAACGTACACCCAGAAACCATCAAACTTTTGGAAGAAAAAGTTGGAAATACTCTGCAAGATTAGGTGTAGGCATTGACGTCCTAGAAAAATCATCAAAAGCAAAGGAAGTCAAGACCAAAATAAACCAACAGGACTACATTAGGCTAAGAAGCTTCTGCACAGCAAAGGAAACAATCAACAAAGTAAAAAGGCAACCAACAGAATGGGAGAAGAACTTTGTACACTACACAGGAGATAAAGGGCTAATTTCCAGAAGATACAAAGAACTCCAGAACAATAACATCAAAACAAACAAACAAGTCAAGAAATGGGCATGGGAAATGGGCAGACACTTTACAAAGGAACAAATTCAAATGGCTATCAGACACATGAAAAAATGCTCAAGCTCTGTGGCAATAAGGGAAAATCAAATAAAAACAACACTGAGGTTCCACTTAACTCCAGAAAGAATTGCCCACATACAGAAAACTGCCAACACCACCTGCTGGCGAGGGTGTAGAGAAAAGGGAGCCCTACTCCTCTGCTGGTAAGAATGCAGGCTGGTACAACCACTGTGGAAGAGTATGCAAAACACTTTGGCAATTAAAAATCTATCTCCCATATGACCCAACAATACCACTCCTAGGAGTATATCCAAAAGAATCGTTACACAAGAAAGCAACATGCACTCCAATGTTCATTGCAACACAATCAACAATTGCAAGAACATGGAAGCAACATAAATGCCCACTAACAGAGGACTGTAATAAAAAACAAACCTGTGGTTCATCTACACTATGGAATACTACGTGGCTATTAAAAATGAAATACAATACTTTGTAGCCAAATGGACCAAACTAGAGACCATTATGCTAAGGGAAATGAGTCAATCCAAAAAGGTCAGATATCATATGTTTGCTCTAATATAAGATAATATGATCTCAAATCTAGTCAGATGTCAAATCTAGACAGAATCTTACTCTATGTCACTTCATACTTAATTGTACCATTTGTAGTAAGCTCTTGTATTGTAATTCATTAATCAACCATCCACAAGAGGCTGATTGCTTATAATTACCTGAGATGGTTAATGCCCCTTTTATCACTGTTATTGGTATTACCTGTAAGTCACAAAGATCTAGTCCTTATTGTACCTTCATTAGGGCCCTGGGATAAAAGAATGATTGTGAGATAAAATAAAATGACTGACGTGATTGGGAGACACTCCAGCGACAGTATGATGGATTTGGGGAAATTCATGAAAGACATGCATTGTGAGACTGGAGGGGAGAACAGAGCAGAGGCGAGGGGGTTTGGGGGAGGGGGAAAAGAGACCCCAGCACCAACCAACCAAACTGTAGCAAAAAACAATAAAAAAATAAATAAAAGAAAAAGAAAAATGTGGTGGGATCCCATGTGAGGATTTGGGAAGGTGTCACAGTTACCCTCAATAATGAGGCTCAGGTATCTCAAGGAGTTCCCTGGGCCAAATAACGGACAGCTATGGGATTAAGACCTGAACAGCTTTAGGGCTCTTGCTCACACCCTCCCCGCCTCAGGACTGGACTGAGTGCTCCGGGAATTTTTTTTTTTTTCAACTCACAGAAAAGTTGAAACTAGAAAGCAAGAATCAAAGACTTTAGGAGAAAAAGAAAACTGGCAACCAACAACATCAGCCTTAAGAATGGTGTGCTGGCTTCCATGTCAGCTCCCTGGGGCTACAAGGCCTGCGTGGCTGGATGGGCAGAGAGATGCAGGAGCCATCGTCTCTTGCGGAACTGGCCCCACAGCGCACAGACTCCTGGGCCAGGGGTGCTAGACTTCCCGTTGTGGTCAGTCTATGGAAGAGCAGTAAGCCACAGACCTCAGAGAGGAGCCCTGCCAGGCTCTGGGTCAATGGAGATTGTTCACTGGGCTTCTCTGGAGAAGAACAGTACATACCCTCAAGGGCAAGCATCTTGATTGGCCAAAGACAGAGAAGCTGATGTGCACAGCCAGCTGATTTCATGGTTTCAAAACAACACAGACACAGACCTAATCCAGCCTGTTGTGCGTTTGATTCTGATCTATCAGCATCCCATTAATCTTCCCTGACAGATCTGGCCTTCTCCCTAGCAGAGCTGTTGGAGACACCCAGAGCAGAGCTCACCATGTAGACACAATATATGAGCCCACGACCTCTTTCTGTCGATATCTGGTAGGATTCATGGGAAGGCTGATTAGCACCCGGATGTTTTCAAATGGCTCTTTCCAGCAGCAGAAGTTTAATCATTTAGGTTTGATTTAATTCTCCCCGAGGGAGTACTCTCTGGTGAAAAGGAAACAGATCTCATTTCGGCAACTCCCAGCCCAGCTGCAAAGAACCCATCAGGTGGGACATGGAATTAAGGCAGGAAGTGCTGAGTGGAGCAGCTGCTTCCTGCTGAACATCTCCACCTCTGCCATGCTTAACTGTGGACCCAAGATGCAGACTGCACAGGCATTCCAGCTGACACGCTAGCCAACCACCAGGGGCAAAGGGGACCACAGAGGGGATGATGTTGCCCTGAAATGGACCTGGCCACAGGGATCAAAGACAACCAAGGGTAGAGCTTGCCGGAAATCACCCCCACTTACCTGCTGTCACTTAAGGATACAGCTTCCACTGTCCAGTCTTAAACATGAAACTGAAAATCATATGAGAAAGCCATAATTCAGGATTAGACCAAGGATACAAAACAACCTGTGTACCCAAGAGAGTTACATGACTTGACCAATTCACTGGCAGTTAGTTTAAACTCAACAACTTTTGTGATGTTGCCAGGTCCTGCCAAATGCATATTAAGTGTCGTAGAAGAGCCTCGTATTTGTAATGTCGTGTTTGACATTAGTGAGAATGTTGGAAGCTTTCACTGGGCCTGTACATGTCCAGTCATGGATCCCCACTGGAGTCTAAAAATGAAATCCACAGCCACCTTCTTCCTCACTCTAAAATCAGAGCGACACTGAGAATCCTTTCTTAGTTCATACATAATGTCATGCTTGTCCGGGGCTTCAAAAATTTAGTGAAGTCAATTAGTTTGCTTTTTAAAAAAACCAAAACAAAACAAAACAAGAGGGGGAAGGGCTGGCACAATGGCTCCATGGCTAAATCCTTGCTTTGTGTGTGCCAGCATCCCAAATGAGCACCAGTTAGCATCCTGGCTGCTCCACTTCCCATCCAGCTCTCTGCCTGGGAAAGCAGTAGAGAATGGCCCAAAGCCTTGGGACCCTGTATCTACGTGGGAGACCCAGAAGAGGCTCCTGGCTCCTAGTTTCACATTGGCTCAGCTCCAGCCATTGTGACCACTTGGGGAGTGAACCAGCAGATGGAAGATCTTTTTCTATGTCTCTCCTTCTCTCTATAAATCTGCCTTTCCAATACAAATAAATAAACCTCTTTGAAAATAAAATAGAAAGGGGACAGGCAGATATTGCTGCCAACTTTGTGTGATTCATGTCAGGGAGTCACTTTACAGCCCTATGGAACCTGTCCCATCACTGAGAAGTCAAACTAAGTCATCCTTGTTCTTCTTCCCTTCTGAAACCCTGTGGTTTCCTTCCCTTCACATCACTCTGGGGAAACTGAGCCTCCTTCACCTCACCTCACCTCACCTCACCTCACCTCAGCTCACCTCACAGTAATCTAACTGATCAGCACATTGGCATGGAAAGAGTGAGTTACCACAATCTTAGAAAATGATGTCTCCCACTTGAAGGACTCAGAACTGAGCTTGAGGAACTGCACAGTACCATTCTGAAAGTGGCTACGGAGAACACTGTTTCCAATAATGGCAGTGCTTGCCAGCCAGGCTGGCGCAGTGGATAGGCAGCTCCCCTTCCTCCTCCAGCCTTGGTTTCTTTACTTACAAACTAGTGGTGGGAGTGATGGGAGTAGAAGTTGAAACAGGAATTACTGGAAATTGCTCCTAAGTTTTTTTTCTCAATTTTCTAGCTTTCCAATAGAAATAAATCTTAAAAAAAAAATAAAAATGCAAAGTATTATTTAAAATTGGCAAAGGGCTAATGACTATCTTCAGTTACATGTGAAACAGATTTTTTTTATCAGTAACAATCTTCTAACATTCAAAACAATGTTCTCAAACCACTTAATAATTTCATTTCTAATATATCTCCAAAAGGTATAATTAAAAACAGAATAAGATATTCTTTGGATAAAGCTGTGATTTGAAAATCCCTAGAAGTTTATAGGTTTCTAACATATAAGCATACTAATATTGTGTCAGCCTAATTGTCCTCTATTTTGGCTCATCTAATTTACAAACACGATCTCTTTCTGAAGTTTAACAGTATTTGTAATGGCAACATCCGAAGCACTTTTGGCTCAGTGAAGTGCCATTTGTTGAACAAAAATGTCGTTGTTTGTGCAAGTTTAAACAATTCACAAGGCCAGATGAGTTCATTTCAACCCTACTTACAAAATAATTATTGGCACATGACCTGGGCTTTGGGGTAGACAAGACATTTTCAAGCTTCTGGAGGATTTACACAACCAAATTTCTACTATTGAAAGGGAGATTTAAAGATCACAGACAATTGAAAGTACAGGTTTAAATCTCAGGCTTAAAAAGAGTTTTGACAACAGGACTATTTACCATGGAACAATGAGGAAGATGTTTTGTTACAGTCTGAAACATGGAAAATATGCTGTTCAAAATCTTTGGCTCAGGAATAAATAAAATCCAGACTTGGACTATTAAAAATATCAAAGTGATCCACTCTGTGCCAACTGCATTTTATTCTGTTGTTTGTTATAAAGAAAATCCATTATTGAATGTAATGCAGTTCTGGTCAACTTATCAAAGACATTTTCCGTATGCAAACTGCAGTTCAACCATATGCTGAATATTCTTCTGTAATGGTTTCAATACACTTCTTTAACAGAACTATAGGCACAGAGATAGAAGGAAATTTTGAGTCATATTTTGACCTCCAAAACAAGGCACAAGTCACTCCAGTAATAGTCATTCACTTGTCTCTACTGAGCATCTAGTATTAACAGATTTTTTTTTTTTGGATGGCAACATAAGTCACAAAAATCATCAAGACATTCATGGCTTATTAGGCAGGAAAAAGCATCCTTGTCTTCATGGCTCCCATTAAACCTAGTCTGGAACTTTTCTGGCTATGGCAAGGAGTTCACCACATTGCAAGGAAAGCCATTCTGTCAGCAAGAAGCTAACTAATTAGGAAGGCATCAACTTGAGGCTGACATCAACTGACTGGTTTTGCCTTGTGGAATAGTGTGGAACATACCTAGCTAGTATCCTTCAGTCTAACCCTCCAAAGGTTTGAAAAGGACTTTCTGGGGTCCTGTTAGCCTTCTTCCCTCTTTTATGAAACAATCTTATTTCACCTTATTCTTATTATTCCAAAAATGCTTTAATTACCCTTACGGATTCCAAAAATTATTTCTTGTCAACCAGAGGAGTTGAACAGCTAAGTGGTCAATATTGTATGGAAACTAAAATAGCATTTTCAAATTATCACATTCAGAAACCAAAAGTTTTAGCATCCAATGGGATTCAATTTGAGGTCATTAGTTTCTAGTTAGATGAGTATATTGATTAACAACAGATGTATGGCAAAAGATGGGACATTAAAGTTTGCCAACACTGCATTTTAGAGAGGGGGAATTTCAAAACTTTCCTAAAAATTTCATGTGCTCCAAGATAATAGCTGAACTTGATATTTCCAATAATTTAAGTGCGGGAGTTAATTGGGTCATATTTCAGGTACAATGGCACTATAACCTAAGTTTCTTACTAGCAAATCAGGTGGATGACATCAGCTATCTTGAATGAATAATACACAAGACTTTCTCAAATATGTTAAATCTTCACTTGACAGGATACATTTGGCACCTTTATAAACCATACATAACAGATCCAAGATAATTTAAAGTCAAGGGACTTTAGCCTCCAGAAAAGCCCCTCCTCCTCAAACTCATGCAAGAACACAAGCCAAGGTATAAACTTAAAAAAAAGAGAGAGAAAGAAAGAGAGAGATTGTTTTATTGTGATATTTATGACACTGACCCACTGCTGGCAGGAATGAGCGGGAGTAATCTTGACGTATTGCACATGCCATGTGAAGGACGCACGGGTGATCCTGGGCTTCTCGGGCTGGCTCCTGGTCCTCCCAGACCTCAAGGCACGCGTGGGCCCGTCACAGAAATCTCATTGCCACTTGGTGTATACATTTAACAAGTCTTTGGTCTTAATAAGCACCATTACAAACCCTCACATTAAGGGCATTATTATTCTAGTTTATAAATGTTTCAATGATAAAAAATAGCACGATTACAGTATACACACACTTAATTTACATGTAATGTATTATACTCGTAACAGATAAGCTACTGAACTAACTTTGGTTGATTGAATGAATGAAGTATTTGAACTGAATACTTGCAAATTTGGTTTCTAAGTTGTGTAAATATTACAGTGCATTTATAAATCTAGTTTGACAATTTACTAGCACCAAATAGATATTATAAATGGCCAACCTAGTATTTGTACTTGGAGAAGCAAAGTTTAAAAATTTGAAAAAAGTAGTCCATCAATTAAAAGCACATTCCTGTATGCCTGCTGAAGAGTGGTGTATCAGCATAAATGGCCAACCCCCAAGGACATTACACAGCCCAGTTTTCAAGAATCAACACGTATGACAAGGTAGCTTAGCTACACACGAGAAGCCTGAGAAAGTAGTTGTTTTGAGCGAGGGCAGTCACCTGTACCTTGATTTTGTAATACAAGAATAGTGCTTATTTATACAAATTTACTTGGTGAAAGATTGTACCTGTGATATGAAGATTCTGATCTGGGGAAAAACATAATCCTACCTATCTATAGTTGTTTTTATTTTAATTATTTGGTCTCTGGATGGTGAATTAATGAAGCAAAATCTGGATTTTCATCTTCAGATTATCACCCAGTTCACCACTGAGGTAGTCTTTGTCATATTTGTCTTGTAACAGGTTAAGTTCTTTCTTTTTATAAAGCGGAGTACTGCTGATCTGTAATGAATAGGTTCCAGCCACCGGCTTCTTCTTGGTGAAGTGGAGGTAGCTGATCCCTTCCTTTTGGTTGATTTTAAAGAAGCCATCTTCATTTCCAGATTCAATCAAGTATCTATTGTGATTTGTCAGTGTTGTAAGGGCCGGAAGGAGTTCGAGGATTCGGACCTTGTTACTGACGTGAGAAATATTGAAAGCAAAGGTGGCGGTCTTCTCCACATCCCAACTAGCAAGACTCACATTGGCTTCTGTCTCCAACCCATCCTGGAAAGACGTAAGGCGACGTATTAAATACAACATAAACATGCCACTTAGTTCCCGCGTTCAGGAAATGTCTCAAATCTCACTCTAATACAACTTTTCTGCCCAAGCTGTGTATACCATATTGAGAAATGCTGTTGATGGGCCCGGTGCAATGGCTCAACTGATTAATCCTTCCCCTGCAAGCGCCAGCATTGTATATGGGCACTGGTTCATGTCCCAGCGGCTCAACTTCCCATCCACCTCCTTATTTGTGGCCTGGGAAAGCAGTGGAAGATGGCCCAATGTCTTGGAACCCTGCATGCACCAGGGAGACTCTGAAGAGGCTCTTGGTTCCTGGCTTTGGATTGGCTCAGTTCTTGCTGTTGTGTTCACTTGGGGAGTGAACCAGCAGATGGAAGATCTTTCTCTCTGTCTCTCCTTCTCTCTGTAAATTTGCCTTTCCAATAAAAATAAATAAATCCTTAAGACAAAAAAAAAAAGCCCTTGATAAAACTGGTAAAATGCCGTAGATCTGTAGCAATTCTATCTATGAAGTTCTGATTTTAAAGTTAAAGTCATTGATAACTACAAAAAAATGGAGAACTGCATATTCATGAAGGACTGTGTTTTAGTGGTTTTCCAGTGGGCATTCACTGATGCTATTTTAGAACAGTAAAGTGATGTCAAGAAAAAGAAGGTTGAGATCTCTTGGATGAGTATTTGAGACCTCAGACTGCAGTGGGGCTCCAACTCAGGCTCCAGCAGCGTCATCTGGAAGTTCATCAGAAGTGCAAATGGCCTTTCCTGCCCCCTGAGTCTGAGACCCTGCGAAGGGTCTCCCAGGGATCCCTTCCATAAACCTTCCAGGTGTCTCAGGCACACCCCCACATTTTAGAGCCAGTGTTTTAGCAGACTATTTTCTTTCCAAAGACTCACGTCATTTCCTGGTCCCAACAGATGGGCTGCAGTACTCAGTATAAACCAGTCCATTTCAATCTGGGTCGCCCTCCTAAAGACACACCTTTGACCTTCACTTCCTAATTGGTATGACCTGCAAATACTCAATACTTTTCACCTGGCTGCTGGCTTGCCTCCCTGGGGCCACATGCGCTGGATTCTACGGGCCTGGAGCCAGAGGTCTGGGAGAGTATCTGTGTACCTTGGAACTACCGAAAGGCTGCAGCAGCTGTAGGCAAAGTGAACCAGGCTGCTCCGTGTTGTTTTTGTCTACAGTCCAAGCTCCCTCACACTCCACATGGCTCTCTTCAGGAGAGGAGCCTCTCGCTCTCAGAACTTGGCGTCCCTGTGCAGGGAGCGCTGTGGCATTTTGCTCTTCTGCCCACTTGTCCCAGCTTTCAGGCCCTGTCCTTTCAGCAGACTGTGGGTGGGTGTTTGACTCTCTTTTCGGCGAGACAGAGGAAATGAGCAAGTATGTAAAAACCTTTGCATGGCCACTCCCTGAGAGAAGCAAGAAACTTCAGAAAGTCCCGCAGCATCTTGTAAAATGCAGCCTCCAAGTTCGGAGAATGTCTGGGTTTTCTCCCCTGGGGAGATTTTTCACACTCTGGAACATCCTTGGAGGAAACCACAGGAATCTGGAAAACTTTTCCCTCCAAGAGAGACACCAGCAAAAGCCCCCTTCCAACTTACCTCGATATGGGAGGCATCTGTTGTTGCATTTGCGCTTCTCCGTTTCCTGCCCCGTTTAGGGTAGCCGTTGATCTTGCACTCGTAGCAAGCCTCTGGGGAGAGGGAGTTGTCATCCATTTCACCACTGACAGGTGGCTCGGGGCCTCCTCGGCTCATGCCCATTCCAGAAACACAGTGCCTGCGGGCAGAAGGGGCGCACAGAGGTTTTCATTAGAGACTCAGGGAAGCTGATGCAGGTCTTCTGCTAAATTGTGGCCTCCACACAAATGACACCTTCAACCTATGACTGTGTGTGTCCAGTGGCTAGCAGTGGGTACTGAAAACCACCTTGAGAACCTGTGTGCTTGTCCTCTGATTCCTGATGTCCTGCATTGACTGACTTCTTTCTATCCTACCCAGTTTTGCACAGCGACTGTCCTTTCATTTCCCCAACTTCACACTAGCAGACATGTTTCAGTGCTTAGGACTGGGGGTGAGGACAGAGAGTGGAAACTAAAGAGGAGAAAGCTGATTGTACCTTGTCACATCAAAACATCTTCCTCCCAGGAACCAGGCTCCACAGGACGGAGCTGGGTCTGAGACATCACTGTTTTCTCTCTTGGCCTCTTCCACCCCTACCACGATCCCCTCACATGACCTTCCCAGCAGCTGCTCCTATTTGTGGATGTTTCGCTTTTGCTGACACCACTGAGGCCAGGAAAAAAGCTCTTGGTGATAACTGAGAGTTGATTTAGTAACAAATGGCAAAGACAGGCAGTATAGAGAATGCACATATCAGAGCCTGCCCAACTGTGGGAAACTGTTTCAAGTCATTCAAAACCACTGGGGCCATTGGCTCTGACTCACATGAAGCCGGATAAACAAACCCGTGCCCAGGAGAGAACTAATTCAGCTGTTTTTCTTAGCCTTTCAGTTATCAAAGCCAAGTTATGGAGTGAGGCTCGCATGTTTCACAAGTATCTTGTTTTTGTAACTCTGCTTACTATTTAAGAGGCCACTTGGACTGGGTCTTTACACCCGGCTCCCTTTTTCAAGTGTGTTGGTGCATTTGAATGATCCTAAAAGAATCTTGATTGGAGGAAAGATTGTATTTTAATGACTCATCCAGAGACCAACATTTTTATAAAATATGGGTCATGAAGTATAGCCAACATTATCTATTTTCCTGTAATGACTGACCTACTCTATCAACCATTGTCCTGTCTGCCTTTAAGATTCAAAATACAATGTTGCTGAGCAGAATGCTTGCTGTAATTCATACCAATTTATGAATTCCTGCTCTCAATTTTCTCAATTTTGACATATTGCTTTCCCTTATTCTTCTCTGAAAGAATGAACATGCAGAGACAATAACATGGATGTACTGACAAGTGTTCAGTGTGTGTGTGTGTGTGTGTATCCATCCACATAATGATAAAATTATTGGGAGATAGACCTCAAATTTGCAGCCCCCAGCTCCCTTCTCAAAATTTCTTTCCAGTATTTTCATCTCCCAAGAGCATCACTTATAAGAAGTCTGACTACAGAACCCACTGGCCAAAAGCCAGTATGGAGTGTCACAATTTTTGCTGGAAAAATGGTTGTGGCCGGAAACTCTAAAGAAGTCAACTGAGAACCAGGCACGAACATCTGGGAATTTGTGTCCTGTTGTTGGCATTTTGTGTGCTTCTCATGAAACATTCTTTTTTCTTCGAGTTTATATAGTACCAAAAATTAATTGCTTCATGTTTGTGTGTCAAGAAATCAAAGATCATTCGGTTTGTCCATGTTACATCTTCCTGGAAAACCATGTGTGTCCAGATGGAGTTAGCAGAACAAAGCACCCAGGCTTTAAGGAATTTACCCCAAAACTTTTGAATCATCGAGTAAAATAAAAATATCCTTTCGTTGCTCCAAGTCTCAAACATACTTGCATATGGTATGATAAAGTGTTCTATCTGGAAGCTACAGTATTTCAACTCTCATATTCAGTGCTTTTTGGGCAATATTTAATGCAAGTCTGACTTTGAAATCTAAAAACATATTTTAAAACTCTAAAGAACCTTCAGTATAAAAAATAAACAAATAAGATCTGATTTCTTGAGAGAGGAGCTGGATAGGAAAGTGTTTTAAGACAGAATCCTGCCTGGCCAAGAAGAAGGATGGCCAGTAAGCTCAAGTCTGTCACTAGTTGGCAAAGAGATGACTGGCTTTCCAGCAAGATGTAATGATCAAGGCAGTGAGATAGAAAAAGCTTAGCAGGACACAGTATTTACAATGCCATTCCAATGTCTGGATTGCCTAGATATTTGCAGAAATCAAGATAGCCCCTTTCAAATACAACCTCTGCAAAACTAACTTAAACCAATTATAAAGAATAATAAAAATTACATATGGTTCTCTTCTACTAGGACGGGTAAATTTGAGTTAAATATACTTAGTTATAATATGAATGAACAAGTCTCCAAAGCAACAAAGAAGAGTAAGGCTTACCCTTGGCCAATCCGGAAGTAGCCAGGCGGACAGCCACACAGATAGCCACCCTCGGTATTGGAACACCCATAGCTGCAGGGGGCCTGGGAAGAGCCACATTCATTGATATCTTGGCACCCTCCACTGAACTGTTCATACTGGAAGCCAGCAGGACACATACACTTGTAACTCCCCAAGGTGTTGTGGCAGGAGGCGCCTCCACAGATGTGCGCACTGAGGCATTCATTTTCATCTGCAGGGAGAACAAGAGAGCAATATGTGTGTCACACTAGCCAGAGATGGCCTTTTTTTCTTCTTTTAAGATTTATATATTGGTTTGAAAGTCAGAGTTACAAAGAGAGAGAGAGAAGAAATCTTCCATCTACTGGTCCACTCCTTTGAGGGCCACAATGGCCAGGGATGGGTCAGGCCAATGTCAGAAGCCTGAAGCTCCATCTGGGCTTCCCGAGCACTTGGGCTATCTTCCACTGCTTTCCTGGGCACATTAACAGAGAACTAGATTAGAAGTGGAACAGCCAGATCCAGTGCTTATTTGGTGTGCTGTCGTCTCGAATGGAGGCTTAACTTGCACTGCCACAATGGCATCGTGTGCCAAGGATTTATAATGAGGTGACTGGGTCAGGTCACTTGTGGCTGGCCGGCCGGCCTGCAGCTGAGCTCTCCAAGAGGGAAGGCAGGCAGAGTTGGTTGGAATAAGGAGAGAAGCAACTGAGAAACATGTGGAAATGGATGTGGCCTGTTGCCATGTTGTGACTAAACGTGGCAGATGAGGTCCGATGCACCAGGTGGAGAGCATTAGAGGATGGCATGTGAAGATCAGTAGACTCCAGTTCTCACTGGGAGCCAACACTAGCAAGTTCTGTGGCGCGGGCTCATAGCTCAGCTTCAGGGCTGAGGGAGTGAGGGAGGGAAGGAAATCAGGCAGTTGCCTGTGTCCTGCTTGGCAGGAGACAGCGATGGGACAGATATCTTAGAAGCAGAGGCCACCTGTCTGTCGGAGGCCGCTGTGCCAGGCTTGTTTTGGTCAGGATGTGTGGGTCTGGCAGGGGCTGATGTCCCACAGGAAGTGTCTGCCCCCCCTTGGACTTCCTTTTGAAAAATCAGCGAAAGCCCCCAGGGTGCTTATTCTTGGAGCTGAATAGTACCTCCTGGTATGTCTGTTCCCATCTTTGAATGCACCCCGGCCCCCCCCTTATCCAAACCAGCCTGCTACCCAGAGTGTCTGAGCCGCGTCAAAAGCTAAGTGTGGTTGGAAGGGATTTGGTGCCGACTTCACAGGGGAAAATCCCCAAGAGAGACAGCTGCTGCAGGACCAGCTGCCCACAGGAACCTGCCCGGTCTGATGGCTAACAAGCAGGAAAAAGAAGCCCGACTTCAAAACATCAACTGGAAGGGAGAAAACTGTCAAGTTTCTCATCACTTCCAATTTATACTTTTGAAATCTCCAATACATTTGTGTAGACCTGCTTAGAGAGAGCAGATTGGAAACTTGCTCCAATATTTCTGAATTGCTCCAGCCCCATTCAGGCCTGTGCTCCTTGGGATCTAGAGGAGAGGGTCTTTGCTTACAGAACGCCCACTTGCAGTGGGAGAGGCAAAAGGAAGGGCGCTCAATGGGGACCGCTACGCACTGTGGGAAGGTGAGGCTGCCAGGTGTTTCATATCCCGTTACCTGATCTTCCCAGCCACACAGGGAGGTAGGTCTTGTAGTCCCTGCTCCGAGGGAAAAGGAGTGAGGTTTGGCGCTTGTTGCCAGCTTCTCAGACCCAGGAGCCGCAGGGCACAGACTCACAGTCTGGCTTCTGGGACTGCAAAAGCCATGCGCTTTCCCTTTGTTCCATACTGTCTGTCAAAGGACTCACCCCCATCCAATTGGTACTTCTTTTTTTTCTGTCATTAGTTTCGCTTCCTTGTGAATAGGTTCATTTTGGAAGAAAGAAAATGTTTCTAAAAATATTGTCTTTATTCCTCTTATTTTAAATTAGAAAACAGGTGAGGAAGCTTCGGGGAGGGCAGGTGAATTGCCTGAGCCCACTTAGTGTGTACGCTGGTGTTTCCCTCCTGCTTCTCCTGTCTGTCTGTGAGCTGCTGCTCTGTGCTCTTGAGTGTCTATTTAAAGATCCCTTTTAACAAGGACAAGCCCTCATGCAAGATCACTTCATCTCCAGGGTTCCTAAAAACTGCTGTCTGTGTCCTCTTCCTCTCACTTTAAATCAGGGATGGAGGTAACAGTGGAGATCAACGGAGACTTCTGGCGCCAAGCTCCATGTTGGAGACTGCAGAGCTGTGGGCATGTACTTGGGTGAGGAGATCCTGGGATGGATAGCTGCCTGCCACTCCACATGTCTCCTCCCTGCCGCTCTACTTGCTCCCGGCCCGAGGAGGCAGCTCTGGGAGCAGCAGCCACACTTGGCCCCCCAACTGGCCCTGCACACCTCGGCCCCCTGGTCCTCAGCACCTCAGTCCCCCGGCCCTGCACACCTCGGCCCCCCCCACTGGCCCTGCACACGTCAGCCCCATGGTCCTCAGCACCTCAGTCCCCCGGCCCTGCACACCTCGGCCCCCTGGCCCTGCACACCTTGATTCCCTGGTCCTCTACTTTCAGCTGGGCTCAAGTGTCTGTTTCCTGCTGGTAACTTGATTAATGAAACCTATAGGATTTGTGGGCTAGATTTACTCTGCCTCCCCTGCTCCCTGCCTCAAAGGGCATTACTAGAAGTTAGAATAAGAAAAATTTTGTTTTGAAACAGACATTTCTATTAAAACTGTCCGCAGATTGCGAATCATGGGAGAAAACAAATGTCTTCAAGGTGAGTTTTCAAGTCAGACTGGGGTAATCAAGGAGGTTAGAAGGTGATCTGTATCATCAAGGGGGCACCCTGGACAACACCCAAGGTTCTTTTTAAACTTTGAGAAGTGACCTGTGTTGCTATAAATATCCTTTGTGTCTCAGGATCTCTCCCCCTCACTTCTCAAACTCCCTTGTTAAACTGCTTGTTAGTGCAGTTTAAATAAAACTTGCTTATCTGGGTTGTAGGTAGGATGGATTGGAGCTTAGATTAAGAAATTGGCAAATATTCAGTGTTTACAGTTTAAAAATAGTATGTTTATGTACTCACTCTTTTTATCAATATAAAAACACCATTCAGTGACCATGCTTCGTATTTTTCCTGGCCTCTTTCATCCAGCGCATGTAAATCACTACACAGGAATATATATATATATATATATTCCAAAATATTTGTTTTATTTTTCCATTTGGAACTTAAATAGGTGAGGATCTTGTTCTTTTAATAAGAAGAAACAATCCCATCAAAGTAGCATTATAATCTCTGAAAATGACTTCTTTTTTATTATTATCATCTGAAAATCACTTCTTAAAAGAATGGAAATCTACTGCCCATTCTCTATAACAGAAGGCTCCATTGTCTGGCTGGCATAGTAAGTGTTAGCTGTGGTGTTAAGGCAGGGACAGCTGCAACATTCCTCAATGTAGGACGGGATTTCTTTTGTTAATTTTGTCCAGGGCAAAGTGGTTGACTCCAAGTATAACCTGAGGCTTTCATTGCGAGAAAGTAAGGGAATCAGTGGTCCCTTATGCGAGACTAAACTTCTGGCTGCCTAGGAGTTAGGGTCCCAGGAGGAAGAGGGGTGGGCCTCAGGAATCGGCTCTGCTTGGATGCTCTGGAGAAGCCACTGCAGCCCAAAACAATGTGCTCTTTCTGAATGGCTCTAATTCTGAAGGTTTATCAAGACAGCTTGGCATTTAGGGGCATGAAGAATCCCAAACTCTTCTAACTTCTTCATGAACTTAACTCTTTAGAACATTCAACCAGGAGATGAATTTCATGGGACCAAGGTAATCTCTATAGAAAGCCAGTGCATGGCCTAACCATCTTTTCTATTCTGGGAATAAAGTAGGAAGAGGAAGATAAGATTCAGGAGACATAAATGTTTTCCTACATCACTTACCCCATGGCCCATATTCTGTTAAAGGGACCTACATGAGAACAGACAGGGTATACTGGGTATTGAGTCAACAAAACTCACTCTGGAACTTCTGTAAAAAATGTCATATTAAAATCAATGTCCTCCCTTAGTTGATAATGAATATAGACATATTTAGTAACACCAGACAACACAGAGAGTTGTGCAAACTTCAATGTGTCTATCACTGGGGTCAACCTTACATTGGTAAACAAAACCATCAAATGTGTCTTTCCTGGGAGTACAGTGAACTGCTGCAATGTAAAACTCCCACCCTGCAAATGGTAGTTCTTTGAATTTTCCCTAAAGACTCTGATCAAGGGTGTGGCAGCCAGAACAGATCACCCAAAGGCAATCTCAGCTGTGGCTCGGCCAATGATCACTGAGAAACAGCACAAGTGAACGTGATTTTTCAAAGACAGATACTCTCAAAGTACCTTTGTCATGATTTTTGTTTGTTTGTTTACTAATTTGCCAGGATTGCTTCCCCTTCAATAAGGTTAGAGACTTTTCAATATCTACTCGTTGCATTAATAAGCAATGTGAAATTTCAGAAAGAAAGCAGCATTTTGACATGCTAACAGGCGGGTTAACTAGAAAGAGCTACTTGCCGACACACTGGTTCCACTGGTAGTGCTGGAGGTAGCCCTGGGGACAGCTGCACCTGTAGCCGCCAATGATGTTCTGACAGCCATGCTGGCAGCGGTGGTTGCCTTCACACTCATCCACATCTGAAAAAGAAGCAGAGTTGCCTTAAGGACAAGTCAACACTGTGTCCCAGACACTCTGGGAAGCCATACTTGTCTGCATGATGATAAGAAATCTGACCCTGAAAAAGTTACTCTACCAGCAAAAACTTTCAAATATCTACTGTGTTTGCTAAGTCAGAGGAGAAAACCATTGAGACTCCTAGTAATGTCTACAAATGAAGATGGTAAGGACAAAGATGTAAAACATGGTGTCCATTAGAAGACCTCTATAAATTGTATAAATTTCTAATAGAATTAGAAACCAAAAGGTGTCATGCAAAAAATAAAATATATGATTTAAATTTTTAATGGTGTTTTGCCAGAAGAATCATTCCTCATATGTTTAGTCCACATTGAGGAAGTTCTTTTCATGGCTTAGAAATCAGTGGCCAACCATCAAACTACTCTTAACTGAGTCATTCCCTCTTAGATTAAACTAACAACTGAGTAGGAAAAGTACTAAGATACCTAGGAAGGCATGAGTTATAGATACAATCGAAAAGCAATAAAAGAGGAATCTCTAAGGTATTGGACCCATGCAAACCAGACAACATATTTGCCATCTTTTGATGGGTGTCGCTGCTATATTGAATCTGGATAGCTCACAGAGAAGGCCAAAGTGGACAGCTGCACAGTCCACCTCCAGGACACCTCTGCCAGAGCCCACCAGCTGAATCACAGCTGAAGGTTTCACCCACCTTCACAGCTTGCACCAGTCTGGTCAAGAGAGAAACCCCGCTGGCATTCACAGGTGAAGCTTCCTGGAGTGTTCTGGCAAATGCCTTTAGAGCCACACAGGTTGACATCTGAGGTGCATTCATTGTTATCTGTAGGAAACAGTGTGAGAGGGGAAGGAAAGGTTACAAACCCTCATAGCTCCCTTTGTGTAATAGGAAGTGAGAAGATGAACTCAGAAAAGACCAAAAAAGGCCACTGTGAATGCACATGCAATGCACACTTGCATACTCATGCATTTCATTCTGTTTTTGTTGTATCCCAACAGCAAAGGAAACAGAAGACAGTACCCTAAAGAACCAGCCACGTTGCAGTCCACTTACCAATGCAGGCCGTGTGGTGCTGGGTAAAGCCAGGAGGACATTTACAGGTGAAGCCACCGATGGTGTTGACACACAGAAACTGGCAGTTGTGCTGCTTTGTGGAGCACTCATCAAGATCTATGAGAAAGCGCAAGGTGAGCACTGGGAGCTGCTGACCGCACAGGCAGAGAGCCACCTGGAGGGCAGCTCAGAGTCACTCCTGGCCACCACTAGGAACGGGAGGAACCACGTGGGAAGTGTCCTTACATTCTTAACACAATAGAGATATATGAAATATAGGACATAGGCTCTCTTTATATAAATAGATTACAGTTAAAAATGTTCAAAGGAAGACTTAGTGATGAAAAAGGAGTGGCTCTTTGGTGTGGGAATCAAGGAAAACTCAATTCCCTGTTTTTAAAAGAAACAGAGGAATTTCTCAACAAAGGAATTTTCAGTAAATTATAAAACTCCAAACAGAAAGTGAAATAAAAGATGAGTGCTCTGAAAGAAATTTACAAAGCATTCAAGAGCTTGATTTAAGTAGAAAGAAAAAGATGTTGATGATGAAATTAATTTGAGTTCTTAGTTCTCTCTTTGCTGCTTTTAATTTAGTAAAATGAGGTAGCTCAAGAACAAATCTGCATTCTTGGGTTGGAGAGTCTCCTCTGGGTAAAACAACATGGAGCAATCAGTAAGGCAACAGAAGGAAAGGGAAGCCTCATGCTTACAAGTTAAAAGCACTTTTAAAAAACCTGCCTATAGAATTCATCCAACATCATTTCCTGCAACGCCACACACTCCTCATCTGTAATCAGACCCTCATAGCTTAACTTTTAGGATCCTTCTCAACTCCAATCAATGTGAATTACAAATATCAAGAGAAACAAAGTGTGCTCTAGATTCTCATTTATCTTTATGATCATTTTGAATTCATTGTGCACTGAGGAATGTCTCCGTCCTCCCGTGACTTTGCCGCCATGCACACCCCACATGCTGGCTGCAGCTGCGTCACAGCTATTTTGCTGTGACTGACTCCACAGAGCCAGCTCCTGGCTGGGTTTGCCTCTGGAGTGGATCAAGACACAGAGCACCTTCCTGGATTTTCCCCAGTGCTGACTTCTCTTCCAACTTCTCCTAGGCTCTGTCCACCAATGAGAGGCCCAGAGAGCCTGTGGGCCTGCAGGCCCTCTCTTTGGTGCAAGAAGCTTTGCTGGTACCTCAACATACACTTGCTGAAGCTCACCTGCACACACAGGAGGGAGATGGCTCAGCACTTTCCTCAGCAACACTGTCCCCCAATGCAACATGTCAGGGAGAGCTGCACCTGTCATCCTCACCACCAGGATGTCTCTCTTCCCTTCTCGGCTCTTCCCTGGATTCTATCCAAGACTCATGGGGAAGTGCTGCTTCCACATTCCTCCCTGGCCCAGACCTCTAGTGCCTTTCCTGGTCCACATGGTCTGTACCAGTCATTTTAATATCAAGCCCAGATGCCCAGGATGTGGGAGAATTTAGACCTTGTGTAAAAAGTAGCAAATAGAGATCTTTGCAGTAAAAGGATATATTAAAACCATATAACTGCTTTTTGCATTCCCAAAACTGTAAAGACAGCATTATTAATGTTTTTTTGAATTATGCAATTTATAAATTATGACATTCATGAACTGTACTATACACTTACTTTCCATTTTTAGCTCCTAATTGCTAGCACCTATTTGGAAATTTCGCCTCCTCCCTGGGTTGCAAAATCACTATAAATTTGTTTGTTATAGATAATTTGAGGGTACTTCAAAAAGTTCATGGAAAAATATTTAAAAAGGGTTTATTTTGGTGTCAAGATTTTTGAAATCCAGACATAATGGCTTTTTCAAAATACATTTTCTGTGAACATTTTGACATATGCTTATGCACATAATGAGAGCTATTTTACTCCCTCATTCTGGTCCTTCATTTCCAAGAATGAATTCAGGGATCTGAGTTGTGGCCCCACAGTGCCTAGAACTGCCTGAGACCTACAGATGTTCAGTAAGTTCCATGTTTGAGAAGAACAAAGCTGTGAGTAACTCAGCATTTAAGTGACTAGAAATTTTTGAGTAGTTCTCTCAACTTCCTCTCTCCAAACTGCAGGGTTCTGTCGAATTTGGGCTGGACAAGAGAAGTTGTAGGCTGACATCTATTTGCTATTACTCGTCTCTCATTGTCCTCCTGCATGAGACACAGGCAGAAGGCTGAGGCTCTGACTTCCTGCACTCTCCACTTCCATGACAGCACATTCTCCTCCTTCCCTTCTCTTCTGTTACCCCCTCTCACAATTTTATGGCAAGCCAAAAAGTAGCTCTTGTTCTGCCATCTGGTCTACCTTTCTTCATCCAAATTTCTTAATTTGCAAATTATCCTGAAGTACAAACAATATGTTACATTGTTACTGTACATCAGCAAATTTATGCCAAAAGAATTTTGCAACGGATAACTTCTGGTTGAGGCGAGATTACTGCTGTTGAGGAGAGAGTATTGCTGTTGAAGAGAGAGTATTGCTGTTTCTTAATTCTGTGAGGTATTTACATCCCAGGAAAGCTCTGAGAGGACAAAGTGGCTCTGTTTTGCAGAACAAAAACTCAGACATGCTCAATTAGACACAATGCACTCTGGGATTGTGGCACTGATTTTTCTGAGGGAAGTTTTTGCTAGAGATGTGAGCTATGTAATTATTGATTAGCATAACTGCATTAACTAGCAAGAGAGGGAATTCATGAAGGATCCCCACTCCAACATGAGTCCTGAAGAGCTGGCCCTGCCATCTCCGCGATCCTAATGAGTGGCTCCTGTGCAGGGTCACAGGCCTGCCATGAGTGGTTGCTGCCACTGGTCCTCTGCCATCTTGCTGGCTTCTGCCCTTTTCCCCTCTAAACTGGGGGCTGAGTCAAAGGGTGGTCCGAAGAAAGGCCCGTGAAAGGCCTCATACCTGGAGAGTGGGGTTTATTGCCTGGCATGGCAGGTGGGAGGTGAGCAGACAAATTCAACTTTACCTTTGCAGCTCCTTCCGTCCTCTTGTAGAATGTAGCCTTTCGGGCACGAACACTGGTAACTCCCCTCTGTGTTTTTGCAGATAAAGTTGCAGGGTTTGGGAGCCTGGTTGCACTCGTTCAGATCTGTGATCAAAGAGGTACGGTGTGAGTGCCCACCTGAAACACTGCCTTAGACCCAACTTCTGCGGTCCAACAAAAGGGTTCAATTTGGGGGTGAGTAAAAATAACTGTACACTGGCCGATCCCTGTCTTAGGTTTTCTTATGAGACTTCACTTTTTAGATTTTTAGGCTCAGATTTTAAAATATTTTTTGCCCTAATCTAGAATTTCTGCTTGAGAATAAAGCATTAGATATAGCACACTCACCCACACAGGCAGTTCCAGTTATATCAGGAGTGTATCCAGTCTTACAAATGCAATGATATGATCCTCTGTCATTGACACATTCCCCATTTCGGCAAACATCATGAATAACTTTGCATTCATCAATATCTGTAATTTAATAAATATGAATTAAGATAACAATGATATTATAAAATAGGCAACATTAATATATCACACTCAATTTGGAGCAATACTAAATACACTGCGTTACCATTATATGGACCATCTGGAGGACAACATAAATTTCACATGCAATGATAGCTGCATTGAAATGCAAAGCTTTATGAGAATGTGGTGGACAAACTAATCAGGTTAGAATAAAATTTTAAAGATTACTGGTCTTCTAAGTTGATATTCTTTTTCTCTTAGACAATAGAACAACCATGCCAAAGTGACATAGTTGGCTTCTTACTCCAGCTCATACCACCAAGTCGGCCTCCTGCTGAGATCTCATAAAATGAGTCACAAAAAAAGGACCTTTTGACAAGGAACCTTACTCCTTTTAAATCTAACATTGCATACTCAAGAAGAAAAAGAGAGTTCTAATTTTTGAAAAATATTCTCTTTGTTGTGTTTGAAGTTAGTCCTGACAAGTATCAAACTATTCGACTGTGCAGAAGAGGCAAGTGACCCGGGGCTCTGGGGTTTTGGTAGCTTGCGAAGGAAGGGAGAGCCTGCCTCTGCTCCACTGGTCAACATGCATCAGTAAGCTATAAAGCCACTGTCTGCTACCTTGAGACCCATCTGCTTCCTGACTGCTTGGTAGGCTGCTAATGAAAGCACTCGGTACGTGAGTTATCTCGTGAGTTATCTATCCTCTGTGGCCAGGTAATCATCTAATACCAACAGCTGGGTGTGCCTGACCTTTTCAAATTTACTATGAAGTGCAATTTAATATACTCTCATTGGTCTCAAGGCATGAGTCTTTCCAATGTCCCATTTTTATATCCTTCAAAGAAGCACAAGTTGCTTTTGGTCACTCCACCCTATCTGCCCAGTTCTGTCCTTTTCTACGCCCAGTTCTATTATTCTGTCTTCAGTCCCATCTTTCTATGATGAACACACGATCCTTAAGAGCCTCCTCTTCTCTTCTACAAGGAGCCCTCAACCCTCCCCAACAAATAACTCTGCCAGCCTCAGTTCCTTTATGAACTAAAACCCCATTCTAGATGCTTTCGATAGAGAGTGGCACTTGCACTTGTGGTGGGCCTGAGCATCTTCAGGGCCGTCTGGCACATGGTTGTGTTTAACTGCCACTATATCAGCAATAGTGCTGTGCTCATTTTAGGAGTTGAAAAAAAAAAAAACATACTGCCCTCCTGGTTTGATAATTTAATGATCACTTATTTCAAAGCTTATCTAAAAAGGAGTTTTCTTAGTAACCAGGTTACAGCAATGCCTTTTAAAAGCTAGCACACCTTATAATGTATTGTCAGGAGCTCAAGCACACAAAATTTAAGAGAACAAAAGACATTCTAGCAATACAGCCTTGAAACACCATTGTGAAGAATTTTGTCAGCCTCAGCTACGCAGGTCAAGGAGGCCCAAAATTTAGGTTACACACTTTGGTCTGTCTTCCACAGAGAAAGAAATTACCTGGAAATATCCTAGGGTCATTTTACTGGTCACAAGAGAATGAAGTGAAGTACCTGCTCCATTGGTCATGAACCCTCGGCCATGAGGACAGAGCTTTTTGAAGGCCACAGTGCCCTGGAAAGGGCAGATCTCGCAGTGGGGACCCCAGCCCCTGCCTCCGTCACAGCAGCATTCAGACTTCGTGACGGGGTTCCTATTGCTGGAGCCAATCTGGCACATGTTTTGTAGCACCTCTGTGAAGCAGTACCCTTCCCGGTTGTCTGGAAGGGACATGACACGGAGAAGAGGAAGTCAGGGAGTGTAAAGAGCAAATACCATGGCATTAACAATTTGGTCAGATATAAAAACCAAAAGGATGTAACACTTTACCCTGGCTGAGAAGGAGCGAGAAGGGAAAGCTGCAGACAGCAGCAAGAGAGAAAGGTTGGCGTCTGAGGAAAACAAGACAAGAAAGTCAGTAAGTGGGCAGGAAGGCATGGGGCCGGACATGCTTGCACTCCAACTGCTCCCAGAAACATGGGGGAACAGACTTTCTATATATAGAGAGACGGGCAGAGAGACATTTGGAAATGGGTCTTGATCACCAAAAGCATAAAAAGGCAGCCAAGAGAGAAATTCCAAACAAATGATTCAGCGATGCAATTAGCAAAGGAAGAATTTCGCTGCAGGGTGGTACTAACCCCAACAGACAATCACAGTCACCAAGTCACCCCCTAGACACGAACGTCATTAACCCTCCCTCTAATCTGGACACTTTCTCTCATTTCTAACAAGATGTCTGTGTTTCAAGCATCCCGGTGCAGAGGTTAAGGTTGAAGAGCATCCCGCTGACTACTCACCGAGGCACTCGTCCTGGGTGGGGCTGGCCGTGAACCCGTCGTTGCATTCACAGGTGTAGCTTCCGCGTGTGTTGAGACAGCGCCCGTTCTCACAGATCCCTGGCTTGGTCTGACATTCATTCTCATCTGTTTGTTTTCATTGAAGCACCAGAAACGAAAGCAGTCCCGTGACTGTCTTGTATAGGGATACATTCATCCTTCATCCCTCCCTCCTGTCCTCTTTCCTTCCTTTTCTTCTTTCCTTCCTTCCTCTCTCCCTCCCTCCTGCCTCCTCTTTTAAATTTTGCTAGAAAATAGATTATCCATCCACATGACTCAAATTTTAAAAAGGTATCACAAGGGTTGGGGCATAAATCTCCTTCCTTTTCTGTTGTCAAGCCACCAGTTTTCCTCCCTTAGAAAACTGTCAATACTACTGCCAATCTTAACAGCTCCTTCCAGAGACATTGCACATACAAATATGTGTAATAACAACACATGTGTGTGCTGTGTATATCTGTGCATGGGCCTATGCTTGTTTTATTTTTACTTTTATTTGAGAAAGAGAGAGAAAGGGAGGGAGAGAGGAAACAAGGGGGAAAGAGAGGGAGAGGAAGAAGGAAAAAGAGAGATCTGTCATTCACTGGTTCCCCTCCCTAAACACCTGCAACTGACAGGACTAGGTGAGGCTGAAGCCAGGAGCCTGGAACATAATCAGGATCTCCCCTGTGGTAGCAAGGACCACAGTATCTTAAGGCATCACTGCCATCTCCAGCAATGCACATTAGCAGGATGCTGGATCAGAAGCAGAACTGGGGTGCTAAACAAGGCACTCTGACATGGGATGCAGGCATTCCAAGCAGTATCTTAGCCACATCCTCTCTCTTACATACTTAAACATTATGGCAATATTCATGTTCACTTTGCCCTTAAATATTTAAGCTCTCAGCACAAAGATAACCTCAAAAGATTATTTCAAGCAAATGAAAAATTAAAGATTAACATGTTAAAGAAATATCATGTAATACTTTCTCAAAGTCAAATATGTAATGGTCCATGCTGACTGCAGGAATTTGCCTAGGCTCATCTTCAAATTCCATATAATTTATGCTTATTATCATATTTCAGCAATGTTATTAAGAAATAATTACCTTAAATAATTAAATAGTTGAACAGAATCTAGCCTCCCAATATTTATAACAATTAAAACAACCAGAGGTTCTTTGAATTTTTCTGGTGATTGTTTAGAAAACTCATAAGTAACTTGCTGAGGTATTCCCTGTGATTTGAGAATAGTTCAGAGTTCCTGAGACAGAGGGAAGCAGAAGGTTGGAAACACTGAAAGCAGTGGTATAACAGCTACAAATCCTGCATCCAAGCCATGCCACACCATCTAAACCAGAACACTGAAACAGGGCACAAGCTCCCACGTGATTTCCTATGTGCAGCTCAGGTCAAGACCCACTGACCAGGGGGATTCATTAATCTACATATTTTTTTCTGTGATTTTAAAATCTGACCTTCAATTCATATTCAATTCTTTTTTTTTTTACATGGTAAGGGAACAGTGGGCATCCTAATCTTCTTGACTAACATCTAATATAACACCTTCCTGGTGTCACTTATTTTTAAAGAAGGGAAAGAATATTTGTTGCCTTAAGGAGAGATCTAGAAATTTTCTGTAAGGGTCAGATGGCAAGTATTTCAGGCCTTGGGAACCATATTTTATGGTCTCTGTTACAACTATTAGACTCTGCTGTTGCTCTACAACATGTCATAGACTATATAAATAGTGGTAATAGCTACATTTTAATACAACTTTCTTTACCAAAACAAGTGATGGGTTGACAAGCTAGACTTGGCCTGCAAGCTTTCATTTGCCAACCCTTAATCTAAAACTGTGGTTGTCATGCAGGGTTCACAATATGATCACCTGAGAAACCTCAAAGGATCAGTGCCCGGACCCCACTCTAAACAAGGCAAGGTTTCCCAAAGGTAGATCCAGCGTTTACAGACACTCCTGGCTGTGAGACCTGACACCTGTATTCAATGTCAGAGCTCTCAATGGCAAAGTTGAGTCAACCAGGAGGTACTACAATTTAGCAGAGAACTGCCCCCAAATCTGCAAAGGGCTGTATGAAGTAAACGAAGGGAATGCATGAAAAGTCCAATGTTCCAAAACTGGCAGCAAATGAGCTGTAAAAATGGCTAAAAGCCAGCTCCGAGGGGAAGAACGACATTGCTCTTAGAATTCGTAATCAATCAAGAGGCCGGGGACTTCCATGGATAATTATGTCACCGGCAAGAGAGGCAAAAGTGGCTGGCCAGGAATACCGTGAGATGGGACTCAGCCCAGGATCTCTGTCCACTGTTACCTCCTGCACACTCAGAGCTCTCTCTGCAGAAATTCTCTCACCTACGCAGCCTTCGCCATCGGGTCTCCGCTGATACCCAGGTCCACAGATGCACATGTAGGTGCCAATGAGGTTCTTGCATTCCATTTGCTTTTCAGCACAGTCATGTTTTCCCTCTTGACACTCATCCTCATCTGTAAAAAATGGACAAGCACAAATTTATAGAAGAAGTTGCATTAGCTGCCTGTCTTTTAAACATAAAATGGTAGCAAGCAAACATTTTTTCATCTGTATTTCTTCAGTGTTGGTTTTATTTCCTTTTGAATTGTGGAACACTGGCCTCCCCTACATGGCAAAGGGTTTTCAAAGTAGCTTTGAAATTACTCCCTAACCAGATGACAACCTCTTTAGGAAGCATGGTTCTGGGGAAGGTATTTGTCTTGGTGATGCCCACAGCCCATGTCAGAGTGCCTGATTGGAGTCTTAGCTCCTGCACTGCCAACACAGCTTCCTATTGATGTGTATGTACTCTGGGAGGCAGAAAGTGAAGCTTCCCTCCAGTCCCCTGTGAGAGATCCAATTGAAGTTCCAGACTCCTGGCTTTGGCGTGGCCCACCCTGTTGGCTGTGGGCATTTGGGAGTGAAACAGTGAATGGGAGAACTTCATACCTCTGTCTCTCTCTCCCTTGAAATGAAATGAAAACATGTAAATAGAAAAAGAACCATGATTCTAATCCTGCCTTTCCTCTATTCCCTTCCTTCACTTTTCATACTCCTTTGCAGAAATATACTTTCTAATTCTTTCTAATGAAATTAAAAACTATTATTTAGTTATAATGCAATGATATTTTATAGTAGTTATAATGAAATATATAATTATTATATATAGAGAGAATTATAATCACAACCTAACACCACAATGGATTATAATATGCTGATAAGCCAAAGCTTTTACTTTATTATTTTATACAATAATTTTAATAGAATATTTAATAATAGGACATGATGATAATATGATAATATTAGTGTAATACAGGAATAATAACTATATAATAAACGCTTTGGTTTTTATATTTTGATGAAAAGAAAGTCATCCGCAGATATTCTCCACTGGTTCTTCCTCCTTCATTTTTTCTGTCCGGGGTGAGTTGGATCTTTGTCACTCTTGACATTCTGTCCTTCTACATTTCCCTTCCCTATCTGTCTTTTACTTTCAAATATTTTCAGGTGAGAAATATGGACTTAATCACAGGAAATTTTCCCACCCTCCAGCAAAAGTGTATTGAGAGTCTGCTCATTAAAGAACTTGCGAGAAACAAATCAGAGCCATCCAAGAGCCAATTCTGATTACCCAAGTTTGTATAACAGAGTTTACTCCAGTGTTTTGTAAATTTCAGGGGTTCAGCAAACACAATGGAAATCTTTTAGCTAAAATACAGTCCATGTGTTATTCTATTCTTGACTAGAATGTCCCTTATTGAAGGGGATTCCCTTTCTTGGCACTTTTATACACTCCTTTTCTGAGCATCCTGTGTGTATAACCCTCATAGCATTCATCACATTGCAGTATGGCTATTTATTATCTTTATCCCAACCACTTCATATTGAGTTTATTGAATATGAATCAGTATGTCTCTATATCTGGTAGAATGACCAGAATGCCATAGGCATGCAATACACAGTGAACTAATAAAGTGCACTCCTTGACCAGTTGGGATGCTTGAAGCTACAATTTAGGGGGAGATGAGATAGTAACAACTCCCATATTACACATGAGCTATCTATGTCCCCTTCTCCCCAGCTCTACTCTCTTAAAGGAAGCTCTGTAATTACCATTTTCCATCACAAATGGAGTTAGAATTCCCTGGCTAAGATGACCTTGAACAAGGATGTCTCACCTTTGCACATCCTTCTGTCTTCTCTGAGGACATATCCAGCAGGACATTTGCATTCATAAGACCCATAAGTGTTGACACATCGGAAGGCACAGAGCAGAGGATTCTGGGCACACTCATTTATATCTGCAGCAGAAGGAAATAGGAAATGGATCATAGATATTAAAAAAAGAAAATACAGACTTTTGCCAAAAGTTCAAATGCTGCATTATTGTCAATACGGCCTAAGTAGTCTGTTTTCTAGGGAAATACAGCATGAGTGAACTACATGCATTATATTTAGTGTAAAGTGACCATATAATTGGGATCCCCCAATATTGTCTCAGCTTATGCTTATTGTCTTGTTATACTGATCAAGGGTCATTTAGAGAAATAGTAGGCCACTCTACACATGGGAGACTTTTGAAACCTAACAGCAATTTTACCCTCTACTTTCTCCTCCTCTCTGTTCTTTTCTTAGGGCAGGGGTTTTCAGCTGGAGGGTGTCAGATCACCTGGAAGGCTACTGGGCCCCACAGTTAGAGTTAAGAGGTCTGGGATGAGATCTAAAAATCAGAACGTCTAACAAGTTCCCAGGGACACTCATGCAGCTGCTCCAGGGACCAGTCTTCAACAACCACTGTTAAGGGGGCTCCCTCTCTTTTCCGTCTTTCCATACATTCTACCAGGCACAGAGATGGACAGCTTTCAGGTGCTTACATAGCACAGGAAGTCACTTTCATGACTGCCTCCAGATTCTATAAGATGCTAGTGGTTAACTCTGTATACGAATGCTTCTCTGACTAGAAAAAAAGAGAAACCATGAAAAGAAAGGGAGCACAAGGGGCAAAGAAAAAGAAGGAAATTCGAAAAACAGAAAGAAGTCAATACTCATAGAGCAGCTATATCCAGGGATGACTGGCAGGGACATGCCAACAAGTGCTCTGTGTGCTGCACAGCCTCACTGTGCTTTGAGCCACCTGTGCCTCTAAAAGATACTCTGCAGAGAGGGGGCCACACAGAGAAGAAATAATGGCACAGGTCCCCAGGCCTGGATGGTATCTCATATTCATCGATCAACTGTTCCCACAGCTCTTACATAACCAACAATTCTGTGTTGAAGAGACTCACCTTCACATGTCATCATAGGACCAGGCTCAAATCCCTCCTCACAGGTGCATTCAAAGCCTCCAATTACATTCTTGCAGGTGCCATTTCCACAAGGATTGCCCACAGCACACTCATCAGTATCTGTAAGTGAGCAGGTGTATACAAGTGCATCCAGGTTAAACTGAGATAAAGCATGTTTTCAGTCAATGCCTTTCACTCTACCAGAGCGCTTTGACATGTAGCATAGCATCTCGATTAATTCTCATTCTGCTATTGTATAAAAGGAGCACATTTGCCTGATTATTATAGGCTTATAGCTGCGGAATTTTATTTGCTCAGTGGCAGTGGCAAGTGATAGTACCTGGACAACTAGACCCTATAAACATGCTCTTCCTGATAATTTTCTGCTATCTCCCATCCTAGGAAGAAGTGAATCTTCTACTGGGGGTAGATGCTCAAATGGTTAAAACAAGGCTCTTAAAACAAGTCAAACATTCTCACTTGTTTAAAGCTAGAAATACATATCCAGCTTGACTTTTCATTACATCACTCTTCAAGAAGCCTTAAACATGAGGCATTCTTGCCAGATATAAAATAGAAGACTAAACTTACGCAAAATAAGAGACCAGAGGTTAAGCAGAATTAATACACTGGATAAAACCAAGATTCAAGTAGATTTTGTTGGTTCTGTTGAAACCAGATGGCTCACATCAGGCAGCAGAAAGAACAGAAAAAATATGTTTAGGATATGATCTCTCTAAACAATCATGGAGAAAGGACACATCCTACTAAGGAGACCTACAACTTCCATATGCTTCCTAAATCATCTACCAAGAAATCTCACTCTTCTGATACAACCCTTGGGATGAAAAATTTTTGAGAAAGGCAATATTTTGGGAACTAACATTGTTATTTTGTCTGTCTAAGCCATAGAAGGTAATGGACTGTTGTCAAGGGTTACATTGTATTTGGGGGCTCTGAAGACTGAAAGTGAAGGTGCAAGAGCGTGGCAGACAGAGCCCAGGTGAGGATGCTCAGCTGGCGTGGAAACAAGAGCACAGCCTGGAGATTCCAAAAGGGGAACACTGACAAACTTGATTCTGTTCTGTTATTAAGCCACACTTCACTGTCAACAGTATCACTTCTCATTCGTGTTGATAAAAATCACGTTACTATTGATTTTTACAGCAGCAAAATTAGATACAAATACATTAGCTCACCTGAAAAACATTACATTCTAAGGCTTAAGCTAAAATATGACTGGAGAACCTGCAGCTGAGGTTAAAATTCTTATACACGGATCCCTTGTGAACAAACAGGGCTTTCTAATCCATCTAGACAAATCTCAGCAGTTAACGTCAGGTTGTTTTGGAATTTTAGATAAAGAAATATAATGCTTGGATTGAACTTGGAGTTAGTGTGGATTCAGGGTCAAGGGTGAGTCACCATTCTTTGAAATTTTAATGAATAGTTAAAACAAGAATAATTTATGCTAGATAACATTACCAGTCATATTACTAAATGTAACAAAACCAAAATAAATTCTGTATTTCATAAAGTAATAAGGCGATGGACACGAGCAATTTCATTTTCTAATTTCACTTGGATGATGACATTATCCTTCCTAACATCTCTTTAGGCATGCCCATGGATCTGACTTCCCCCACTAGACTAAGGTCCAGGCCGAGAAGTACCTTGTCTGCTTTATGCGCTTCCCTGACCTCTCATGCCAGCACTGTGCCTGGCACTTGAAGGTGACTCAGCTAGTCACCTTCTAGTTCTAAAGCAACAACACCTGAAAGGATGGCTGAAACTCACCAAAGGCCCATCTCAGAACAGAAATGTTCAGATGTGAATACATAATGGCTGCTTTCTAATTGTAAAATCCCAGCAGTAGACACTAACTCGTTACTCACCCACACATTCATTCCCTTCTAAAATGTAACCGAAGGGACACTCGCAGCGGTAGGAGCCATCGGTATTGATGCACTGCCCGTGCTTACACACATCAGGTTCTTTGCACTCATCCATGTCTGAAAGAAGGAAAAGGAGTTAATACGAAGGCATTTTTAAAAAAGCCACCAGGATTAACTATGACTGTTTCAGCATTTAATCATTCAAAGGTCTAATATCACAATAGAATCGGTATGTGTATGTAATGTCAAAAAAATGTAGAGCTAAATGTTCCAAGTTAGATGTGGAGGAGTAACAGTGACTGAGCAGAGTACAAAAGGGAGTTGTTGAGCATATTCAGGAATGCTGAGCATACAGCACAGGCTACTCACCAACTGCAGAATCGTCAGGCCCCACGATGATCCCACTTCCATAGGGACAGATCTGGCGGAAAGCCTCTGCAGGGAGACATGCACTTGTTACTAGGGAGCCCCAAGGTCACCAGTCACAGGCTTCTCCCCAAGCAATAGTTACATGCTGTACGTGTTTGAACAGGACAAACCCAAAATCCAGGGGACACTAACAAGACCTAAAGAACAGCTACCTAGCTCCTGGAATAAAATAATCTTAATGAGTATTCTTTTTTAATATTTATTTATTTTTATTGTAAAGTCAGATATACAGAGAGGAGGAGACACAGGGAGGAAGATCTTCTGTCTGTTGATTCACTCCCCACATGACCGCAACAGCTGGTACTGCACGGTTCCGAAGCTGGGAACCAGAAACTTCCTCCAGGTCTCCCACGTGGGTGCAGGGTCCCAAGGCTCTGGGCCGTCTTCCACTGCTTTCCAGGCCACAAGCAGGGAGCTGGAATGGGAAGTGGAGCTGCCGGGATTAGAACCAGTGCCCATATGGGATCCCAGTGCATTCAAGGCGAGGACTTTAGGCGCTAGGCCACTGCACCAGGAATGCATATTCTTATTAGACTTTCAATCAAATGGTCTGATTGTCTTTAGTCAGGTGTGACCCTCTGCTGGCTCACAGCAGGTTAGGCTGTTGCCTGCAACACCAGCAACCTGTAAGAGTGTCGGCTGGAGTTTCAGCTGCTCCACTTCTGATCCAGTTCCCTGCTAATGTACCTGGGAAAGCAGCAAAAGACGGACCAAGTACTTGGGCCCCTGCCACCCATTAGACACCAAGATGGGGTTTCAGTTCCTGCCTTGAGCCTGGCTGGGACCTGGCCATTGCAGTCATTTGGAGAGTGAACCAGCATTTGGAGACGTCTCTTTACACCCTCTCTCTTTAACTCTGACGTTCAAATTAAATAAACACATTTGTTTATAAAGGCCCAAAATCTTGTTTCATAGCCCATCTATGCCTTGAACAGCCCAAGGAGAGATGCAAATATCAGACATACCATCAGGCTCAGTGGGACACAGCTCACAGGGGTCTCCCCAGCCTTCCCCCTTCAAGGCACAGCAGCATTCCTGTTTGGAGTGATTTCTGGACTTGGGTGATGAACACTTTCCTCCTTCAAACTTCGCATAGCAGTAACTCATTCGCAAATCTGCAATATAAATTCATGATACCTTGAGAGACTTTCCTACTGGACCCTGCTTGTACAGCAGTGACTAAGAAACAATCCACCCTGGTGAATGTGTTCTCTCTGTCACAGCAACCCCTTCAGTGATTATAACAGTAACTGAGCTGAGATCACTTAAAGACACAGGCGACTTTTGTAGAGACCTGATAAACAAATCTATGTGGCTTTTATTTTTTCTTATTATTTTAGCAGACAGTTCAAACATAGTGATGCGAATAATAAAATCCAGTACTGTCATTTTTTGAAATCTGACATCAATCAGTGACTTTAGGGCTAGAACATTCTCAAATGCAGTCATTCCCAAGACTCCTTCACTGATGGCTCCACTTATGTGGGTTTTGTCTACTGCTTAATGAGCACACCAGATAAGGGAGCTCTACTGGTTTTAATAGCCATGGATTTATCTCATCTTGGCAATGATCCTGTGCCCTCCAAGACCTGAAAACAATATCAAACCCCACATCACAGATACAATCAGCAACTCTGTGGAAAACACAGCACAAGCATAAGTCACTGAAGGATCTGGTCATGAAGCTGCTGACTACAAACATGAGTGAAACTTCTTGCAGATTTCACACAAACACATACAACCACATCAGTGTCCTATGTTGACAGAGCTTGCTTGGCTGAACAAAGGAAGGGAAGAGGAGTACAGGGGTCTATGGGTGGGAAGGAGTACAACAGTTTCAAGTGCATTACTGTTTGGTAACTACAATAAAGTATGTGGTGCCTACTGCCTGCAAAATTATCCAACATCACTTGCTACGGTTTTGGAAACTTTCCAGTTCTTCTGGAACAAACTGGATGACTCTGAAAAGTAAGCTCATACGTGGATCTGGAGTGTGTTTTCCTCAAATGTTACTTCCAGATCCTTACAAAACCTCTCTCTCCAAGTGGCCAACATCTGCAGATGTCAAGCAAAGAGTTTAGTATCCACTTTATACCGTTCCTCTTTGTATCTGATCACCTCTGATTTTTCATTTCCCCTACTTCCTGTCTTCCAGTCCCAGGAAGTAAACTATTCTACCTCCCTATTGCCTTTGTATTAAGTAACTTCACGAGCATTGATTTCATGAGAATGTAAAATTAACAGACTTGCCAAAGGTAACAAGAAAGCCTTCCTTGTAATCCAGCTAAAAATTATCTTATCTAGTCTAGTGCATTATTTTATTTACCAAGCTCTTTAGGTCAAATCAGGTTGGCTTCTTTGATGAACCTGCTTTCCTTGTTCCCATACATTCCCTCTTTCTAGTTTCTACTTCCACATTATCACTTTTTAGTGGACCACCCTTTCAGTGGCCAAGGATAATAAAAGCCCTTGTCTAGCAACATCTTTGCCAACTAAATGTGTGTTTTGCCAAGACTTAGCAAACAATCATCTCTGGAGGATACCTTTTTTATTTCTTGAATTATTCAAGTCCTTTGTTACATTCAGACTTTCATGATTATCAAGTCTTGTTTTCAGCATTTATGCTTACAACTGTCTTAAGTATAATTCAGTAAGTACTCACAAAAACGTTTCAACAAACATTAAAACTGAACTCTCCTTTGCTTTCGGGTTTGTAGTGTTTCTTTTACTCTGTAGACATTTATGCTCTTAACAGTGGTGTGTAGAAATTGCTTTAGTCACTATGCCTGTTGCAGACTTTTTCCCCCACCCCAACCTACCTCCTTCCCCTGTCAAAATTCTTGGCATTAGACAGACTTAATTGTATGAAATGTGAAGTCAGCCTCAGTGACAATTCTGTTCACTGAACTTTGCATAAGAGTGGCCATAGAGACCTGTGGTCTTTCACAGCACAACCTGTACATCTGGGTTCCACAGCATTTGCTGCTATAGGACACAAGCCATGCTCTGTGGAATGTTCTTATTTCATGGGCAATAGAAGTGTGACTCCTAATTTTTCATCTTACAAGAAAAACCCAACTTTTAATTTCCTGGCTTTAACAAAATCTGCACTCTGTGGGAGATTTACTTTTGCTTGTGGTGATTCTCTAGAATTGGTTTATTAATCAAAGCTGCCTTGCACTGAGAAAGTCGTGCTCACCCACAGGCTTTAACCAGGGCTCATCAGATGTCTGTCGACCAGTCCATCTGCAAAGGGTCCTGAATCACCCCTGAAATTCCATAAGAACTACAAGAAAGTCACTTTTCCTGGTTGCATTGTTCAGTCCTGGCTCTGCCCTCTGGAGCCGAACATGTGGCTGGGCGGTTCACAGCTGGGCTGATTCTTCCTGTACTGCTAGTTTGCTCTGTGACAGGCCAGTGCAAATTGAATTAATAGCCTAGGAGCTTCCTCTGGCCTGCCACATCGGCAGATTCACACCTGATTTCTCACTGCTTTCTTTCCAAACTCGGGCCAAGCCAAAGGCACATAAAAACAAGGGAGAAGGAGTTAGAATTTATCTAGCTGGTCTATATTTTATGGAAAGAATATCCGTTTGCATTAAGTGCCCCTTCACCACCACCAGCCCAAAATGTACTTAACTCTCCCACAGCTGCCTACAAGAGCTAACCAATCATAGAATATCAAAACTCTTTCCTTATTTCTAAAATCCTCAGTGGAAAATTAAGAAGTTAATTCAATATTCAAGATAACAATAAACAAGAGCCTTAATGAGAACTCAGAAACTAACAAAGTTGTATCACATACTTAGTAGGATTGGTTTGGAAAGATGTTATTGTTAGAAATAAAGAAATGAAGCTTCCAAAAAGATTAAATGAATGGCTTCAAGCTAAAAGTAGCAAAATGGGGGTCTCAAATCCAATTTTGGAAACTTGCATTTTTGTTAATAGAAAAGCAAAAATAAAAGTGTTTGCACGTGTGCGCGCACGCACACACACACACACACACACACACACACAAAGAGAACAAAAAACCCCAACCTAACAAAAAATAATGACCCAACAACACAAGAACATGGGTAGAAAATACATACCTGCATGTGTTTGTGCTACCCTGCCCCCTGCTACTCTGCAACTAGAACATGTTCAACTAGTTTGAATAAGTAGATATCCACATATAATTGCAATGCTATGAAATACCTAAACAAATTTCTGAAATTTAAGAACACAGTATGCTTAAGTTCAGACTCCTTTTGATTTTCAAACTTTTTTTTTTTTTTGGAAAGTCAGCCTGGGAAACTCTTGACCATCTTTAATTGTTAACAAATAATATTCCTGATCCAGAACTATTGCATATCCCTTAACCATCTCTACAATGCTGACAAACAATTTTTCTGACCCAACTTGAGTCCTAGTCATTTTATATTTATTTTTCTGTTTCCTAAAAGAACTTTTTCTGTAAACGATGGGCACTGTATACTGGAGGGCATGTGGTTTGGGTTGTGATTTTCTGTCTGGAAGGTTGGATTTGGCCTACAAACACGCAGGCTACTTTTTCAGAGGTCCTGTTGGACCTCCCCACTGGCTTTGTTGTTCCAGTGTTTCATGGTGACTCCTCCGTGGATGAGCCCATCATCATCTGTTTCTTAGCTGAGGTGCCAAGAAAGCTGTATGAACAACCATGACTTGATGGATGAGTTCTTAACCTTAAAAGTAGACATGAACCTTCTGTCATCTGGTAATCATTAGACCTCTGGGTGAATGAAAATTCTCCATCTTCCCATTCACAATGAGTCGGAGCTGTGCCGTGTTTAAAATGTAAGACCACACCAAATAAACACAGAGTAATGAAAGTCCAAAGTCTTCAAAGGCGTTTACCTTGGCACCTTCTTCCCGTGGAGGACAAGGAGAACCCTTCTGGACAGAGACACTTGAAGCTGCCTTCAGTGTTACTGCATGTGCCCAAAGCACAAATTTCTGGCTCTTCCACACACTCATCAATATCTAAAAGAATGACAACATCAAAGTCAAAACACAACAGAGCCACCATCAGATACCAAATGCAAAATGACAAAAGACCAAGGGCAACTGAGTCTTAAAACCATCCAAAGAATGAAGGTACTTCCCCATAGCCTAATGATAGTTTTAGTATGCATTAGTGCTCTGTGGTAACTTCTTAAAAAATTAGTTTTGAAACCTCCTGATACAAAACCAGAATCTGCACGCACCTTCTCAGGGGTGCAATGATAAATTTAGTTGCTTGGCTGACCAGAAAAGCTGGAGTAATTTCATGCCTGAATCCCACTTCACCTTTGCATCATAAGCTGAAAAGCTGAGACTTCGAGTGTGTAAGCAGTGAGTCAATCCAGGTGACGCATAGGCCTTTGAACCAAATTTATTCTTTTCCACCCATCCACAGAACTTTTCCAAGAAATACAGCCCCCTGTAGTACAAGCTAAAGGCAACGCACAAAATGAAGTCCCTAACTTTAATGTGCATGTTAATTTTTTGGTCGGCACAAAAACTGCCTTTCTTGTACTGGCAGCAGTTTTTCTTTCATTAGAGAGAAGAATATGTCACACTTAGAATCTGAAAGTTTTTCTTTAGCATACTAACGCATTTTAGCCCTTGTAAAGGGTGATCTGCTCTGAAGTTTGACTATTCCTACTCTGCCTGGCTATGTGTGTTGTGAGTTCCTGCTTATGCGTGTTGACCTAATTTCACTTTCAGCATTGCCTTGGTTTTGTCAATAAATCATGTTATCACCCTACTGATAGAAAAAGAATAGCCACTCTATTCTACCAACTCACCCATCACTCTCCCTTTCAGTAGGAATTTGTAGAGAAACGGTAAGTCTTGATTCTGAGTCAGCTATATTTATGAAAACGTTTCGTTTTCCAGCAAAACACAAAGCGCTTCTTTTATCTTGGGGCTCTTTACTTTGGTGTTTGTGAAGAGTTTTACCCATAGTAAAATGTATTTGCTTGCACAATTTATTCTCAAGAGCTCCAGGAAAGATTAAGAAAGTAACTCCTTTATCTTGATTTAAAATTGGAAATATCACAATGAGTTATTCTAGGAACGTAGAATACGTGGTAATTCTCTTCATGGACAATTAAAAATTATCTACTTCCTCATCCTGTGGTAGGAATTTGCATTTATAATTATGTTGTGTTCCCTGTGGCTTATTAAAGAATCCAAACTGCTCTTAATGATCAAATTACAGCATTCTCACACTCCATTCTTTTCCTTTCAGGAGAATTATGTATTAATCATAGAGTAAATACAGCCGATTATTAATAAAAGTGAATAATGCTTTTCAGTCCAGCTTCCATTTAAAGAATCAATACTTTGCTTTTTAAAATTGGATATATAACAAAATTTCTAATTGGCAATGTTAAAAGTGGAGAAAATTTTCATTCACTGTGGATTATTTATAGAAGTTTTAAAGGAAGGAGAATGAACTGGGAGACTTTTTGAAAATCTTTTCCTTCCTATTTATTTATGGAGTTCTGGAAATTTAATGTCCTCCACTAATACCATGACTTATGTGGTGAAATTAAATGAATGCAATACTATAAGGCATTCTGAAAATGCACAGATAAGACATCTGTACTACCCTGTAGTTGAATACACAGACTAATCATGTAACCATACTCATCCAACCTTGAATGCGAGACCTTAATGATTTTAAAACAGTTGTAATCAGTTGATTTTAAATTACTTGCAAACAACTGCCACTTGAAAGCATACAATTCAGACATGAGAATTTTATAAGCTTCATAAAATTTCATGTGAAAGAAGATAATATGACCAGCAACATGCACAGGGCAAAATAATTTCATTACAAATGAACACAGAATGAGCTGTTCTCATATTGTCTGAAGGATGAGGTTACTAATCATGTCTTCTGCCCGTATGCTTCTGACAAAGTATTCAAATGAAGACACCCTTTGGCTTGGTAATTGCAGTGCAGTGACCAATAACACCCATTTCCAAACATTGATCATGGGCCTACCTTCACACTTGTCATTCTGCAAACTGTATCCAGGTGGGCAAATGCATCTGTAGGACCCATCCAAGTTTTGACAGGTGCCTGGTGCACACTTTCCAGGTTCTAGAAGACATTCATTGATATCTGCCAATAAAGACAAGGAAAAAAGAAGGAAGAGATGCCCATTGGTGTGGTTTTTATCAAGCAGATAAAATTTGAAGAAACTGGAATTCAATCAAAGAAATATATGAAGCTATTTAGACAGAATTCCAGCATAAAGAAAGATCTGTGATAATTAAAGTACATGCTTGCAATGAAAGAATCCTGACTAAATCTGAACTGTAATATTGCAACAAGGTGGAGGAGTCCACCATGGGAGGAGGGTATGGGGAGGGGTTGGGGGAATCCCAGAGCCTATGAAACTGTGTCACATAATGCAATGTAATTAATAAAAAAAAGTAAGCCTTATCAGCCTTCCAAAGTGGGCAGGCTAACAAGACATGTTTTATTTTACCTGAAACAATGAAACATTTCTAGAAGGTGTAATATGAAGAGTATAAAGATTTTAAAGACACCTAAAAGATTGCTGCAACTGTGTTTTAAAGAAAAAAAAACAGAAAGTCACAATTGTTTACAAAACAATTTAACTACTTAACTGCTAAATTTAACAATAACTGTTCTCTGTGCATGCAATGACTTGATTTTTACAAATAAGTGGAAATGATTATATATGATATGTAAGTGTGCCACACACAAAGAGAGAGTCAGTGCAGGCAGCATTAAAACAATCTTACTGTGATTTTTCTTGCAGACTCAAGAAGATTGGATAAGAATGGAGACACATGCTTCTTTGAATGACCTCCAGGACCATAGCATCCTGGGTCACACAGGTCCTTACCCACACAGGTCCTCCCATCCGGAGCCACCTCGTAGCCTTCATTGCATTGACACTGGAAGGATCCCACTGTATTAATGCACTGGCCATTTCTGCAAAGGTTTCCATTTCCAGTCGCACACTCATCAACATCTGCCAAAACCAAAACTCCTTTAATATATTCCAATGAAAATGTCATAATCCCAGCAATGATGAAAACTTTTAAAGGGAAAATAGACTTATTGAGCTTCAGTGGCCTTTGATGGCTCAAAACATTGAAATTCCATTGCAAATCTAATTCGTAACAATAGACCTAGCTTTAAACACCTATCCCCAAAACTAACAAGATTACATGACTGTTAGAAACCAATCACCTGTATGAGAATTTATATGTTTAATCTTGATCCTTCTTGGGTTTTAAATGCTAAAACTGATTTACCAATACACAACTGAGCTGAAAGAATTTTTAATATCATTTAAATTAGAAGTACATAAAATTAATCTACAGTACAAAATTTGCTATTGTCACCTCGCATGTTGTACACGAAAGATTTTGCAGATTAAAATTGTACAACCTTTTTGTTGAGGAGAGGCTACAATGACTCACCTGGACAAGACTGTCCACATTATTTCTGAAAAATATCATTTCTATACAAAGAATAAAAATTAAAGGTATTCATGAGCATTTCAATAAAAGTAATATGGTTACTAGATTTGACATTTGATTAGCAATTATATCTGACAAGTCAAATGGCATGTATTTAAAAAGACAGCAGACACACTAGAGATGATAATAATTACGAAGAATACATGTAAAACAGACTTCCTCTGGTGACACACAATTTTGCACACGCACCTATACAGTCGTTGTTGTGAGAAAGAATGAAGCCATGATTGCAGCGGCAGTTGAAGGAGCCGATGGTGTTTCGGCAAGTTCCATTCCCACAGGCATCTCTTTCACACTCATTTATGTCTAGTCAGAAGAAAGTCCATGGGGAACATAATTATTAATGGAAAAAAGTAGTTACGCAGTTGCTGGGCTAAAAGAGCATTTGGGGGTTCACAAAAATCTCATGTGTAGCCTGAGAACTTTGTGGATGCTAGTGGGAGGTCCTTGTTAGAAACTAGCAAGAGGCAAAGTTCTCAACCTTGGGAATTGGTCCTTTCCTTAGTTGGAATGTGAAAGTAGGAAAACTAAGGACATGAGAACTGGACAAGAATTATTTTGTTCTATTTACTTCTAGAATTTTTCACCCTTGCCACTTTTCTCAAATATTTTTACTTGAAAATGGAAAAAATTCTGTGAGTATCTGGGTCTTGATTTGTTGCCACCTTTGGCACAATTCAGCCCTTAGGATTCTCACTCCAATTTACCAAAAAGCACTGACTCACCTGGCATTACCCCGAAATCAACAACAAAATAGCTTTCTAGCTCACTTGCCACTTTAGACTTCATTTCCTTTTTCCCAGTTGCCCCTTAACCATATAACTCCTAACAACAATCAACTATCTCCCTTTTCTAAATTAATATGATGAGACTCTATTTGGTTCTCTTGTGCATTCTTCCATTACTATTTATTTTTATTGGCTTATGACTTTTGTCATTGGCTATAACATACGGCTATCATTAGCTTCCTCAGTGTCTGTATCAACCTACAGCAGCTGGAAGGAAATTAACAAGCTCAAGGAAAGAACTTGACATTAGTGATTTAAAAAAACAACATACAATTAAAAAGTACCAGGAAGATGGGAGAGAGAAGAAATGGAAGATCAACAGATAAGGTGTGGGAAGTGCAAAATGGAATGATCATATTCAGAATTTGCTTCCTGGGCAAATTTTGGACATGAAAATGAATTATTTTTAATCCCAAATCAGGAAGCTGTTGGTGACCCCAATGAGTCTAATTGTGTGTGTTTCTATGTAAACTCATCTATATTCAGTTAAATCATGCAAGCAAATAAGCGCTTCTGTCTTGATTCTTATTTAACCATGCTGGTAAATCCCTTTGGCGAGGCAGGTTCTCTGTTAAGGGGTTCTAGAAAATTCAGTGGAAGGAGAAAGTTGGGCAATGTCTGATGGCTATGCAAGGATTAGCTGCCCAGTGATGAACCAGCATGATCTACTGCTTCAATTCAAAATGTGTTACCACTCTAGAGAAGACAAATCTTTATAAGAATGTTCTCTAATGGATAAATCCAGCTATAGTCAAAGACAATCAATTTAAGCATTACACTATTGATTGCTCTCCTTCAGCTATGAAATTAATTCATACTCTAAAATTTCCCCAAAGATAAAATGGGTGTTGCTTTGAGGCAGAAAAAGAAAGGAAAAAAGGAGGGATAATTATGTATTTGGAGTTTATTTTAAATGAACAGCTTGACAAAACTGAAACCAAGAAAGAGATTTAAAGTTTTGAGCTCCTTTTCCTCCTAGAAAAATAATTTTCTTTTCTTTTGCCTTTGTAAGATCTGTAGGGGGTCAGTGTTGTAGTAAAGTGGATCAGCTGCTGCCTAAGATGCTGAAATCCTTTATGGACGCTGGTTCAAATCCCAGTTGCTCCACTTTAATCAGCTACCTACTAATGGCTTGGGAAAGCAGCAGAAGATTGTCCAAGTGTTTAGGCCCCTGTCACCCACACAGGAGACCTGAATAAAGCTCCTGGGTTTGGCCTGGTCCAGCTCTGACATTTACCAGTGGGTGGAAGACTTCTGCCTCTCTTCCTCTCTTTCTGTAACTCTTTCAAAATAAACAAATAACTCTTTTAAAAAAATCAAAGAATCTGTATATTTGCCTTGAGAATCTGATCCAAACTTCAGACTGTTCTTTCAGAAAAAAAAAATGCTCATTCTGACACTCAAAAGCTGATCTCTCTCCTAATAAAATAAATTCACATAAATATTACAAAAGAATAGGCTGCTAAGATTAAGAAAATTTTGCTTTGTATCTTCATATCTATTGATCCCTTAATCCAATGAGCATCAAGGAAGAAGCTTATTAAATTCAGATGGCCTAACATGGTAGGATATTACTTCCTTCACTTGCCTGTGTTTCTAGTCTGTAAGCAGCAAAACAAATACCTTAAGAGTTAGTATTAAATGTCCTAGCTTTTTGGGAGCAAATGGATTATCCAATAGGAAATGAAGGGGAAAATGAAAAACAACACACACTTACCTAAACACATGGTTTGATCAGCATTTGTTTTAAAACCTGTGTGGCAAAGGCAATAAAAACTGCCGACGGTGTCAATGCACTGCCCATGGCTGCAGACGTTGGGGATTTCCTGACATTCATTGCGATCTGTGAATAAAAAACATCTTAACCATTTCACCGCAGACTTACAAGCCAAAATTTAAATGAATGACTTACATCTAATTATTGTTCCCAGGATTAACCCCAGCTCTAAACTAAATTAGTGAAACACATGCTGGCATCATATTTACTTTTGCCTCAAAATTGGCTAAGACGCTTTCTCCAGGGAGATTCAGAGTATCTTTATAATGCATGAAACAGAGAAAACAAGGGCCAGGCATCAAATGTCCTGAAAGATGAGAAAGCTGGGAAGTAGCATGGGGAGAAAAACCAGTTAAGAGGCTCTTCTGGCAGACGGCCTGCCCAAGTGGTGTCATGGTCTGTAGAATTAATTGAGGTGTTTTAACTTGTCAAGATTTGGTGCCCACAAGTCATGGAAACTTCATAGCTCCTGTTAATTTACATAAAAATTAAGCAAATCTCGTTGCTTTGATAAAGTTGTTCTTAATGGATAACCCATGTTGTCCCTTGCTAAAGTTCACCTCATTGTTTTATTATTCTTGTAACCTTTCACGTCATCTTCATAAAACCTCATGTCCACACATGGCTCCTGTATGACTTGGCAATCCTACTGATGTTTTCTTCCTCTATTCATATATACTCGAGGGAAAACAGTCCCACCTTGCTTCTGCCAGCCTGTAAGCTCTAAATCATATTTATCACCCACTGCATCTGATTAGCTAGGAGGCAGGATTTAATGCATGAAGCAGTAAACAATGTAATTACATGCTTCTGAAGTGCTCCAGACTATGTTTGGAAAAATGTTGGTTTTCCTCTGCTCACAAAAGAAAACAGAGTGGCATCTTTGCAATAGATGCTGTAGAGCATACTGCTCTTAGCTGAATCATCAAGACTCGCTGTTGGAATATGCAGGTCTGTTGGTGGAATATAAAGTTATGATGCTAGAGAACTTAACTGTGAAGTTTTCATTTTTGCTTTAAGACCAGAAATCTGGGTTTCTACAAAACATAACATTTTGGAGAAACTTAGGAGATTACGTATGAAGTTGGGATAGAAGGGTTGAATGGTTACTGAGGAGGTAAAAATGCTGTCAGCGCACACACTCACACAGAGGTTTAGGGGGTGGTGCTAAGTGGGAGGAAAGCATCTCATGTCTGCAGCTGGGCAGAACATCTCAGAAGCAGCTGTATCTGCTGTAACTGCAACTCCCAAGGTCGGACTAGCATCACAAGCTTCAGGAACCAAATGTTTTCTCAGATATCATGTGCCTGCTGTGATCAGCTATCATTTGGACTTTGAAATGATGCATTTATAAATTGAAATGAAAGTCTTATTCAGTTCTTTTGTTGTTGTTGTTTTAAACACAAGTGAAGAGTACTTTGAAGCATGACTGCACACTGTCATGTATAGGATAGCATTGAAAGACATCTCAAAATACATCCATAGTCAGATGTAAACAAAGACATTTCTGCAATGAAGCCTTCTGCCCTAGAGGTTGAAATGTTGCAAAATCCAAGTACATATTTCTTCTGAAGATGTCAATGCATGCAGGAAAATAGAATCTCTAGTTACAAAGTACACTCAGCCATAACACTTACGCTGCTAACACAGGGTGTATTTAGTGTATGTCAGTGTTCTACATGAAACTGAGGCTAAGCCCCAGCATGCTACGGCTGGATATCTTGTCTTGCTCTATGAAACAGCTCTGTCCAACTTCTTCCCTGAGTGTGAAATGGTATGAATGACAAGTCCCATACTACCAGTAATTCTGTATTTTAGTTAGTGTTATTTCATCTGGGTCCAAAGGAATATAAATTTGCAGCAAAATGCAGGGAAGTGGTGTCAATGCCAAGTTTCACTAGGGCATTGTGGCTCATATCAGAGACGTCCTCACTCTTCCTGTCCTAAATTTTTAATACATGGGTAACAACAGCTCGGCTGACAAAGTGCTAAATGCTTGCACATGTTCCTCTAAACCCAACAAAACAAGTCTCGATTCTCAAAGTGATTTTTTTGTTCTGTTATTACACCCTCTTCCCACTAAGGTCTCATAAAACAATGCAAAATGCCCTACAGAGAGCAGTGCACTTCCTACCACTTAATCACTGGCAGGCAAGGAAATCCAAGGAAAGTCTGATCGTGTTCCCTTGAGTTGTTTCATTCACAAATGCCTAAAATATCCAGGAAACTTGCTATGAAATGAACCATAAGCAGAATAACACATTCTTCCTGACTTCTTTGCTAACTACACAATGATTTATAATTACTTAAACCATTCTGAAGCATTTTGCTTCTGGGCTGAAATAACAGTGCTTTAATTTTTCATAACACCGGCTACAAGATCGTGTCAGATACTGAATAGCCTTACCATTAATAGGGGCTGAGAATTCTCCCATCCTTCTGGTATCTACTGCATGCTGACAGAAGTGAGCAATAACAACAACACAAAATAGAACCTTGTAGGGGACCCAGTTTCCCACTTACTTAAAAAATGACTTAGCACTAATATGAGAAGTTAATGTTTGCTAACTTCAATCATTGCTCTTCTATCAGATGTTTGGGGAGAAAAGTAGACACTATTGGTTTCCCTTGTTCATTGTATGCAGTTTAATGTGTGAGGCTCAGGAGAGCTTCACTGTCTAGATTTGGGATATGAGACCAAGACCGTTCAAAGTTCATTGCATATAAAGGGAATTACATGGAGGGCCAAAGAAAGGGAAAAAGTTATTTGGACCTGAATACTGGATAAGGTAGAATGTGTGTGTGTGTGTGTGTATATATGCACTTATGCATGTAAGTGTATGTGTGGGTATTTACAGGGGAGAAAACAGATGCAATAGCATGAATCCTATCTGTGTGAATGACTTCTTACCTTTGAAAATATCTGTAATAGAAGGAAAAAAGCCAAGTATTTATACATTTTAGCACTTTTCGTTTTTTAGGTGTGGTTGAGTTTATCCTTTTAACCCTTAACTCATATGTTCTGCAGTCTATCTATTTCCAGGCATGCAAAATGCAAATCTGTCAGGATGATGTCATGGGAGGACATGAGTACCCAACTCATCTAGCGCTACATACCATTGCACTGTCCAGTGGAGGTGAAGCGGTAGCCGGGCTTACAGTCACAGCGGTAACTGCCTGCAGTGTTAACGCATTCTGCATTACGCTGGCAAACTGGGCCATTCTGACACTCGTCAATATCTACAAGCAGGAAAAAATTAATTAGAAGGAGAACAGAATCTAGTATTGTGTTGACAGTCTGTTGCGCAAAAAAAAATTTGTATTTTCTTATTTTGATTGGTTTCATTGAAAAGACAACGGGGATATTTACAGCAGCTATATTCTTAAAGGGCAGAATCTTGAACCAACTAAGATGTCCTTTAATCAGTAAATGTATAGTAAGTGATGCAGAGACAATAAAATGACCAGTTGTTGCCAGGGGTTGGGAGTAGAGAGGGATGAACAGGTGAACCACAAAGGACTTGGAGGGGAGTGAAACTATGTTGTGTATTACCGTAATAGTGGATAATTGTCATCATACATTTGTCCAACTCCACAGAATGTGCAGCACCAAGGGTAAGTCCTATTGTCAACTACAGACACGGAGTGCCAATTATGTGTCCATGTAGGCTCCTTGGTTGTAACAGCTGTACTGTTCAGGTGAGGGCCATTAACAACAGGGGATGCAATAGATAAGTAGGGCAGGAGGTACTGGAAAATGATTATAGATTCTCAATTTTTCTGGATTTGGGGACCTAAAACTGCTAAAAAATAAACTTTTTTTAAGAAGACTGAAAATCCATTATCCAAATGGATTATCCAAATCCATTATCAAAATCCATTATCCTTTACTTGAGTAACATTATCTTCAGGTGCAGGTACTTCCTCATGACCACATACGGGGTCTCAGGTTGACCATGCAAAAAACAAAGTTATGAAAATTGACTGCTAGTGCCAGCACTTGATACCCATATATGTTAATATCTGAGGAAGATGTGTGTTTACTCAAAGCCACAGTATTTTACGGCTCAACAGGTAGCTTTTGTCTGAAAAATGGTAAGGCCTATAGAGCATATGTGGTGGTTATAGTTTTCCATGGTCATGGGTTCTGGCCCAGAACCACTCTTTCAGCAAGTGCAAATGGCAAAGAGGCACTTGGCTAAAGTAATGGTTAAAGGGACATCTGAATGAAAGAGAAGGGGAAGCATCACAAGGAAATGCCAGGAACCCTAAAGTCTATACAGGAGAGGGAAAAGCATGACTGTGAGAAGGGCAGTCATGTCTAGCCCTCACCTTGTCCACATCCATGCCTCCCTTCCAGGCACCTGATTCTTGATGATTTCTCTAACCCTGGAGACTGAGGTCAAGGCCTACATAGGCTACCTTCTTAGGAAGGTTCTGAATGACTCTTACCTCTCTCTCTTTTAATACACACAGCAGGTAGGGGAAAGCAACTGTGCCCACTTGGAAATAGTCCCCAAAAGCAAAGAGAAGAGCACATAATAAGTACTCATTGGTGCTACACCTTTAGTTGTGGTATATAAGTTGTCCCCTATTCAAACAAATTTAAAACCTTAAAATATGGACATATGTGCTATAATAGGTTTCCACAGGGCATTCATTTTTCTAATAAAAATTTCTAAGTCCTAAATATTACATAAAAACTATTCCAACTATCCGAGGGAATGCTGTATATTTAATAACTGATTGTATATTTAATAGCCAGTAATATCCCTTTTATAAAAATGCAAAGAACACTGTCTTCCCCAGATGTAGGGAAAAATATGAAGTGCTAGAAGAAATTCTCAGAATCACTATATGTATGTGTATACATATATGCAGGCAATAGGAGGTAATTTAAAATGAGAAAAAGTATTATTTGCATGAATGCCAACATTCTTCCTATGAAATCAAATTTGATGTTCTAGCCATGTGGAATGTTTTCATGTGTTTGGAATATTTGTATCAACTTTGTTTTCACTTGGGAATAGCAAAGTCTCTGGAAGAGAACAGATTCTGAGATTCATTTAAAGGTGATTGTCCACTTGTTCATTTTCTGGCTATGTGAACAAAAGTAATCCATGTGACACACCCATGAATTCAATGCTTTTTTTTTTTTTTTGCTCAGCCGGGAAATCTAGTATATTGTTGTTGGGGAAAGGGGGCTGCAAAACTCACATCCTAGCTTTTCCACCGGGAATTAGCGATTTTTTTTTGGCATGGAATTTTGTACAATGCCCTTCACTATTTCTACAGCTTAATGCACTTTTGAAATGTCAGGGCTGTGAAACTCTCCCAGTGTATGATTAAACTGTCTTACTAGCTGGCTCATTTGTGGATGACATACTGACAACATCGCTTACCTTCACAAACCAACAACTTGTCATTGTAGAAGAACCCCACTGGACATTCACATCTGAAGCTGCCAACCATATTGATACACACTCCATTTTCACAGACCCCAGGGATCTCCCGGCATTCGTCAATATCTAGAAACAGAGCAGTCACAAATGAATGACAGCAGAGTACAGGGTCCTGCACAGGTTGAGACACGACTGAGTGCGGTGGTGATGGGACTAGCAGACATCCATGAAATAACCCAGCCACGTTCCACACACTCATGCGTTCACATGGATTTACTATCAGTCTTTTTGGTCTGTTTTGGAATGTCAGTTTTATCCAGACAGGAGCCATCTTTGTATGCACTGGGCACCGTGCATATAACAGATGCACAGAAATCAGTGATTGACATCCTGACTGTGAGGAGTTAATTTAGACAAAAACAAAGAAAAGAGTGAGCTGTGGTCATATACAATTCTGATTTTTAAAATTCCACTTCAATTTCCCTCCTCTTTTCTCTGGCTTTAGAGGGGAGGTACAGCTGGGGGCAGTCTGTAAATGGGGTTGGGCTGGCACTGCACATGGAGTGGCCTGGTGGCCTGTGTGCTTCCTGAGGAGGCTGGTGGCTGGGACTGGGTGCTACACCAGTGCTACTGGCCCTCAGCACTGTGACAGATGGCCAAGGACTCGATTCAGATGTTGTTAAATTAAGATCCAGTGTGAGTGCATGTTGGTAGCCAGCTACTGAGGGAGGCAAGTGGGCATGTATCACCATCCCAACAGCCTGGCTTGGACACATTTCTGAATGCCATACCACTTAAATCTTTTCCAGGACAACACTCATAAGAGTTCTAATAATAACAGGAATAGTGTGAACAGCCCCTTGCTGCATGCCTGGTACTTTCCTCAAGCAACCAGCCTGCATTTACTCACTGTGTCATCACAGACACCCCAGGACAAGGGCTCAGGGCACTGTGTTTATCCTCACTCTGTGGATGAGACAGTGGAGGCCAAGAAGTTAATCTTCCAAAGAGTACATCTAACAGGAAGCAGGGTGAGTTTTAGACACTAGGAATCTCTTAAGAGGAAATCTTGCCTTCCTTTAGTTTATCTGGATCTAAACCAGAACTGCCTGTCTCTCTGAGGCTCTGCTCCTGGTCTCCTGATAGTGTGGGAGGACACCTAAAGCTTTGGTTTCCAATCACCAGTCATTTTAGTTCACTAGTTCTCGGTTACTGTTGTTGAGGTACGGTGTCTTTTCTAGTCTGGAGCCTCTGCAAGGCACTTTGTTCTCATAAATGGTAAGCTGATGTCAGAGATTCAACAGAGACTTCAAATAACTGCTGCAGTTTCAGGAGATTCTCATTCTAAAAACACATCTGCTATAAAAGGAGATATTTGCCAGACTAATTCTTTTAGACTCTTTTTTTTAAGAACTTAATTTTGTCTAAAAACAAATTGATCTGTTTAATGGGAAAGAATAGCTCAGAATGTTAAAGGGTGCACTGCTATTTTGAATACAAGCAGCTATGTTTTAGATTTTTTGATAATTTGTCATTCATGTTTAAAAAAGCACGTAGAAATAATACTCCTACTGTATATCATCAGAAAACAAAGACAATGTGTATGCTATTTTTAGTGTAGGTTAAAACATAAAATATTAAAAGTCCCCTCCATTTGTTTTAAATATAAGTAATGCATTATTACCAATTTAATAATAATAGCCTGAATCAAATCTCTAGCTCTAGTTAAGCATAAAATAGCAAAAAAAAAAATGTTAAAAACTTTCTTCTTTCCTGTCTGGATTTTATTTGAGTTTCATCTTGGAAAAGTTTATATTTTAAGACAAGATTAATAAACATGCTATCATTTTAACCCCATATGAATGGACTCTATATGCCAACAATCTTAAGACCTTTCAGAAGGAGAGTATAAAGCTTAAACAAAACAAAGCTTCTCAGTCATCTAAACATTTTGTCATGGTGGAATTCGGTAACAATAAGTATATTTCAAGAGCTAGAGGCACAGCAAGCTGTGAGTCACGAGTGGGTCCTGGTCCCAGTTCTGTTATTAATTAGCTAGGTGGCCTTGGGTGAGTCCCTGTCCCCATGTGGGCCTCTGTGTCCTCTTGTGAAGCAAGACATTGGATTGGAGGATGTCTGAGGCCTTTGGAGCTCTGCTCGTGGACTATGCGAACACCATTTCAAGCCTTTGTTTAGTGCCAACCTTGCAGGGCAGGCCTTTCTGGGCACATGCCTGCTGCAGCATAGAGAGCCATCATTATTAGAGACAACTTATCTTCCGATCACAGATTCTCAGGAGATTAAAAGATCCATTTTTGGGAAGGGGAAAAACAAAGCAGCTGGGGCCAGGTGTTTCATGCCAATGTCATTTAACAGCTCTTCCTTCCAAGCCATGAAGTTTCTTTGGACATTGACTAGGCTGTGGAGCCATATGGATTTGGCACTGAGGGAGCCAGGCTGATTGCTGGACCAGACTCTTGTTTTCTTAAACAAGGTCACTGGAAAGACTGATGTGGATTTCAGTTTACTTATTTGGAATAAGGTGGAATAAAGCAGTGGTGATGTTTGCTACCAGACACAACGGTTCAGACAAAAGAGGGCATCTGAGGATGCATATAAATCACACAAGAGTAAAACTCTGCAAATGCAATAGCTTCCCATCCACTTTTATGTTCCTGGTTTGAAACCACAAGGGTATTGGCTGCACTGGCTGAATGCTGTGCAGTACTTCTGACTCTCACACAAGTATCTCCTTCATTGCAGCGTTCTCTACTCTAGTTACCAGATGGAGCCTCAGGTGGAAAAGACTTTGTTTTCACATCTGAAATTCTCAAAGTTGATGACCTGAGTAGACTCCACGTGAGACAAAAACTGACCCACGAAAAGGGGTTTATGTGCACAATTTACATGGAAGATTTGGTGTGAATAGTCACATTAACTTCATCTTAGTCAGAAGGATTGGGAATTACAGACAAATCAAATGTCAACTGGCTTTGCTCCCAGAATCTTTCTCTTTGTTGATGCCTAGGGTTGGCTTTAACTAAACTTGATTGTAATTTTGTGAAAAGCTTTCCAGCACCCTTAATCATGAGCAAAAAATGCTGTTGCCAGGGAGGTGGGTGGAGCTTTGCAGAGTCCTTGCAGAGTTTCTTTCAACTAAGAATCAGCATTTCAATAGAGCTAAAGTCATTATTTAGCAAATTTTCCTTCTAAGAAAAAAAATAGTAAGCTGAGAAAACATACTTTCCTAACACAAAGGCAAAAGCAGAAAATTCCAACAACACTCATATGTTCAGTGCTCTTAACTCACCAACAGGTAAGCCAGTGTAAATGTCAATGACGAAGCCGGGTCGCTGACTTCCACAGAGGTTAGCAAATTCATCTGCAACGATTCAACAAAAGTGGCAGGGCAACTGGGATCAGTAAAGGTGACAAAGAAATCACCTTGCAATATTCTTGAAAGATACTTGTATCTTGGAGAATTTAAAATAAAAGGTCAATGTGAAAATTCCCAGAGATGCAACCTTGCCCGTAAGACAAATGCTGAAGGGAAAATTATCTGATGCTGACAGGATAATGAGAGAGAAACAGAGGTTTCCACACCACTTGCCACTCAATTTTAATGAGCCTGTGGGTAGGAGTTTGGGTTTCAATATGGACAGTATTTAGTTCTGAACCTAGGGACTGGCAAGGACACCTCTGCCCTGAGACAGAAGGTTTAATGAATGCTTACAAGCCCATTTTCTCACTAGATCGGGGGATACGAGAGGAAATACAGCCGCCAAGCTCTTGATATCAGATCTATTGATGACAAAGGCCAACTAACCAGTCTTTATCTTTACTTCGGTTGCAGGAGCTCTATTTCATCTGGTACCATTTTCTCTCCTCCTGGCCTCTACCGTCTTGCCCTCTCTGTTTCCCATATGGGAATTTATCAAAATTGATAATAAAGGATGAACAAAATATCATCATCCATTGTCCCTTCTGAGATTGTATAATTCCAGAGGATGACTGTAACTGACATGGTATCATTCTAAACTCAGTCTTCTGATTAAGTCCACTGCCTCATTGACTTTGCAGTGAAAAATTAGTAAATGGCTTAGGAAAGATTTTCACCCAAATGTAGCATGCTCATCTCCTGCAGCTTTTTCATCCTTAATACATGAGTGCCCACCTCCGATGAGTTTCACACCAGCTGACACTGCTCATTCAGAGAAACTGCAGGGACTCGCAAAATATGTGCAGATTTCACAGCTAGTGAAAGCCAAGGCTGGATCTGGCCACTGCACAACATGAAAAAGAAATACTGCCTTTTGTATCAGTTGTAATATATCCTTAATGCTCAGACACTCATTTCTGAGAGTAAATTTTAGTCTGTATCAGAGGTCTCCAGAGGAGTGTGCAGTGATCCATTAAGATTAAACAGTACTGGGACTTTCGTCTATCTTTAGAAAATTTAAAGTTTCTTTAAAATTAACTTTGTGTATGTTTTATATAACAGTTCACAAAAATAATAAATGCAATTTTCAATGTAATTTAAAATATACACATACATATGTAGATATACTTTAACACATGACAAAATTTTAAGCACATATCCCAATATTTTTTTACATATATATATACAATTTTTGATCATATATATGTATATATAACTTTGAATCACATATATATTTATATATATATATAGATAGAGATAGAGATATATGATCAAAAGTTTTGAATAGCAGGGACAGGCATATTTGGCTAAGTTGCTACTTGAAACACCTATATCCCTTAACCTAGCTTAAGCTCCAGTTACTCTGGTTCTGATCCAATTTCCTGCCAGTGGGTATCCTCAGAGGCAGCAGGTAATGCCTCAGGTTCTTGGGTCTCTGGCATCCATGTGGGAGATCCAGATGGTGTTCAGAGAGCCTGGGTTCATCCTATCCCTCGTGATTGTGGGCATCTGGGGTCCATATAAGTAGATGGTAGATCTCTCTTTCTCTGCCTTTCCAATAAAATGAAAATATAAAGAATTTTTAAAGTTTGGAATACCATTCTTCAAATTGACAGTCAGAAAATTTGTTCTTTTTAAAAGATTTATTTATTTTCCTTTGAAGGGCAGAGTTACAGAGAGAGGGAGAGAGATTTTCCATCTCCGGTTGACTCTCCACATGGCTACAATGGCTGGAGATGGGCCAGTCCAAAGCTAGGAGCCAGGACAATGATCTCTGTCTCCCATGTGTACACAGGGACCCAAGTTCTTGTGCCATCTTATCCTGCCTTCTCAGGCACTTCACCTGGGAATTGGATCAGAAGTGAAGCAGCAAGTACTTGAATCAGTGCCCGTATGGGATGTCAGTGCTACAGGTAGAGGCTTAGCTTACAATGCCACAGCATTGGCCTCTGTTTCCCCCTGCTGCCCACCCCCCCGACAACCCCACCTAAATTTTACTTGAAAGTTAGGGATATAGGACACAGAGAAACAATCATTTTACTTCCCAAATGTCCACAGTGACCTGACCAGGCTAGAAGCTGCGAATCCAATCTAGAATTCCCACATGAATGGCAGAAACCCAACGACTTGAGTTTTATCACTGCTACCCCTTAGAGATTGCATTAGCAGAAAGTTGAAATCAGAAAATAGATACGGAAATCAAACATAAACTTTCTGCTGTGTATGGGCAGGATGTTAATGTTTTAACCAGCATCTTAACCCCACAGCCAAATGTCTGCCCCAGTAAATTTATTCTTAAAGGGCCAGAGAGTACAAATATTTCTGGCTTTTTGGGTTGTAGTCTGTGTCAAAATCACTCAGCTCTGTCATGAAAACAGTCATGGAAACTATGTAAATAAATCGATGTGTCTGAGTTTGAATAAAATTTTATTTATAGGCACTAAAATTTAAAGTGGGTTTAAACGTCATGCTATAAAATATTACTCTGATATTTTAGCTTGTGGGTATTCAGACAGGTCATGGGCTCCAAGTTTTTTTCAAAATATCTATTTGTAAGTCAGAGATAGAGAGAAGGAGGAAGGGAGGGTGGGAAAGAGAGAGAGAGAGGAAAGAATGGTCTTCCATTTGCTGGTTTACTTCCCAAATGACCACAATGACCAGGGCTAGACCAGCCCAAAGCCAGGAGCCAGGAACTTTTTCTGTATCTCCCATGTGAGTAGAGGAGCCCAAGGACTCGGGCCTTCCTCTGCTGATGTTACCAGGTAGTTGTATTGGAAGCAGAGCAGCTGGGACTTGCACAGGCACCTGTATGGGATATGGGTTAGGGGCAGCTTAACATGATTTGCCATAACACTGGTTCCTAGGGACTGGATTTAACCCATGGGTTTTAGTTTTACAATCCCTGACCTAAAAATATTTTATAAAGATAAAGGTAAATCATAATTCTAAGATGCTTATGATATTATTGCTGGAATAAACCATGAATGATCCTACTGAAACTCAAACCCACCTGTGCTTGGGATGGGACATTGTTCACAGGGCTTGTTCCAGGCACGGCCAATGTTGTAGGAACAACAGCACATCTTCTTGGTCATATTGAACAGCAGTTCTCCATCACAGGTCTGGTTATCAGCATAGTAATTTCGATAGCACAAACTTCTTCTCATATCTAGATTAAAGAAGAAGTGGGAAAAGTATTGGTGATGCCATGGTGAATAACACAACAATTTCCTAAAGAATGAGCTCCATCTGTATTGCATTGTAACCTGTGATCAAGGGAAGAAAAGCCCCCTCAGGCAACTTTCTAGCTATCTAGGCTGGTATAAGGGAAATGACTTTGAGAAATGTATTCACTGGTCTTGTGTGCCACAGAACTCAGTCAGTATGGAGCTAAAACATTTATAAGGGGTGTGTGATTCTCTGTTCAATCTCTCAACAACAATTCTTTGCTGCTGTTTGGCAGTAGGTTTCTCATTTCCCACTGATGATGTTTTACTACTGCAGGTCAGTGCTGTAAATAAAATTGTATAAAGATACACCCAAATGTCAAACAAAAGAAGTACTATTAAGCCATTGTTTGGGATTTTCCTGCATTACATTTTAAAGAAAACTCCCAACTGCCCACATGAGGTGGTGAAATAATGCCAAGTTCACAGTTTAGTGGGAAGGAAGCTCTTACTGAACAACTAAGAGATGGCAGTCCTCAGTCTGATGAGTAGCACAACACCGCGACTAATTGCTAGTAATGTAAGCTCTCTTCCTCTTTGCAGATAAGAACCAAACATGCACAACTGAGGAAACTCTGGACTCACCCATGCAATTATTTCCCCCATTCACTTGCATGTAGTCTGGAGGACATATACAGGTATAGTTGCCAACAGTGTTGTAACATGTCCCTGGGCCACAAATTCCAGGAGTCTCACATTCATTCACATCTACAGTCCAAAGAGAGAATGCAGTGTAAACACAAAACCTTCACATTGGGATAGCCTGGTACCCATCAATATAAATGTTATCCATGAAGAAAATATGCACAAAGCACTTCTAATACAGACAATAGGGGTGTTATACATCAGTGTTCATTGCACAAAGGCATGATATTTTGGAACGAATGTTTTGGAAAGGAACTCTCGTCTTCTGGCACAATTTCCTAATAAATGAGTCTACAACATCCTTAAGGATGACAGAGACATGGAAATCTGGAGAGATGATCATTTTCAAACATCCTTCACAAACGTGAGTACCTACTTCACATGTTCACAGAATCTATGGAAGGATTTAACACATCCTAAATTCCCTAAAACCTGGCTTTGTGAATCTGCACAGGTAAAGCAGTGGGGAAGCAGATGCTGCGCCATAAACCTCTGTGTAGTTCTAGAGGTTGGTTCTCTTGGACTCCATGAGCTGTATCAGATACACAGTGATGCTCCATTAATTTTCAATGAAGTTATCACTTTCTATGTCACCTAGCAAGTCTTTTGGAGAGCCAGGAATGTACATGACACAGGAAATCTCCTCCATAGCTAGCCACATGATTCCTGTGTGCAGATGTAAACCATCTTTGCCACCTTGGTCCATGGCCAAAGTGACCAATATTCTTCATCTTTCTAGGAATATGGGATGAACAGAAATGGCCAACGACTTCTCTCAAAGAAAAGCTCACCTAAATGTTCCAGTAACATGATGAAGGCTGAGAAGAGGAACTGAGACTTGCCCTGCAGAGTACTAGTACGAATGGCTCTCCTGAAGAGCACGAAAAATCATTTTGTAGATGTGCAGTGGACTGTGGCCCAGAATAACAACAAAACTCCACTCTCAGGAAAAGAGGGAGATTTAAGACTTACTGGAAATGGCATCATTTCAAAAACTTTACTGCAAATTGTCATATTGTGACATATTTGCCTGGCTATGTTCATCAGGCTATTATTTAGACGTGATGCTATACTGCTAAATTTTCAGGTTTGCTGGTACTTGTGCTGTTTTCTCAGGTTCTCAGGATAATTCATCAGCATGTAAGGGCCACTTACCATCGCACACCCGGGTATCTTCATTCAGGTAATAACCTGTTGGACAGCGGCACTGGAAACTCCCAAAGGTGTTGATACATTTCCCCCCTTGGCATAGCCCTGGCAGCTCCTGACACTCATCGATATCTAACAAAATGAAAACAAAATCATTTTTTTAACTACAGTAAAGAAGCCAAAAAGAGTCCAGACTGCATGGCCATTAAAATCAATTACCTTCCAATATGACAGTGATGGGGTTTGGTCGAAAACCTTCTCCTCCAGGACAAAGAATCTTGTACTCAGCTATTGAAACAATTAAGAAAAATCAAACAGAGCTCTTCTGAAACTAGAATTTCTAGTAATAACATTCTCAAGAAAAAATGCTGACATAGCCAACTGAAATGTCCAATTTTAAGAATCTTTAGTCGTTTCTCCACCCACCTAAAGCAAGTTATGCACATCTGTTACTTCCGAAGGCTTTTACTAATGTGTGCCAACAACTGAAAGGCCACTGTCTCCATCTCTGAGCACTCTAAAAATGCTCCTAGCCTTATATTCTTGTGAACTATTTTATTCCTCATCTCCATCATTATTTCTTTTTAAAGATATTCTTTCTCTTATATTATCTAACAAAAAGTCTGTCTCCAGTTTAATGTCCTGTTCAGCCTTACATCCTGGAAAGCACAGCTTCCTTTAATAACCCATTTGTCTCCAAAACCATTTCCAAAAAGAGTCATAGGAAAAGCTATTCCCTCTTGGTTCCCATCCCACATCTCTCCGTAATGACTAGAGACCTTTCCTGCCCCTCTGTTTCCACTGATGCCAATGCTGAGCCTCCAGGTTTCCAAAAACAACTGTCTACAGTGTCTTTTGATTCCTCTCCATTAATCCTTCCCCCAAGTACTTCATTCAAAAATATTATTTCAGTGCCATGTACCACCACTGAGATACACAGAAAAGTACATGAATAAAAATGACCCTAATTTGCCACATCATCTTGGTAAGTATTTGCAAGATGTGGTTCTTTCATAGTCATTATCATTTTTCCCAATATGATAATCCCTGCCTTGATTCTCTCAAATTACACAAATGCATGTAAACATGTCTGGACACATAGACCGGCTCTAACTCTGAAGCCAGAATGAATGGGATGTGCCTTTAGTGCCCTACTAATCATTATTAACCTGTTGAAGTGGCACACTGAATTAAAAATCCTGGCTGCCTCCTCCAACATCAATGAAATTAACTGTCCCTTTTTTACATCTTCTCTTTGTGTAATTGTCTACTTTGAGTTTCCTATTCCTTGTCACACCCTTACTTGAAGGCCCAATTCAAAATGTAGAAGGTGATGACCATTTGCCAATTAGAACTGAACCCTTTCTGAAGAGAAGAGAGGAGTGGGTATCTCTTAAGCACTCAGCCCCAGTGCTTCTTACTTCGCATGAGTGAATTTGCTTAATCAAATGAAGAATTCTATGCATGCCAAGTACCCTTCCCAAAGTTGGCAAGTGATGCAGTTCTAAACTGCACCAGCTGTGTTCTACCACTCATGGCACTGAGTTCTTGTCTTATCTTGGTGAGGGTCTTAACTTTGGGTCATTTTTTGCCATCTATCAGATATATTCCTAAGAGCAGCATTTGGTCCTGTTCATTTTATACACCCGAAGTACACATTCCAGATGGTCAACAGATATTTTTAGAAGAAGTAAATAAACAATCCTTTGGCAAAAAAAGATTCTATGTCCATCCCAAGGTACCTTGTGAGCAGCAGCCACTGACATTTACCAAAGGAGCTCCATCTGATTCTCAACTGCAATGTAGGACCCACTTAGAAAACAAAAAATCTCTTATTGTTTTAAAAATATGTCCTTAAAATCACAGTCTCAAGCTCTTTCAAGTCATACCATCATAATGAAATGGAATAATTTCATAGACCGTGCTTTTCACCCGTGGATACCCTGAATCTGTTTTAGGGCTTCTGAAGCTAATTAACAGGCGACCAAGGGAGATCCATCAGAGGGTACCCATAAGGTAAAAGAGTAGAAGGAATGGAGCCTGGGATATCTTCCAAGTAATGATATTTTTCACCCAGCTATAACCGAGATTCCACCTACTCCTCCCTACAACCTGTTCTTCTAATGCAAATCAAAGAGAGGTACATCTGGCTCTCAGGTGGAATATGAGCCTCTCTCAAGGCTGAGGGATGCATATGTGAGTAGAGACCAATGGTAGCTCCTGGCTCACCACTGGCCCTTCTCACCTTATGCCCCACCTCCTCGCAAGGCCTCTCCTGTGTGGATTTGGAAAGGAGAATTGACTTTGGTTAGAACAATAAGTAAGAGGATGTTCACTTACTTGTGTTCACAGCAGGGCACAGCTCACAAGGAGTACCCCAGGCTTTACCCAGAGAACAACAGCAGGAAGCTTTAGAAACACCAACTCCAATTTCATTGCTACAGGCCGTATCACCATTGTCTCCTCGAGGTCGAATATCCAAATAGCAGTTTCCAGAGCGGGTATCTATTTGTCATATGCAAACAGGAAAGTGTCAGGCAAATTCTTTTTGCTTGGGGGTCAAAAATTTAAACTCATCTCAAACTTTTAAAAACTTAAGTTATTTTTTACTAAAAAATGAAAAAGTACCCAAGAATATACAATGGAAATTTTTCTATAGGAAAGATAACTGAAGATATAAATCAGATTTAGGAAATGATTAAAAGTTTCTATTTCTATCTTACTACTTTCATAAAAGTTGAAAATGGAAACTCCAATGCTGTTTTAAAACTAATAAAAAGAGTATGTTTCCTGGAAAAGTTCTTTAGATCTTACCAACACAACCAACTCGAGTTGGATTCAGCTCAAAATCTGGGGGACAGTCACAGGTGTAGCTTCCTGGAGTGTTGACACAGTTCCCACTGATACATGTAGTTGGATCCAGACACTCATTAACATCTAAAATCAAATAGCAAGGAGTAGAATGATCACTTAAGCCATTGAGGACAGATATCACCAGGTATAGTAGTATCAACTCTAAGGCTCCAAACAAGACCTATTATAGTTACAGCTACACCTAGAATCTTAGTTGTCTACTTCTGAACTAAGCTCCCTCAGGAAGGAAATACATCATAACATTGAGTCTTTCCCCATCCCGGATCATATTTTTACTGTTCAACCTTATCATTAGAATAGAAATGTAACTTTGCAGCTAGGAAAAGCACACTGGACAAGAATAGCGGAGGTGAGATGACTTGACCCACAACTTTGCTCAAGCAAAAATTTTGACACTGTTTTCATAAAGCATGGCTTGATTTTGTTGTTGCTAATTTATGGAAAGATGTTCCAGGAGCACTCAGGAGCAAGTGTTTTCTGCAGTTTCCTCTATGCACATGCAGGCGGTTTAGTGAATTTCTTCAGGACTGCAAAGGGCCTCAATCTGGCCACTGATACTAAGTTAAATCCTATGTCCCTTTCCAGTTTTATTCTGCAAACATATACAGATACTTAGGATTTTTTTCAACTTCTACCACTGTGCAGCCTGTTTATTTTGAGCATTCACAATATTCAAAAATTGGCAAATGGGATCATAGAGGAGAGACTGAGAATGGGGACAATACCTTCTCCTTTGATCTTTTTACTTGGAACCGGTCATTCTCATGTCATGATATCCATGGCCGATGAAGCTTTTGCTCAAATCACATGTGAATTTGGATGAACAGGCCCAGATCAACACACATGAGGTTAGACAGAAGGATGCTTGTGTTGGTTTGGGGCATGGAGGAGAGGGCACGGAGGATAGGGAAGTAAAGATTTCCTTACATATGTGAGAGGTCTGGCTTAGCCTTATAACAGTTTTTAGAAAAAAGCAGAAGAATGTGTTTCAGGGGAGGAATGTTCCAGTCCAGAGCAGCTATGAGGAGGTGGTGGTGGTCATGATCTGGAGGGCCACTGAATCAAGGCTTGTGTAGGTGGCTGAAAAATTAGACTTTCTCTAAAATCTGAACTCATGCAGAATGGAACTTATCTCCTCAATATTTTTGAGCAGTTGAGTGAACTAAGAAGGAAGTTTTCCAAGTCTTTGCTTAGTGCCAAAAAGAACTGAGTGACAGTGTGCTGGGATACTGATAGCTTTTCTAATTTTTTTCTCAAATGATCCCTGGGAGGTCCTTCCACTAGAAGAAAACAATTAAATGATGTATGCATTATACATGGGAGCTACACTGTGTGTCCTGGGAACTCTGGTGACCACTGGCAAGGAGAGGATGAAAAGGAGTACAAGGAGAAAATCTGTATTCCCAGGCCATGGCTTTCCAAAGGAAACACTCTAAAAATGTACCCTGGGAGAAAAGGAAAGGGTCAGGAAGCCATACAGCTGGAGCACCCCCATAATGTTCCTCTGTAGCCATGCCCCCTGTTCTAAGGCTACTAACTCTGTCCTTCAAATGGCTTGGACCCTTTCCCCTCCATCCTCTTGCTGTTCAGTTTCAGGCCTAAGGAAATATATGCTGATTCCCAATGCCTCACTCTTGCTGTTTTGTTTGTTCTCGCTCTTGCTTTTATTTTCAAATGTGACTACCCTTGTGTTCTCCAGCCAGGACTAAACAGCTGGATATCCTGGGACACCTGGGACATCCACTTTGATGTGAAAGGATGTCTCACCTGTGCAGTTTCCGCCACTTCTGTCCAGTTCATAGCCAATCTCACACTCACAGCGGAACAGGCCCGGAAGGTTGTGGCACGTCCCAAAGACACAGATGTTTGGGAGGGAGCACTCATCAATATCTAGGCAAGCAGATTAAAGGGGGCAGAAGTGAAATTTATTTTTTAGCAAAGAAATTTCCCAATATAATTAATCAACCAGTATTATGAAAACAAAGACTACCTGACATAATTCTAAGTCCTTCTGCTCTAAGACTTGCAGAGGAATTGTCCAATGCAGGAAAGACTCACAGGCAAGGGGTCACGTTTCTTTAGTTTGTATTCCACACCAAGCAGTGAACTAAGCATTGGTAGATATGCACCTTACCTACAGTGTTTCACATGGTCCATGTTACTGGTAGAAAAGTGGCCACGCTAGAGTAAATTCTTTGGTGGTTTTTGTCTATATAGTCTATATGACTTTCGGTCTGTGATACATTTATTTTATATTTCTAAAACATATTTATATAAAGGGAACAAATCCTGTGCATTCCATAGATTCAATTTTAAGAACATGATGATACATTCCACCCTATCTCCCATCCTTCCCTCACTCCAACGCCTAAATTTTAAGAGCCATAAGGTCTTTGTGATAAGCTTCCTAATCAGTTTTATAACCTCTGTATCTCCAGTATTAAAGTTTGTTCAGTATTGTTGATGGAGATCTGAAAAAAGCAAGTACTTCTCCCAGATCCTGTCCCTGCTTTGTGTGAACACTCTGCTTGCGCTATTGACACACGGGCACATTTTCAGAATGGCTTAAAATAACCACAACCACTGTGCCAACAATGATTTATATACTAAGAATCAACCAACAAACAAAACCTTCCTTAATAACATGAAGAGAAGTAAAACTTCACTGAGGGCATTTATGTTACTGAGGTGGTACAATATCTATTTGGCTTGGATATTTAAAGTAAACAAAATAAGCAAAGCATTAGGCACATTATGTAGCACATACTCTGGTTTCTTGCCCTAGAAGAATTTTCTAATAAACTATTCATATTTAACATAACTGTATAAAAAATATGCAATGGTCTCCTAAGAGGGAAAAGTATTTACATAAAATATAACAGGGAATTTGTATACATATTTATGGCTAGAGAATTCTTCTGAGTTGAATTCTTCTGAGTTCATTTCTGATTAGCAAAGAACAGCTATTAACAAACACATTAAGTGTGGTCTTATCTAAACTTACTGTCAATTATTATCATCTGCTTATTTCTACCAAAAGCTTTTTAGTGTATTTTAATCACTAATGCTTTTTAATGAAGAAGAATGCACTTGAATTTAGCAAGCCTGAGCAAAGCAAAGAATCCTGTTTTTCCTAATAAGACCCATCTGTAGCCATCACTTGGCTTAAGGTTCTTCCTATCTAATTCACACTCTTCAGAAATACACAGGCTTAACTGTGACACCCCATGACATTATCCCAAAGGGTCCTTGATTGAACAAACTTGCAAAAGATTTTTCCATGTTCAAATAGGCCAGATACCAGGAGAACATGGTGAGACATCCAGGATGTTGTCTCCCATATGGAAAATCTCTCTGATTACCTGCTCTGCGATTATTTTACAGTCTTTACCTCTAGAAATCAAACCGTAGCAGAGATTAACAGCCATGATTCCATATTTAGATAATCCTCCAATGGAATATTAGGGAACAAGCATTTGGAATTCTTTCCCCTGCTCTAGGGACAAATGGGTTACACTGAGTCGAGCACACTGGGTTATTTTTTCTCTTCCTTGACTAATGAGTAAAGTCCTGCAGATCATCTGGCCAAGGCTGGACATGTAGCTTGTGGCCAGAGAACTGACTTTTTTTTTTCTGCACAGAGGGAACTGGTACAGTTGGAGATCCTTCCACCCACCGAATGGACCTGCTTAGATGAGAAGCCAAAACACACCGAAGTTTCAAAAAAGCCTCCATGTGTTTAAATAACCTAATCTCATCAAGCCCTAAAGGCTCCCACCAGTCTCCCCATCCGTTCATTACCTTCACAGGCCTTCCCGTCAGCACTGGGCACGAAGCCCATGTCGCACTCGCAGCGGTATCCTCCCGGGGCATTGAGGCACTGCCCATTGCCACAGAGATTCAGGTTCTCGGAGCACTCATCGAGGTCTGCAGCCAGAAAGAAACCAAGTGATTCTTTGCTTAGGGAGGACCTTTCCAGTTCCTCGGGTCAGAGGACTTACTGAGGATAGCAATGTTTAGTCCTAAATTCTATTTGATACGTTTCAACTTGTTTGTTTTTGCTTGGGAATGCCAACACTGAATAGGCAAGGGATATGGAGTTCAGATTCAGAATCCTGCATGCTGAATTAACCCTAATGCTGTCAAGTAGAAAACAAGTCAAATGAACCACTCAAACTACAGCTTCCTCACAAAGGGTCCTCTGCATGGAGGGTACATCCACGACAGGGGAGCAAAGTCCCGATGTGTGCCAGTCATTCAAGCTGCAGCTGAGAAGGGCAGCACAAGAAATGGCTACTGTAAAAGACACCATACCTCTTGTCTGCCCAATCTCTATCTGCCTTTTAACTCAGGAAATCAGCAGGCATTATAGCATCAGACACATGAACCATGCATAACTAACATATTTAAATATTTTCTCAAAGGAAGTGAAAGATTTATGATAAAAAAATTCACTTAGGTAAAGAAAATTAATTTCAACTATGATAAAACTTTGTCAGTAAAAAAAAATCCACATCAATCACTTAAGAGGTCTTAGCCTGTTTTGTGTTTGGTTGACATTTAAATAGCAAAGTGCTCAGGAAAAATTAAGGCTTTAATTCATATGAACAGTTACGATACCTATGGCCAATGAATAATAGTTCTCATCATTTTATTTAACTCAAAAGTCCTGACATTAAAACATTTTATCAGCAGGGTCAGCATTTCAGTACAGCAGAATATGCTGTTACTTAAGACAATGGAGTCCCTTATCAGAATGCTGGTTCAAATCCTGACTTCTCTGCTTCCAATCCAGCTCACACCCCCCTCCCCCGGAAAGCACTGGAACACGTCTCAAGTATTTGGGCCCCCGCCACCCACATGAGACACCTGTTTGAAGCTCCAGGCTCCTAGTTCCAGATTTGTCCAGCCCTGGTCATTTGGAGAGTGAACCAGGGTATGTAAGATCTCTATTTCTTTCTCCCTTTTTCTCTGGAACTCTGCCTTTTCAATACAATAAATAATTTTACTTTTAAAAAGTGCCATCAGCGTGTATATGCACATGTAAGGATACAAATAATCTATACAACCACATCTCTAAACATATTTAAATGTAAATATCAGTTCATGTTCATTCTATATTAGAGCTAAGAAAAAAGACATATTAATATATTTTAAAGACTAGAAGTATACAGGGTTCAAAAATTCTTATGTCATTGTGGAAAGATGATGATGGTGGCTAATGGAAGAAAAATACACATTGTTCTTCTGTGTACAAACATCTAATCCCTTTTCTCACACAGTTCCCAGCAGCGAAGTTCAGTATGGAAAGCAAGCCACTGGTAAGAAATAAATATAAAACATAAAGGTCAAGTGGACAAAAGGAAGTATGATTTATTTTACACTAATAAGATCATTATATAGAATGGTGTGTGTGTGTGTGTGTGTGTGTGTGTGTGTGTGTGTTTTCAGTTCTGAGGTTCCCTAACTGATCTGGCTCCAAATTTTCATTCTACAGATATCTAGTTTCAACCACCTGGTTTTTTTGTTTTGTTTTTCTGTTAACTGACCCAGACTTCAAAGCATGGAGTGATTGTTTCAAAGCTAATGGGATATCTCACTGCCCCACTGATGTTCACACAGTTGTTTTCGGGGGCACCTACCTGTACAGGAGAAGCCATCACCTGTGTATCCTTCCTTACAGAGACAGCGGTAGGATCCCATGGTGTTTTTGCAGTCTGCATGCTGGCTGCACATGTGGGTACCATTGGAGCACTCATCCAGATCTTCAGGAAACAGGTTGCATCATGATTAGCCAAAAGTACGGCATTTAAAATCAGTAATACACAAATTAGACTTTACAGAACTAATATTCTTACATTAAAGTCAACACATGATACATTCATGATAAGCAATGTGTGTTATTTGTCAACTCACCAGTACACTTGACCCCATCTCCAATCCACCCAGGACTGCAGCTGCATTTGAAGCTTCCTGCCGTGTTGGTACATACAGCGTGTCTGCCACAGTTATGTGCTCCGATTTCACATTCATTGATGTCTGCAAAAACAGCCAGTGGTTTAGAGAATGTTCAATACAAATGTCCTTCTGCTTTCCAAAGTATGTGTGAACAGCTGACTTCCCTTCACACTTCCTACAATATACAGATAGCTTTAGTATCCACATATAAACTTGACATATATTGCACAATTTTGACTTTAGTTTTTAAAGCAGGAAAAATAATCTTTGCTTTCATTAGCTGTTTTTTTTTATTATAATGTAAGTCTGCTATCACTGCAAAGCAAAATGGACATTTTTCCAGCTTAAAACCTTAAAAAGTAGGTAGCCTTGTGTTTGATGGTATGCCAAAAATTCTCATGGTCATATGACTTTATTACAAATATTTTAATCAAGTCAATTATTTAGTAATGATATACAGTTTTCATGTCTCCTATGGACAAAGGAATAAAATGTTGGCAAACTAGAAAACTTCTGAATCGTATTCTATGTATCAAGCATATTTTATTCTTAATGTCAGAACATTTTATTATTTAATGATGCTTTAATTCTGTAAGTTTTATTTTAGATATTGATATTTCAAAATTGTTTCTTAAGCTAATGTGTGAAAAACACTTTCTCTAGATTCTAGGAGTCTGAGCACATTGGAGAGTCAAGCCTTCTGGAATATTTCATATTTCATGTAAAACTCAAGTCAATCCAGTAGGTGAATTTGTTAGAACAAGGAGTGTCAGATTAAAGTCACATTATTAAGGCTCAAAATCGTCCCAAGTTCTCTATTCACAAAATCAAATTCCAAGTTCAACCAAGGTAAATTCTATACTATAAAAGCGTTACACAAAATGCAATAACATGTTTTGTTTCCTGCAATGAATCCATTATATAATGACTTACTACTCATAATCAATTTTGTCATTAACTAGTAAGAACTCATAAATATATTAGCAGTCTATGGAAAAACCAGTATCAAATATACAGCCTGGGTCAAAAAGGGTAATTTTCATATACAAAATGCTGCAGGAATTTCCAGTAATCATTTGAGTAGTGGCAGAAAAAAGAAAGTGGGTAAGCAACTAATGTTTATCCTCTTGTGTATACAAGAAGCCCAATTTGCAAGTGTTTGGAAACATGCTGTTTGTCCAGCACTCCATTTAAAATGCTGCAAGGGTCCTGGGATCTTTGGCTTCCTCAGAACTTCCAGAGAAATTGCAAAATTAAATAATGGCAGAGTTCTCCTACTTAAAAATTTTGTAAAATTACTAACTGCCATAAATTAGAATCATGCCTGGAAGAACATCTTTAGTATTATAATATATTGTATAGGTGCATTTAGTATAACCTTGGCAGCCATATGAACCTATTGGGTTATTATGGCAGAACAAAGTGGACATATAACTTTAAAACTTGTGACTGGGAGCCTCCAACAACTGAATAATGGGGTCTGGCACATTCCAAGGAAATAAGGAAGAATGCCAATCCAAGAATAATTGTGGTGAATAGCCACCAAGATCCATGAAAGTCAGCCTTCCTATGCCCAATCTAACTTCACAGAACTTGAACAAATGTTCCCAAGCAAGCTGTGAACACATGTCTGTTCCTCTAATCATGACTCGCCTCAGAGGTAATAACACAAATTATCACTTGGGTGGAGCCCTGCCTTATTTTCCCTCTTTTATTTGTCACGATTTTTGGCAAATCCTTGCAAGCAGAAGTGGAGCCTCCAGAAGCTACAGAATTAGGAATTTTCCAAGTAGGAATCACTCAGAATTCCTCTCTCAGTCCTCGGGCTTCTCTGAGGAGGACAAGGTGGTCAGGCACCATGGTGAGCAGGGGACAGAGCCAGGACCACCTGGATCGTAGACCCACTCTCTACTCACTGGCATTCTCTCCCTTAACTTTACTTGAGTTCCTGTTTTTCATCACATCACGACTCCATCCTGAATCTTGCTTTGCAGATTTCTCTATAGGCTGGTGATATTAACAGACTCATAGTAATATCCAAAAACCCCTTCTGCTAAGCACAATTCTGTAATCTTGTTTTCAAAATTTGTAATGAGCAAAAGTGCCCTTATTTTCAATATGATTTTTACCTTCCATATGTAATCATACAATTAATAAAATTACCATTTTAAGAGTTCCCTTCTTTTTTATTCATTAATTATATACAAATATAAATTTTTAAATTCCAAAATATGTTTAATTTTGTTGTAATGCTTTAAGGATGAAAATAATTTGAGATAGTATATTATGTGCATTGCGGTACGAAGATGGAGTAACTCAGGAGCTAATTTACCATGCTCTGTTTCATGAATATTTGTGTAAGTCATGATCTCAGCACCTTGCACTGTCAGTAACTAACTAGTGAATTAATATGACTTAAAGTGGCCACAAAGAGTAAAGGCATTTCTGAATAAAAGGTTTTTGCAAGTATGCATCTAACCATTACTCAGTAATCAATGGCTTGACAGATCCAGGGTTAGGACTGTACTTCATTATAAAAGCAAACAGAAAGGGAACCGTAAGGTAAACAAGCAAACAAAAATGCTGTATTGAAGCACTCTTCAAAACTGTGAAGGAAATACAGCACCAGTTGCCAAGAACATCTCTTTCTGTACAAATGTTCTGTTTCCCTCACAAGTTTGCTCCAGACAGAAAAATCCTTTTTAAGATTAAGAATAAGCGTAAGCCAAGAAAAGCAAAGAAATTCAAATTTAAGGCTGACACTGCAACCTTCTTAACCCCATCAATCCTCTGTCACAATTCTTATACACACAGCTTCTTGGAAGGGCACGGGGTGGAGGGTTATATGGGTGAGCACAGGTTCAAGGTAAGCATCATCCCTGCTCCAAACCAATCTGCCATCTGACTGTACGCTTGTATTCTGAGCCTCGATTTACATTCACACAGGTAGAGGCTGTATCACCCACACAAACACCTGGTTTGCCACTAGCTGGGCATCTATCGTGTGCATCTTAATCTGGTAGGGCCAGTACACCGTGTAATCTACTGGATTAGGCATTGAAAAAGTGGGTGAAATAATGAATGGAGAAGCCAATTGTGAAGGCTACTTGGATTTCTTAATTTGGATCCAAATTTGAGCCAAGACTATTAACTGAACACCCATGGAGTTTTCATAGGCTGTCAGCCAGTGCGGAGGAATCATGGTGATAAGAAACTGGGAGGAAATGAGCACAAATTCTCACTGACTGCTGGTGGTTAAAGTATATACGTCCCAGGAATAAGACCCACTAGAAACATTTCTCATGTCAAAGAAATCAGATTAGTATGAGAAATGAAAATTACCCCAAAATATTATTTTAACTGAAAACAATCCTGATTTTTTTTCCCACTTAAGGCTATGTTTTATTTGCCAATAAACTGAGCACATGATGAGGGGTGGGTTCTCCCAAGTTAGCTCATGAAGGCCAAGACCCACCAAGGGTGGCATGTGGAAGGCACTCAGTGTTCCTTCCCCTAGTCACAACTGTGCGAAATGAACAGTGGACACCTGACTGTGGGTCATAGGAACGTTATAATCCAGTCCATTAGCCAAGGATAGAAGAGCTGTGTTGTAAGTTTCAAGCAAATGGACATTCTCTCTCCATTAAATCAAGCATTCCCCTTAGCAATGCACACAGTTTTGACAAAGCTGAAGGAGAAAAAAGAAATCTTAGCATCTGTGTGGGCTTGGGAATGTAAGTCAGTGGGTGGATTCTGAACACTGCTAAAGTTATTGGGGGAAAAACATGTTTATTTGTTAAAATGGAAACAATCAGTAATGACAAGGGAGCTGAAATATTTAGACAAAGCTGCAATGGAGCCCAGAGGACTTTTTTTTTTTTAGTTCTCATGAAACAAGTTTCTCTTTATGAAATAGAACACATAGTTTTATGATTTTTTTACAGGGTATTCATTTTTAAAAATCTGTCTATTTGCATGAATAAAATAGGCAGATCCATTTCCTTTTCCTATTATCAAAATACAGTTCCAAGTCTCTTCCTTGCTGTTTTCTGTTGTATGATTTGCTTATCCAATAATGGAAGAATATATATATATATATATATATACACACACACACACACACACACACACATATATATATATGTATATGTATATATTTATATTAGTAGCCCATAACATTCTAAAAACTTAACATGATCATCACCAAGGGTAACCTGGTAGTATTCTAAGTTGTGAATGACACTAATTTTAAAATAAAATCAGGCAATAAGAGCCTGAGTTATATGAGATTATAAAAACCTCTTGGCTCCAATTTTACAATCCTGTCTGTGAGTCTCCCCTACTCCTGGCCAGCACTAAGCAATTTCCAATCTGCTCTGATGTCCTTGCTTGCTAGGCAGTGTCCACTGAGGATTTTTGCTTCTTTTTCTTCTTTCTCTCTATTGCAGCCCTTACTTTCATGGGTCCTGGTAGTTTCTCACCCTGGGAAAACATTTGAGTCACTGCAGAAACATCCAGGTGATTTGTTCCTGACCATCCTTGAAAGAACTAGGGAGAAAATTCAAGGTTCTATTCCTTCCATAAGCCCACCAAATGCTTTGTTCCTATGCTATCAAAGGAGCCTCAGCAATTCCTTGTTTCCTACAATGCTAACTGGATTTTGTCAAATTGAAAAAAAGAGAATGTATCAGGCTTCAATCTGAAAGAACAGGAGGCAAATAATGCCCTCTGGAAGAAGAGGTCTTTTTTGATCACACATGACTTAATAAAAGGCTGCTGTTAGTAATATAGAATTGATGTCCTCTCATCTAACACAGTGCACAACTCTTGTCACCACAGCCATCATGCACAAACTCAGATATGAAAAACAAGCTTTCCATCACACAAAGTAAACTTTCTTTTTAAATTGATTTTGGGGGCCAAAATTTGTGAGGCCAGCATCACATTGCAGAATGACAGTTCATCACGGAGCTACCTGCCTTCCTCTTCATTCCTGCCAGGCCACCAGCTCCTACTAAGTCCTATATTTATATTATTTATGAAACCAAGACTAAAGCTTGAGCCATGGGCATACATAGCTAACACTGCTTGCCCATGAAGGCTCACCTGGGGGAGCTGAGAGCTTAAACACTACCACAGACCGCAAAGGACCCCTTGCTGAGCTTCAATGAGAGTGCACATAAAAGCATTCCAGCCTCAAGCTTCCTATCAGAATTTGTCAATTTTCTGCCATTTTTGAACCAATATTATTATCACTGCCATTATCCTATGTAAAAATAAAGTTGAAACTGCACACTTGCCATTAATAAATCTATGTTGCTATTTTCTTGAAATATGTTGATATAATTAAAAGGAAGCACTATAAATTGACCACATTTCCAGTCAGACAGTATTTTGATATTTAAAGCATAAAAGCTTGCTAAACTGGCTTTTATAACTAAAAGGTTTTTTTTGTAAAGAAATTTTATAGAAACCTAACTCTAGTTCACCACAGTCCCTATTATGTTTTTAATAATGTTACATGCCATAAAATTTGCATTAATATAAGCAATTATAGTAACATTGTGTTATTCCATCTACTTAACATCACCATCTCACATGTGAAATATCTACTAAATCCTTAAAAAAAAAATAAAGTGATTGCCAAAAGTAACATCTTTCATTTAGCATTTATTAGCATAATCTGCTACAAATATGTGAAAAGACCTTCCCAAGTGCTGTTTGAACAAGAAAACCAAATTTGCAAGTGATCATTACTTCCCAAGATTTGTTAAATCCCAAAAAAATAATAGTTCTTTTGGATAATTTAATAGTCAAAATTATTCATACTAAGGAACTGGAAGATGGTGAGAATCAATAAAATGAAATAATTGTATCATATGCTTCTTTACATAGCAATTTATGTAATAAGATCTTAAATGAAATGTTGGGAAAGTCTTGTTTCAATGAAGGGATGTAAATTTCACTACTTTGCTATGAAAATGTGATTTTTAATTAACAACCTATTTTATGCATAGTGGTAATTTAGTCAGTAGGTCTTTTCATCACAGAGAAAGAGGGGAAAAGGCCCTCAACTTGAATCCACAATAAGAGATGATAAATTTCAAACAAGTGGAAGCTAAATTAATGAAAAATGTTACACAGTTTGCTGTAGGGTGTAGTTAAGATGTTAACAGTTCTAAAACTTGTCTTAATCTTTCATTCTAGTAGTAGGCTCTTAACTACTTCACATATTATTCAATTTGAAACATACCTGTGCAGCCAGTTTTTCCTTTCTTGCCTGAGTAGCCCATGTCACAGTGGCAGATAAATGAGCCTTTTGTGTTTTCACAGGTTCCACTGAGGCAGATATTTGGATTCAAGTCACATTCATTGACATCTGCAACACACAGATGTTATTAGTGCAGGTAATCATGTGATGTCATTGAACACTTCTCCTGAAGATTAAAAATAACTGACACATTAGAAAAGGGAAATGTCCTTGTTTAGAAGAATGTTCTCAACTCACATTTGCTTTCTGTATTGCTTGCTAATCATGTGGACTGGTTTTTTTTCCTGACTCACCAATAACATGCCAGGTAATCAAATACATTAACATATTGATTCCAGGCAGAACATAGAGTCCATTTAAATGTCAGTCTAGACATTCTAAAATGGAATATTCCAGTACATGACAAACATTTTAGTTCTGTATGCATCAAGCTAATGATTTTGTTCTCCTATTTTAAAACAAATGACAAATGAACTGGCGTAAGGCAAATAGTTACAATCTTCATTTCTTTCCTGAGCTGAAAGAAAGTTAATAATACTCCATTTTGCTTTCTACAACCTCACAAATTTTTAGTAAAGATTTCAGAAGATAGAGTGATAAAATCTAAATATAATGCATTATAGACTCTCAATCTGACCAGAGTAGAATAACACAGGCTTGAAATAACTTTCTCAGCTAAAACAACTTAACCAAATGAACAATAGGTAAGAATAAAAAACATGGATTTTCTAGAGACTAGCAAACAAAAGACAACAATACCTGAAAGAAATGAAAAATGAAAGAAAACAAACTAGGTGAACTTATATTTGCTCCAGATTACTCTCTGGGGGCAGTTTTTAGTTCACAGCAGAGGGAGGAGACTTCCAGGTGGATTAGGCAATGTCTCTGAGCTCTGGAAATGAACCTGCCATCCTGGGAGCCCATGATGGCCAGGGCTCATACAGCAGAGAAAAGGACAGAAGAGAGCTGCATGGAACATTCCAGAGATTTGCATTAGGTTACCCCCAAATATTTAGACGAGTAGTGATCTGCACATTCATGTGGGGAAACAAACTATTTGAGCCTGGGGAATGCACTGCCCAAACAAATTACCAAAGATAATCTTCAAAGTTCACTGAAGGCCTGGAGCTTTGCCCGTTCCCACCAACCAGGCTGGAAAAATCCGATAATTCACAGAGAATTGGATAGAGTATCCTGAAAGGCCTTGCCTCAGTAATGGAGCAAAAAATTAGCTCCTTAACAGCTTCAAAGAAAACTCTGAGGATCACTCTGTTCCTAGTAATTCAACTGTGCTGCAGAACAGAGCTCAAGAATGTTTCTAGGAACATGAAAATATGTGCCACCTAGTGAGGTAAAATTTACAATGTCTGGCATCCAACCAAAATTCAGACATTCAGTAAAGCAGGACAATATGAACCATACTGAGGAAGAAAGCCAATTTACTGAATGAATGAAGAAACAGTGTGATAGAATTAGATGAGGACATAAAATAGTGGCTACAACTATATTCCTTGTGCTCAAAAGACTAGTGAAATGATTTGACATACATATTAAACAGACAAAAAGATACAAAAAATCCAAATCAAACTCTTAGAGATAAAAGCCACAATGTCTGAGAAACAAGATATAATGGATGAGGTTAAAGCAGTTAATTATTGCAGCATTAAAGTTTAACAAATTTGAAGGGATAGCAACAGAAACTATCCAAAACAATTATGATCAATCACACAGTGTACTGCATTTTCATCAAGACTAGTTTTACCTCAGTCAACCATTTTAATGCCCAAACTCTAAGTGTACAGACACAGTGGATAGACATAAAAGATACAGTCCCATGGAGCTGACCAATTATTAGCTCAAACCTACATATCACAGTTGCACAGAAGTTGTTCTTTCAATGCTGGCTTTAAAATATAAGCATTCTAACAAAAAATAGCCATATGTTTTTCATGGGCTCTATCAACTAGGCAAACTAACATTTATATAATTTAGCAATATTTACAAATAACCAGGCAAGTTGGAAAGTTTGTCCTCTTTGCTTACCAACACATGTTTTCATGTCCTCTGATGCCATGAATCCATCGAAACACAAGCATCTGTACTCTCCAGGTATGTTCGTGCACTGGCCACCATCACAGATATTGGGGTTATCTTCACACTCATCAATGTCTACAAAGAACAAAACCAACAGCCACAAGTTGTTGATATTGGGTCCATAATTCAGTAAGAAAACATGAGCTGACTCAAATCAAATAAACTCAGCCATCTTGCACAAGAATACTGTCTCTCAAATCCAAATGAAGCTTTATAAAAAAAATTATCCTGTCAGGTTATCCTGTGTAAAAAAGCAGAGAACCATTTTCAAGATTCACACACACTTTCCAGAATCAAGGTCTTTAAGCATTAAAAAGTCAAGTACTAAAAAGTTCCTCTCACGTGAATTTATCATTCAAAAATGATTATGAACTTGTTTTTCTCCTTATCAAATTATAAATGTATAAGCCTATCATCTTCTGTTTTACAGATGTTTTAGGTGGAAATTACTTTACATTAAGCATACCTACTTACATGCACTTTCAGTAAAAAACATTTAACATTTAATTTGTATAGCCCAGTTTGTATCTAGAGATTTTAGGAATATTTTTCTAGGTCAGGTGGAAAACACTTTCCTCTTTAACCTAAGCCCAGATTAAACCTTTGTTGTTCACTTTACTTCTCATCTCTAGCTGGCTTCATGTCTCTTCCAGCTCAGGGTGACACAGTATGAATTCTAATATAGACAGGTAAGTCTCTTATTTCCGTATAGATGTAGCACTTTTGAACAGCTTGTGAAGCTACAGATTACAAAAACCCACACCTATTGTTTCTGATGCATTTGAGCTGGAATGAAGCCTGAGATTTTGATTCTTAGGAATTCTCAGGTGAGGCTGATGCTGTTGATCCAAGAAATATGCCCAATGTAGCAGTTAATTATGCCCCAAATTAAACTCTTCAAAATTTTAATCAAAGAGGAAAATATATTTTATATTCTAGTTATTGTATGGCAATTACTCTTCAAATCTTCTACATAGGCAGCCGTAATGCCATGTTATGAAGAGTCTGAAGCTAAGTATACTGATCAAGAAAGCACAGTTAGCATACGTCACAAACAAGGATTTGAACCCAGCATTGTCTGACTCCAAAGCCTCAGCCCTGAACCGCTCTCCTTAGGGATCTGCTATTGATGATTCTAACAGAGGCTAAAATCTACTCACCAGTACATGATCTCTGGTCAGGCATCAGTGCGAATCCTTGCTGACAGCTGCATTCATAACTGCCCTCAGAGTTTGTGCAGAAGGTTTCACAGCCACCATTCATGATGCTGCATTCATCAATGTCTAAAAGAAATGAAGATAACATCACCTTCTGGTACAGCCTTCGAAAAAGCATGGTGAAATTTAATTGTCATTGAGAGGAAGAATCATTGAGAGGCGATACGGCCATGAGAGCCCCAGCCTTGTGGGTGGGATGGATGACGGGATTAAGAGTAAAGCTCAGCCTCACTTTGCTCTTTCTCACCCTCTTGTCTTATACCACACGATGATGCAGCAAGAGAGCTCATGCTAGATGCTGGCACATTGATATTGGACTACTGAACATTCAGAATTATGAGCTAATACATTTCAGGCATTTTATAATAGCAGGACAAAATGAACTGAGATGCCGTCTTCTATTCTATGATCATCACACATGTTAAAATTTCCAGGCATAGGCCAAGTAAAGCTTAAAAAAATCCTAGGGTAACTAGAATTACCTCAACAAAGACTAACTATACACCTATGATCTGCTAAAGGTGAGAATCCAACAGTCAATGACTTTGTGGCCACATTGACGCTGGAGAGACAAGTAAACAATTACACAATTTGTGGTGTAACACTGCCAGTGCAGAAGTACTGTGTTAGGATCAGAGACACATGGGTGAATTTCTTTTGATTTAGTTATAAACACGAAATTCAATCTGATTGGCTGAAGTTTCACTTTTTTTTTCAAGAACCTGAGTTGGAGTTCTGAGCTGTCCTGGGCCATGTTTCAGAAGAATTCGGGCTTATTTATGGTTTTGAGTGGAAACCATGTGAGACTTGGCAGTTCCACATGGTATACACCCCAAACCAGACAAAAACTGGCAGTTTCTACAAAGTTTCACTTTGACGTTGGACACAATAAAGCCACAGGGTTTTTTGTGCCACTCTTCACAGCATGACTAAATCTACAGAGGACCAACCACAAAGCCTAATGCTTGTCCCACAGAAACCCATCTTTAAGGACTGCCAGACATGGCCTCTGCTCCAACATAAGATACAAGAATTCCATCATGCACTGTACAACAGCCATTCTTTGAGATCTTCTAGCTCCTTTAAACTACCTATCAACAGAGATTTCACCCTATGCTTTCTGTTCTTACAAGCAATCACCCTGCATTTTATTCCAGTGATTACCTGTTAGCTATCGTTGGCTAATGCATCTTGCTATTTATACATGAGCATACACAAAGCATATGCCTCTTATCTTTACTCAAAACAGCATGGGTTAAATTATATTTGTTAGAGCTAAAAATTTCTATAGCATTTTATCTGCTTCTGTAGACAATGGAGGTGAGAAAAAGAAAAGCATTTTACTTACAGGCAAACAGGAAAGATAGAGTAAAAGTAATGAGTGATGAAAACAGAATTCATAATGCATTGCTTGGGCATTTTTTAGAAAGCAACTAAACAAAAGAAAGCACGAAACATAAAACTAAATATAAAACTTACCCACACAAAACAGCCTGTCGGGAGTCGAATGATAACCAGGGTTGCAGGCACATTGATATTTCCCCATGAGGTTCACACAGCGGCCATTGGGGCAGAGGTTTGCGCTCAGCTCACACTCGTTGATGTCTGTTTAGAGTAGGAGGAGCAAATACATGAGCATAAGCTTCTGACTGCAGCACAGATGTGGGTCAAACGACTGACCCACTGCCAGCAGTCTGAGTCTCCCACTTACCGACACATGCAGATATGTTGGGGGCCAGCTGATGACCAGGCGGGCACTCACAGCGGTAACTTCCCTCTGTGTTTATACACACACCTCCTCGGCATAGGAGAGGGTCTCTCTGACACTCATCAATATCTGCAAAGTGGAAATGGTGCATGCTGAAGGTATTGGTGGCATTCTGATCCACTCCACCAAGGTGGGGTACCCATTCCCTAGGTGCTTGAAGTCTTAGCTGTGAAGGATTTTCAGGCTCCCTTATGAACACTCTCACCTCTCTCCATTCCCTCAAATATGCCCAGAGGTGACTGGCTATACCCTTCTCCCATGGCCAACAATCTGTTGATGTGACATGGGAATACTGAGCCTTGATCTCTCTGTCACAGGGAAGGACAACCCTCAGAGCTCCCTGTGGAATCTGAGGAATGCTGAAAGGCAGTCCAACTCTCAGCTTATTTTTTTCCTTTTCATTAACCTTCTTTCCTCTTTTCCCAACAGATGCCTCCTGAGAGCACACTCTCTCAAAAACAAGAGAAACTGAATTGATACCCGCTTTTACAAGAATCCCCACTTCAGAATTTATTTCCAGGGAACTTAACCAAAGGCAACCAGCTTCCTCTGTCTCCTGTCCTGATAATGCTAGACAGAAACCTTCTCCTGGGGCTTCTATAGCTTGTTCCTGAAAGGTTGACCCTACCCTGGGTTGACTCTCTCAGGAGATAAGCTCATCTCCCGAGGACCAATAGCTGATCTCCACGGTCCCCCACAGTTTGACAACAGGAATTTCGTCATTCTATTGGCATGTCAGTCTCTTTCTGCTGTGGTTAGACTACTACTGACTCACTAGGCACTCTGGGGCAGCAGTGAGAACCTGGGACACAGGTTACACATTCTCAAGCTTCTGGAATGGTTTTCTGCCAGTTTTGACCAAATGACCAGAAACTCACCCATGCAGTTCTTCATCATCATGAATCCACTTTCGTAACCTTCGTCACACTTGCACTCGAAGTCCCCAGGGGTGTTCACACATTGACCTCGACCACAGAGGTCTGGAGATATGCGACATTCATCAATGTCTGCACAAAAAGAGCAAGTGGAGCAAATGAAGGTCAGGATTGACTTAATTCTGGTAGCAACACAGTGAAGATAAGGAATATCAAAGGACAGCGTCTTCCCTGCTCTTGAAGGCCCATTCACTCACCTGTGCAGTTCCTTTCCTCAGAATCAAGCGCAAAACCGCTGTCGCATCTGCACTTAAAGCTGCCAATGGTGTTTCTGCACTTGCCATGGGTGCAGAGGCTGGGTATCATCTTGCACTCATTGATATCTGCAAGAAAAAGAAAATGTGGGGGAAAGTGTATGAGCAAAAAATTCAGAGGACTTGGTGTCCACCATTTGCAGGGTCTTGGTTTAAGGCCTTTGTAATACTTTTTCAAATAACTGATCTATGAGAAAAAGGACTTTGTAAACATTTCCAGCCATTTTAATATCTACATTTTCAAAAGCAGCATTAGAGAAGCAAAGAGAACATTTACTTGGACTGCTAGGGTCTAGCACACTGCTTAATACATAAGAAAATGAAAAAAAAAAACTATTTCTAAATGACTAGTGTCCATCCAGAAGACACTTAGAATAGATTGCCTCCATAGCAAAAATTATTTGTATAGCAAAATGAAATAATCATTTAATTACTTTTCAGGATTAGAGAGGTCTAAAGAGTCTTATAAGAACTTCCAATATGTATTTTACAATGTAAATTATTTGCACTAATTTAGGAGATATTTTCTCAATATCATATGCCATTAAGGCTTATGAACATAGTTTTTTGTACATCAGAAGACTCTGCCAATATGCAACATGTGAGCTCAGCTGCTCCTTCTGGAGGTCGTTCAAAAGCAACAGGCACACAGGTTCGTTTCAACATGCCGAGACACATGGAACTGGCAGATCAAATCTCAGGAACATCAGGAATTCAGTTGCAAGGGATGGCCACAGCCTTAGGGAAGGCCAACTATTCAAAGTCCTTTCGCTTATGTTTAAGAGACATTGAAAACAGCCATCTAGAGAATGTCTCTGCTGGGAGAACAATTTTAGCCTGTGGGATTTCTGGAATGAAATACTCAGTAAAATCAATAACCGTCTATATATTTTGTACATCTATATAAATAAAATCATATTGATATGTTCATTTTCCATTTTCATAAGTTGATTCAGACATGAAGTAATTAGAACCACGCTGACATGAAAGACTCCAGGCAAAACAGACTGAGCAGAACACATGAAAACCACACAGGAACACAAGCTAAGGCCACTCCATGTTACTAGAACTCTGAGCAACCAATCACTGACAAGGCTTTACCTTTGAAGAAAGGTTTCCCATTTGTAATTTCCTTTGTGGCAAAGCCAGGTCCTCTGGGACAGAGCTCCTCGTATTCAGGGGTGTTTCTCAAAGGACACTCCTCGCATTCCTCGGTCCCCCAGGCTGCCCCCACGGAGCAGCAGCAGGCATCCATGCGGTGGCGGCCGGTGACAGGCAGTGTGCACTCCTCATCGTCGTATCTCAGGTAGCAGGTTTCCAGGCGGATGTCTGTCCCAAGGAACAGAGTGGGGATGAAGAGAGCTGCTATTTTCTCTGCCCCAACTACCAATTTTTCTTAGGCAAATATGACAAACACAGCAACTGAGACACTTACTAAATGGGATTCAGTGACTATATGGGGAGCATTCTTGCCTAATACACACTCACTTCTTTCTGTTAGTCCTTGTTTGCATCTCCTACTGATGGGATGACAGCATAGGAGGAGCAGCATGAAAAGAATTCCCATGGTGCTTTATTCAGGGGAGCCCTTTCCCTGGAAAGACATGCCTACCACCCCTGCCTGCACCTCAGCTGCTTCTCTCGAGGGAAAACCAAACTAGGCTCAGTCACCGGCTTTCCCGTCACATCTTACTGATTTTTGGAGAGAGGAATGGTTAACTTCAGAATGAGGACTCACCTACTTCAGATTAAAGATGAAAAAAAAAATCCACTCTTTAAATTTATGTGATTATTTGCACAGTTTTTGGGATACACAGGGATGCTTGCAGCCCCACTCCCCAAAGTGATGGGATGTGAATGAAGAGTAGAAACACTAATCCAGGGGTCAGAGGACCTGCAGGTTGGTTGTATTGTGCAACAAAGTTGCTTGTCTTGGACCAATTGGTATCCCTTAGCCTGAATCTCTGGATATGTTACATGATGTTACATCTTCCCTCAGGAGATGTGAGTTTCAGTGAGATTTTGCATCTGAAAATGATAAAAGTATTCAAACACGCAAGACCTATCTTACTTCTCTTTCTCCTCCCCAATGAGGTCGGTAATCATTCCTCTAGGTACATGAGCATCCACTAACGTTAGTAACTTCCTGGAAAACTTTACACAGGTTGCCTACAATAGAATGGATATTATTTAAATGAATCCTAAATTAAACACTGGAGTTTCTTTCAACTCAAGAACCTGGAAGAAGGTTTCTATTCAGTGTTGACTCCTCCTAGACAAAGAAACTGATTCAGAATGTGATTAACTGACTGTTTTAGCTACAAAGACTTTGGTTTTCAAATTGTCTTTTCCATCCTACATTGCTTGCACTACAAGCCACATCCAGTAGTTAGTTGTAATTTGTAACTGATACAAATCTCTACACTGCACATCATTCTTTAACCACCTGTAAGAGGTTTTCACCAAGCTTCTTTTGAGAGTGATGCAGTTTCAGTTACACAGTATAGGTGAGCATCACTGCCAGGGTCATGGACTCAGAAACCACAAGTTCAAGGGTCCAGTGGATATGCTCCTGGCCATCAAAATCATAGTGGTAACATAAGAAGCAGTCTTTCAGACTCCACGAGCATGACTATAAATGATCCATTATAAGGACTTAGGATTCTAAAGTCCATGTATTAGAGCTCTACTTTATAGTCTAGTGTTCTTTTCCACTTCCTAGGGAAGAGGTTGCAGGCCTTAGGTTCTAGCAATTGCTACAGAGAATCCAAGCATGGCTGGCAAAGCCAATAGTTGCAGGCTCTTCCGGGTTCACTGCACAGCAACATTTTATCTTCTAATACCCAAAGGTGTTTCCTGCTAGGACCTATCTTCTTCAGTCAACAGAAGGGATGTCTAGAAGAGCAGGTGCCGGAGCATCCCATTACATACTAATGTTGTTCAGCTCTACTCCCACCTTGTATTCTGTAGTACAAGTTGTCTGAGTACCCATTTAGGACCTCTGGCGTAACAATTGATGGTAGTCATTAAAGAAAGTCACATAATAATAAAGGATTAAAACTTCTTGTGACCTTGCTCTGTATGCTTCTAAAGAATGAATACAAAGCTCAGTTAGGAATGTTATTTGTCCAGGAATTCACTATGGATCCTAAGACACATGCTGAGTTTTGGAATGTGTGTCTATACATGGAATCAACTGCCCAACGACATCGCTACTGAGTTTTAATGACCTTTCAGACATGACCAGCAGAAAAAAAAATCAGGAGTTCAGTATTTACCAAGGCAGATCCTTCCTGTGGCATCCAAAGTCATTCCATTAGGGCACTGACACTTGAAGGAGCCCCTAGTGTTCACACACAGGCCATTTTTGCATACTCCTGGAAACACTTCACACTCATCGATATCTAGAAAATGTTTAAAATCATTAACTTATCTGTAAAATAACTGCCATTATTCCACTATTAAATTCATAATTACTGTCACAACACAAAGGCCAATTTGAACACAATTTATCTCTATGTAGAAACAAAATTTCTTCTCCAAATAATTCATGTAGTATTTCTGGGGTACCTGAAAAAGAAACTTGACTGAGCCTACCCATTACTAACTATACAGAGTTTCCCCATCCATCTCAGGATACAACTTTTAAGTTGGACAGGGAGCAGGTGTGAATTCTTGGAACAGCTCTGCTTGCTGTGGACATCTCAGATAAGCTTCCCAGGAGACTATGTAATTAGCTTTATGAGATCAGATGCCTGGAAATAAATGGAGAAACAGAAACCTAGTCTTTCAAACTGGCAAAGAATAAATGCCTTGAGGGTGAACTTATAAAAAGATCAATCTGAGAATAAGTGGGCCAGTCAAGCGTTTCTTGCGAGAAATGCTAAGAAGTCCCAGCACAGGGATTCTGAGTTCTTGCTTAGCAATGGTCTCAGACCGCTTGATCAGTGCCTTGGTGGTCCCAGCTGGAGAAGAATCAAAAGATCTTACGTTCATTCATCTGCCTGATTGCTCTCAAACGTACCAATCCTCTCCAGTTTGCTTAGTGAAGAGCAACATGTTCTCTGCACTTAATTTTGGAAAAATATTCACCATCAAGTTAATCCAAAGAAAAGCACATTACTTGCTAATGCCAAGACAGAGAGAGCATTAGTTAAGAAGCTCAAATATACTATGTCTCTATTTATAATAAATAACTTTCCAGGCCAGAAACATGAAGGTGTTTTTTCCCCTAAATCTTTCCTTGGAAGAGACAGATATAAATGAGGGTAGGCAGTACAGGTTTCACCTTTCTGGGTTGTTGTGGTACTTATGCCCCAAAATGTGTTGCTGAGATCAAGTCAGATATTAACAGTGGGTCTGGACCAGAGAAGGTCCAAAGGACTCCGTCATCATTTGGAAAGCAAGATCTAGGGTGGGGTTTGAGTGTTCCTCTTTGTTTTAACAGAAAAAAACCCCACTGTATTTCAACCCACATATGGGACTAATTGCTGTTTTTAAAATTTTTCAGCTGCTGTGTCATGTCAGGTTGTGTTAGTCACCATGATCTATGTCTACTTGTGACTCCGTGAGAAACAGCCACAGCAACTGGAGAGAATCCACGTACACATTCAACAAAGGGGCAACACAGTCAAGTCTTCCAAATTGTCCATTACCATGAAACAAACAAACAAACAAAACCCCATGGCAAACGAAGAAAAATGTAAATTTTACAGTCTCATGAAAACTTTGCTTTTTTCTTTTGGTAGATAATTAGCACTTTGGAAGTGCAATTGCTCTAAACTGCAGTTAGCCTAAAATATATTCCACCATCCTGTCCTTTGGTCGTAGTCATCTGATACTGGCAATAGCACAGACATGCTTGTGAAATTAATATCTGTCTGTTCTGCAGTTCTCATTATTTCTTCTTAATACTGCATATTTCTCACCATGAAGCTACATGAGCATTTTAACCAGTCAAAATTAACACGAGCATTCTTCATGCACACAGAAGTGTCTGATCTATAAATAATCGGAAATACCTTCACATTGTGTTCCTTTAATTCTTGAATATCCTTTACCACATATGGGATCTATGAAAAACAAAACAAATTTGAGATAACAATATCCAGATTTGGTACTTATGACATAGTGTAAAAAACATGAAACTAGATCTGGAACATGAATTAGACTTTGTTGCTATGAATAAGCATGAGATAAAGTGTTTTGGAGGTTGCATAGGTGAGAAAGAATAATAATGAAATGTTTCCTCAGATACAGTACAATTCCCAAAAGATATCCTAGAAGATACATAATTACATCACAGATCTTGCAAAGGTGACAGCTTAAGAGAGAAAATCAATATAGACTTCTCTCTTACTGTTACCCTGCAAATTGGAATTATACTGTAGGATTACTGTGAAAGGAATATGGAAAAATGCAGTCTAGCATTTGAACAGCTTATGCCCTGCAGCATTCACACCAAATAAACTCACACATTTATATATCTACACATTCAACCAGCAAAGCTGTGAGCAAGGCTCTTAAACCTTAGCATCGCAGAGCATGAGAAGCTCATCAGCAATCCTTCAAGAGGTTAGTTAAGGAGCAGTAGCTCCTTTACATCAATTAGTTTGTGGGAAGAGCACACATTTGTATAAAAAGCTAAGGACTCCTAACCACCAGGTTCCTAACCACCAGGTTCCCTATAGGAGGCATTGGTACTCCAGAAAAGCAACATGAGCTAACCACACTTCAGGGAGGGGTGCGGGTGAGGTGGTAAGGGGAGAAAAGAATCAACTAAATCATTTAAAACCATTGTCCTTTATACTTTTCTTTTTTTCTGCTCTGCTAGTTGCTTCATTGAGGACATCAAAATTAGATCGTTTCAAATTCCCACATGAACCTAAAAAAGGACTGGGTTCCCTGTTCTATGCAAAGAGTAAAGAAAACACACACACATCTACTTTTCTTACCAACTTGGCATATGGTGCACGGGCTCCCCCAAGCAGCCCCCAACGATGAGCAGCACTGGGACTTCAGGGTGGCTCCATTGATGTTGATCTCACACCGTCCATCGATGACAGTCTGCCAGCAAGTGCCCTTGATGGTTTCTGCCAAAAGAATAATACATAAAAATTAAAAGAATGGACTACATAAAAAATTCAAACATTCACACTGGAATTACAAGAGAACAAGATATCAAAGCAAGACATAACAATCCATTTTTAAAACTATTTTTTTAACAGTTGTAATCAAAGCATATAATGATATTTTCTGGTCTTTTTAAAGGTTCATTCACACATAAGTATTATTTTTTAGTAGTTGTAATCTAAGCATATAATGATATTCTCTGGTCTTTTTAAAGGTTCATTAACACATAACTATGCCAGTATTGATAAACACAGAAAAATCATTCTCAGTAAGATAAATACCTATGCATATGGTTTTTGTTGGGTCCAAAGTACTTTCAGAAGAACATTCACAAATAAAAGAGCCTGGGCTGTTCTTGCAGACTCCATTAATGCATGGACTTGATTCACATTCATCAATGTCTGAAACAAAAACAGGTCGGCATTACTGCAAAAACCAGTCTCAAGCATAAATGAGTACTTCAATGTCAGCCTCAAATGCTGCCACACATTGCTCATTAAACAGCAACACTGATCTTAATATTTTCTCTAAATTAGACACAATATCAAAATAGTAACTGTGTACATTTTTATAATCTGGTGCTTGGTTAATCTTTTTTATTCAGAAGAAGTCAAGAAAATGCATTGTGATTTCTGAATTGCTAATTCAAATGTAGCAGATGTAAGATTTTCTTCACCTATTAAATTATGGCAATTAAAATGCCAATTAAAGTCAAATTCAAAATGAACACTTTTAAGTGGCATTGAAATGCAAAATATGTGAATGATAAAATGTCTTTTGCAGATAAATATCATCAGTAGCTTATGGAGAATGTACAAGTGCCATTTAGAACGAAGGAGTTTCACTTACGTTGGCACAACTGTGTAAAACAGAAGTGAATCCAATGCATTCTTAGTGTTCTCTAATGATATTTCCCGAACCAGCAAAGCACGTAGTATGACAACAAACATACTTACCTTCACAGGTTTTGAGGTCGGGTTTGTATACAAATCCTTTGGGGCACGTACAGACAAAACTACCAGGAGTGTTTCTGCATTGTCCATTGTCACAGAGAAGACTGTTCAGTACACATTCATTAATATCTGGAAAGGCAATGAAAATTAACAATTAAAGGAGCTCATCCACTGAACATAATTTCCTTCCTCTTTTAGGTCAGGTCTTTAAGTCATAATGAAATAATCAGTTTACACAAAGAGGTAACCCATGTGGATCACCAATTTTGGCTTCAATTGCCCCATTTTGGAAAAAAAATAGGAGCTTGGTTTGGTTATTTAACCAGATATCTACAAAGTCTGGTGTCACTAGGCAGCAATTCACTTCTGGAAACCATTAATCTTCACCTTATATAATTGCTTCAGTGTTGCATAATTAAAAGGATTAATCACATTGACTTCAAGAACTAAATAAATATTTAGAAAGCGTGGTCAATTTTGATATATGTTAGTTACAAGATAGGTATTTCTTCATTAGCATAATTTATGTAGTCTCCAGTTACATTTATAAATCCTGAATCTGTCTGCAAAGTCTACAACTGTCTTGGGGAATTTAGAGTGTTGAGAAAAAATCCTCAGTCTCAGCTGAATAATGTACCTATCCTAAGAAGCCCACCTTTAAGGTATTACCTTATAATTATATTCCACAGCACACTGAGAGATGCTGACGAGATCTCACTGGATATGTCAGCAGTCCTGACACAAAGGAGTCGCAGAGCACTGTGGAACTGCACACATAGTTCACAGCAGTGGATACACTTGAATCAGCACCACATTCATTACACTTATTTCCCACACTTAAAATGTGGGAAAGCCAAGTATTAAGTGATATTGTTTGAGCAAACAATATGCTGAGAATTCTACCAAAATGACCTTTGAAAAAAATGCTAATGCTTTTCCAAAGAATACTCAGCACCAGAGGCCTCCAAATGGTAAAGTAACAGACTTGTTAAACACAATAATTTACTGGATGCTTAGGGACATAAGAAGGTTAAGAGTTTCCTTAGGGACAGTGTTGGGGCTTAAGATGTAAAGCCACAAGCCTGCAATGCCAATATCCTATATGGGTACTGCTTCAAGTCCTGGCTGTTTCACTTCCCACTCAGCTCTCTGCTGATTTGGAAAATCAGTGGAAGATGTCCAAAGCCCTTGAACCCTGGTACCCAAGTGGGAGACCCAAGAGATGGTCCTGACTTCTGGCTTCAACCCAGCCTCACCCTGGCTACTGCAGGCGTTTGGTAAGTAAACCACTGGAAGGAAGAATCTCTCTTCATCTCTATTGCTCTTGCTCTTTCTCTGTAACTCAGTCTTTCAGATAAATAAAATAAATCTACAAAAAAAAAAGAACTTCCTTTTCATGAGTCAGAAAAGACAGTGACTCTCTGATGTCTAGACAGAAAATAGTTGAATCCAGCACTCAAAAAAAATATCTCGTCTTTGCTAGGTTACATATTGAAAGAATGAAAATTAAGACTTGCATGTGTATATCAACTCTGAATAATTGCATGTTCTGAATATGTAGAACAGTACTTTTCAAACACACACACTAAAAATGCATTAATGGCAAAAGAAGGGAAAAGGCTACACAATCTTTGGAAAGTAGAAAACTATTTTGAAGTCTCCAATTTTATCTTATTAAATTAATGTTCACCCTACTCCAATAAAGATATGCTTTTTATGTAAAAACTTGTTTGGCCTCCAAATCAAGAAGAACTAACTTTTATTGTGGTTTTGGTACATCTTGAAGTATTCCCATGGATATCAATATTCTGGATTTAGAAACCCAACTTCTACCTTGACAACCCAAAGAAGACTGTCACTGAACTACAGAATGGACAATATATTCCAGAAAATATTCATCTGGAGAACTGGAGAATATTGAAGAAACAAAATTGACCATTTCCTTCCCAACCAAATGATGTAGTCACTGGCTGGCACTTGTTAAGATATCAAAAATTGTATTTGTTAAACTTAACAAAGAGTAATTATTACTGAAAGTAAGCTGTGTTTTTTTCTGATCAAATCTAATAAGTGGTTGGGAAAGGAGCTGCTTCTCTGTTTGAAAATTTTAGCCACAAAGTAAAGCTCAGAATCTTCCCATTTTCTTTACATGTGGGTCTTCTCTTTCACGGAGTGAATCCAACATGTGGCTAGATTCACTATGTCAATCTTATTCCTCAAGACACATACCTACCACATTGATATCTAAAGTATAACATGCGCAGTCCAGTGAGGGACTCAAAGGAAGTTTCATTCAAGCAACAAAAGAGGGAAGCATTATGTATGAAATGTTAATCTTCTTACCAACACAGTTTTTCCCAGTTATATCCACTTCATATCCTGAATTGCATATACATTTATAGGTTCCACGGAGATTTTCACAAATGCCATTTGGGCAAATATCAGGATCTAAAGCACATTCATTTATATCTGTACCACAAAAAAAAATGTATAAATCAACAACTTTTTAAAATAACTATCGAATCAACAGTTACAAATAGAACAATAAATTCAATGATTTTAGGACCTCCTTGAAAAAATTAAGAATTGACTTCGAAGAGAAAGCATGATCTCTTTTCTCACGGTAAGATACTCTGAATTCTAAGAAAACTCATCCACAAGATGCGGAAAGGGACTTGGCATCTGAACTGAAATGACATGATTAACAATATTTAATGAAGCTGAAAGAGACTGCCTATACTTTTCTTGGCTCAAGCACGAAGATGAAAAATAGATCAATTCCATGGCCAAGTCTCTACAACTGATCTCACCACACTCAACCCTTCGCTGATCAAAATGCCTTCCACATTGCCACCACTCTCATCCTAAAAACTGGGATGTTGGGAGTCAGTCCATTCCCAACATCAAACTTATATTTTATAAGGTCCTCTTCTTTTTGTGTGGAATGCATGGGAAGGCCTCTTTGTCGGTCAAAGCCAGTTCAAACAAAAGCTTTTCCCAGATAATACTAGTCCTCCATCCTGAATCTCACAGATTATAGAAAGCTTTATTAGTGAAGGAGAATCCACAATGCATTATGAACTATGAATGGATAATCTCAAAGGAGCCCCAGGCTCCTCTACTCTTCCACAAAATGTAGCTAACTTTCATTATCTTCTTTAAGTTCCTACCACAGTTCACAATTATTCCCCAGTAGCTTCTTTTTTATTGTAAATTTCCGTACTTCTCCTTTTCCCTCATTTTCAACTGAATAGAATGATACACTTAATTATATAGAATAAACTGATAATCAATCCAAGAAGTCCATCTTTCCCCTAACTCCTCTAAATTAAATCATATAGTTGTGTAATTAAATCATCCTCTTTTTACTACACTTCTTTACACATATTCCAATTCTCTTTTATAACAATTCCATATTTCTCTAGTTCTAGCAATTGTAAACAAATATTTCAATCTCTTCCAAGTCTCGCCGCTGTCTACAACATATGACTCCCGACTGCCATCTGACAGCTTGAAGAAATCACTCAGAATGCACATGGATGATAATGCAACAAGTCCATAATCTCAAATTACACTTGACAGTACCAACCTGCCCCATCTCAAAAACAAGCAATGTTAGTCCACGATCAGCCACCCTGGAACAGTGCTCAGCCTCTTCAGAAACCAAGCCCTGCACACACACACAGCAGCCCTAGAACCCACTGTGCCACAGTCTGCCATTGAGGACTTCTACAACATGAACGATACATCATGCAGTGATGGCCAGAGAGAGTCATGCCGGGCTGTTATCGAAGGAAACATAGAAAATCCAGAGGGTTAACATGCTTAGGTAGTAAATTCTGAACTGAGTCCTTACCACTGCCTGCTGATGTCATTCCTGGTCCGCTGCTGCAGAGTGCCTGATACTCCGCTGCAATAAATTAACAGATAGTAAATGATCCCCTTGTTTGCAGCACAGATTGATCTTGCCCTTAACTGTGCACACATCATTTCTTCCAAAGTGAGTAGAACCAGAATTAAGCCATAATGGAATAGGAGGTCCCCCCACCAAGCCCCCTTAGAGAGTCACCTATGCACCAGGCTCCCATTTTAAAAGTTCCGCATCACTGAAGAAAATGACTTTGAGGACAAGGGTGAATTATAGCCATTTTTTTGTGTGTGTGCAAATCATTTTCAGAAAAGGTGTGGGGGTTTTTTTGTATAATTTGATTTTGTTCACCAGGGAAAACTTCATACTTTGAGTGAAATGTGCCTGTTAAAATGTGGTTTCTTCACTGCTAATAAAACTCTCCCACCATCGTGGGAGTAATTTTGTTTCTCAATGATAGTTGCTTTTTTCAGTAGAATCAATTTCTTGACATGTTCTCATTTCTCTCTGCAAATTCTCTAGCCTGGTCCCACAAGAACAACACAGTATCCATTTTTGCACTGAAGTGTATTCTTGAAGTTAATATTTATTAGAATGCCATACTTACTCTCTGTGATCAATCCAGAGACAGTATTGCTTAAATGTTAAAACTACAACCTTACTGAAACATCTGAGGTATAGAAACGTTTCCCAATTTTTGATGGGATCAGATTATCTTTCTTAGAAGTATGTAATGTTTCTCAGACAATTTCAGTGAATTTTATATGAACATATGAGTGAATGATAAAAATGAAGAGCCAACTGGAATTGTACTTTGAGGGAAAGATGTTAAAGTGTTCCTTTAGGTCCTGATGGATTCTGGCAGCCACTGTTTCATGGTCAAATGCAAATCAGTGAGGTGATAAGAGGACTGGATATTAGGCCTGGGCCTTCCTGCAGGGGATGGATGACAAGCCCTCATTGCTACGCCAGTGGTTCTTCTACTCTGCATTCCTAGGACAACAGATGCACACAGGTCACACAAACCAAAAAATGAAGGTTACTGCTTTAGAGCCTGTGTCTTCACGCAAATGACAATTTGAGAAAAGCAGTGAAAACTGTAAAACCTTGTAAAAATGGGGGGCGGCAAATCTATGAAAGCTTAAAATAGGTCCTTTTTGTTCTACATCAGCAATTAATTAAAGCTCTCAGGAAATAACAGGAGAAAGTAACAATAAATAAAACCCAGAATCATGCCAATTTTGTAAAAAGTAATTTTACAGTTAATTTAGATTACCTGATGCTTGTCCTACATGGAAGTAAATTATTGTTTTCATGGTTTTCCATTTGGGCAGCATCTGATACTTGACTATTCTCTATTGTGAGTTCAAATCATCCAAGGTTTGAATGGCAATGGCAATGCTTATTTATCACTAGGGGCTTTAGGACCAAGTCTCTCCTTCTGTCAGTTTCCTCTTTTACAAGCTGGAGATAATCATATGTGCATCATATGATAGTTCTACAGATTTACTAATAGGTAACTGTGTGTGTGGTTCAAGCTCAGAATACGTGGTGGGTGTTGCTGGGCTAACTTATGAGAGCAATTTCTAGTATTATGCTCACGTGGGTTCACTCCACCAGTATTAGTGAGGAGTGCATACTATTACCTGAAGACTGAGAGGTTTTGCTGACCCACTATGAATCTGTTCCTGCAGTCAGTGAGAATCAGCTCCAGCAGTACCCCACTTGACTTGCAGAGTACAAGGATGGGCTTTAGATGGTCCATGGTTGGAACTTCCTACTCAACGGACTAAAGGCACTCCTGGAGATTTCTTCAGTCCATCTTTTGAAACATTTTACTTCTCTCTTGAAATCAGGGATATCCTACCTCCGGATTTTGCAGGATTTGGCACTTGCAAAGAGATGGGGAAGCTGAATGGAATGCAACCCCTTCCACAGATACAATGTTTCTGGGTAAACTCATTCAAATGCTAAATGAAAATTATTGAAACTCAGGTTTAACTCTACTTAAGCTACCCTGATAAAGAAATCTTGTCTCTATTAAATGTCTTTTTGAAAGCCCATGTCATTGCCCTACATAACATAAGAATCCTTTGGAGATTCACCTGGTCCAAAGAAAGGAGTAAAGACAAAGAACTCTATGCAACAAGGTGCCAGGAGTCTAAGTCTTGGCTCCGTATTCCTTCAACTTGTGAACAAATCACCTGTTTTTATGTCTGCCAGTTTTCATGCTTTGTAACTGTCTTGTAAATTCAAAGTGCACAAGAAAATTACTTTGAAAAGCTAATGTGATATAAAAAGATATTAATAATATATAGCTATAAAGTTATATGGAAGTAAATTTAACAGAATATTCGCATATAATTGAAACAATTAACTGATTATCGATCACTCATAAACCAATAATTTGTATATTATTCACCAGATGAAGTAATCAGTCAGAATAAAGTTATTTTCCTTTTCATTGGCATCTCTCAATTATTTTAAAGTCTTCCATTTTACTTTCTCAGCTTCTCAAAGAATACTTTTCTAACCCTAAATTTCAAATACCATCATTTAAAAAATAACTTGTCAAAATTCAAGTATTAATGTTTAATTCAATTTTTAAGGCATAAATGAACTGACTAAATTTTGTGTGTGAACTGACCACTCTGGGTACATGTTTTACCTAATATTAAAACCAAACTCTAATTTAGAAAATTAGAAATCAACTGCCAAGCTGCCTTGAAATTGTGCTCACATATTGAATTTATTAGTCTAACTGTGATAAACTACTTTGGCCTGATGGATTTCTTGGTTTATCTAAGGCAACTTGTTTTGCAATGAGAAGACTGGGGCTTCCTCTTTCATGTTATTCCATTTTCTTCCTATGTTGAATGTAAGCTTTTTTGAAAATTCTTTTGAAGGTAGATGAAAAAAAAATGCAATTAGAAAAAAGTCACAATGAACTAAAACTTCAGTTAAATAATTTGTCTGCATGGACTGGACAGGAGAACTCCGACTTGCAGTCCAGTTCTCCTACCACACCATACCACCTCAGCTGCAGCAAAATATTTTTTCCCCAAGTTTGAATAAAACCGTTTAAAGAAAGCACACCAAAATCAACACAGGAGATGTGAACAAAATTCACTAATGGCCATCCAGAAAACTGTTGGAAATATTCAGATAATCTGAGAAGTATTTATTTTTATACAGTGTAAAATTTTGCTTTTATAATAGTCAATTCCTGTTAAATGCAAAATTATATTTTTTTTTTTAGAAAATAAGGCAAGTTGCATGTATTCCAAAGAGCATGAACATTACTGAGGTGAGGGAGACTTGAATGCCCTGCCTATTCTGATTGTGAGATCTGTGTGAGAAGCCGGGATTAAACACTGGCTGGCCTCTACCAAGACTTCAGGACAAGTGATGTAGCCAGATTGCATAATGCGGTCTTTCCCTGTGACTTCCTTAAAACTCAAGAGTATAGATGGTGGGAGAAACTTAGCAGTCTGATTCAGCGATACACATACCTGAATTCTGTGCAGGACATGGCTGGCAAGGTTCCCCAAAGGCATACTCAGTGCTGGCACAGCAGCATTCAGACTTAGTAACAGCGCCAAACAAGGGTTTGACACACTGGCCTCTCTTGTATCCACCATAGCACGTGCTCCGCATGTGGGTGTCTATAAAGAAAGAAGATGTCTTTCAACACACTGCCATGTTACACAAATGAGAATCCCCCAGGCCTAAGGTGAAACTGGCTTTATTTAGCCATCACCTCTGTTCTAGCTCAGAGAATGCCTCGGGTATTAGGGTTCAACAGGAAGATAACAACAAATACAAAAACACGTTTAGCTCCAAGCATTGGAACCCAATGCTAGACTCAGTTGGTTTACAGATTATCATAATTTACCAAATTGTGAGTCCTTAAGTGTTGCAATTATATCTTCTCCAGGCCTATACAGAGCAGGAGGCTAATAAATGCTGAACGAATAATGAATGAATGTTCATCACATTATGATGACTCAGACCTGTATGAGGAATGAGGTCTACCCTCAAATAAACATGATTTATTTATGTTTTACTTACAATGACTTACTCAATGTCTAAATTAGGTGTAATTAAAAAAACAGAGTGAAAATTTAATCTGTTAAAGGTTCATTATGTTAATCTACAGATGTTGGTCAAACTAAGTAGTGTTATATTTACCACCAGGGAGGGAATTTCTAGTTATGCCTAATCCTTTCTCAATTCAACATGATTATTGACTATCTGTCTTAAAATAATATGGGTAAAGTTCACATCTACTTCTCAACAATTCTCTTGCTTCTTACAAAGCCACATACAACTATTATTACCTACATTTCTGGATTATTCATCCTATCCTTTGCATTCTGTACTTCTCTTAGACCTTTAATTCTCTTTTAAATGAAATGTTCACTGTAAGATAAATGGAGTATGTAGATCAATGACATTGATCATTATCAGCAAACAAGGATTGGGGAAAACTGAGGACTACCATGAGAACAGTGGGGAAAGTTGAGAAGGAGATGTGGGGGTGACTTTGCTTTGCATTTATCTCAGCTCATCTCTCCTTCCTTAAAGTAACACAGTTATGCAAGGAGAAAACAGATCTTATTGGTTGGTTACTTCAGTAACTATCTCTTATATCCTGTTACAGTAGAATGTATTTATTATGGATGGGTCTTGATGATGGATAAGTGCTGTCACAGCTTTTTCTTACCGACGCAGACACGTCCATCCAGACCCACGGCCAGCCCGGGGAAGCATTCACAGCGATACGAGCCATCGGTGTTCACGCAACGCCCATTCATGCAAATCCCAGGTGTTTCACACTCATTAATATCTGTGGTAGAGAGTGACACTCAGTAAAAATGAAGAGACTGTTACCTACAATTGCAACATGTTTACAATTATATTTAACACATGACAAAGGGGAAGATGCAGATTAAGAGGCAGCATAAACAAAAATAGCTCAATTAGATATACTCTCATTTTCTGCTGAATTAATAATAGCAAAATCAAGAGTTTAATCATTGAGTTTATTACTTCTCCATAAAAGCTAGATCAATAATATGGTTATTATTCAATCCTATCATCTTAAGATATTTTTCTAAATCAAGCAAAAATAAGAATTGTAAATGTCAGAGCAGAACTGGAGAAAGGAGACAAATGACTCTGTAAAAGGGCTTTGTGTACTGCACACATAGCAGGGTAGCTCTGTCAGAAATCCCACAAGCAATTGCATCTTTGACCTCAGCAGGAAGCGTTTCCTTTTTGGATTCAACACCCAGATTGAAGTCCATTCCAGTATTAGCCACACCTTAGCTCTCTGGGACAATTAGCTTACCATTAAGAAATGCACAACTAAAACTTGATGGGAAATCATAGAGAAGGAATACATGATTTTAATGATCTTCGTTGACCAAAACAGCACTATAAGCTATAGGAATCCAGCAAGGAAAATTCTTCCTCAAACATTACAAGTATCTTACGGTATCACAAATATACATTTAGGTAGTAGTGAGAGCTTCCCTCTTAAAACAGGGAAATGGAAAAGCTAACAAATTGTCTCTTGGAAAATATGTGATACTTATATGCAAGGCATTTTAACAGCAGCAACTTGCAGGAGTAACTAGTGCAGACAACTATTTTCTTTCTTCTGACCTTAAAAAGGCAAATTGAGAGTGAAACACCTCTATGCTTTGCTCAGCTTGTGTTATTTGGCACCAAATATATTCAGCTGGTCCAAGATTCTGCATACATATTGTTATTAAAACAGCAGTTATATTAAAGTACATGAATTCAAATTGGTTCAGTTACTCAGGTCATCTTTTGTTCAGGAGCAAACCTACAATAAAACAGTGTGATTGCGGTTGAAAGGAAAAACAAAAGCTTTTCAGTAGGCACAGAGATATACCATAGATCCAGAGGAATATAACACTATTCAGAGTCAGTAGTCTCAATTTTTAGAAGGTGATGGGGCCCTGGCACAGTAGTCCAGTGGCTAAAGTTCTCACCTTGCACACACTGGGATCCCACATGGGTGCTGGCTCTAATCCTGACAGCTCCACTTCCCATCCAGTTCCCTGCTTGTGGCCTGGGAAAGCAGTCGAGGATGGCCCAAACCCATGAGACTGCACCCGCATGGGAGACCTGGAAAAGGCTCTGGGCTCCTGACTTCAGATCAGTCTAGCTCTGGCCGTTAGGGTCACTTGAGGAATGAATCAGTGGATGGAAGCTCTTCCTCTCTGTCTCTCCTCCTCTCTGTATATCTGACTTCCCAATAAAATTAAATAAATCTTAAAAAAAGTGATGAGAGAAGCCATGTTTCTCATCAGATTACTTATCCATAGCAATTAAGAGCATCGCTGGTTCAGCTTTGAACACTCACATCTTTGTGGGCTAAGAATCAAGTTCTTAGAGCTAAGTGAAAGTCTTGTCCTCGGTATAATAACAAAAACTATAAAAAGAAGAACTTCAGCATAAAAGGGATTACTTTTTCATTTCTTCCTTGAATCCTATTATAATACATGTGTTCTATCTATGCCCTATACACACAGATAGCAATACAGATCTCTCTGTCTCTCATCTTCCCTAGCCCCTCTTCCTTAAGCCAGAATGCTAAAGTCAGAGCACACCATTAAAATCATCAGCACCTGGGACCAGCAGTATCACGTAATGGATTAACTCATCCCCTGTAATGTTGGCATCCCCTAGGGGCACCAAATTGAGTCCTGGCTGTTCTATTTCCCTGGCTGTTTCTATTTCCCTGCTAGCGTCCCCTAGAAAGCAGAGGAAGATGGCCCATATCCTTGGGCCCCTGTACTCACATGGGGTACCCTGACAAAGCTCCTGGCTCCTGACTTTGTCCTGGCCCAGCCCCACTCATTATGGCCATTTGGGGAGTGAGCCAATGGATGGAAGATCTCTCTCTCTCCCTCTTTCTCAGTGCAACTCCTACTTATAAATAAATAAAATAAACCTTTAAAAAATCAGCAGCATTTTCAAATGAATGAAACAATCCACTTATTGATAACAGACTATTTCACTGGTTGCCAGCAGTTGTGAAACCTGCTTTCATCCATGAGGTCACACTGTCTTCTGAAACAACACTATCTATTGGCCCCACTTACTCCCAAGAGGCTGCACCAGGTCACCAGTGTCTGTGTGCCCTTGAAGTGAACCTCAGTGTGCTCTGTGCATCAGCATGAAGAGTGTGTGTTCTTGCAGAAGGTTTGCTCACAAAGCGGCTTTCACATTTCCTTCTGTTATTTTGTTTTGAAGCCAAATTCCAAATATTCCAGCCATCATTCCTTCCCCTTTCCTTTTTACTTGTACAAAACCTAATTTGCACAATTTGATACTTTGTTTTAGGCTGTCTTACAATGTAGAGTATGTCTATCTGTTAACCCAGTCTTCCCAGGTAAATTTCTCTCAGCAAAATTACAAAAAGTATTTTCCTGTGTCAAATGGAAAAATGCAACTGTTTTTCCCTTGCTGCAAAGACGGATTTGCACAATACTAAGAGCCATTGATGTGAAGGTCATAGAAAATGTAGGTAAACAACCAAAGGCTAGAACCTCAGTAAGCCTGGAGAAACAGCACATCTGGCCAAGCACTTGGTAGTCACAAGGCTTTCTTTCCTCTGAGACACTTTCCCAAGGTGTCCATTAAGGGCACTTACCTATCTGAAATAATGAACAAGTGCTCTAACTATAGAATTTGAGCAGATTTTCTGGACTTGCTTTGAGTATAAAATTCTTTTAGAAGCCTGGTTATCCCTCAGATTTAGTGCCTAAGTACAGTAGTCATTTCTCCTCCACTACTCTTTTGGTACCCCGTTCTCAAGAACCCAGACCCATAATCCTCATTTTTTTGTTTGTTTGTTTCAATACCTGGCGCAATGAGATCTTTTTCAAAAGTTACCAAGCTAAACAGTAGATCTTGATTTATTTCTTCTGTTTAATTTTATCCTGTTCTCCTTTTTTGTTTATGTAACCAAAGCATAAATAAAAGGTCCATGAAAAGATTTCTATTTCTTAAGATATCTGGAGGAAAACTGGAGAAAGAGTTCACCATGGACAAGAGAGTCTATAATGAAATGCCCAGGAGAAGTTGGAAGAATAGTCACAGACAGACGCTGAGGAGACCAAGTGCAACTGCTTCCAGGTAGGATGCAAGAGGGAGATCTGAGCTTACTAAAACAGTGTTCACTTCTTTTGGAAGAACAGTTGGCAGTGCAGCTCATTTTTTGCTAGAGTCTTCTGACTTCTCTGGGAAGACCAAAAAATGTCTTTTCTACAGTAAGAGCAGCCTTCTGAATATAAATTGTAGCTCTTTGAATGGCTGGAGTTTAGAATGAGTTTAAGTCAGGTTTTATAAATCAGAATTAGGGGCACTTTAAGTGGGGGAACAGTCAATTAAAAAAAGAAAAGAAGCTCTAAACTGTCCAAAAAAGACAAAATGCAGAGTGAAAAAAAATCTATTTAGAGCTTTACAGCACAAACCTTTGCAATAACGCCCATCTGAGGCCAGCTGGAATCCAGGTTTGCAAATACACTTAAAGCTACCATCTTCATTGATGCACATTCCATTAAGGCACATGTTCCGTATGCTGCATTCATCCATGTCTGAAAAATCCAAAGATACATTTTTGTACCAAGAGTAAACTTATAAAGAAAGCCACCCTGGATGAATATAATTCTGTTTTTCTTTTTATTCATGCTTATTTATTTTAAAAAATTATAACCTAAGACCATTTTTCATCCAAATTACATCATACAAAGAGAAAGAGGCCATGTGAAATACATATTTCAAGTTTTCACATGTGCATGCAAATTATAGGGCTAGTATGTAAGCAGAAATTTCAGAATTTTTTTTGGAAAATGGAACCATCAAATATTTATTTTGTGCAAAAACATTTCAGATTATATGTTTATATACACAATTTATCTAAATTAAAATGCATACTTATATAAATTTAACTCAACAGAAGTTGTCAAGATTTGCTTCAGGAATAGCAACTTGTTCCCAGAACTTTTTTTATTTTCCTAATTTTTCGAATCTGAAAAACTACGGATGAGCATAGATACTCCATAGATTCTTATTCTTTCAAACACACTGAAAAAATGAAAACTAAGACTAATGGAATCTGAAATGTGTAAACTAAGGTTACATCCTGACTCTTTAGAAAGTTAAATCAGAAGGCAGCTTGTAACTGGAAATAATCTCCAAGAGATAAGAAAAAATGGATTTGTGAAATGCAGACTTTGAGTGTGCAGTGTAGCCACGCCAGCTAACCTTCAAACCCCCCGAGCATAACAAACCAGTCTTTAAATTCATCAGTTTCTTACTTTATTAAATATTATTAGCTTGCTGTTCTAGACTTGATATGTTTTCACTTAGAGGCTTTAGTCAGACCAAAGTAATTTATGTTTTTTTTTCCTTTTTTTTTTTTTTTAAAACAGGTGTCTACCGCACTGAGAATTTTGGCATTAAGTCTTTGAGCTGAATCACCGAGATAATATTTTGCCAAAAATGTTTCAAAGAACAATTTTGGAATTCTTCTAATGTATGAATAGATTCTTGGGATTGTTCCCAAAGACATTGGGAAACATGATAAGGAACATTCTTCACTTTTTGCTAAGGGTCTATGTGGTAAAACTCAACAATAATAGTCATATTTTCTATGCAGGAAAAAATGCCAAGGGAAAAAAGACAAAAGTTTGGAGCAGACCAATTCAAAATAAAGTGATCAATTCAAGATAGAATATAAAAGACTAGCTCTTGGTACTAAGTCTTTCTTAGGCTAATTTTACATTTTCAGATATTGGTTAGTTGCATTTTATTACTGGGAAGACACTGAACTTTTGCTCAGGACTAGCACTGATTGGAGACTATACAAGCTTACATATATCCTTTTCCAAAAAACCCCAAAAAACTCAAATAGGCATGGCATAAAACTAGAAAATAATTACTTCTGCTTCAAAAGTTCCATCATCACAAGGGAGCTGTAAGTAGGAGACTGCACAAGAATGTTAAACTGTTATTTAACTCGCAAATATATGAGCTAAAAAGAAGATTATGAAAAATCAGGTTTGTTTCTCAATGAAGAGAACAGGAAATACAGTATTTGATACTCAGTCCTTTCACTTAATAACTGGCTTGTCCTTACTAAAGACTCCTGAAACTGAAGCAATGACAAAACAGGAAGAAAATCATTTTTTATTGTTACCTTCACAGTTCCTCCCATCTCGTGTGACGTGAAAGCCAGCATTACACACACAGTGGAAGCTACCATCCGTGTTGATGCACCGTCCGTTACTGCAGATCCGGCCATTCTGTAAGCATTCGTCAATGTCTACAAAGTTAAAAAGGGAGTAAAGAGCTGTGGTGCGGGGTTTTAAAATTATGTTACCTCTTCCTTCTCTGTTTTCAAATTCATGACCTCAAGTTTTTGGATTTCATTTTAATATCAAATAATGCAATGCTTAGAATGATCAGAGTTTGAAAGGTATAGGACAGAAAATATCTGCAAAATCACATTCATTCTGATGCTAATTTCTAATAAAACTCCTTAAATCTCAACTCTTAAAACATTCTTTATCATTTCCTCCTGTGTAATTTACTGAGCCAGTATATATTATTTATACTGAATTTTGGCTTGCATCTTTCAACACATGACTAAACAGGACGATCTTACAGCTGTATCTGGACAATAAAATAGATGTGCTTTGTAAAAGAAACACGTCATTTATTTCCACCTAAAATTCCTCAATCACATAACTCTGAAAATATCTACCTTTCATGTGATACTTCCAATCCAACTGTAGTTTATTTATTTATATAGTCTTAGGGGCTTTAAAAATGACTTTTTTGAGGATTCTATTTAGCCAATAAAATATTAGTTCTAGGAGGCTATATACTTCTTTTTTTCCTATTGTGCTGAATATTATGCCAAAGCAAACAACAGAGCTTCACAGGAAAATGTTAAAAATGGCAATTATTGAATAACCAGTATCTGATCGCTTGTTTAGAGATTAATTAGTACAGATTATGAATTACATTAATTATTAAAGATTATTAATCAACACAAAGAGGACCACATGAAACCCTGGATTATCGGTTTCTCTCGGTTTCTAGAAGCTACAAACCAGCACGGACATCAAAGAGGATTTACACAAACTGCTTTGCATACACAGGCTATAATTGTTCCCAGGGCCTGTCCCCAGAGACCTGTGAGCACCTTGAGCAACCCCTGAACAAGAATGTGCATTCACGGCACACGGGTTATCCTGTCCACCCCGCGTTTGCCTGGTGTCTTGTGGATGACCCTCAGGACGCACTTTCTTTCTGGGCAGATCCTGCAGTGGTTTCCACACAAGTCATCGGACCAGCTGAGGCAGTCTGGGCTTCTCTTCTGTCTGATCTTTGTGCCAACAGCCTACGATCCTTTTCTCTCTCATTTGTTTCCTAATCCTTGCTAAAAATCTAGCTTGCTCCATACTCCAAAAAAATTGTAGGAAAGCCCACAGATTCTTGAGAGACTTTTTTTGAAGTGTTTTGTGATTTTTTGATACCTCATGTTAAAATAAATAGGGTAAAGACTTTACCTTTTGCTCATGTCACCAATTTTAGAATGCCAATGGCCTTGTAAGATGGAGTAAAAGGTTGGCATTCAAATTTCTCCTCTATTGTGTTTCAGTGGATCTTTTCAGTTCCCTCTATGAGCCTCTTGTGTACTTTTTAAAGCTGAGTTCATAGTCTCACGAACCATGTGGAGACAATATTTATCTACCAAATAACGGGAATGCATCTTCAACCCTTCATGTTAGAGAGGCCTAGTCCTGGCTTTTAAAGAAAACAGTGCTCATGTGTAGGTCATCTCTATTATGCCTCATCGGTGACAACACACACATTTACACCACCTCACCCGGACTGCCTGGCCCTGCTTATCTAACAGTTCAACACTCTTGACACTAATATTTTATATTCTACTATTCCAACATGCCCACTACACTGTTTTTATATGCTATTTTAAAAGGCAGCTCTATTTAGAAGGTTTTCAATCTAGTTAAATATTGAACCTTCCCAAATGTATAATTTAGGAAGCAGGTCATTAATAGAAAGATAAGCAAGTGAAAATTCCTTGTCCCAGATTTTTTTCTGTTCAAAATGGTCACTTCTAAGTGATGAGCTAAACAACACAGAGAACCTATTCTATGATGGAATAAAATTTAAAGAGTTCAAAACTGGTAAGACTGTTAAAATGTCTACACATTTTCAACTCACACGCAACAATTTTGATTTAAAAATCCAATGAAATTAACTCTTATTAATGTCTGTCAATTTTTTCCAGTGATATAAAACTCATACCTTAACTTGAATTGAATTTTAACAATATTTGCTTTGTTTCATCTTGCTTTATGGTGTTAATCATACAGTTTATTTTGGTCAAATTTATTGATAGAGTCCCTAAGGGCAACTAGTATATTTTATTTATTTCTGCCCCAGGAAAACTCATTAATAAAAAGCATGTTGAATGGCTTAATAAATTAATGAGCTGATAGACCTGAAAGAAAATTTTTATGAGGGGGGCCATTTTATAGCAGGTTTCTCAAACTTTAATGTGCAAACTCATCTTTGGAGTAGGAACAGTTCTTTGGAAAATTAATGCTGCTTTTGATTCAGTAGGTGGGGCCTGAGATTCAGACTCTCCCATGGCAATTTCTGACCACACAAATAAACAGTCTAGACTTGCAGGCTTATTTCTCAGCCTTAAAGACCTTTCCATTGAGAAATGAACTGCATACCACTTCACCTGAAACTTTCCTGTCTCTGAATCACCAAGGACACCTCATTCTCTACCACTCAGCGGGCTCATCCAAAGGTCATTACAATGACACAAGAAGTAGTGAAAATCAGATGATCCTGCAGGCACGGCAGCATCTTTTAAAACAATCTCAATGCTTGTCAGATTTCACAGCACTGTTCTTCAGAGTGATGGTACTGGGAAGGAAGAGCAAAAAGCAATGGGACCATGTCCGCCTCTTTGGGTCAGTTCTCTGAGCTCCACTGAACTCTTTCAAAGCCAAGACCCAACTCATCACAGACACCCATGTGCAATGTGAGGATCATACCTCTGCACTCTGTCCGTGTGAGTGTGCTCTGATAGCCAGCTCGGCACTGGCAGGTGTAGGAGCCCTGGTTGTTGATACATTCTCCACCAGCACAGGGGTTTTTCTCACATTCATCAACATCTGTAAAACACCACATATTTTGGAGAGAAATTAGATAACAAAATCTCATGATTCCAAGACTTGACTGGTTTCTTTTCATGAACAAAGCATTTTTCTTTTAAGAAGCAGACAGAATTATGAAAGGATCTTTTTCTTTCTACTACAATACACTAGCCATTGGAAAACTAGTTGAGAAGTTAAAGTGTATTATTTTCATGTGTCATTTCTGTTTTCAGAGAAAAATTCCAAACACGTAGCAACTCAACACGCCAAGCTAATAAACATTTTTTTTTCTGTGAGTCTGGCCTGGAACATCAAAAAGACTTACATTTCAGAAGTGGCTTCTGGATATGATTCTAAGTATCTCTTGAAGCCTTTTAATAAAAAGCTCTAATCACGTTTAAGCATCCCCTACTGTACTCTACTAAGAATGTAAGAACAAAACATGAAGCTACCACTGTTTATAGGGCAGTTGTCGCCCACAGCAGAATCTGCCTTCTTCTTCTCAGATGTCCTCAAAACATAAAGTTTCCCAATAGTTTCTCAGTAACTTAGAATGGTCAGTGTACTTGGACGTAAACTAGCTTCTCTTCCCTTATTTGTGAATATGAGGGAGTGAAAGCAACATGATTTCTAGGCGGCAGATGCAGGTTTAACCTTGCGTTCCCCAGCCCTGGGCTGGCAGTACCCTCTTCTACCAGCTCTGATGATCTCTGAACAGATCCTGCCTATCACCAGAAAGAGATGGCTTAGGAAAATAAGAACTACTCATTCCTTCCTGATATATAATTATCTTTCTAGTAGAATTAAGACATGAAGTTGTTTTCAACAAATAAAAAAAGATTTCTCACAAGAGCATGTAAAAAAAAAAAAAAAAAAGGCAAAGAGGTGTTCTTATCCAATAAAAAACCCAAACATTTTTCTTATATTACCTTCCTTCCTGTCATTAAGTGTCATTTCAACAATTAAAATTGCTTCTCTTCAGTTTTTAAAAAATATATGAATTTAAAATATTTTTAGATTTATCTACTTGAAAAACAGAGGGAGAAGGAGGAAAGGAGAGAGAGGAAGAGAGGAAGAACGAGCAAACCAGGCTGAAGCCACAAGCCTGGAACTTCACCCTGGCCTCCCACATGGGTGTGAGGGGCCCAAGCACTTAGACCAACTTTCTGTTGCCTTCTCAGGTCCATTAATAGGAACCTGGATTGGAAGTGGACCAGCGAGTACTAGAACCATCACATTCATTTAGAATGCTGGATCCCAAGAGGCAGTTTTACCTTCTTACCACAATATCAGCCACTATTTATTTATTTATTTATTTATCTCTTTGGGAGTCACAAAGACACAGTCATATATTTACAGGTATACAGCTAGATAGATTTACTATTCAAATGTACACAACAGCTGTTGTTCAGCTACACCAAAACTGGGGACTCAGGGGTGGGAGAGACCCAAAAACCTGAGCCGATGTTTGCTGCCTTCTCAAGTCTATATCAGTAGGAAGCTGGAGTCAACGCTTAGAGGCAGGTATCAAATCTAGCACTTTAATATGGAATGTAGGTGTTTAACCAGTATTTTAGTTGCTAGGCCAAATACCCACTCTTTTCTTCAGCCCTTAATGTTTAACAGAAGTTTCTTAATTTGTCGATAGTCCTAATGCTTTCTTTAAATGGTTGGGCTTTTGGTAGAAAGTTAAGCTTACTAGTAATGGCTTAAATATACTTTAGCAGAAGTTTAAAATCACTGTGGTAGGCAGAATAACACACATACTCCCCAAATACGTTAATGTTCTAATTTTCAGGATCTGTAAGTTACACAGTAAAAGGGAATTAAAGCTGTAAATGAATTACAGTTGCTGATCCAGTGACTTTGAAATAGGGAGATCTCTCAGATTATATAGGTGAGCCAATGTACTCACACCAACCCTTAAACACGGATAAAGGAACTGGCAGAGAAAAACAGAGAGAGACGTGAAGATGCTACAGAACTTGCTTTAAAGATGGAGAAGGGGGTGATAAGCCAAGGAGGCTGAAGGCCTTTTATAGCTGGGAAAGGCAAGGTAATAGATTATCTTCTGGATCCTCTAAAAGCAATCCTGCCGATTGTCACCTTGACATGAGACCAATGTGACCAGTGTTGGAAACTGGAAAACAAAAAAACAAAACAAAAAACAAAACAAGTGCAAGATCACTTATTTGCATTATGTTAAGCTGTGAAGGTTGAGCTAATCTGTTTCAGCACCAATAGAAAACCAGTGCAGTTCTGGAACAGAATGACAGTAGACTTGCAGGCCAATGTAGTGATCAATGACATACCAATACACTCTCCTCGGAGATCCAGCTGGAATCCTTTGTTGCACTCACATCTGTAGCTCCCAGGAGTTGGAATACAACGTCCATTTTGACAGAGATAGCGGACCAACTGGCAGTAATCAGTGACATTGACTGGCAGCACCCCTAGAAGAACAACAATAAAATACATCAAATTCTTCCTAACTATGGTACCTTTTATGAGTATACAATCTGACAGTAATGAGAAAGATACAGATTCCTAAGAGAAGGAGGACCTTTAGGCAAAGGTCACTGTAACAGTAAGCCAATAGAACATATCTTAATTCCTGCCAATATTTACACAAGGAGAGATATTGTGACCCAACTAACCTGCTCCTCCCTGTTTACCCCTCACTTCTATTTCTAAGGCAGGAAAATAAGAAAGGCACCGAGTTACTAGTATTTAGTCATTTGCAAAGTTTCTTTGCATGCCACATTTACATAACATGAAGAACCTGTACCTAATGTATTATAAACTAGTTCCATGGATTATCTTTAAATCTCTCACTCTAACTCTGTAACATTGACTAAAAAATCAGTAAAAAAAAAAAAGAATATTAACTCTGGAGAAAACAAAAGCATTCCACTTTTCTCTGTGCAATAGAGAAGTTAAGAAACATACATAGCACCATATAAATTAAAATACTAAACAGTTGACAAACTTATTTAATGATCAAAGCGACACAAATAAAAAACATTAACCTGGCCAATGCAAGAAAGATGGTAGATGACTTCTAGATTCTTACTTGGTGGTTCCCGCGATGGTTGTGGATAGGGATATTCCACTGGTGGTCGACCTGGAATTGTAACTCCAGGAGGAAAGCCAGGAGGAACAGGGGGAACTGGAAGATGGGGGCCAGCAGGTGGCGGAGGATATTCTGGTCTCCCAGGAATTACCATAGGGACAGAACACAGTTTGTTGAAATCCTCTGGAAAAACATAGACAACATGATAGCTGAGCTGTATCCTATGTCACAGCCCCACAGAAGTCAATATTTTTCAGTCATTTTAAATAAATTTGATCTTCAAACCACATAAGTCTTTTGGGAAAAAAGGCAAAATTCACCTATTTTATCCCCATTTTTAATACCTATAACCATAGCCACACTGGCACAATAGCTCAAAAGCAAAACAATCTCTCCAAGCTGTGTACCAGATTCTCCTCTCAAAACTGAGAAGTTTCCATTCCTAACAAAATTCATGGTATGGAAAACATAAGACACCACTTTCTGCATCCAATTCCACCTGTATTTCCCTTGGGGCTCAATAGAGTATACCAAAGAGCTTGGATTTTGTTTTGTATCCAGTGGGAAGTCACTGGAGGTCTTTGGAAAGAGTGGGATGTAGTCAAATGGATATTTTTCAGAAATTCATCCTTGCTCAATATATGGAACATGTATTGGAGGGAGGCAAGGCTGTTGCCACAGAAGACCAGGGCAGAATAACCATGGCTAGATGAGATGTACTGATGGAACTGGTAAGAGTGGTCAAATCTGAAGCATTTTTTAGAGGCCAAAGGAGCAAAGCAGTCTAAATGCCAGAGCTGAAGAGAATATGCAATCAAGAACAAATTTTAGGTTTTCTGGTTGAATAATTGGTCGGTTATCAGTATTCTTTACTAGGATGGGAAAACTTGTGGTTGGGAGGTTTGGCTTGTAGAAGCCAAATATCATTTTGACCAGGTAAATTTTGAGATAATAGACATTCAAGTGATGATATCACAGAGCAGATGTGAAAGAGAATTTGAAGTCTAGAGAACTCAGGGCTGAATGAAAGCTTTGGAGTCATCAGAAGAAAAGTAGAATTGAAAGTCATGGGATGGATGAGTTTGTCTAGGGAAATGTGGATACTAACAAGACAGTATTCTGAGGAACACTTATTTGTAAAAGTAAAAAAGAAGTGAAAATTGAAAAAAGTAAAATAGAAGCAGTAGCACATAGAAGAGGAGCATAAACCTCGAATTAGCATACATTGATTTAACCCATCTTTCTCCTTATGATTACATACCCTAAAAATTTGCGTATCTATTTGAATGGCAAAGTGATAGAAAGAGAAAGAAACAGAGAAGAGTGACCTCTTCCATGACTGGTTCATTCCTCAAACACACAACAGTCAGGGCTAGTCCATGCCTAAGCCAGGAGCCAGGTATTCAAACAGGGTGTCCCATACGGATGGCAAAGGTTCACGCACTTGGGTCATCATCCACACCACCATGAAGTTGGATTACAAGCAGAGCAGTCAGGACCCAAAGCAGCTCTTTGACATGAAGCATAGTCATTGCAAGCAGAGGCTTAACTAACCGCACCACAATGCGTGTCAGTCTATATTCTTACATTGACTATTGTTTTTCATAATGTTGGATCTATTAGGAAAAAAAATACTTGTAGTCTGATAACACATTTTCTCTGAGCTTCTGCAAAATGTTTAAGGGCCCAGTGTGGTATCCTAGTAGCTAAAGTCCTCGCCTTGCATGCATATGGATCCCATATGGGTACCGCTTCTAATCCCAGCAGCTTCCCATCCAGCTCCCTGCTTGTGGCCTGAGAAAGCTGGCGAGGATGACCCAAAGCCTTGGGACCCTGCACCCGTATGGGACACCTGGAAGAGGCTCCTGGTCCTGCCTTTGGATCAGCACAGCTCCAGCCATTGCGGCCACTTGGGGACTGAATCATCGCATGGGAGATCTTTCTCTCTGTCTCTGCTCCTCTCTGTATATCTGCCTTTCCAATAAAAATAAATAAATATATTTAAAATAATTTTAAACTGTATCTTGTTTTTTAGGGAACAGCCATATTTTATCATAATTCCCTTTGAAAAATAAGCTAATCATATGTTTTTTAAAATCTTTGTTCTCTTTTGCCAGAATGTTGGTAATCTTATCATAATTACATACTATGATTCTCCTGGAGATAGTTTCTATACCAGCTTCAGCAATTCGTAGAAATTAAGTTAACTTCAAGTTATTCTAAGATACAATACTATGCATTCAGACTAACCTCATAAGAAATTTTTCCCATTTATTTACCACATAACCTACCAATTTTTGCAGATGCATTCTAAAACTTCTTCAATCTCATGATATTTTAAATTCAGTTCCAATTTGTGTTTCCAGAGTAATCTATTACTGTACTTTATTACTTTTTTGGAATTTTAACCTAAAGAGATTCTGTAGTGCTTTACATATTTGAAGAGGACTTAAACACATTTTTCATGCTTCCTTGACTCAGGATGCTACACCCCTTTCATCTAATCATGGTGATTCTGCCAACAGAGTCATCACCTTGACATACACCATCCCTCACTCTTTCCTTCCACCTGCTTCCTACCAGAAAACCTGTGAAGCTTTCCAAGTCAGAGGTCATACCTAATGCACAGCTAATCCTCACTTTCAGCCTGGCTCTGCAAATTTAACATAACATGATTTCATTAACTATGCGTTGGATTGAATGGAAGGGCAACTATATTAAGGAATTCAGTTTGTGTCCAACTTCTTGGAAGCATCAATTCAATTTCTCTTTTTTAATTCTTCTAGGATTTGTATGAAAGAAGCTTCTTAACTTATCCATAATTTCTGTTAATTAGGTGGGTATATTATTATAAGAATGTCATTAAATTGTCTTAACTGCTCCAGGAAAGTGTATCACACTGGGTCCTGCAGATTAATCTTTCCCATGAACCTCCTTATACTCAGGACCAGAAAGTGTGGGCTAATTTTGTTCAACTGATGTACATTTTTCCTACCTCCATTTGGCCCAGAAATGCTGCTAATTTTTTTTAAGAGGGAAAAACTGACCAATCTAAAATCCTTTCTGTATCACTACTCTCCATAAGTTAAGAAGCCAGAGGCCTGTAGCACTGGTTGTGGAACATTTGAGTCAGCAAAGAATCAAGCTGAGAACTGTTTTGCTCCCAGCCTTCTTTGTCCTAGGCCTGCCACAGGGTTGTGCATCTTTCAGTGACATGCATGCGAGAGCAGCTCCCTGCAAAGACACACACAGGAACAAGGTCTTCTGCCCCATCTGACCCAAGGAAGACTTTCTGCAGGCCCTTAAACCTGCACTTCTCCTTTCTCCACTATTCAACACAAGAAGGGCACCAAAGCATTGCTGGTTCCTAAATTAATACAGTCATTTAAAATGCAATTCTTCTAGTACTTGAATCATGTGTGTTAGTAGCACATCACAGTTTCTCCCCCAACAGTGATCTATTAAAAATCCCAATAAATTAAGGAGGGTAGGTTCTATTTTTAGGACATAGAGAATGAACAAATCCAATAAGATATATAGCTTCTATACGTCAAAATATATTTACAGATTTCATTGCTACTTTAATCCACATACATAATTTTTAGCAATAAACAGAATTTTTACAGCACTAGCTGTGAGCTGGTTTATAACCCACAATGACAGAAACTCACATTCTGTGAACAGCACATTCTAAACCATTACATTAACTCTGCATTTATTCTCACATTTATAGTCTTTCCTAAATCCCCTAATTTAAACACAATTTGCAGTTTTCAGATCCAGGGGGAGTGATTAATCCAGTGTTTAGCTAAAATTGGTGGGAAAGATGACACATAAGTTGTTAACTCTATTTGAATATTTTCTTAAACAAAATTTTGCTAAATACTATGCAAGTGTAGAAAGCATAGGGAATATGGGAACACAATGATGAATAACACCTTCCAATGGGATTTATTAAGTAATACAAAAGCAAAACATGAGCACAAAGCTGGGGAGCGTGGGATTTGCACTGCAACAACAGCTGAGACCCATGGGAGCACAAGGAGGAAGAAGCAACCTCAGCTGTGGTTATCTTGGGATGGTCACTGATTAGGGCGCCATGGAAGGGGTCTTTCACAAGGAACAAGGGTACAGGAGTGTAGAACAGAAAACAAGGACCTGAACTGGCAGAAGTTTAAGGGAGAAAAGCAGACTGAATTTAGAAATATTTAGACTGGATTCAAGGAGAACTTAATCATATAATAATTAGAAACAAAAGCTAGCATAAAGAACAGGAATTAAACTGGGATCAGATTTGGGGGAATGCTACATGTGTGCTGAAATTGCCTTTTCAAGACAAGGTTGACGTAGGCCTCTGAATATTCCCTGGGTTAATTCTTGAAAAAAAAAATGTTCGGACTTAACTTCTCTACGTTTTCCCCAGACATGATTTTTTAAGTGAGCTTCAGATGTACTGAGTTTTGGGAAATATACATATATTTCAGGGAAACCAGTTATCAGGGTACTGTAATATTCCAGACTAGAGAAAATCAGTTTTTGGAGGAAGTGAAAGGAATATTACAAATAAAAGAGATGGGTTGAAGGAAATTAAGAGTATTTGACAACAAAGACAAGGAAAGATTAAAGTGTTTGGGACAGAAGTTCTGGGAGAGTTGAGTTAACCTAATGTTTCAAACATGAGAGCCATTGAGCACTCAAACGAAAATAAGTGTTTCCTGAAAAGCTTGCTATTGGATGGAAGAAACAAAAAGAAGCAGGTCTCCGTGTGGACCTCTGTGTTTTCCCTGTTCCATTCTCTGGGATCTCATTCACCGATTCAGATTTCCTTTAGATCTGCATCAATCACATCATTACTGGCCTGTCAGGGTTGGGCTGGTGTAGACAGCTGGCAGGGCTTACCAGTTGCTCTGATGGGACACATCTCAGGGGCAACAGTGACCCCTGGAGACCAGCATCGGCCGACGTCACAGCAACACTGCATTTTGGTCATAGATTGCGGCAGCTGGTTAGAACAGCGCCCATTTGCCAGAGCTGCGTAACAGTATCCTGGGCGAACATCTGAAAGGAAAAAGAAACACACAGATCATTCAGATCAGACTTGTGTTAACAGCCTCTTCTCAGCCCCCTCACCACAGCACTTTCACATTAGCCTATGGCAGAATTCACTCACATACGTGTCCCCAGAAAGGGAAGTTATGTGGGAACAAGGCTCAGTTAGAAATGCCTTGTCTTACACCTTTCACCCCTGCATGCTGGTGCACTTGGCCAACATCCCACATTCCATATCTAAGGTGGAAATGAATGATTTAAACAACAAGTGCCACTGAAAAAGAGAGATGGTTAATTATTTATAAAGACATATCTCTATATTGAAAGACATACTGGGTTGTTAATAGTTTCAAACTACTTAGTTTGAGTCACGTCAGGCAAATATTTACATAAATCTATTTTAACACAACATTAAGCCTATGGTATAGTTTACACTTAGAAAAAAAATTCTTGTTTTTCAGTCTGAGGCGGTAAGTCAGACTTGTGGGAGTTTTTAAAGGAATGGGTCCCTTTAGAGTTGGATCCAATGTTTGTTAATCAAGATTTCCTTTTCATGTGGAACCCCACAGATTGTATTATGCATTAATTATCTACAAATTTAAGATCTACATAGTATCCAATCCTTCAGATTTTTGGGGGCAGGGTTTGAGGGGAGCAGGAAGGTATCTTGAAGTGAACATGGGAAGACACATTTCTATATATCACTTTTATTAGGTTTCCTCATGTCTGACTGTCACGACAACATCTGATACATTGCAGTACAACTTTAGGCTACCAAAAGAGGCTTGTGACATAAGAAAAATTTTCATCTTTGGGATACAACAGAAGAGACAGGTTGCAAAGGTAGACTTTATCTTCCTGACATAGGTTGACAGCATAAGCTCTTCAAGCAAAACATAATTCTAGGCAGTTCATATAAAATAAACCTTTGAAAAACCTATTTTAGATATGCATGCCTTTTAAAAAACTAAAAGCAGCAAATCCCTTCACAAAGCAAAGAATATTCTATAGTCCAAAAATTGATTGTGTTTCCTTTAAGTCTGAATGTAAAACAAATTTGCTCATTATTCTAAGTACACAAAGCCTCCAAACCTTGAAAGTTTCAATAAAGTGGAATAAAATAAAAGCAAGATTAATTTTAAAACATTGAAATTCTTAACCCTGAATGAAGAAGGATAAAACAAACCTAGACAAACCATAAAAGAAAATTATGGGTCAGCATTAAAGGATACAAGATTATTTCTGAAAAGTACTTCAAACCACTACCAAGTACAAATGCGCTTTCCAGAAATTTGTGGTTCCAGTTCCTGCACCTTTGGTCGAACTCCTGGTCTCAGCAAAGAGGCAGAACAAGCTTTCTTCCAGCACTGTGCAGGCTGCTCGGCTGGAGAACGGGTTTCAGACAAGTGTGCTCTGTGAAACCCTGGGAGGCAGCACCGCAGTAAACTGGGTGGAGAAACCAACTTCCTACATTATAATTTCCAATGCTCCACAGCCACTAATACTTCACATACTCAGAATATAGTAAATATTTTGGTCACAGAAACCAAAGACCGTTAAGAAAAGGAAGAGATACTCAAATCTGGCTTATATCCCAGCTTCAAATAAATTTGGTGGTCAAAACCCAGTGTAAACACTTGACCAAATTACGAAATCTGTACATATAATTTTCAGCAAGAGCTATCTTTCAGGGGGAAAAACCAGGACTTGCCACTGTCAAAGGCAAACATTCAATGGGCTGATGTCTACCATTTTGTAAATTAATTATGATAGTATATTACTGCTCATTTGATAGACTAATACATTCAACCAATAGGTCAGAGACTCTTGGCCAAAACTGTGGATGTTGGAGCTAAAAAAAAAAAAAAAAGAATGTAGAAGTTGCATTTGGGTTATCTGATTGTCCCTAGTTTACAAATGGCACCTGTACATACTATAATCATTTTGCTCATTTCTATTTTTGGTGAAGGAGAACCTTTCTGGAAAATATACACAATTTACCCAGCCTGGAATTTTAAGGAAAACTTAAATGAAAAAAAAATCAAGGCAAACAATTAAAAAATAAAAATTCAACTGTTCAGAAGAACAGAGCCCTGAAGCACACGGGCCTGAAGTTTCATTATACAGCACTGTCACAGCAGGGCAGAACATAGCTACAGGAGCTGGCTCTTCCACAGAGTGGAAGGGGTTACTTTGGGGTAACCCAGAGATCAATGGGAGCCAAGAAGGGATAATGTGAGGATCTGCAGTACATCAAGGAAGTAGAAGAAGCCACAGACACCCTAATCCATTTTAAATCTACCCAGGCCAAGCCATCTGGCAGAAAAGGATCAGGAGAGCTTCCTCTCTTCTCAGCTTCTGAATCACTGGATCGTACCTCTTTGTCTCAGCAATGAGAAATCATGTTACACCAAAACAAAGATATCATGGATTAAACACATAGAGGCTTACAAGCCATCCTAGACTATGCACAGATCTCTAAGAAATCATTAACATCAAACAAACACAAAGAAATCCTTAACATCTTTGTGTCCAGCTAAGAGTAAGGTGTTGTGTGGTCAAAACCAGGAATAAGATACCTTTATGAAGTTGAAACACTGGAGGACACTCAAATGAAAAGACAGCCCTAGACAATGTGTTACAAAGTGTGAATGGGAGATCAGAGAAAAATCAACAAAATAAAATAATACCTTAAGAATTTAAGGGACAAAGGAAGTATGGGGGGTGTGAATGCTTGGGAGTGTCAGAACGTTGGTGACAAAGTAGTTGGAACTTGATAGTAGGAAAGATACTACATACTGCTACCTACATATGAGGTTTTCTGAGAGCTAGATTCACTTGCATCGGTTTAAAAGTGAATTGTTTGTGTTTTATTGCCACTAGGAATATCATCGAGGGTCTCTATGGTTGGAGGAAAATATGAGTGCTGGGTCATTTTACACAATAAGGTTGCCAATTATGGGTACAATAGTTTCAAGGAACGAGAAGCAGTTCTTAGGGATATGGCAACAAAGAGCTTACTCCATCCATCCTCATGGGGAAATAAAAACTCTGGGCTCAGACAAGCTCAGGTTGGAATACTAGGTCCCTCACATACCACCTAACCAGACAAAATTATTTATCAAACCTCTCTCAGTGTCTTCCCATCTACAGTACTGTGGTCAGCCCTGAAGCAGATCATTGACATTATGTATATTTCATACCTAGGAGTGATCTATGAATCTGAACTCCCTTCCCCCTCATTTCCCTTTTCTGTAATAGGTTAGTATGGATGTACTTGACAGTAAGAAAAGCCCTTTAAAATACAAAGCATCTAATATGTAATTGTATCTTAATCCTTCTAGTGTAGTTTGGGGCCTTATTTGAGGGTTTAAAAAAATCTACCTGTTCTCTAGTCAGAAGAACCTCTCTGCCAATCACATGCACAAGAGGTCATGTGTTGACCGGAAGGAAAAGGGAGATACATGAATTGCTCTGCCCTTCTTTCCACTGCAGCTTCGGTGTCTGACAAATCCCAGGAAGCTAGGCAGTCCAGGCATCCCTGCTGTATCCAGGGACAATTCAGACATGCTTTTTCCCACACTAGCTGTAGTTATTCAAATGTCAACCATCGGAGATTTCCTCAGCATTTATGATAAATGACCAAGTCAAAAGAAACTTAGAATTTTAAATGTAATTTGATTTTGGTCTGAAATCAGTGGTGAAAATAGGAAACTGGGTGTCTGTAAAAATATGGACCAGGAACATCAAAATACAGCATTTGTCTTTTCCACAGGTTTCCAAGCTTTGCTAAGATGATAATGAATTGTTTAATCTGACATTAAACAGTAATTTATTAAGTATTTACCATGTGCAAGAAAGCATTCATGAGGTGCACACAAGAAGTAGGATGGCAGGTACCAGTCTCAAAGGAAAATTTACAACCTATTTAGGAAACAGAACGTACAGAACTACAAAATTACACCTCCTCCCATTTGAAAAACATATTCCCAAGTAGGAGGGAAATTGCCCTCAAGTGAGGTAGTCTGGATGCCTTCAGACAAAGAACCTGAGCAAACAGCACAACATGGACTAGAGTAGAAGCAGAGTATTATGAGTAGGGCAGCACGTAGGGTTATAAGCCTGAAGAAACCCAAGTGAATGGACCCACAGAGGTGAAAAGTTGGGACTGTGACCATGGTTGAACAAGGTTAGAATGTGGTCAGAAACTAAAGTCCTTTCATCACTAGATGGTATATCACACAGTGCAACTCAAATGTTAGTCTAGAATACCAGACTTTGAAGAAAGTCTTAACAATCGTTAATCCCAGCTGTCGCCATACCTTTTCTTAAACCAAAGAACCCCTTGTTTAACTGATACTTACCTAAGACACACAACAGGTGAGAGTGAACTTGCCAAGACAGGAGGGTATGGGGAGAGTGACAGAGGAGTTGGTAGGAGCTGCTTCCGCTCAGCCTTCCTCATTGTCCCCTGCACCAACCCTGTGGTCCCAGAGGGCTTTACAGCACCTGAAGGCTTGGTTGGACACAGATTGAAAGCCACTAATTTCTATGTCTACATAGAAAATTACCAGACGCTTTGGAGCAACAATGTTACTTTAAAAAGGCAGTATTTTAGGAAGATAAATCTGACAAGATGGGATTGTAGGGAAGCCAGGAAGCACAAACCAATTAAGAGATTAATGAAATATTTCAGACACCAATTAACATAGGTCCTGGAAACCACTGAATGCAGGGTAAAAGAGGAAGCTATCAGATAGCTTCATTGCCTGAAACTGAACAACTGCAAGGTTAACTTACACACTGAAAATATTTGGGTCTCATGGACCATCGCTTCTTTGTGGGAGGCAAAATAACTCCCCAAACAAGATCACAAGGTGCCTTCCTTCTTTAAGAGGGTGCTCAACTGTGTTACCCATTTCTATAAGTGTATGATTTATCTCAAGGGAGAGATTCTATGTCCTCCTCGCCATACTTGTTTAGAAAGATGTCCATCACAGAGGTGATTCACCCACATGAGGATTGCTCCTTATAATGAAACTCACCTATGCACCTGGTACCATCAGGAGAGGTGTAAAAACCAGGGGGACATTTGCAGAAGTAACTGCTGACTGTGTTTGTACATTCGCCTCCATCACAGATGCCAGGAATTGTGCTGCATTCATCAATGTCTGGAACACAAAGAAGAGACTCGGTGCTCATAAAACATACCACCAAAAGTGCTCATCCTGACAAAGATTCAGAGGTGACATTATTCCAAACATGTCTCCAGAATCATCCAGAATAAAAGCTGCATAGAGAGCAGTCAGTTCAAAAAGTGCAAGCAGATACTTCTCTCAACACAGACTGATCAAGGGGTTTACCAAATTCAAGAGGCCAGAGCAAAATAAAATCACTGTAGAATCTAAAACCGTGTACTGTTGTTTTATCAAGTAACATCAACCTGCTAATATATCAAATACAATTTATTTTAAAGTGTGCTTTTCCTGTTCTTTCTATGTTTTGCATTGGATTTATACTCCCCTGCTACTTAATGCTACATTTTGCATCATTTACCCATTTCTTTTCAGCCCGATTTTCTACAAAAATTCTGCAATCTTTCTGAAAATACCTGTGGTCTGAGTGCTGACTGAAAAATGGCCAACTTGGGTGGCCAAAGGGGAGAAAATACTAACATCATCCCTCGGGGCACCCAAATGACCACCACAATTGCTCTCTGTGGGCTTGGTGAACAAATTATGATAGACACTGGGTGCTCCACTTATCTCTCCTCAGGAAGGATGTGTTGCTCAGATGCGGGAAATCCATTAGCCAACTGCCTTTGGCTCTCAGCTCTTCCAGGACTGCCTGAGCTGTAGAAGGCTGACTCACCTATATCCTCACCCTTTTTAGGCCCCACACATCGGCCGATTGTGGAAGAAGAATGTCTGCTCATCTCTACCCAATAAAGGGCAACTTGGAAGATTGCTCCAATGCCTCAATTTCTTCTGGGGTCATCTAAAGCTGTCACCTGGGAGATTTGCTTGGGAATGGAGCTTGGTAGTTTGAAAGCAGCTACCCACGATAGCTGTCATGGCCTCAGAGTTTCTTACTGTGACCCTGAGAAGAAACCCAAATGGTAAGTTTCTCCTGCGTCTTTTGGGTGTCTGTCCTTTGTTTTTTTTTTTTTTCTATCCATTCCTGTGTCTCATCTGTGCTCCCTTGCTGTTCACTCCTTAAGCCATATCCCTTTCCTGAGCTCCTCTGGCAGAAGGAGGGGAAGAGATGTAGAGGGTAGACAGGATAAGCTTGTCTCACTTCTGGGGCAGGCATCAGTGAGACACTGAGCGATTTAGAGAATTTATCTAACATTATACACTTGACAGGGCAAACTCATTCACAATCTTGCCTGTCCAGATTGCTAACCAAGTGAGAAAAATAAATACACCAAAATTTGTGGTACTTGTATAAAGGTAACATGTCTTGTGACATTAATGATTATGAATGCCGCTGAGTGTATCAGGTTAGCTATGTTTTTGCTACACAAATTCAATCCAGCATAAAACATGTGCCTGAAGTCAACATGCTAATTCTTCCAGCCACATACAAAGAAACACTGGCTCTTCTACTGCTTAGCCAAACTGTGCTTGCCAGCTCTTACGGTTTCTTACTCCTGCAGCACTGGTTGTCTGATCACAGCTTGAAAATAATGGGAAAGGTAGAGCTGGAGTCTCATGTGGGACTGGAAAGAACCTCTAGGTATCTTTCCTTGTGTGTGACTGCTTCATTTGAAAGTTGAAGTAACTCAGAGACAGTAATTAACTTGCCCGTGGGCATTTAGAAGAATAGGGACTTTGCCAGCTGGGATCAGGTCTCTATTCCCAGGCCCCAGGACTCTATTGCTCGAACCAGAGAACTGTGTTTCACTCATTATTTCTGGCTACTAGGAGCAGTAGAAGTCATGGGTCTACACCCAGGTACAGAATATGGAGACCCAATCTTGGCAGTGGTCGGGTAAACCATCAGCATTCTTCTTGGTGCCTGAGAGGATAATAGTCAACAGTAAGTAGCCACCAGATAAATATGTTATTATCTGGAAAGGGGAAGAAGTCCTGAGGTTTTCAGCTGGCATAGTAGAGAGTGCACGATTTAAAAGATCTTTTCAAAACTCCTTTGCATCATGCAGGGCTATTATAACTACTAAAGCTGGGGTGGCGATAATCTAAATCCCAAAATATTAGTGGTTAATTAGGAATCCTAGAGACTTCTTCCAGAAATAAAGCTTAATCTCCTAATTACACTTTTATTTCTTAATTGCCACCCACAGTAACCCATGCAAATATGAATTTGGTTTCCAAAGGGAAGGGTTCATGTGTTCTTCCAGTGCACTCACTCTAGAGTCATTGGAAAAATCAACAAAGAAGGTGGGCATGAACTCTTGTTTCCCTTTTTCTCAATTCATAGCTATAAATCTCCACCTTTTTCTTCTTAAATGTAAGAAAATTTAATAACTGCTATATAATCACCTTCATCTGGTTAATTTGCATTTAAAATGTACTACATTGCATGTATTAAAAATTTAATCCACATTTTTTTTTTAGATTTTGGGGTGGGGAAAGAGGCTATTTAGGAAAGAAAAGAATTCTCCAGAATGTAAGATCTCGTGAAAAACAATTCGAATAAAATAATTTTTTTCATCTGAGTTAGTGATGGTTAACATCTTATGAATTTGCTAGGGCCAATTTGATTGAACTAGTATTTTTTAAGTACTGCGAAAATTAATGCTAAAAACAAGTCCAAGTACGCTGACCTTTTTTCTCCAAGCCAAAAGGAAGCTATTCAAAGTAATGGCAAAGATGCCAGGATTATTCACAGGAGCACAGAATCCCTGGTCACTCCTATCTGCTTTGAGCTCCTGCAGGCTCTCTTGTCCCTCCAACATTTTGGGCCAGATTTTCTGGGTTCCTTCAAGGACCATCGAGAAACCATTCCAGGCCCAGAGTGAGATACCAAAACCGGAAACAGGGAGTAGAAGAAGGGGCGTCAGCTCGCCAAGCTTGGCAAGACTTCATTCTGATCACTTTGCTGCTACTGTAAAACTGCTCAATAATGCTCAAAAGAGCTCCCAGGCCAGAGTTCATAAAATAAAATAAAAAAAAAACACAACACATAAATTGAACGTAACAGTAGATGGCAGAGGGAAAAAAAGAATTCTAGCCAAAGCATTGCTTTTACCTTGCAACTAACCCCAATATGTTGCTGGAAAAAAAATGTCTGTGTGGAAAAGGCTCAACAATCCTAGAACTGAATTATTTGGTTTATTAGCTATACCACCATGACAGGTTTATCAGCATTATCAGGTTTATCAATTCTGCAACTTCTGACCAGTATATATCCACAGAGCATTCTTGTCTATTTTAACTCTCTGGTCTGCATAAAAAGCAAAAGACACAAAATCAATTCCAATTCAGTTCTGGAAGCCATCACAATTTCAAAAGGCAAAACACAAGCCAAATAAGTCCAATGTACTATGCCGCTCTTTAGCTTGAAAACGAGTACATGTTTTGACACTGAATATGTTGAACCAAGAAGACATTAAAATGTAAGATACAGGGCCTGGTGTGGCAGCCTAGTGGCTAAAGTCCTTGCCTTGCATGACAGGGATCCCATATGGGCACCAGTTCTAATCCTGGTGGCCCCGATTCCCATCCAACTCCCTGCTTGTGGCCTGGGAAAGCAGTCAAGGACAGCCCAAAGCCTTGGGACCCTGCACTAGTGTGGAGGATCCGGAAGAAGCTCTGGGCTCCTGGCTCGATTTGGCACAGCTCTGGCTGTTGTGACCACTTGGAAGTGTATCAACAGACAGAAGGTCTTCTTCTCTGTCCCTGTTCTTCTCTGTCTCTGCTCCTCTCTGTATATCTACCTTTCCAATAAAAATAAAATAAATCTTATAAAAACAGTAAGATACAATTAATTTATAATTGATCTGGATTTTGAATTAGATAAATCACACTAGCTTATTAAACCAATGTCATAAAAGGTATACATGATAATGCCTGAATATGCTTGAAATACTAAATAGTTCCAAATACCAGAATATACAGTTGTTAAACTAGAGGTAATGGCTTTCATTTGGAAAGAAGGCAATATAATACGGCCCAATAAGCACCAGAACTGAGTCAAAAGAGGTAAAATGTTAGTACTATTTGAATGACCTCAAAGGGCAATTAGCATATCCAAGACACAGTTCCTTAATTTCTCATGTCAAATGATAGAATTCAGATAATTCATTTCCTCTTTCAGTATCAACATTCTCTGCTTCAAACTATGCTCTATGATACAACTTCCAAAATATTTTGGCCCATAGAAGATCAATTACATTCATCTTTAAAATTAAGCTCCATAAAGTACAAATGCATTTTCCATAGCTACCTCAAATAATTCTTTACAGCATGTTAAAAATACCACAGCAATTATAAATTTTATAATAAACAATAACCTATCAATCCACATTTATAACTCTCAGCAGTCAAGATATTTCTATCAGAGTCTTTAGTCTTGAGGCAAGCAGACAGTAAACGACAAGCAATTCATGAATTGCACCCTCAGCTTAAAGCTGTCTTTCAGGTGCCTGGCATCCTGTAGCAAACAACAAAGGCTAAAGGCCCAACTTACACAAAGAACTTAGAATGAATCATTCTTCACCTTTAGGGCCAGGAATATAAACAAAATAGTAACTACTTATATCCAAATACACCTCAGATTACCTCAGGTAGAACGAGCTGAGGATAAAGGGCAAAGCTTTCACCCTGAGTGTTGTAGCCTTGAGAATGCAGTGACGATACCGCCAGACATTCCCACAGATGCATTACATGCATTCATGAAACAAAAGACAATCTACCACTGTCTACTTTCTTTCTTTTTCCCACTTGTGAAGGAATTATTACTGTACTCGGAAGCAGGCTTCTTTTTGGCAGACAGCAGCACTGGCACAACCTCTGTGTATACATTGTTAGAAGCTCAATGTGTAAAGTAAATGCAAATGTAAAAATAGCTCTCAAGTTATTTTTCTTTTTGACTGACACTAGGAAAGTTTTCATTTGATAGGTATATAGTATCCCCCAGGAAAGAAAAATGCTAAACTTTTTAGGAACATATAATTAAGAAGTAATAGCTTACGTTTCCCCTCACCAAAATAATCAAGTGCATGTTTTAACTAGAAAATATCAGAGGAAACAACATTCCCAATGATTTCTAAACATCAAATTCAAATTCATATCTCTAGAACTATGAAAAAAGTATCTTGAATATTTTCAACCAAATATTGGTTGAAAAGTATTTCATGTTTTAATGTTTAATTTGACTCAGATGGATTTCTTATTCTGGGTGCACAAAAGTGGAAAAAGCTGCAGGGTTTTTCTAGCTCAATAACACAAAGACATTATTTTTGTTAAGAATATTATATTTACACATTCGCTAGGATGACAAAGAGAGATGAATTTAAGAATACTTTGCAAACAAGGTTGTCACTCACATTGAGTTTCGCTCACCCTCCCCACTTTGCTTGGCTGCAAAGCATGAGACTTCTTACCTTCACATTTTTGTGACACTTCATTAAATTTGTGTCCAGCAGGGCATTTGCACTCAAAAGACCCAACGGTATTAATGCAATTTCCTCCTTGACAGAGCCCAGGGATGGCCTGGCATTCATCCACGTCTGTCAGATTTTTAAGAGAGAGAGAAAGAGTCACATGAAATTCATTGCAGAAGAAAATATGATAGATTAGCCACAATTATATGATCATATTTACATCAATGAGTTATTTGTCTAGCACAACATTTGGAGTACAAAGAGAAGTTACATTTCATCATGACATTTTGTAAATAAACGATGTTATTCAGGTGACTTGGTCTATAGTGTCCTATTAGAAGGACAAATGTCCTTTATTTTCCCACCACTCATATTTTCTCACCCAGAGAATATTTACACTCATGTCTGTGAATTTAATTACATATTCAGCAATGTGCAAAACATTCATTATTCGTTGCCTCATTTTTAAAAAATCTCTGGATTAACATTAATAACCAGGGCTCTTCAAGAAACAAAGTCAAAAATGTAATACATTTCTATAATGAAGCTATTTTAAAAGTTGTGCTGGATGATTTAGTTAAAACAATTACTTAAGGTCCCTCTAACCACACATGACACTTAATGTTTTCATATACACTAAGTGGAAAATACTCTTATATGTTAAAAATTGAATAAATCAGAAAATTAGCACAAGAAATGAGAGATAATGGATATGCAGTCTGAATTGTAGACTTGCCTCAATGCCAGAGGGAAACTTTTCAAGTCAGATCATGCCCCTTCCTCGCTCACAATGCAAGTCTTATCTAAGTTCTAGGAAGTTTTACATGACTTTCAGATCTCACTTCTAGCTCCTCCCACTTTTTCCTGGGTCCCACATCACCAGCTTCTGCAAGTACCACAGGTGCAGCTTCCCCAGAGCTCTGCACAAAATACCCCAGCTCCAGAGAGCCACTTGCATCACTGCTGCCCATGTTTCAGTCCAACAGCAACACCTGGACCCGCTGTCACCATGCTTCTTACCAAGTTTAGTTTCTTCCATGTGACTAACCGCTAATTGGCAAGATATGCATCTGTTTGTTTACTTTATTAAATCATCTCTGATATAAGCTTCCCAAGGGCTGTATCCCCAGTGCCTAAGGACTAATCTGTGGTCTTTTATGTGTGGCCCTAAATATTATATTAACTTCCCAGGAACAAAATTTATCATCCCACACTCACTTGCATTCAGTTACAAAGACTGTAAAGGTACATGTTCATTCTCTTCACTCTTCACAACACAGATAGGTTTGATTTACAAGAGAACTCCCAATGAAAGAGTCTCACATTGCTCCTGTATTTAGAAATCTAGAAGATTTAAGGTTCTCTTTATTTTTCTCTTCATGGAATAAAGTGGTAAAGCAATTGCTCTTTTTAAGATCTCAACCAGTGTTCAGAAAAGCTGGCACACACTAAATCGTGCATTAAAGTATTTATGTAATTGGGTGTAAAAGTGTCCCTACTGCTCTAAATGGAATATCCCAATCCACACATGGACAGCTGCATTGAAACAGAATAAGATTATGTTTACGGCCTACTTTAGTTTTGTCTTATGCCAAAATTTCCCATTGTCTTGAATGCACTAAATATGTTTATTAAAATGTTATTTGACTCTAAGATTTTACAGATAGGCAAAACTAACAGGCTTATCGATCATGTGTTTTGGTCAACAGGAGACAGAGAGGGGTCATTCTCTACTGTTATGTCTTCCAATTTTGGAAAGTGAATGAGCTCCTTTATCAATCCGTTGGCCCACAACTGCCACATCTATCTTAGGACTGGAAGCACCAGCAAGAAGAGAAAGTTACCAAATGATGAAAGATTTTCTCTAGAAAAAGCCTATCAAAAATGAGAAGATTCTCATAGTAGCAAAAAAAAAATGCCATTTTTCCCCATGAGTTTTCAAAATTTTTATCATTAAATACTTCCCCTGAGCCCCTCCCCACCCACTCCTACCCCAGCCCAGATGTTGAACAGCACTGCTGGGAAGGGACAGGAAACAAATGCTGGGGGAGAAAAATCTAGACTGCCAGAAATGAACAGTAGAGTAAAGAGAATGCAGTACTTCCCTTTCTCTGCTCATTCTCTTTCCCCTCATTTTGTTAGCACCCCAACCTCTAAGCATGACTCATGGGCAGGCATCTGGAGATTCAAGGCCTGGCTTTCTGATCACTGCCAGCAGGTTCATGGCTATTAGTGAACTTCAGAACAACAAAACCAACAAAACTTTCCAAGACTCACTGAGACTTTCTAAGAATGAGAAACATAAAAAGGCACCAAAAAAGAGGTGCAGTGAACTTAACTCTGTATGTTATAAAATCTTACAAACCCCTTCATCATACCAGGGTTTCAAAGTGACTTCTTTCCTGCTCCAGACATTCAAAAGGAAACATACAAGGGCACTGCATGGAAGAGCGGAGCCAGCACAACAAAATTTCAAATGAGATGTTGGAAATGGAGACCCATAAAACTGAGGGACAAAATTCAAGTTTTGTTTTACTGCATTTTAACCTCAGAATTAACATACAGAATAAGGATAAGAGGCTGTTTGCCTCAGAAAGGCATGTCCTGAATTATCTGAAGACACTGCAGCTTGCTAAAAAATAAATAAATAAATAAATAAATTCAACAGCACTGAAGACATCTAAAGGAAGCAGAGATAGCCTGGGAGTTTTCAATCCTATCAGTTTAGTGTGGTGCTGCCTCTGTTCCCTTCCTCCTGTTTCCTGCCAGACATCCAGACAATAAAAGAATTTGTACAGCTGGAAGAGCAGGAGTAAAAGCCAAAAATGGAATAAGGACGTCTATGGGAGGCAGAAGAGGCAGCAAGCAGGCGACATCTGGGGATATTTAAAACTGTGAAACCAATCCTAATTTATTTCTGACTTGTTTAAAAAAAAACCCACAATGCAGCATGTCAAATGTCCAGAGAACAATTTTCTTCAGGTCAGTTAAGAACAACCTGTAACACAGGGGTAACTCCAACAGTTTTGAATGAAGAAAAAAAGCAACACACCCAACCTTGTTCGTAAACCTTGCTTGCATCTGCACACAGCATTGCTATAACGCATAGCATGGCTGTACACGGCATCCTGACACTGCTGGAGCTAGAGGGACATGAAAACACCACTGGGGTCAAAAAAGGGAACTTGTGGGTGAGCAAAAAACCAGGGAAGACAGCTGCTCCCTTGCAAGCTGCCTTTCTAAAGCCTGACTTGGATACCACGCAGTCAGCAAAACCATGCAGCTGTCTTCACACTGCTTTCTCCTCTTCAACTTCTCTAGGGCAAATAAACTTCATCCATCAATAATCCCTTGGACCGGGATTTACCTTGACAAGCTCCCGTGCGGATGTTGGGAATGAAGCCACGGCGGCAGGGGTGAGGCTGGGCAGGGCACATCTCACAGGGGTGGCCCCAGGCTCGGCCAACTGTGGCACAGCAGAGAGTTTTTGTGCAGACGATTCCACTGAGCTGTCCCTGGCACATCTGGTTGCTGACCACGGTGAAACACGGTCCTGTTCTGTAATCTGAAAAGAGAGAATAAAAATCCCATGAAAGTCTAGAAACGCAAGGCCCAGCAACCAGTTGGGCCTTATCTTGCTTAACTCCCAATGTAAGAAACAGATCTGAGACAGACAAACACACATGGCTGACTCCCTCGAGAGCTGCTGGGCTGATCTTCTACCTTGGAACCCTTTCCTCCACCGCAACATGAGGGTACAAACCTTGGATCCCAGCCACTTGGATGAGGCCAGTGTGAGGACCACATGAAGTCATGAAGAACTTCACAACTAAGAGTTACTGTGCAAACACAGCACATGTTAGCATCCAATCATTCCCTCCAGAAAACACGATGTGTGTACACTGGTGCAGGCTCTGAGCCCAACACAGACGCTTAAGTGATTTAAAAAGATCACCGCCCCCACCACCTATGTGGAGTTGACAGCCTATGATTACTTAGGTGAAAGACAGCAAAGCATTTTAAGACTCATATTTCTTTAAACAGAAAAAAAGTGGTTATCTGTTTCTTTCAAATTGGACCCATCTCATTTCAGACACAAAGCAAACCAACAAAAGATTTTCTAAAATTTACCTACATAGGGTGGGGCAGCTAGTAAAACTACCATCTGCAACATCAGCATACCATATTTGAAACACTAGTTCAAATCCCGGCTGCTCTGCTTCCAAACAGCCCCTTTAATATGTCCTTGAGGAAGCACCTAGGACTCAAGTAACTGGGTTCCCACATGGGTGACCTGAATTGGGTTTTGACCTGTAGCCACTGTGGGTATTTGGGGGAGTGACTCATCTGAAGGGAATGTTCTCATGTTCTCTTTCTCTCTGCCTCTCAATTCTTTCCTAGGCATAGTTTCATCAAAACCTGCCATCTTTGCCCACAAATAATTCAAACCAATAGTAAAAGCCAGCCTCATTCTGAATTAGGAACAGAGCTGGAACTTGAACCCAGGCTCCCGTATGTAGTGTGAGTCTCACAGTGGGGCGGCCTCACCTTTACAGCAAATGGCTGACCCAGGTTCACTTTTAATTCCATTTTTTTCCATGAGCTGTTTGAACCATCCATGTCTGATTTATCTCTTCTATTTTAATATTATATCATGTATCTTCCTAATTCAGAATTAAATATTATTTTAGACAATTTGAAAAGAGTAGAAAAATAAGTAAGAAATGTAGTTGTAGCTGAAGAGAGTCTTCAGAGTACATTGGTTATATAATCGTATGTAATTTTATGTAGGTATTTGTGTGTTTTAATCATAAATTCAGGATTTTGCTGAATGTACTGTTTTGACTATTAACACCTTTTTATGAGTTAACATTGCCAAAACATTTTCCCACGCAATTAAGTATTATCCAAAATATTATTTTAATTGCTGTACAATTTTCCATGAAGTAACAATACAAATTATTCATCTATATCATTTAAATTGCTTCTAGTTCTTCATTATCATACACACTTGTCAATGTTGTCATTACCGATAAAATCTTCCCAGGATAAAAAGTATTTAGTTCATGAAAAAGCTGTCAAGATTTTTATGACTACACAAATCTTACACTTGAGACTAGAATGAGCATACCAGCACAATATTCTATTTTAAACAAAATAAATATAACACCCTATACTAGGAAACAACAGAATTTAGTTTTCCTGTGAATTTACAGAGACAAGTACAAATGCTTTAATCAAACAAATACATGCTAGTATGCTGTTTTTGATCTTTTAAAACAAGTGTAATAGAACATGAATTTTAACTTGCAACCCTTTCTTCAACATTACTAGGATGTTTATCCTCCTCATTTTGCTAAGATGTGTATGAAATTATCTTTTTATGAGAACTGCAAAAATTCAGAGTATATAATGCAAGTTTATTTTGTGACACCAGCAAAACTCAGGCAAACTAAGAAAACTGGATTCAGTCCAACACTGCCTGATTTTTCCACATGTAAGTTGCCCCGATTTCAGTATTAACTGGTAGAATAGACACATGACCTGCCACTCAAAACACACATTAGATATCTCTAGAGTCCCTAATGTGATATCTTTATGAACCATATGAGACATCTGGAAAACAGCCTAAGTATGTAGGCTAGAATCTACAGACACAACAGACTTGTATAATAAACAGCCCTACAGAGTGATTTGGGAAACAAGTTAAATCAACTGGATTCTTCAACAGTGAAAATTAGAAAATGAACACAAAATGTATTTTGTAGATGCATATTTTCATTGCAACATGCTGACTATAAAGGGAGAGGCATAATCTGGGGGAAACAGATTTGGGTCTAAAAGTTTCTTGGAAGGTAAAATCTATATTAACATGGTTTGCAAATGTCATTCCAATTTGGCTTCATGAACTTCATTTAGATTGCCAAAGTTACACCCTTTTCCTACACTCCAACCACAGAAAGAAATCTGCCCAAACTTCCAGTTCCTTCCTAATAATCTAATTATTTATAATTATTCCTATAGCACTAATGTGATAGATAAATTTACACACTTTCTTCTTGTTCTTTTTTTCCAGGTAGTCCCAACATGAGGAGGGGAACATGCCTAATTCAATGCTTGTGCAGTGTTTGACTCATTCCTGGCTTCAATGTAAATCATCATTCCTAATGTAACTAAAATATAATATTAGATATGCTTTCTGTGTGCAAATTGCTCTACAATCACTTCCTTCTGAGATCTTCATGAATGAGGGCACTAGTTCAAACATTTCCAAAATTGAAGTGCTATTTTAATTGCTTTAACTGGTCTACTCTAGTGTGGCTTGTTCATGGGAATTTCTGCATCTCTGTGTTCCCATTATGAGTGGTTAGCTCAAGGTTTGCTCTGAGTCCCATTAGATCTGGCCTCCAGGCTTGGGCTCTAACCAATGTGTGTCTGTAGGCTCCAACCCCAAGCTTATTCCCAGCTCTGCAGTTCAGAATGCTGCGGTCTACAGCATTATTTCACTTTCATTCGTAATCAGACTTCACTCTGAAGCAAATGCATCATTTACAGGGAAGGAATATTCTGTGGTATAATGAATTCTTGTCACTCCTGCCCAGTCACTAAACCACAAACTGCAGGGAAGGCACAAGGATATAATTTGGGGCACTAGGCTCCAATTATTTTAAATCCTTCTTTTCATAGAAATTATAAATAAAAGAGTGAAATATCAATTTATCCACGCCAGAGAGGGCCACATCATGCTTCTTCCTCCCAGGTAGGTTGGCCTGGAACACATTAGATTCCAAATTTGTAGAATTTCAATACGATCTTCTGAGCAAAAGAGTTCAGAGAACTTTGCTCCTAATGAAAATTAAAGCGACGAAGTTTGATGATCATAGTAAGTCTCACAACTGCTGTGATGTCTTATCATTTTTAAACTTGGGACATAACAAATCACTGGGGAAGCTTTTGCGAAACACCGATAGCTGGGTACTGCCTCTGTCCTCGGCAGGGCCTCCTCCATGCAAACCTGACTCACTAGGGGTGGCATGAGTTTTGGGCACCAATATTTTGCCAAAGCTCTCTAAAGTGAATTTGCTCTCTTGAATTGTAATTTACCTCCCTCCCCCACACTTCTCTGCAGTCTTCTGCTTCCCCATCTTCATCTGCTCATATTCCTTAATCACTTGGAAATGTTTGCAAGGCAGCAAGCTGCTTATCTGAAATTCTAACCTTGGCAATGTAAGACAGGCAGGTGTTTGGTGCAGTTGTTAAGAACTGCTTTGGACATTTGGATCCCATATTAGAAGATCTGCTCAAATCCTGCTGTGTCCCAACTCCAGGTTCCTACTAATGGATATCCTGGCAGATAGCAAATGTTTAACATAGTTGGGCCCCTGAGACAAACATTGACTTTGCTCTGCCCCAGCTCCCAACTGCTGCAGGGCTTTGGAGAATAAATTAGTGGGAGATTTCTCACCCCCTAACCCCTACTGCTCCCTGCCTTTCAAATGAATTAATTACATAAATAAATCTGAGATGTCCTGTAGATTAAGTTAACTGCGGTCAACATAATGCATTTCTAGTACCAACATTCTAATCATAGAAAAATATTAATTTAACCGTGTTATTCACATTATGAGGAATTCCATTATATTCTTTATTTAATATTCATATATTTTAATAAACTATACTACCAACTCACCATTCTAATCATAGCAAAATATGATTAACTGTTATTCACACTATGAGAAATTTCACTATATTCTTTGTTACAATCAATATTTATATATTTTAATAAACTATACTAACTACCAATTCACCAAACCAAACGACAAAGGCAAAAGGTAACAAGGCTGAACACACACTCAAATATTGCCTTAATAATTAAACGAGTTCCTATTTTCAGGCTGCCTCCTTCAAGTATTACAAAACACACTGATATACTTGCATATAACTTCACACTACTACCATAATGTTCACGATCAGCACCTGTCCGTTTTAAGAGGTTGTGCCTCAGTGAAACCTCAGGGTGTCTCTCTAGTAGGGCTCAAATATAATTATTAAATGTGGCAGGACCACCACTGAACATAAACTCAATTTTCTCCAGAACTGAACTATCACAAACAACTTTGAAACTTTTCCAGACCTCCTAATTTGATGAAAAGTAAAGTACTACATACTACTGAAGCATCTTGCAAAAGAACCCCAGTAAAACCTTAATCTAATTAAGTTTCCAGATTTAAATTCCATCTGAAAGGATATTTAGGTATGTAAGAACAAAGTAAACAATGCTACAAAGAAATATATTCAGAAAACTCAAAATACGAGCTTTTCTAAGATGATGATCTTGATTTTTTCTAAAAGAATTCATTTCAAAAAAATTCTGCACCAGGGCTAGCATTGTGGCATAGCAGGTAAAGCCAGTGCCTAGAAATCCACATCCTGTATGGGCACTGGTTCACACGAGCTGTTTCAATCCTGTTTCAGCTCCCTATTACTGACCCAGGAACAGCAGCAAAAGATAGCCCAAGTGCTCAGGCCTGTACCATCCACAGGACAAACCCAGATGAAACTGTGGGCTTCTGGCATTGGCCTCTCTGTCTCCCCTTCTCTGTAATGCTGAATTTTAAATAATTAAATATTTAACTTTAAAAAAATCAAATCAACACTTATTAAACAGATTTATTTATTTTACTTGGAAAGGCAGAGTTCCAGAGAGAAGGAGAGATAGAGAGAAAGATCTTCCATCCGATGCTTCACTTCCTGGAACCGCCAGAGCTGAGCCAATCTGAAGCCAGGTGCCAGGAGCTTCTTCTGAGTCAACCACGTGGGTGCAGGGTTCCAAGGACTTGGTCCATCCTCTAGTACTTCCTCTGGCCACAAGCAGGGAACTAGATGGGAAGTGGAGCAGCCAGGACACAAACCAGTGTCCATATGGGATCCCGGAGCATGCAAGTAAAAGGTTTAGCCACTGTGCCATTGTCCCATGCTCTCTGTTAATTTCATTAACCATGAACATTGTGAAGTACATACTCATGACTATTATGTGTAAAACGTGGGTAAAGGTTAGCAATTATTCAGTATTGGTGGAAGTTATTTAGATATACTTCACATTATCCCTTCACTTTAATTGTAATGCTGGAATTATTCATAATAAAAAATTCTGAGTGAAAAGTAAGAAGTCCTTTCAGACCTACTTTCTATAAAATAATTTAAGAGACATAAAATTGTACATATTTATGAGGTGCCAGGTAATATTTCAATACATGTATGAATGTGTACTTTCTATTCAGGGCAAATATATTTATCTCCTCAACCCTAACCCTAGCCTCAACTCCAACCCCCAACCCCTAACTCTTAACCCTAACCCCAATGCTAACCCCTAATCCTAACCTCTTTGTGGTGAAAATGCTCAAATTCCTATCTTCTGTTTTTTTTAAGAGATAATTATACAGCATACAAACATTATCCACAATCATCCTACTTTGCAATAGAATCCCAGAACTTCTTATCCTTATTTAATTATAACTTAATACTATGGTCAACATTTTCTGCCACCTTCAGTCTCCAGGGACAACTACTATGCTTTTCACTTCTGTAACATCACCATTTTTATATCACAACTACAAGTGAGAATATGTAATACTTGTCTTCTGTGCTTGGTTTATTTCACTTAACAAAGCGACCCCGTTTCACCTGTGTGAATGTAAGTGACAAGAATGGACCCTTTGATATGACAGAGTAGTATTCCATTGTGCATATATAGCCACATTTTCTTCATTCATGCATCACAGAGGGATGCCTAGGTTGGTTGTATTTCTTGGCTACTGTTTCAATAATATGGAAGAGCAGTTATCTCCTTGAATACATATTGAGCAAAAAGAATGCAGAATCACACAGTATTTCTATTTTTAAAAAATTTCACTTTATGTATTTTGAAAAGTAGAATTCCAGAGAGCCCCAGATAGCTATAACTGCCAGGGCTGGTATAAGTCAAAACCAGAATCCTACAACTTCATCTGAGTTACCTACATGGGCGGCAGAGCCCCAGGTACTTCGGTCACCTTCCACTGCTTTCCCAGGTGCATTAGCAGGGAGTAGGATTAGAATCGCAGCATCTGGGACACACAATGGCATTCAGATGGGATGCTGGTGTCACAGGGAGAGGTTTAATCTACAATGCTAGCTACTTACTTTTTTAAAAAAATATTTGTTTGAGGGGACTCTGTTCTGGCATAGTATGAAAAGCTGCCACCTGAGACATAATGTTAGCATCCAAGGTGGGCATTGGTTCTAGTCCCGGGTGCACCAATTGTAACATAGCTCCCTGCAAATGAGTTGCTGAAAGCACCAAAAAATGGCCCAAGTACCTGGGCCACTGCCACCTACATGTGAGACCTGGAAAAAGCTCCTGGCTTTTGGCTTAGGATCAGCTCAGCTCTGGATGTTGCAACCATTTAGGGAGTGAGTCAGCAGATGGAAGAAAAATTTTTTTTTCTGTGTCTCCTCTGTCACTATGACTTTCAAATAAATCTTGAAACAAAAAGTATTTATTTGAAAGACAGAGAGACAGAGAGGTAACGACATAGAAAAAGATCTTCCATTTGTTGGTTCACCTGAAATAGCCTCAAAAGCTGGGTCTGGCCATGTCAAAACCAGAAACCAGAAACCCCATCCTGATCTCCAACATTGATGGCAGGAGTCTGACCACTTGAACCATCTTTTACTACTTTCTTAGGTCCATTAGCAGCAAGCTGGATTAGAAACAGAGCATCCAGGACTTGACCTGGCACCTTGACATGGATGCCATCACAAGCAGTCTTATCTCACTATGCCACAAGACTTCACCTTTACAGTTCTATTTTTAGTTTTATAAGGAACTTCCAGACTGTTTTCCATAATGGTTTTACTAAGTTGGATTCCCTTCAAGCATCAATTTACACAGTCTCCCTTCTAACCACATCCATGAAGGCACTTACCTTTTGTCTTTTTGAAAACAGAATATAACTACAATGACGTGAAAGCTCATTGTGGCTTTGATTTGCATTCCACACCAGGCTATGCAGTGTGCCTCTACCATTTCACTCAAACTAGGGGTCATTTTGCTTTCTGTTCTTTAATGGCACAATAAATTTCTAACATGGCTTCTAATTCATGCATTTATACAAAATATTACATGCAAAACTGCTTATATAATATGATCTAGGCAGTGTTATTTAATGAATATCATGAGTTTGGCATAAAACTCAACAAACTGAATTATGCAAAATATTAATCTTCAAGCATTGTAGCTAAATGGTTTTTTTAAAAAGCACCTTGGAAGTAAAGCATAACCGCAGCTGCAGGCAACTGCCTAGGCTGCCTTATACCTATGCAAGTGTTTTACTACTAGGAGAAAAGCAGCCAACAGCTGGCGGGCACTCCGAGGCTGTTAATGCCAAATTTGTGCTAACCATACCAGACTGCCAGCATACTTGCTTATTCTCTCTCTCTTTAAAGATATGTGGGGAAGGTGGGAAAGAAAGGCCAGTATATGCCAGCCTGACACTCAGCAGGAGAACAGCAGATTGTCTAGGGAAGGGAGTGTGGAATGTATTGGAGAGGGAGGAACTGAGGGCATGTTTGACAGGCGAGGAATGACTTCTGGGGTCTCCCATGTGCCAAGCCACTGAACTCAAGGGTAAGGCAAGGGAACTGAGACAAGATGGTTGATATTGGTGGGGGGGGGCGGTGCAGACTGGAAAGCATGTCTGTATCAGGACAAGGCACTTACTCATGTGGGAGTCTTGGGCTGGGATAAATAGCATTACCTGTTCCTTCAGGCACACACAAAAACTGGGGCTGGGGAAAATGCCTGGCTGGGCTAGACCACAGTACCTTTCAGGGCAAGGGGTGAAGGGTAGGCTATGTCCAGCTGGGCTGCAGCACCCGTGAGAATGGGAGAGTAACTGGATCTGGGAAAAGATTCTGTAAGGGACTTGTGGTCTTGCCTTTTGTGACTGCAGCACCCACCAGTTGGAATGGAGAGCTGGGAGAGGTGACAGGTTGGACCTTGGAACTCACCTGACACAGGAGCAGGGGCTGACAGAAGGCCAGGTGGGGCCAGGCTGAAGCATCTGCTGGCATAAGCAAAAGCCAGGCCTGAGGGCAAGCCATGCCAAGCAGGGCTACAGCACCCCTGGTACACATAAGATCCAGGGCTGAGAGTGGGCCCAGTAGAGGGACTTGGGGAATCCTCCTATCAGACCACAGCTCCTGCTGGGGAACACAATAGCTGGGACTGGGAGCATATTAGGCCAGAAAAGGCTGCAACACTCCTCAGCATTTGTGTGGTCTGGGTCTGCGGGGACAAGATGGGTTGACCAGACCATAGTACCCACTGACATGCATCAGAGCCAGGACAGGGAGTAGGATGGGGCTGTCTAGACTAGGCTGAAACACCCAATAGCAAGAACTGAGACTGTGGATAGGCTATGCCAGGCTGGAAGGGAGCACCCACCAGGACGTACAAGATCCAGGATTGGAAAGGGCCAGGTAAGGGAACTCTGGGGACTCCCTTGCTAGGCTGCAGTTTCCACTGAGTGTCACAGCCTGGGCTGGGGATGGTTCTGGTAGAGGAACTGTGGGCACTGTCCTGTAGGGCTGCAACTCCCACTGGTAATCATGAGAGCCAGGGCTGGGGGCAAGCCAGACTGGTCAAAGCAGCAGCACCAGTCAGCATACTTGTGGGCTGGGTCTGGGAGTGAGTTAGGCTGAGCTAAGCTGTAGCACCTATGGGCGTGCACCCGAGCCAGATGACATGTAGGACAAACCAGGCTTGGCCACAGCACATGCCAACCCACACAAAAACTTGAATTTTTATTGGGAGTAGGCTTGGGGTCAGTTATTGGAGGTCATCCCAGTTAGACTGCAGCACCTGCTAGTGTGTACGAAGACCAGATCTGTGGCGGACTGGGCTGGACTGGGCTAAATATCAGTTTCCGTGAGAGATGGTGCTGTAGTGGAACTGACCAGGCAGCTGCATCCACTAGTAGTTGTACTGGCTCTGCAGGTCACAGAATGAACCTAATGCTGCGTTTGCTGGTGCACACAAGAGTCAAGTCTGAAGTCATTCAAGGCGAAGTTTCTTGGGGGATTTCCCCAACTAGATGGCTGTGCTCAAGCTCCAGCAAAAGGAAGAATCACAATATATGTGGTATGACTTTCGAGTGTGTGTACTGGGACTGGGCCTCCTCAGCTGCTTATGCCAGGGCAGTGGACAGCATGCCCAGATGCACAACACAGGACATGACAGCCAGCTCATCTAGACCAGCAGAGGAAATCCTCATCAGTAGGTGGAAAGCATAACAGGTTGGACTACTGTTCCTCACTACTTTGCAACATGTTCCTGGCCTTGTGGACACACTAAAGTGCACCTGGTCAGCCAACACCTTACAAAGATTTTCTCAACCCTGGTACTACGAAGCTGATAACACAGAACTATCAAAACCACTCAAGTAACACTCAAGTAACACTCTCAGAACACTCCCACATTCCCAAGGCATCATCAAACGACCATCTCCCATCCTCTCATGCTGATGTCATTTGACAGCAAGAAATGGTCCTTGCCATGCCCTTCTGTGAATACAGGAGAAAAAAATTCAAACATTTGTCTCACCCACCTTCCTCCATACCTTGAACCTCTCCACCCTAATCAGAGATACACATGGTATATATCCCCATAAACAATATTATGAAGTAAAGGGGGAAAAAAAGAAATAAAGCACAAGAATAAAACTATTTCCATACTAATATATTTCCTGATTTTTACCTTCTTTAATTCATAAGCTAAAAGTACTACTAGCATAAACATACTTGTAAATATCAGCTAAAACTGCAGAAACAAGGTGATTTGCTGTACATCTTTTAATCTAACATGCAGACTAAGCAATTCCCAAGTCCAGGCCACAGTTCTATGGGACCCAATTACATGTGGCAGCAATTCAACTGCAGAAAATTGTTACCACATTTTATTCAGTTCCATGATGAAGAAAACAGTAAGAAATCTTAGAGCAAGTGAATATCTCATTTTGAAATCATCAGTTACCTGACATTAGTTGTTTCTTCACTGTAAATCCTACAAGTCCTTACTGACCTTAATTTCCCCCAAAGTTAACTCTAAACCACCTTTGATTAACAAAGAAAGAAGGGGGAAGAAGGCAAATCTTAGTTTGGGTGACTTATTTATTATTAAAATAATAAAATCATACAGAATGCTTTCATTTTAATAGTCTGCAAATTCCACTTTAAAGAACAAGTTGTCTACTATTAAAATGACTTCTAGCAAGTGCCACGTTAAACCAAACTTTGTAATCTTGCCACAGAATACCAGCCATTAAAGAGCAAGACAAAAACAATAGTGTTACATAACAATTCAATTCAGTTATTTCTTTCATATTTTCTTTAAAGCCACCAAGCATAAAATAGTACCTACAATCCAAAAGCAAGATTAAAAGCACAGTAGTAAAATGGCCTATGATCAATAGTTAATATAAATAATTCCAGGGATAACATATTGATGGGTCAGTCTGCCTATTTTAAAATTGTATGATGCTATGACAGTAATTGGGGATGTCTACCGCACTCAGCAGTTATTAGGAGAGGCTGCTTTGGGAAGCTGATGTTTGAATTGAGGCCTCAAGGATGAGAACAAGACATCTGTGTAAAATGTAGGAAAGTACTTTCCAAGTAGAGGAGATAGCAAGAACAGCCGTTCTGAGTTGGAAGACAGTTTGGCTGCTCTGAGCAGGAGAAAGGCCACTGCTACCAGAGGTCAGGATCAAAGGAGAAGGGGCATGGGTCACTGGTGGGACATGGGCAAGCAATGAATTATACAGGGTATGTCAGGCCATGGCAAAGACGTTTGGCTTTGGCTCTAAGTTTATCAAAAGGTGATAATTTTACATGTGTGGCTTACAGGGCTCAAGAGTGGGAGTGGAAGGCTTATAATGAGGCTGCTCCAGGATTGAAAAGAAGAGTGACTGGTGACACAGCTAGGGTGGAGGTGCTGAGGGGTGAAACCAGCAAGTGGGGGTGTCCTTGGGTGGGAGGACCAACAACACTGAAGCGAGAGTCAGTCTTCTGTAAGTGGCCACTTACTGAGTTGGGGAAATGAGGGAGAATTGGATTCTGACCACTGGTGACCAGTGCACACTTTCCTTCACAGTTTCATGATAACATACCTAGACAACACAGGTGACTGGAATTCATGGAGTTGATCCTAAATAAAATACTGTTAAACCTTGATGATATCAAAACAAAAACAAAATCACTGCATAAGAAACTATATGCTGGCCTGTATATTTTCACCTTTTTCAATAAATTTCTTTTGTTTCTCTTCTCCTGTGGGAGCAAGCAATTACTGATATCATTTTGAATATTTATACACAAATATTATGGCTGAGAGTCTTTCTTCAAAGACTTTTGGTCAACACTCACAGAAAACTAAATGTTAAGTACACAAGGCCCAGGCCAAAAACACAGGATGGAATCCTGGTAGAGAGGGTGGGATTCCCTCCAGGGAAAACTCTGCTGCTTTCTTGAATGGGAGGGCACAAGGACTTCGACCACCAGCATTCTAACTGCCAGCCCTGAGTTCAACCCACAGGAAAGAGATGCCCACCGCATTCCAGTGATATCATCAATTTAGAGAGATCTGGTGGAGCACTTCAAGCTAGGACAAAAGTTCAGCCATTATTAACCACAACTGAGAAATTCTTCACATAAATATGGACTTTCTGTAATATCAAGACAGATAAATGGCTGTGAGATACTTTAAATATATTTGTTGGCAAGTGTGTTTTAGAATTGGCTTTTTATCAAATATGTATTTGCTTATGGTATACTACATAGGTTGTTTCTCTCTTTCTCTCTCTCTCTCACACACACAAACACACACACAGAGGCATACACTCTATACGCACCGCATACACACCCGCCACTAAAGTATCCTAACACACTACCAAGTACTTCTCAAGGTGGCCTTTTATTCTCAGAACTTTTCTTTTGGATGAAAACGTCTGATGAATGAAAAAATTCCTGATGCCGTTCAAGCCTGAAGGCTGGCACTGAACTCCACTGAAGAAAGACAAGCTGGAAGTAAGTGCAAGCATCACTCTGAACACGTGAGTGGGCTGTGCAAAGAGCAATGGAAGCTGAGGGCATGGGAGAGGCAACAGCCAAAACTCAACTATATGGATTTAATTGATCAACAGAAGATTCCTGGAAAAATCTGGGCATGCTCATGTATCAGACGATGAGAGAAGACTGATTTTCTAAGAGAACAAGGACTGAGAGCACTGAATCTCTGATTGTTCCCTAGTTGCTGTTGTCACATGATCATTCACTTTCACATGTGATCGCAGCCGAAGGGCCAAGAAACAATTACACTCATCCGTTTTTGAGAACTGCTCCTTAGGACCTAGAATGTGTCACTAATGAGGCAATCATGGTGGCCTCTTGAAAGCTTCTTTAGAAGTGCAGCTCTTGGGCCCAGTGAGGTAGACAATCAGCTAAAGTCATTGCCTTGTATGCGTCGGGATCCCATACGGGCACTGATTATAATATTGGTGGCCCTGCTTCCCATCCAGCTCCATGTTTGTGGCCTGGAAAAGCAGTCGAGGACAGCCCAAAGCTTTGGGACCCTGCACCCGTGTGGGAGACCTGGAAGAAACTCCTGGCTCCTGGCTTCGGATCGGCTCAGCTCTAACCGTTGCGGTCGCTTGGGGATTGAATCATTGGACAGAAGATCTTCCTCTCTGTCTCTCCTCCTTTTTGTATATCTGACTTTCCAATAAAAATAAATCTTAAAAAAAGAGAAGAAGTACAGATCTTGACTTAAGTGGCATTTGCTCAATAGCATAGCAGAGAAAGTACATCATTACACAACCGTGCATTCTGCCTTGTGGAGTTAATAACTACATCCCAGGGGCAGGCATTGTTGTACAACAGAGCAAGTTGTCCCCTGAGATTCCTGCATCCCATATGAATGCCATTTCAAGTCCCAGCTGCTCCACTTCCAATCTAGCTTACTACTAATGTGTCTGGGAAAAGCTACAGAAGATAGTTCGATTCGTTGTGCTTCTGCCACCACATGGGAAATCCAGCTTAGAGTTCTAGGTTCCTAGTGTCAGCCTGGCTCTGCTGCCATTCCAGCCATTTGGGGAATGAATCAACAGAAGTGCCCTTCTCCCCAACTGTAACTCTGTCTTTCAAAGAAATAAAATAAATGTTTTAAAAATAAATCATTCTGTCCCAGACATGCCCGGCAAATGATATGAAAAGTTAAATATTAATACTAGATGATACAGTCCAGTATGGCTTTAGCTCATTTTTGCCCTGTGCAGCCAGTGGGGAAATGGTAGACGTCTCAGAAACATCATTCTATAGAACTGGAAAAAAAGCTTAAGTTTGCTCTTGAGACTACTAAACCCTGTATTGTCTGAATACTAACAGGGCACTGTGCTACTGTGTTCTTTCCTACCATTTACCAGAGATTTATATCAGGTTGGCCAGACACTGGGGTTTCATCTAAGGCAGCTAGTTAGATATGTGCGGAAAGTGTATATGGTTAGAAAATAATAAGAGACAGCATTAAAAGTGGTTTAACACGCCCCAAGAGACAAGCCTAACACCACAATTTTCTCCAACTATGGAAGAAAAAACAACTTGAGCCAGAGTTTTGCTCTCTGGAAGTATTAACAGCTCTATGCTGTATTCCCTTGGACATTCACGAAGCATGTTAACAATAATTAAAATTGAATTTTCCAAACCTTTAAGAATAAAAGCTAGGAATATAATATCAAAGTCCTTGGAACATGTTATAATTCATTACAACATTATATTCACCATCCTGTTATTTAACTTCTGATATTCACAATCCACAGCTCCTACTTGGAGTAAGTATTCTTGAGGTCTGTGACCTACAAATATCCTCTACTTAAATGTATTTCCAATCTTGTGCAGCTTCACAGCTAAAATCTAATGCTGCTGGGCTAGCTACATTCAAATTTCTCTAGCCAAGCAGTCCAACCTTTGAGATTGATGAGATTAAAATGTGCCCAGAATTGGTCATGAATCAAGGGGACAGATTTAACAGACCTGAACACAGTGAAGTGGCCAAGCAGGGGTTCTGTCGTCCAGAAATCTAGGACTTGGATCAAGGAGCGGGAGTTCTCACCTCTGCACATGTCTAGAACTTCAGGATGTTACCTTGGGAGCCATGTGGTAGCACACAAATGGAAAAGCATGGAGCACACCAGCTGCATGGAGATGGAGCAAGGTCTGTAAGCAGAGCAGGAGAGTCCCTGTGGCTCTGGGGAAGCACTTGGTTGCTGCCTCCAGTCTTTGGTCAAGCCCTGGTTCATCACCTGCTCCAGGTTCTTTAGTACAAATTCCTTTTGTGGTTATGCTAATTTCGCTACTTAAAACCAAGAGAATCTGACCCAAACCACTGTGTGTGTTTGTACCTCTTTGGAAGAAGAGAATACGCATATTTTTCCAGGTTCTTAATAGCTTCCTTGACTCAAAAAACGTAGTCAACTTGCACTAATTAATATGAAGTAATAAGAATGTAGAACTAATTAGGTAACTTGTCCAGCCTTACCACACAAAGTTTAATTTCCTTTTCCATTTTCCAAAGGAAAAAAAAAAGTAAAGCTAAAATTAAAGTCTCTTCCAGTTGGTAAAACAGATAAGCTGGCATGAAAGTTATCACACCCATACCTAAATGGGTAGCTGACCGTTAGTAACACAAAAAGTTCCAGTTGATTGTCTCCAAACAGCAGTAGTAAATTATTTGTGGTTTTACCTCACTTTTTCAGGGAGAATACTAAAACATACCCTCTGGGTGATGGAGTTTAAGTGGCTAGATCAGGAGCCACTCAGACACCCTGTTGGACTTTGAGCTGGCTTGAGCTAGGTCTTGGAAAAAAAAGCAGAGCATGTAGGAAGATGTCTCCATCAGGGACCACTTGGCCAGCAGCCTTTCTTCTCCCACACATCTTATCTTTGGTGCTTGCTATCAGCATGGCTCAGCTTACTGGCTCACAAATGGGGATCAGTGTGTAACAGCAGCCCTCACATGCCACATGTGACAAACTAGTTAAGGAACAGCTCAGAAAGCACTCATTTCAACCAAGTTCTGACTCCATTTCCAATCCCAGCTTCTGTCTATTGCATCTTGGAGGCAACAGGTGAGGGCTTAAATAGTTGGGTGCCTGACATCCATGTGGGAGATTCCAATTGAGTTCAGGATTCCTGTTTTGGACCATTACTTCTTGGCTTGTCTCTGCCTTTCAAATAAAATGAAAAGGAATAAATGTTATGTTAAAGTAACCCTAACTCCTGTACATTTAACCACTTCCATAGATTCTTTACCTGTCCCTCCTCTAAAGTCTACTTTGGTGTAGGCCCTCATTTCACCATGCTGCGGAAGTCAACCTAACTCAGGTTAGACCCTAAGGACTCTGTGACATACTCTCTACTCAGGTTTGTCTCTGGCCCCTTCCCAAAGTGTAATCTCTCTCTGGTCACCCAGTAAGTACTTCAGTTTCTCAGCTCATAACATCTTTACAAATTCCATTCTCTCTGTGTGGAGTGGCCTCTCTCCCTCAACTCCTCCAGCAAATTCCTCCTAGAAGTCATTCCTCCTTTCTTTAGAGTACTGACTATATTCCATGGTAGCTACTAATGTACAGGGTCTCCTTTAATCAGATTGTGAACTCTGAAGATAAATATTCTGTCTCATTTATCTTATATACCCACAGTTCAAACTAGTTTGTGGGCATCTAAAAGCACAAATACTCATGAATGAATGGAAGGTGATTAGAACTGACATATTTTTCAGGTAGTCTAAATGCCATAACATTTTGTGATATTCATTTTTTTTCCTTGAAGAATAATTCATTAATGATTCCATGAATCTATCACACTTTACTTCAATCCTAGAACTCTGTTTACATAAGTGTGGATCAGCAAAATTACTCTTTGTGTCAGTTTTCTCTGTGTTCTGGGGTTGCAGAACTGGTAAATGAAACTCTACCATAAAATATCTACCATGATTCCCAGTTCTTTTATCAGCTCCCATGAAAACCCTGGTGATAAGTGGCCAATACATTCCGCTATTGTTAGGAAAAGCATGATGCCACTCACCCACAGTCTATACGATTGCATTTTAATCTATTCTGCAGGCCTAGTCTGTGTTCTAATTTATCTCTGCTCATTTGCCTGACTCTGTCTTATGAATAGGAGTGGAGATCTGTGATACTGACCATAAAGGTGACTTGTAGATCAAATCCATGCTTAGCTTCATGAAGACCATGATCTGAACAAGTCAAACGATAGGTGAACAACTGAGTCACATCCTTCAAAACTCCTTACCAATTGGCCATCTCCTAGCTAGGGGTGGACATGTGCCAATTCTGGTCAATGAGATGCATATGGAGGACAACAGAGGGAGCACAGTCAATGAAGTATTCTTGGTCCCTGATAAAATGAGACACATTCACCTGGATTGTCCCATTGCCCTTTATCCCTTTCACCATTCTAGAAAGAGATGATGCCTGCAGGGCATCCAAAAACCGCAGTCATGAGGACAAATGTCTATGCACTTTATTTCGGATGAACCAAAAATGAAAAGCCTCAATCATCGAAGTGTTTGAGCAGTTGGCTCATCATCAACCCTCCTTTACCGCCAGACTCATTTTTAAACAAGAAAAAAAATAATCCCCATTTGTTTTAAGTCACTGTGTTTCCCTATTACTTGCATCTAAGCACATCTCTAATGGAGATATCAGATGGATAGAGTTGGCTATTATTTGTATATTTGAGTAAATGATTTCTTGAATTTTTATGTAGCATGCTATTTGAAATATTGAAGGCAAAAAGACTGAACAAAGTAGATCAAATATCTAAACAAATCTCACCCAAATGCAAATGTGAATTCCAAATAGGATTGCTTCGTGAACTCATACTCTGAAAATCAACTTAATTTTCCTCACTGGCAACTGAGTAAAATATCTAACATTATGACATGACTCAGCTTCAATAACCTGCCCTAAAACCCTCGTCTCTGTTTAACACAAATTTTTCAAATCAAATCAACACAGAAATTGCTATATGCATCATTACTGAGTCATTGCCAGCTCTCATTTGAAAGACATTATATTTAAAAAATATGTTCACCAGTATCTCAGTTGGAAGGTCAAGATTCTCAATTGTATTTTTTTAAAAAGTTGAAATGTTTTAAACATGATATGCCCTGTTCTTGCCTTTAACAGAAAATAAGGGTCACTATCCCCTCTCCTGTGTCCTTGACTTTTATGCATTTGTTACCATAACAATCATACAGATATAAACAGATATGGTGAACATACGGAAATGATGGAATTCTGGAGCTATTTCAAAACAGTGGACAATTGCAAACTCTGTGTTAGTAAGAATAGATAGAGAAGAAAGCAAAGAATGTAAACACAAAGGAGGTTTTTGGGTAAAGACACAACGGAATGGCACCCAAAGGTAATGGTTGTGTTCACAGCAACATGCAGATGTGTTCAAGGTTTAAACAGGCTAACAGCTTGACTGGTTATGCCAATACAGATACATATAAAACACACAAAAAAACATGTGACATGATCAATTGTTCTGGCTCAGGGAATGGGCATAAGATGAACTTATCATACTGTCCATTCCTCTCCCCTCTCTTCATTGTATGAGTGTGAGAGGAACCATTTTTTTAAAAAATCCACATGTTGTTGCTAATTTGAAAAGATTCATCCAGACCTTGGAAAGCCCACTGATGACAAGTCTGATTTGAAGGAAATGTTGAGCCCTTTAATACAGGAAATTCCATAATTATGAGCTGGTCGCGCTTCAAATGTTTCTGCATAAGATGAGCACTGGAATTTCTCATTTTCAAGTCAGAAAGAAACTTACAGAAGAAAAGAAAAAGCAACTTTGCAGAGCTTAGTGCTGGCAACTTGAACAAGTTGTCTCTTTTCATACTCACAGTTCTCTGAGGAGAACTTCTCATTTCACCCAGGAGGAAACTGAGGCACAGAGTAAGGTTAAGTAACTTGTTCATAGAAAGTCAAAGTGTAAGTAACAGGAGTGATGCTGTGGCCCAGCAGCTCAGAACTCCTGCCTTTGATGCTGGCATCCCATGTGAATGCTGATTCTAATTCTAGCTGCTCTACTCCCAATTCAGCCTCCCGGTTAATGTGCCTGAGAAAGCAGAGCTGGCCCAAGTGCCTGGGCCCCTACTGCCCCACACCCTGGCTTCAGCCTGGAACAACTCAGCCATTTGGGATGTGAACAAGTGGATAGAAAATCCCTCTCTCTGTCTCTCCCTCTCTTTCTGCAACCCTGCCTCTCAAAAAAATAATGTTAAAGAAAAGAGTAAATGGCAGAAAGAAATGTCAAATATTGCTGCTTCTGATTAAAATCTTTACTTCTCTCATTTTTGTTTTTCTCAAAGAGGCCATATGATTTATACAGGATAAAGTAAAACTCAGAGATCAAGTCTTTTCAACATCACAAAACAAACTTGTGGCAGATGAAATTAGGATTTAAATCTCTAAAATATCAAATCAGGCCCTATTACTTCATGTCTCTTATTCAGTCTTAAGATAAAATCACAAGCCTCAAGATTAAAGCAAACTTTCTATCAGCTTCAGAGTCCTTGTTCGTAAAAGTCTTAATTTTGAGCTATACTTCAACCCTTAGTTCACTCTGTTTCAGTGTTGCTTGAAGAAATATAAATTATCTCAATTATGCTTTAAAATGTATTCACCCTAAACTATAATAGCACAAAAGTAACTGTGACATCAACTGGAAATTACATGTATTAGAATTTATATTAGGGGCAGGCACTGTGGGGCCACAGGCTAAGTGGCCACTTGGGATGCTGTTAGCACATACTGGTGTGCCTAGGATGGAATCCACACCTATACTTCTGATTTAGCTTCCTGCTAATGCGCCTTGAAGGTAGCAGACGACGACCCAAATATTTCAGTCCCTGCCACCCTCAGGGAGACGCAAATGAAGCTCTTGATCCCTGGTTTGGCCTGGCCTTGTCCTGGATGTTGTAGACGTTTGAGGAGTAAAGCAGAAGATGTAACATCTCTTGCTGTCTCTCCCTCCCTCTTTGTCACCCTAACTCTCAAATAAATAAACAAATACACTTTAAGAAAATTATGTAACAGAGGCCATGTTTTGGGGAGAAACCAGGAAATGCAATAGGGAAGGCCAAATGAGAATCAGTAACAGTCTACTAGTTAACTTGATCACTGGACATTATTATATTGTTTATATCATGTGTATTCTTTTAATGTGTCCTAAAACACAGTAAAAATAAGTTATAAATAAAAAAGTAAAATACACATGCATTGCTTTTGCAAACAGAGCTATAGCATTATGATCATGGACTCAGATCTCCAGTTTCGTGACTATAAGAACAGATAATAATAGATTATAAGAATTATATGAACTCAATTGCAAGAATTATGAGACAAAGATGTTAAACATTTAATATTGTGTCTAACTGTACTTCCTTCTATTCAATGGCAATATTACTATAAACAAAACAATTACTTTTATCTAAGATGCATCATTTGATTAACTGGCCTTTCTTTGGACCTTGTTCAAACATTTGGTCCTGTTAAGAAGCAATGTAGCATATTGGTTACTCAATACCATGTCAATTAATTCCAAAATGTTGTAAATTGTTTTTGTTGTGTTGGGGCTTTTAATTGATCAGGATGATATTCTGCCAGCTCTGCCTTCAGACCAGAGATGGTCTCCCCAAGATACCATTGAATTTATCTGGATTACAAGATGCTGGACTCTATGCTTGGTACACGTTTGCAAAGAAAGAATCTTGACTGAATTTGAACTGTAATACTGCAATAAGGTGGAGGAATCCACCATGGGGGGAGGGCACGGAGAGGGGCTGGGGGAATCCCATAGCCTATGAAACTGAGTCACAAAATGCAACGTAACTAATTAAAAAAAAAAAGAAACAATGTAGCACACCCCACCCAACTATGGCCTTCAAAAATATGGCGCACATTTCAAATGTGTTCCTTCACATCTCATTCCCTCCTTCGCCTCTTCCTTGTGTTCTCTCATTGATCCAAGATTCAATTGTCCCAACAATGAAAATCCACGCTCAAGTAAAGGTTGTAAGGCTAATCCTAGCTGCTTAATACTGGGCAACTTGTATAACCCCCTTTAGCCAAACAGAATTTGCAGAGCACCAATGCACCCTCACAGACTTACCCCAGCCCACATCTGCACAGAGCAGAAATCTGGTAATAAACTTTGGCACTGTCTGAATTCCCCAAGAGCACATCTGCTTTACTCATTCCAGAGTGCCTTTTCCCCTTCAGAAGTCTTTTCTTATCCTTTAAGATGAGACTTAAAAATGAATTCTGCAAGACACCTGTCCAAGTTCATGTGAAATCCAAAGGAACATCATCTTCTGAGCTTCCAGGATGTACTGTACGGTATATTTCATTGCTTATTTGACAGCCACACATTTGGCCTTGTGGTACAGAGAAAAGGATACAAAATATAGTCGATTGGATGATAAATTCCGCAGAGAGATAACCTTTTTCAGAAAAATCTCTAACTCTTATCCTCTCTACCCAACTACCAAGGGAAGGGGGAACAACCAATATTCGCTTATCATATTACATTGTTAACTGGGTAAAAACGTTGTTTTTTTGCTTCCATTTGGGCTAGGCACAGGCACCAAAAATCACACACATTTCTTAGAACAGCTCATGTGAGTTTAATTAGACAAATTAATTCTCCAACTCAGCAGGCTATCAGAACTGAATGTACCCAATTCATCTAAACACAGACAAAAAACAGATCTGCTTTCTACATGGCTAATGGGGGGTCTCTGAAGGAAATCTCCTAATTCTATAACTCTAGTGTCTTCCATGTAGAGGACTTTAGGCAAAAAGGCTTTCCCAAGTGGTATTCCACAAATCCGCTATATTTCAAAGGCAATCTGCTCCATAACCATCCAGGGGAAATTCTGCATTTCTGAATTTAAATCTGTTTACCTTCATAAATCATATTCATGCACAATCCAACCATTTAGTGGAGGAGGATTGTAGGTGAACACAACAGTATAGGCAATGGTCTTATATCACTGGAATCTTGTTGCACTCTTTTAAGACTCATTATGGTTCATCTTCAATTTTCATTCATTCACAGGATGGAACCACCACAAAATAGTGGTTGGAAAGAAAATTTAAAACCAAGCTCCATCCATGGTAGATCCAAAATTCAGTCAATGCCAGCCAAGTAAGAACTCAAAAGCACTCATAAAAAGGGGCTAAGGTTTACAAAACAATCCTCTTAGATGAGTTAAATACAAGAGAATCAGAACCATATGGGTTAAATTCCCCTTGAAATTCTCATGGATTTAAAATTAAGTGGAAAAGTGCTTGGCACAACATAAATTCCCAATACTTGAAATGTAACTAGAAATCATTTCCTTTGAGACAAGAGCAAGGAGGCTTTCCTATAAGATATACTACACAAGACAGCAGGTATTCTTACAGCAATGGTAGCTACTTATAATGACAATAGTTCAGGCAATGAAACAGAAAAGTCTCCATCTGAAACCCAGCCCTACTCAGTATGACACTATGTCACTGTGCAACATGAATGAGCCTTGATGGCACCACAAGTTAAACAGAAATAATAACAATTCATTTTAGGATTGTTACAGTTTGGGTGATATACTATACATAAAGCACCTAGAATTATCCCAAGCACAGTTTCTAACACTGTTGTTTTTGAAAGCACCATCTTACAAAAGGTCAATAACAAAGTGATTAAAGAAAAAGCTTCTAAAAGTAACATAAAACATCCGAGAGACAAATTATCAAGCAAAAAGAGCTGTCAAAACTGACAGACTTTCATGGTGTCCCTTGCAGAAAAATGTGTGGGTGAAGGAAGGACCTGTGCCCACAACTAAGAGGTGAATTGACTGAATGCTATGAAATAACAAAGAGGAAGGTCATGTTTTGTGGAAAGAGGCAAGTGGTATATGGAAAGAGGAGCAGGCAGTATCCAAATCTCTATTCACCCAAAAATGTTCATTCTATGTTAATTCCTGACTTTCAGGATCAGAAAATTCCTTAGAAAAGACATCAGGTCCAGTTTTGCTCTATAGACGAAGCAACCGAAGCTGAGCAGTGAAATGATTTGCCCAAGGTCATATGGTAATTGAAAAGCAGAGTTGGCACTAGAACTCAAGTCTGCTGCCTCCAGGTCCATCCAGTACTATTCCCACTAAATCATGTTACTAGTCTGGATGCAAGCCTGATAAACTCTGGTGCCAAGTGGCAACTGGTTTCCCCTCCTGAGGAGCAATGGAAGGGGCAGCAGAGTCCTTTTACACCTTGGAACGTGCCAGAGATGGCGTCAAAAAAGCCAGGTTTAAACCAGGTCAGCCAGCAGGGTTTGTCTAAAGCACAGCTGAGCAAGCTGCATTCAAGCCAGGATTCAGTCAGTACAACGGGTGTGTCAACGACAAAGTTGAGTGAACAAAGTTCACGCCAAGTATTCATTGAGAAGGATAGGCAAGATGGTTCCAGGTTGGGGAAGCAAAGAGAAAATGATTAGGTGAAGGTTGAAAAAAGAGTGCTGGATGACAGAGTTCTCTCCTAAAACAAGTCTCCTGCAGTGAGGCTGCTCTGGGCACACTTAGCTGTTTGTGGACAATCCTTAGAACATTTGCTATCACTTGGTACGCTTGAATTTACAAGAGTCCCACTTCAAAAAAAATCAATACTGACACCATACCTAAAATATTATTAAGCCATGAGCAGGAGAATCATTTACTGAAATGAAGGCTTTGGGGTCTGAAAATGAAGCATCTCTATAGTGACTAAATCAAAACGTACAGGGTTTCTTTTGTTGTTATTCTTTTTTTTAATTTCCCCATCCAAATACCGTGTACTTTTTAGTACTCTTAAGCAAATTGAACATAAATAATGATTAGCACCGAAGTACTCTCAACAGGCCAAGCTACCATCCAATTTCATTTCTTACCTCCCTAATTTAATATTCCTTGCTCCATATGAACTGTTCAATCTTTGATTCTACAACATATTTCATGTATTCCTGTGCACATACTTCTTTTAACCATTTTCTTTCCTAGAATATCTTTCCCTAGTTCACCTAGACAAGGTAGGGCAGGATTAAAAAAAGTGAAAATATTTGGGTAATTTTCTAAACATCATTTCAACTACAGTATTATTAGCATGATAGTATATCTTGGTAATTACAGCAGGGAGAGTTCATATTATTATATCTAGTCCAACTCAAGATATAGAATCCTTTCCAGATTCTTCCTTAAGTGTGATGAAGGGAAGCATAAATTATCTAAGCCATCATATAGCCTAGTCAAGCAAAGCATAAATCTATTTTGCTAAAGTCAAGGCTGTTCTGGCACACTGACAAACAGCCTTGGAAATTCTATAGCTAAAAGTTATATAGAATTAGCAAAAGGCAAAGGAAAATCAAATAAACCATGCAAATATCTGGCAACAGTATATATTCGTATAAGAACAGTAATACATAAACAGCAGAAGAGTCAGATTTGGAGAGATTTAATAGCAATGGCCATCAAATGTGTTTTCAAAGAAGTGATGCCTGTGAGATCGAACGGATTTTTCTAATAGCTATTTTTTTGTGATGCCATGGCAAATTTTGAAGCAATGAAGGAGTATGTATAGGCAGTTGAAAGCTCTGAAATTCTGGTAAAATGTTACGCAGGGAGCTATTAAGTACTCCTTCATATTGTTAGATATATTCCCATGAAGAGAAATCTGCTTCACCAGATCTCGCACAAAGAAGCTGTCTTGGAACCCTGGATTTTCACAGGGAACAGCCAATACTGATTAACTGAAGTTCAGACTAGGAAGCAGGTGAATAACACATACCACAAGGGCTTTCGTAAACGTAAAGAGCAGAAGCCAGAGGTTGGCTTAGAAGTCAGCTTTTACTGAAAGTTCCTGGAAGTATTGAACACAGAGCAGAACACCAGAAAAGGGAGTTGAGGGCGTTGCGTACTGCAGACCATTTTCTCTCTTAGGTATGTGCTCCTTTGACAATTTATTGGCCACGACCGCCTGGTTTCTTTCTTAACAAACTGTAGCCACAAATATATTATGTCTCAGGAATCTTGAGACCCTTTGAAAAGGGAGCTCTACCCAATCCTCCAGGCTCCAGGCACTCGGCATCGGCAGAGAGCTCTCCAGGAAGTCTGGCGGGTGGAGGCTGGGTTCCCCCAGACTGAAACCCAAGAACTCTCTCATTAGAGGAGTCTGACTGAAGTGAAAGGCCTGCCGAGGACACAGACCAAGGACAAGCAACAGACCTCTACGAGGAGCCAGGGTCCTGAGCAAAGCTTGTTGTTTTTTTTTTACAGACTGTGCAGCTTTCTGCCAACCCAGCTCAACTACCTAGCCTGTGTGTGTGAGTTAAGGAAACAATGTACATCTCCCCCCTACACACTTCCCAGAATGCCTGAGTAAATGCTGAGACTTTCAGCTGCCAAGAGGCTTCTGCAGCGTTCAAGTGTAGAATAGATGGACTCTGGCAGAGTGGAAGAGGTTGAAAGAAACAAGGGCCAGGGAAGTTTGGCAGACTTAGACTGATGAAAGACAAACTCAAAGTACTGAATCCTTTCATAAAGGCTTGACCACAAAACTTTTACTGATAATTAACTGACTTAGAAAAATGTATTTGAAAGGGATTGAGAGAGAGAATCTTTGATCTGTTGGTTCACTTCCTAAATGCCCCAACAGTCAGGTGGGTCTCCCTGAAACCAGAAGCCAGTAACTCCATCTGGGTCTCCGCTGTGATTTAGGAGGACACAACAATGTTAGCTGTCACAGGCTGCCTTCATGGGTGTGAATAGCAGGAAGCTGGATTCAGAAATGGAGAGGAGATATAAGCCCAGGACTCTGATTTGAGATAAGGGTACCCCCAGCTGTGTGTTAACTAACCACTGTCAAATGTCCACTCCATACCCACAAAAGTCCTAGGAAATAAAAGCCTGTCTAGTTAACTAGTTTCTGTTAGTTTCTGTTACCAGCTGTCTGTAAGAGGTAAGTTCTGTTTTTACTTAGCATCTGGGGAAGGCAAAATGAAGTAATGATTGCTACTCAGGACATGCCAAGGTTGTGCAATAATTTTGAAGCAACAATGCAGAAGTCATGAACCCTCCTTTACTGATGAACCCACTGAAACTGACTTACTCTGTTATGGTACAGAACCAAACTCACCCTGAATATTTTTGCCAGTCCGTTTAAGTTTTCTCTTTCAAACATATCTGACATATCTGCCATATCTGACACCATGCTACATACATTCTGAAACATGAAGACAAAACAGGCATAAACTAAAGCTTACACACATAAATCCAGTAAAGGATCCTGGTCAACAATTTGTTTCTGCCAACTGCAAGCCAGTAATTCAAATCTCTTAGTCTTTAACTCTCAGGTCCCCTAGCTATAAAATTAAGATCATCATACATTTCTCAGAAGGTTGTCATAAGGATCATAAAAGATCCATCAAACGCCTAACTCAATGAGTGCTTAAACAATAGTTGCTGTTTCTTATAAAAAGGAAGAGAGAGTCAAATGTTTGCTATTCTCTGGAAACTGGGATTCAGAGTTTGTGCTATGCCAAAAGAGATCTCCTAGGATGGTTAAAAGTTGTAAGATTTGGCAACTTAGATCTATAAATACCCCTGGTCTTCACAGGAGCACATCTGGAGACCCTAACTACAATGCATGTTCTTAAATCTGAGGACCCACATCTTCAATTTCTTTTGGATCCCTCCAAAAGACTTTTCAACAAAAGTTGACTGAGCTCTAAATATCTCATAAATGAAAAGACTTTGATGCTGAAAGGGTCCCTCAAAATTGTTTCATGTCGCAGTGGAAAGAATCCAGCACTGGAAATTACCCACCCCACCCCTGTACTAACCTCCCTGGGTCGCAATTTCCTCCTCTGAACAACAGAGATAGCACCATACTACCTTCTCCCGCGAGTTATGAAGGCTGAGTTAGATATTCAGAAATAATCAGTACATTAAAAAACAATGAGCTTTCACCATTATTATTACAGACTAGAAAACTAACTCTCAAGAGGGTCAAGTAATTTGCCCAAGGTCACTGAAATCGCAGTGATGAGAGGCCAATGAAGTGGGGCTTTAAGATTATGGGTGTAAATCATACTGACTTATTTGTCCAAGGCAGTTAGTGGTTTCCTTCAAACGAGCTGAATCCGCAGTCCTTCCCTTCCTGACTCTGACCTTTAGAATTGTTTATCACCTTCCAGAACCTGGCACATACGTTCATCTAGCCTGGGCAGAGGGAGGAATCACCTTGTACCTTCACAGTAAATATCAGTCTTCTTTTGTTTGTTAAGAGTTTTTTTCTTAGAAAAAAAGAGAGAAGGAAAAAAAGAGAAAAAAGGAAAGACAGAGAGAAAATCTTCCATCTGCTGCTTCACTCCCCAAGTGACCAGGAGCCAAATAAATAACACTCATAGGAAAATTAACCAACTCTTACACCAGGGGAGGAAAAAAAACACTCTCTATAAATTAGAGATTTCAGCACTTAAATTAGAATATATTTTTAATCCCATTTAAGGAGCATGCTTAGGGGCATGGTTTGTCACAACAGTTTCATTGCCATCCAGGACACTTGCATCTCATTTCAGAATGCCTCATCATATCTCCACGCATCTGCTTCAGATCCAGCTTCCTGCTAATGTGCACCTCGGTAGGGGTCAAGGGGGAGCAGCGGAAGATGGCTCAAGTACTTGTAATGCCTTTACTTTAGGGAAACTGCATATTCCAAAAGAGCATACAACACAGTAAGCTCCAGCTCCTCTTTGGTTTAATAAATCTTTTCTTTGGACCCAGCATTGTGATAGAGCAAATTCAGGCTAGCCTATAATGCTGCTATTCCATGTGCATGCCAGTTCATGTCCTGGCTGCTCCACTTCAGTCCCATTCCTTGGTTCCCTGCCACTCACATAGGAGACATGGATTAAATACCTGGATCCTGGCTTCAACTTGGTGCAGAGCTGGCCATTACACAGCTGGAACTTGAATCAGTGGATGTAAGCTCTCTGTGTCTCCTTCCCTTTTTCTCTCTAACTTTTTCAAATGAATAAATAAATACATAAATGTAATTTTTTTGGTCAAATGGTGTTTGAGTTGTGCACTACAAATGAAAACTCAATTACTGTCAGAAAACTCAAAACACAACAACCCTCTTTGTGTGGGCACGAAAGTTTTGTGTTTAGCCATCAGCAATGAGAAATGTGTGTGCATCTAAGTGAACTCAAGCCATATATTCATTAGAAACAGAAACCCATGTTCATAATCCAAAATATTTTCAAAGACAAATTTGTGCTATTTTTAGAGATGCCACTCAGGTGATGAAGGTTCCTGGTGGACCATCCCTCAGAAACTGCCATTCCAACTTGCACATGCGCAAAAAGCCTAGCCCTAGCTTGGGGATACCACTTTCACTACAGTGAGGGCCCTGAGCTAAATCACAAAAAGAGAACAGCTCACACATTCCCTCTGACTACAACATTTTAGTTAGCACTGAATTATTTATTTTTATTCCTTTGAAATTTATTTTCATTGGAATGGCAGATTTATAGAGAGAAGAGGAAACAGAGAGAAACATCTTCCATCTGCTGGTTCACTCTCTAAATGGCCACAAAGGATGGAGCTGAGACTATCTGAAGCCAGAAGCCAGGAAGCCATTCAGGGTCCCTCATGTGGCTGCAGGGTCCCAAAGCCTTGGGCTATCTTCTTCTGGTTTCTCAAACCACAAGCAGGGAGCTGGATGGGAAGTGGAGCAGCGGGGACATGAACCTGCACCCATATGGGATCTCAGTGCTTGCAGATAGAGTAGCCAGTTGAGCCACAGTGTCAGGCCCAATGCAGAAACATTTATTCAATGTTTTAATAGAGCTTTTGAAATAATAAAATTTTAATGAAACATTTTAAATCCCATGCTCAAGAGTTTGTCTTTTCTGAAATAATCACATTGTGCTAGCATTTCAGTTAGATCGTTTTATGTGTTTATAAATTCCTCTTGAGTAGGATTATGTTTCCAGGATTATTTACTTAACACTATTGTCCTTTGCACACACCATGTCCTCAATAAGTATTTGAGGAGTGAATGAATGAATGAATGAAGGAGCAAAAAGATATTTCTTTCATAGTCCTAGCTAGAATCCCTAGATGAACCTGGAACTATTGTTGGCCACTACCTTGGAAGCTGAAGATAACCTGAGAGAAAAAGAAAGAAAACTGGTCGATACTTTATAAAGTATTGTAATGTGACAATAAAGGACTAAATGAGTAATGTTAGATAGGATGATGAAAGAAAAGCATGGGATAAACAAATGAGTTAATCTCTTATGAAGATTGCTTCTTACAAATCAGGGGTTCTGTACAGAGAGAAAATGAAGGAAAATCAAAGCCACATCTGTGAAATCTATCTTGAACAAACAGTTGCAAAGCCATATTCTATGAGTTGAATAACTGCAAAGCTGCCGAACAGCCTAGTCTCCAAATTTATTTTCATTTCTCAGATATGTATAAGATAAAGCATATTGTAAATGTCCAAGGAATTTGGCCTTGGACCATATGTTATTTGTATTTAGCCAACCTTTTCAAAAGGGTGCTTCTCATATACTCCGTACTCTTTCCTATGGTTAGCATTCTTATTTGATATTTTCTTCTTTCTCCTTCACTCTCTATATATTCTCTTCTGTCTTTAGAGGTCAAGGTGTTTGCATATCTACAACAATTGACATCCCCCTCATCCAATTCTCTACGAAATATCAAAGACGAGGCCTGAACTATAAGGTCACAGACTTGTGAATTGGGTAAAATCTTTTTTTAAAAAAAGGTAAATATTTTATGATATATTTTAGTATTGACTTTTTTCATGCTTGGAAGGTGGAGTTTAAGGATGAAGCTTGCTCTCTAGCGTGAGCTGGCTACGTAAAAACAGCACTCAAAAATTTAGAAAGGCCACTGAGAAGTTATCATGCATACTCTACACTTCACCCTCTCTCTTTCCAAGCATCTGGATCCTTTTATGCACTATATTGTTACAGTGGGTGGTCTGGAAATTTTCAGGGGGAAGCTCTAGTGCTTGGTATGGAAGGCAGGCATGCAAGAGCTCCAGAGTGATGCTGTGGCTGCTTTACAGAGAACAATAACCCAACGACTGGCTCAGTTCCTCCAATTCATCATCCTCATTAACACACAGACACCAGTACCACCTTAACTAGTCAATGATCACTCCAAAAATTTCTTGTTGAATAGGATTATTTGTTGGACAGCACCTCTTGCAACCAGATCAATAAAGCAAGCTGATTAAAATCATATGTAGGCAAAGAAAAGCATTTCTGTGATACAAAGCCAAGGAGATTTTATGTGTGCTTTATTGTGAGGTCACAGGAAAGACACTTTGGAGGGAGTTAAGCTGAAGTTTCTGGACTCAATATCTTCATCTAAATTGATTTCAATGATTCAGGACATATTGTTTCTTAGTTATGACTGTTCTCTCAAATGTGTAGTTTTTGGTTAATAACAGCTCTAATTTAATTAGGTAAAAGGCAAAGACCTCAGGTAGCCTCACATAGACGCAAAACAAGTATCTAAAAGTAGGTCCTTGCATCCCTCTGTCCTTCATGATAAAACTATATACACATTCCCAAAGGAAAGTCCCAGCAGAAACCCGGCTTGGAAGGAAGTAAAGCAACAGGCCAAATTGCAGTTGACCTTTAAAAGGATGCCACATGCAAGACCAACTGCAGGAGCAGGAGGGGCTTCTTGGAGAAAAGTTCTACCTGCTCTGACTTTCTCCCAAGAGACTCAAACACAGACTGGGTTGCTTCTGCAAGTAATGAGTTCTTCATGGCCATAAATATGAAAGGCACCACAATTATGAGTTGTTTCTTGTGTGCCAAACATTAGACTAAGTGCTCTACATCCACAGTCTCATTGAACACCCCAGGGGAAAGGCACTGAATGATTACTGCCTTACCTGGGAATAATTTATGGGAGGCATGTATTTTTGGCACACACTGATCACTCTGTCTGGTTAGATGTTGAGACACAGCCTGAGGTCAAGGGGAATAGCTGGCTGCCACCTGTTTCCATATTCCTAGACCCAATGGAGAAGTGGCAAACAGTAGGTGCACCATATATGTTAACTACACACATGAAAACTTCACTATCTCCAGACATAACTAAAGCTAGAAATATCTAGTTTTTGTAAATTTTGTAATTGTGATTTTTTAAATGAGAAAAATATGATCTTTCTGGAATATTCAAAACATATAAAACTTAGAAAGCAGGGCCAGTCATGAAATTCAACTATAATCCCACCACCCAGAAAAAAGCCAGTGTAAACATTTTAATCCATATCTTTCATAACATTAGTGGCTGTGTCTTAACACAACACAATAGTTAGTTCATTAAAAGTAAAAAGGTTTATAGAGCTGACCCCATTATTACTAAATGAATAAAAGGAAAGCCATCAAGTAAACTAGCTTGCAGACAAGCCAAGAATAACAGAAATACTGTAAGCATATTATTTAAATAATAAATGTGACAAATGAAAAAATAATAATCTCCATTAATCTCAGCAAATAAAAACTTCTAAATATGCTGAAACATGAAATCTCTGTACTAAGGGTGACAAATGTTCAATAGTATCTAAAACTAAAATTTTATTTTACAATGGAGATCATCACAAACTTAAACGTGACAAAACTGGTACTCCTTTTGTTCAACATTCTCAACTATTTTAAGAAATTCCTGAGGCAAGAGTCTATTCTTAAATTGAATTGTGGCATCTGGTGTGTGATTTGCATTTGAGTCTGAGGAACTGAAAATTTAATAGAAGAGCTGAGTATTTTAAATCCTTTGGAAGAACTGAAAAACAAATATGAACCCTCACACACCCCATAAACCAGAATTTTTTATTACCCAAAGAATATGTTATTCATGTGCTCTGTACATTAGGTCAATTATTAGTCACTTTCTTTGGAGGTTGACCAAGAGCCTCCACCCTTCATTGCAAAGTTTGCCCTAATCATCAATGTGTAGTAAGGGCAGCAGAATCATGCTCATATGTGCTGAAGGCTAAAGATATAGCCTCTGGAGGTTTCAACAACACATTTCTACCATTGATTTACCATTCTTTTCATTTGCTTTTAAGCAATAGGGGAAAAGTTTCAAGTATCTCAGTAAATAAAATGAAATAGAAAGGAAAATGAGATCATTTGAACTTGGCTGAAATTGAAGAAATCTTTCAGCTATTTTGTGTCAACTTGAATTTCATAATATAAACACCTATTTTACTTGTCTCTCCTCAGTTTAAGCAGTCAATTATTTTTCAATTGAATTTCCAACTGTAAGATTAAACAAGACCCCCACCCTTTTCCTTCAAGAGTTCAATATGGGAAAAAAAATCCTTGAATGTTGATATTAATCTTATTGTATCATCCAAAACTTAGTGAAATATGTTTGCTGTTATTTCTTCAATCTAGTGTGAACAAGTACTGTAACATAAAACTTTGGGGCAATATTTTATTAGGTTTATATAGGAAGAAAATGCAAACACCACCAAAATCCTCCCTTGACATATGTTTAAAATCATAGACTGTTAGATCTAGAAGAGACATCAGTGATCTGGTAACTTTTATCTGGAGAATCCTCATAGTTGAGCAAAAATCTAACAGTCTCTGAAAACCAAAATATGCCCCCAAATTAATGTATGGCAATGTCATAATAACTGTCTGAATTATACTTTGTAGTGCTGGTGCTCAAGGCCTTCACACCAGCAACAGAGCAGTTGAAGTATCTAGAAGCTTGATGGTGATTTACTGTATTTCACAGAAGACTTCACAATAGATTAGAAATTATTTTTTAAAGGAATATGATCATAGAGCAAGAAACACTGTTTCACACCATTCTTCTTTCACCTGAGACTAGTGGAAAAAAACATGGCTGGCTTACTTCTGGATGTATTCTACGAACCAATCCTGCCCTCCTAGAAGAGCAACAGACCAACATAACTCCCATGTACAGGGATTCCATCATGCTCAACATAATATTATCAAATCAAACCCAATCACATATAAAAATAATTACACACCATGCAAGTGACTGAATGCGAGGTTGGTTTAACATCAATGAACATTCTACACCTTAGTAACAAATGATCCACATAATCACCTTAATACATGCAGGAAAAGCTTTCAATAAAAAATGCTCATTCATGAAAAACACCTCAAGCTAAAAGCAATCTCCATCAAAATTGCAATAGGATATTTTACAAAAACTGACAAGCCGAAGCTAAAAATTTACAAGAAATGCAAAGGACCCTGAAAAGCCAAAACAATTTAGAGAAAGAAGAATAAAATTAAATGACTTCAAAACATACTATAAAGTTAGAATAAGTAAAAGCGTACTTTACTGGAGCAACAAATAGAGATACAGATCAATAGACCAGAATGAGAGACCAGTAATAAATTCTTCCGATTATGGTCAACTAAATATCAACATAATTGATATTGATAAATGAATAGATGGTAATAGATGGTACTAGGATAGTTACATGCAGAAATATTAAAATTCAACCCCTACCTCAAACCATGCACAAGACACTTCAAAATGTATTGCAGACTTAAATTTTTGTTTTATTAATTATTTTGCATTATGTGACAGTTTCATAGGCTCTGGGAATCCTCCCACCCTTCCCCACGCTCCTCCCCCCTGGTGGATTCCTCCACTTTGATGCAGTATTACAGTTCAAATTCAATCAAGATTCTTTCCTTGCAAACGTATACCAAGCATAGAGTCCAGCTACTTATTGTCCAGATGGGTTGAACAGTTTCTTGGGGAGACCATTTCTGGTCCGAAGTTAGAGCTGGTAGAAGCTAAAGCCACATGATTTCCAGAAGAAAACACAACAGAAAAACTTCAATATTTGTATTAAGATTAAAATACCAAAAGTGCAATTAAAAAAAAAACAAAAAAGAAACTTGATAAACTGGACGTCATTGAAGTCAGAACCTATTACACTTCTAAAGACAAAATGAGATGATACATTACAGACTGAGAGAAAATATTTGCAATGCGTGATAACGCACTGGAATCAAAAAATGCAAGAAATCCTTACAATTCAATAAGAACATAACTCAGTTTTTAAAACTGTCAAAAGATTCAAGTAGATATTCTATCAAGAAAGATATAAAAATAAGAAAAGTCCAATATAAATTCAGCACACAATCCAGCAATTTCATATCTACATATTTACCAATGAACAAACTACACAGGACCGCACAAAGAGTATGATCAAATCAAACCAAATGAAAAGATTCTTGTCATGAATCTCTGGGAAAATAAAAACTTAAGCCATATACCACTTAATAACCATGAGAATAGCTATAATGAGAAACACAAACGATGACAAATTTTGCAAGGATATAAACTAGAATCTTCACATGTAATGTTTGGGAATTTAAAATGGTAACACTACCTTGGAAAACAATTTAGATTTTTTTTAAAGATAAACCATTGACTAATGGGTACAAAGTTAAAGTTAGGTAAAGTCAACAGTTCTGATGCACTATTGGTCAGCAGTGTGACTATGGTTAGTGATATAGTACTTGGAATGGTGCTGTGGCACTACTGGTTAAACCAACATTTCTAATGCTGACATCTCATACAAGCACTAGGTCAAATCCCAATTGTTCTATTTCTGTCCAGCCCCTTACTAATGCACCTAGAAAAACATCAGAGGATGGTCCAAGTATGCAGGACCCTGCCACACACTTGGAAGACCAGGATGAAGCTCCTGGCTTCAATCTAACCTGGCCCCAACAGTTGCAGTCATTTGAGGAGTAAATCAGCAAATGGAGATGCTTTCTCCCTTTTTCTCTCCCTTTAACTCTACCTTAAAATAAATAAATCTTTAAAAATATATGTAGTATTCAAAATGACTACAAGAGACTGTTCTCCTAACAAAGAAATAATAAATGTATGTGGTAAGATATATATTACATATGTTGATTTCATTATTATACAATATTTGAATATACATGAATCAAAATATCAATATTTGTTCCCCAAATATTTACAGTGATTACTTTTAAATAAGGAAAGCTAAATACACATTCAGTATGTAGCCCAGCAATTCTGCATCCAGGTATCTATCAATAAGAAAACAAAATAACAAAAGATATCACAAAGGCTTGTACCTGAATGTTCATAAATCTTCTTCATTATAACTTCAAACAGGAGCAATTCAAACTACGACCAAGTATTGATTTCCTGCTCGAATATGGCACACCCACAAAATAAAATATAATTCAGCAATAAAAAGGAATAAATGAATGATGTATGCTACAGCATTATGCCAAGCACACAAAAGTCAGACATAAGAGACTACACAATGCATGACTCCACTTGTCCAGAAGGGACAACTCTACAGATACAGGAAGTATATTAGTGGTCACCCAGGTTCAGGAACAAGAATAGGGATTTTCTGCTAACAAGTGCAAGGGATTTTTTTGAAGATATTGGAAATGCTCTCAACTTGGATTTTTATGATGGCTGCATTATTCTCAACTTGCTGAAAATGATTGACTTGTGTACTTACTTTTTATAAAATAAGTTGGCTCACCAATTCTGTTTATCCGAACGATGTTCATGTCACTAACTGATAAAACCACAAACTAATCCTGTCAGTCTGCAGTTATTCTATTCTATCCTTGGCTGGACCAATTTACTGCTTTTGCTTTTCGTTTTATTTGTTAGATATTCAAACTTTGTCTTCTTTATTCTTAAAGATTCATTTTATTTTTATTGAACAGGCAGATTTACAAAGAGAAAGAGATACAGACAGAAAGATTTTCCATCCACTGGCTCACTCCCCAAACGGCCACAATGGGCAGAGCTGAGCTGATCCAAAGCCAGAAGCAAGAACTTTTTCTCAGTCTCCCGCATGGGTACCAAGTCCCAAGCCCTTGGGCCGTCCTTGACTGCTTTCCCAGGCCAGAAGCAGAGAGCTGGAAGGAAACTGGAGCAGCCGGGATATGAATTGAACCACATACAGGATCTCAATGCATGCAAGGCAAGGATTTAGCCACTGAGCCATTGTGCTGGTCCCAGACTTTTCTATGTAACCATTTGGCCTCCAATCATATAAATAACCTGCTTTCCATTCAAATATTTCCTACTTTTTTAGAATCGAATTTTTCAAACTGACTCCAGAAATTAAAAAATATGCTTCGTGCATCTGTTACTATTAAGGGTAGGGAAGCTTTAAGACAGAGGAGGTAGGGAATGAAAATCACATATAACTTTGAACCTTAAAATGAATGCTTACTGAGAAGGTCCATCAAATTTAGGACTCTGCACATAATTCCAGCTCTTTAAAAGGTCAGTTCATGCTTGGTTACTGAATCACTTGCCCCATACTCATTCCTTTAAAACAAACAAACAAAAAACAATGTTGCTATAAACAGTATTTGTATTTATTCTGGAGCAGAAAAGTTAGAAAATAGACTTTCAGCCAGCTAAGGAGGGAGAGCTGGCCAGAAAATGCTGACAGACCATCTAAACCGGCATCTGCTGGCCAGGCTGCAGGGGGTGGGTAAGCAGGTTCCAGAGGAAAGGTGATTGGAAGGGATCATGCCTGTGAATGAATGACCCTGTGTGCTAGATCTTCCAGAGTCTAAAGGAAAATGGGCCTGAGGACTCAAGCAAAGTATACATTGTTTGTTGGAAAGCAGAGCTCACAAGCTCAGGAGAAAGGTCAAGGTTGTGGCAGGAACCATCCAGAGGACACTCAAAAAACCAGGGCGATTGATATACTCCAAATGCCAGTGCCAGATTCCCCCTTGGCCACAGGACACCATGCGTATGGGAAGTCCAAAGAAAGCCCGACATGTTAGTAACACTATTAGTCCAATTAAAATTACACTCATAAGAAGAGCCAGGTGTAAAATACAAGATGAATTATTAATTCATCTAGCCTTCATTGCATTTATCACTGACTTATACCAGGTATAGCAGAATAAGGATACCTCAGTAGCATTTGTCACAAATCTAGATTGGGCTAAAGTTTCACCTGTATTTAAACATTAAACAATAAAATGACTGGAAGAACATCAACCAAAATATTTTGAATCTTTGGAAACAGGAAGACTTTCTAGTCTCAAAAACCAAAGACAAAAACCACAAGAAAAACTCATGTGTAACACTAAAGAGTACCCACTAATACAAAAGAAAACATATAAGATACTGAAAGATTAAATAATTTCATTCCATTAAGAGTGAATGCCTACTGATAGAGATGGCCAAAGATTTCTTTGTTCCTTCTTATTTCTTATTTCTTTTTTTTTAAAGACTTTAATTTTTATTGTAAAGTCAAATACACAGAGAGGAGAGACAGAGAGGAAGATCTTCCATCCATCTGAAGCCAGGAGCCAGGAACCCAGAGCCTCTTCCAGGTCTCCCACGTGGGTGCCAGGGTCCCAATGCTTTGGGCCATCCTTGACTACTTTCCCAGGCCATAAGCAGGAAGCTGGATGGGAAGTGGGGCTGCCAGGATTAGAAGCAGCACCCATATGGGATCCAGGCATATGCAAAGCGAGGATTTTAGCCACCAGGCTATTGCGCCAAGCCCTCCTTATTTCTTACAAAATTCAAACATTGGTAAGAATGAAGTAAAGCCAGGATTCAAAAATTCAGAAATATTCACAGTGGCCAAACGTAATAAGAACTTTCAGGTGACTATAACTGTGTCTCAATAACTTTGTTATATTCTAAGTATAGAAAAATTTTTTATACAAATATGTTATACACAGTGATAGAACATAAATAAAGACTAAGGACAGAATTCAAAGGTTTAATACAATGGGAACATGATGCTACATAATATTTTTAAAATATAAATATTTATGTGTGGATAAACCTATAATACAAACAATATTCATATTCTATTTTCAAATTATGCTATTATATAAAAAATAGAAACTGGAAACGAATAAAGTTGAGCAAATATTAACTTGCAGTTACATTAGTGTGATTGGTAGCTATTCCCCTTCTTTCCTTCACTTCTCAAATTTTCTCAAATGAGCTTATGGAATACTAACAGCAGGTGCCCAGGAAGTTACTGGCATTTTCCCTGCACTGTCTGACTTTGTAAAAGATGCTTTTTACATTGAATGTTATGAGCACCTGCTTGACTGATCCTATTGATATTAGCATTTTTGAGGTGAAACATTGAAATTTTAAAATATTTTTAAGAAAAATATGAGCATTATAAATGAAAGATTCTCACTGTTGAAGCTATCAAACAAACAAAAAAATATTAGTACTTTAAAAACTAATTATGTCTAATTAGTCTGCTAATTTGTAGGGGGCAAACTGAGGCAGGAAGAAGAAAAGTCAACCTACTTTCCAATAAAATTGATAGCTAGATTTAAAATTTAAATAATGGTCACAACATCACTGACAAAACTCTAGAGCGTACATTTTAGCAATTTTTAAAAATAACAATAATTGAATTTTCTTATTCATAAAATGAAACAAAGAATCTTTGACCCATAGGAAGTAAAGAATTCTCAGAAGGCAGCCCTGGTTTAAAAGATTATTATCTTTAAAATCTGGGAATCTGTACAGCAAAATCTACAGTTATAAACGGCCACACAGTAAAGTTTTGAGATGAAAACTGTAGGATGAATTCATGAGAGAAGTCACTTGTGGAGGAAGGAATGTCAGAACTGGAAAGGAAAAGAGACATGCTTTATTTGAGATTCTGGCTTGCTTATTTTAGAGGCAAAATTCATAAAATGTTAACATAATACTACGTGAAGACTGATACGATTGTTGTGTTGCTCTCTGCACTTTTCTACATCAAAAAAAAATTAAGAACAAGAGATTGAAAGCATGGAGAGACGACAAATTAGACCAGTGTGGTGAATATCTATCAAGTGTGGAAACAGTGGACAAAGGGAGGAAGAGGGTGTAGTTCTGCAGACATGCAGGGTACCTGTTGGAGGGGAGTGGGCCAGGACCAAGTCACCAGGGGCCACATCTGTTAAAATAGTGAGGGGAGTATTACCCTAACACAAGAGGTGAAGAAAGCATTATAAGAGGAGTATCTTTGTGGAGTTTTGAAAGTTTGCTTTGAAACCATACCCCAAAAGGCTCCATATTCCAAATAATGTCCTGTTAATAAAAATGGCAATCATGCAGCAGAGTTTCCATTTAAATCTTAGCCCAAGATCTGTAGCTGAGAAGAGGTGAACAGGAAGCTGGAATATGGAAGGCTAAGTGACCTCAGCTATTTATCTAAAGTGAGAGCATCAGTCTATCAGACAGCCCAAAGAGAACAACAAAACCCTTAATAAAGCCAGCAATAATGAAAAGATCCCATTTTATTCATTTCCAAACTATATATGTGTGCTCTTATCACATTCCCCTTTCATAATTAGTTAACATGTTTTCCTGACGATGTTGGTCCTTACAGGCTTTACCTTTTCTTAATCAGCCTTTTTCAAATTCTTCTAGATCAGGCAAAACTGAATTTTTCTATGCTCAAACCTTACCCTCAAATATGCTTCTTCACTTATATTAACACTAATTTTTCCTACACTCTAATCCCATTTTCTGTACTACACAATTACACAGAATTTTATCATTTACTTCCCAGTTAGTCCCAATAATTATAACTTCCAGGAGAGTAGGAACAATGTTTTATTAGTCTTTTTGTTCTGGCAATTCTAATAAGCAGTGGCTTAAAGATGAGAGAAAAATAGGTAGAAAGAGATGGATGAAAGGAAAAAACATTAAATGATTTTTTTTGTTGCTTAAAGTAACACCATTCACTCATTTATTTAGTATTTTTATTGCGATCCCTTTGAGTATTATACACCAATATAGTAGTTTGGAGATAAAAAAAAAAAAAAGGAAGAAAAAGGCAGCGGGGAAGAGATTAGAGAGAAGAGGTGGTGGCAAAAAACAAAACAAAACAAAACTGCTCTCACCATGTTTCTTACTCATGCCTCACCACCAACTTTCATTATTTTTATTTCTCTTCATATTAAAGTTTCATGCTTTTCTTCTTCAGCATCCTTTCCAATGGCAATTCTTTTAGAACTCATTCTCAAGTCATTTTTTTAACCTCAGCCTTTTTTTCTGATGCCCAACATCAATTGGGCTATAAATCTGTCATATACCTCTACTAGTTTAGAGCTCTCCAAGTTTTAACCCATGTGGGCCAGCCAAGATACAGAGATTCCCAAAAATGCTTTCATCACATCCCAGCTGGAATCTCGGAATCCATTATTTGCAGTTCTAGCCAGTACCTCGTAGGAGTACTCAGAGTACAGGAATAACTAGGTCATAATCATATTCTCAAGATCCTAAATCCTTAATCACAACTCCCCCATGATAAAGGAATCTGTATACAAATTTATGTAAACCAATGTTTTTCTTTCTTTAGCCAAACAATATTTCCTCATGCATAACTTGAATTAGGCACCTGGTTCTCAAAATTTTTAAAGTATTTTAGGGTTATGGGCCACTAATAAATTTTAAGAAGGGCATTCAAATGCCCATCACCACTCCTTCCTGGGTCACTTATAATTTTCCCCCTCCCATTTTAGTCATTGTAATATTTTCTGGCATTTCCACAATAAGAATATAATCAGAAAACAGAGATTTGCAGCACTGTAAATTGGATCCAATCCAATGGAATTGCTTGTGGTCTTGTTCTTTGTGGTCTTATTTTTTTGTTAACAATCCACTCTTAGGGATGTGCTCTCCAAAATACATTCTACGGTTTATTTCAAAGCAAACTGTCAGTTGCAGGAATGCACCTCCAACTCGTTAAAACTTTCAGACACTTTCACTGATCCTGCATCAAAGTGGTGAACACACCTTCAAAATGAGAACAGGCAGGACAAATGCAACACAAGGCTTTCACAGGGAGCAATGAATCTTCCTGGTTACCATGATCAATATCTGAATGTGGCAATTACAATAGAGAATAAGAAGCAATCCTCTGCATTCTTACATTGGATAATTTCCTGACAAAAATGAGTTCTGAAAAATACCTTATCAGAGATGATGGCTGTGGTACAACAGGTTAAGTCATTGCTTGGAACATTCACATCCAGTATCAGAATGCTTAGTTCAAAACCAGCCACTCCACTCCCAACTCATGTTCATGCATTAACACCTGGGAGACAGCAAATTAAGACTCACATGCTTGGGCCTCACCACCCTCTAGGAGGCTGAAATGGAGATTCTGGCTCTTGGCCTCAGCCTAGCCCAGCCCCGGGTATTGTGGGCATTTGGGGAAGTGAACCAGAAGATGGAAGAAAGCCTCTCTCCTTTCTCTTTCTCTCTGTCACCTGTTTTTCATATAAACATTTTTATAACCGTATCAATTGAAGTTAGGAATATTTCCATTTATAAGGCTTATATTATTATTATTTTTAGACCTGTGGATTAATTTAAGCAAGTCAGTTTCTCTTTCTTGTGTGGTTTCTACTATACAGAGCTGGTCATATTTCTACAACCCTCTAAACCATGCAGGCAACAAAGATAGTTGGTATTTTCATCTTTGTGTTCGTTTTTAAAAGTCTCCATTTCCCAGAAGCCATCTTTCTGAGCTTGTGGACATCTGGAACAGTCAAGGATCCAGATGTACAAAGAGCAGAATACTTGGTGGCTGCCTTTTACCCAAGTTTTGTTCTTTTGCTAATCCGTAGTTTTCACCTCAGTGCACACTCATCTGAAAAGAGTACTCTGTGTCTTATATTCCCCACGAAGCACTAAAGAGAAAAAAACCCTAAGTTAAATCGGACTCTCCTGAGCTATGATGTCCTAAGAAAGTCTTATTCAATGAATATCTCTTACATACTCCATCAAAGTCATGCACATTCAGATTCAGCTAATCTAAATAATCCTCAGTATAGTAAAATGTCTATCTTTTTGGCCATTATCATTAATACAGTTGTCATTAGTTTGAAATTCCTTAAAAAAAAACCAAAACCCTGTCTACTAATAAAATTACAATGCTCAGCACAGGGGTGACTCCACCCTGTGATACCACATCCCACATGGGCACCAGCTCATGTTTCAGCTGCTCTGCTTCTGACTGAGTTCTCTGCTTATGGCCAGGGAAAGTAGTGGAGGATGGCCCAAAGCCTTGGGACCCTGCAACCACCCGAGAGATTGGGAAGAAACTCCTGGCTCTTGGCTTTGAATAAGCTCAGCTCTGGCCATTGCAGGCATTTGGGGAGTGCACCAGTGGAGGAAAGATCTTTTCTCTGTCTTTCCTCCCTACATGAAATTTGCCTTTCAAATGTAAATGATAAATCTTTTAAAAATAAGGTATTCTAAAATCAGCCCTACAGATGACAAATGTTCTTCTAATATACAAGAAGTTAATGAAAGATAACAGGTGGAAAAGGGCCCAAATAAGAAGTCTTAGAATAAATTTGTGATGGATTTAAAAATAAGATTTTTCTTCCTTCTAGAAAAGCAATTGACCTGCCCTGAAACTCCTTTTTGATACATTGGATGAGAACAATTGCTGCAGTAGCATAATCTCATGCTAACATTTTATTCCTTTTTAGTGAAGAAGTTTCTGAAATGCACTTAATATTATAGAAGTAGAGTTTAAAGAAGAAACAAGTCAATGGATTTAAACTGAAGAAACAGATTCTGACATTTCTAGTTCTTTATTGATAGTTACTGAAGTTAAAAGAAAAGCTTGAAAGTTCCATTCTTGTTATTTCTCAATCCAACATCTCATATTCATTTTCTTTTTCTTCTTCTTCATTCAGTTTTACCAATTTCTGCCTAGCCAACAGATCCTCATGCCCACTCAAACCACGATGCTATCAAAGAAAATACAATCGCTCTATACACATCACAGCTTTAAGAAAACACACAGTCTCTAGTTCATTCATTCCTAATGAACAAAGAATGTGACATTTGTATTTCTTAGAGCAACTGAAAAACATCTGTTAAAATCTTACTGTTGCACAGTACTATAAAACATGCAAAAGAGCCCTTCTCTTTGCAGACCAATCAACCAATCTGCCTCTCTCTGTAAATTCCACATACTAGCCTCTCTGAAGAGCTCTTCTGTCTTTCAGCCTAGTGTCATACACTATACCACATACACTCCACAAACCAGCTTTTTTCTGCATGATTTACAAATGTCCAGTCTGGATGGCGGATAACTCCAGAGTCACAAGACTGGGTCTCCATGAACACCCACAGTAAGGACTGGGAAAAAGAAACAATCTATTTTAGATCACTCCAGTGATGCTAGACTGTTCCAAAAGCCACACACCCAAATTTGAATTTCTTCTAAAACCCAGGTCTCCTTAAGACCAAACGTTTCTCAAGGGAAGAAAATTGATAGCATATTAATACATGTCACCTCAAACTACCCAAGACAATCCATTTTCATTCTTTTCATTCTTGTCTCCCTATTTTCAGCCACAGATTAGCTACAGTCAGTATTATGTTGGACAGAGTTAAGCCAAAACCAATTATATTTTCATAATGAAGTGAGTCACATGGATAGCAAACTATCCATTGAAGTGGTCATTAGAAGTTTGTGTGCTTGTACACTGGGCAGGAAAGAACTAAACACTAACTCTGATACAGTTTTGACCTGTCATCATTGATCTGCGTATACTCAGACCATCACAGTAACATACGAGCAACCCAGTTCACTCTACTATGAGTCCAGTGCTACTTATAAGTGAGAGACATGCCAGTTCTATTTCTTTCATCAATGACTTTTGAAAATCTACCAGATGTTAGACATATCCTAGGCTCTATAATAAGACAATGAAAAAAATCCCTCAGGGAGCTTGTACTCAATCATACTGGTAGTGTTTTTAAAAATAGCACCTATCCTGGTATGTACATCAAGAATGCAAACTCTCAAGTCTTGCCTGGAATCCCCCATTTCAATGTATTTTGTGTATTTCCCATATGGAGAAACTACGTGATAAAAATGTACTGGGCAGAATGCAACAGCACCTGTCTGCCCATTCATATATGCAATCTCTATGTCTATACATTCTTAGCTTCCTTTGGGACCACATTCTTTTCCTTTTCTATTCACAACAAAGCTTCCATAGCCATTACTACATTCATCACAGCTTGGAAGAACTATGTTCACCATACAACACTCACTGACAGAGACAAACTCTCCTTCAGCACCTTCAATCCAAAAAATTAATCTGGTTACCTAAAATTTGGAATTTTAAAAATTGATGTAAACACTAAGAGACAGCAAGAATGGAAATAGCAAAGGTTGAGCAGTCTAGCCAAAAATCAAAGAATTTTGTGAAATGAGAGGAAAGAAGAAAAGCAGAGAGCTAAAGAAAAAGCTAACACAGTTGAAAAGTAATGCTACGGGGCCTGGCGGGATAGCCTAGCAGCTAAAGTCCTCACCTTGACCTTGCCAGGATTCCATACGGGTGCCGGTTCGTATCCCAGCAGCCTCACTTCCCTTCCAGAGCCCTTTCCCACGGCCCTGGGAAAGCAGCCAAGGACAGCCCAAAGCCTTGGGACCCTGCACCCGCATGGGAGACCTGGAAGAAGTTCCTGGCTCCTGGCTTCAGACTGGCTTAGCCCCAGTCATTGTGGCTGCTTGGGAAATGAACCATCAGATAGAAGATCTTCCTCTCTGTCTCTTCTCCTCTCTGTATATCTGCCTTTCCAATAAAAAATAATTAAACTCTTAAAAAAAACAACTAATGCTAGGGCTATCTTAAACATTAAAGATAAGCAAATAAGAAAAGATAAAGAGAATATGCATGCCCTAAACTCTAAGGGTTGACTCAGAAGTCAAAGGTCTTATTCCCAGAAACCTGGTTTAGAAGAATCACAGAGGTTCAATACAAACTCAGTTTCATTGACTAAGTGCTGTCACGCGATTGCTCCAAGAACCCACCCAGGTGGTACAGGTTTATAAGTGCTGCATGAATGAAAGTGATGGCAAATGCAGCTTCTCTGAGGTATTAATACTTCACAGAATACATGTAACACTAAGTACCGCTATTCATGATTTTCAAAGGCCAGGGAGAAAATCATCCACCCAAAGTACAGGAACTTAACAACAGCAGAACAATCAAACCAATTAAGAAATGGGCAAAAGAAATGAGCAGACATTTTCAAAAGAACAAATCCAAATGATTAACAGATATAGGTAAAACACGCTCAGGCTCAAATAAGGGAAATACAAATAAAAATCACAGTGAGGCTCTGTTTAACTTCAGTGAGAATGGCTTACATACAGAAATCTTCTAATAACATCTATTGGCAAGGATGAGTAGGGAAAAAGTTACCTTCCCCCACTGCTGGGGGCAGTGCAGTCTTGTGTAGCCACTACAGAAGTCAGTATGCAGAGTGCTCAGACAGCAATCCTAATTCTGGTAATATATATGCAAAAGAAGTGAAACCTACATATGAGAAAGCAACCTGCACCCTTACATTCATAGCAACACAATCTAGAGCAGCAAAGTTATGGAAACAACCTAGATGCTCATCTATAGAGGACTAGATAAAGAAACTGTTGTACATCTATTCTATGGAATATCACTCAGCCATTGAAACAAATGAAATTCTATGAACACAGTGGTCAAAACTGTTCAGTGAAATCAGCCAATCTCAAAAGGACAAATGTCATATGTTCTCTCTGATTTAAGACAACTTTCATCCAAAATACAAAACAAAAAGGTTCTTAGGTAAACAAGTATAAACTCATATTCTCATAAACAAACAGTGTAATGTAGACTAGAGTATTGGGAAGCAAAGAACTATAACATGCATCGTTACTACTGAATAAAAGAAGGCACCCAATAAAACTGTTCAATATACCTTGACAACAAGATACTAGACTCTCTTCTACTGCCTATACCTACAGTTTCATGGCACATGTAAAGAGCAAAATGTTGGAGCTATGATTACAGCTGAAGGACTACATTATTGTAAAATACAGGGGACAATGTGAAGGGGAGAAGAGAGAGGAAAGAAAGGGAGGTTATGAGGGAGAGTTTTATACCTACAAAACTGTATAATGGAAAATAATAAAAAATGAAAACAGTACAGATATTACATCATTTTTAATTTGAGCTACATGAAGTAAAAAAAACACTCATTTTTTTATTCATCCAGCAATCACAAACTTACTGAGCTACTGGATGTCACACATTGAGCATAAAATTATGAAAAATAAATAGCTGCTACAGGCCTTCCTTCATGAAGCACAAAAGTACTCATAAACTCACAGAAAGCCAAGCATAAGTCTCCAATAAGCCACACACCATGGAGCATGATTTAATCTATTGTGCACAGTGGGCCTCCAGCAGCATTTGCTGTCTTATTTTCAAGATCTTTCAACCACAGTAAGAATTTATCCTTTTAAAACCCACAAAACCACATGTGGTATTATAAAAATGGCATGACCTAGCATGTTGCTAGGTGGTTGTTGTTCTTGTTCACATAAACCATTACAAATGTATCTAGCGACTGAGGTGGTGGCCATGAATTGTCCAAATAGAAATGATTTATTGAGGCCAGAATAGCTATTATGGCATCCAAAATCAGTCCCCAGGGACAAGTCTGTACGCGTACACTCAGAAGCATGCATTATCTCAAAATGTTTGATGCCTAAACAAACCATTTTTATGGTGTGCTTATTTTATGCATTTTAAAACATCTGAGATCCAATTTAGTAATGCGCGTGGGGAACACTAGAGTTCATAGTCCCTGAAGGAGCACAGAGATTTGGGGACAAGCAATATCTCTGACTAGGAAGGGCATTGGAATCCATTAAGAACTCTTCCATCTTAAAGCAGTCAGTACTTAAAGGGGATGCTCACAATCTAAGCCATCAGAATCCTAAAGTGCAAAAGAAAAAATCTACAGGGCGGCTATTATTGCCCAACACTGGGTGTCGGCTCCACTGCTCACGGAGTGTGCTCCATGCAGTGCTGCCACGCGAGTCCCTCCATGGATGATGTCATCTCTTTGGCCATTACTCCACCCCATGCATCGGCCTGCTGCCGGGAAGCAACTGGTGCATGAGAGGTGACCTCACATCTCTTCTCAGAATGATTTTTTTCCAGTTTCACATACTTTTTAATGGGTAAATTGAACACTAACATAGGTGTCTTGAAATTTGTGTGTTTAATACAGCTTAAATGTTGTCTTTCCCAGTCTAATCCTCTGAGATGTAGGCTTTGATTCTTTTGCAACAACAAAAAAGAATGATAGGCAGCTGGGCAATGGTAGCCTAACTCCCAAGAAAATTCTCACATCTACCTAGAATCTAAATATTCAATTTACATAGATATGTATTTTTTTTATGGATAAATGTCTATTTCCTAACTCTCACTGTTTTAGAATGCCACATATGTAACTCTTACATTTCTCTACCGGCCTTTTTATGAACAGACAAGTTCATTTCCCCTTCAGTGTCTGCCTGTGTTTCAGTAAAAGCAAACAGACCCTTTTAATAGCCTTTGGCTAGTTGTTGGGAAAACAAATACTTCTTAGGACCAAAGTCATCATTATATTTTACAGAAGGGGTTCCTCGCTCCCCCTTTACTTTCCTCCTCCCTTTATGACCATTTGCACTATTGTGTAGCTTTAGCCTGTGTGGCAATTACAACAGTTGGGTGTGTTTTGAAGAAAAGCACATGGTTTGACAGTTTATCCAGCTAGAAATGTTGGGCTTCATTGGAATAAAGGATCCAAAAACTATGCTGTTCAAATTAAAAAAAAAAAAACTTCAAAGTGAAAACAATGATCACAATAGGGTCTCTAGGTTTAGATCTAACTTGAGTGTCGTATGAGAACTTCATGATGCCAATTTTTAAAGAAATACTTAGGGATACATTTAACAAAAATATATAACACATACTGTAGACTACAAAGAAAGTTGTGGAAAAATACAATCCAGATAAATTGAAAAATATACAAGGATATTTGCAATAGTTTATAAAAATAAAATTAGAAAATCAATGTTGCTACAAAACATTTTTTTTAAATCCTGGCATAGTTTTTAAACACACTTTCCCCCGTAAACTTTTTAAAGATCCCTCTTCAATGATTTGAGAGGGATCATTTTTTTGAGAATGTTGCTTGAGATAACAAAATTTTGATTTACATTGCAACACCAATTAGGAAATATCAACTTTCAATTAAGATCAGTCACGAGAAAAAGTCTTTAATGGTTATAGTATTTATTAAACATGTGCAAGGTCCTCTGTTGAGAACTTCATAGGTTATTTCACATAATCTTTCCCACCATCTCATCAAATTAAATACTGCCCTTCTCCCCCACTTAGAGATTAGGAAACTGTGGCTGAGAGACATGTGATGGCTTGACCAAGAGCCCACAAGCAGCCACAGAAAGATTTATCTTCAGAGGCTGAGTTCGTGACTCGCTGTCTAGGCATAGTCAGGCAACTGAAGCACACATGCACGCACACACATACACTCTACTTATTCTACTCAGACTTTTTAACAAAAACACTGAAGTGATTGTCACCGGATATCGACAAGTTGGAATAAGGAGTCTCTTGGGATATGTTTCAGTTGTAAAATTAATTCCCCTATTATTTCCTCTCATTTATAAAAAGTAAAGAATAACAATCAAGAGGTTGTGGAAATGGGACAGCCCTGTGTACACTTCAGGGCAGCTCTGCTTGGGGTTACAATGACTTCCCTGAGTTGTTGCCTTTTGTTTGGTTTTGTGATAGCCTGTTCTGCTCAGCAACGGGAAAGAACACTGCAAAGAAATGAGGCCTAAATAAGGTCTGAAAAGAAAGAGCCCTGTCCCATTTCAAATTATGCTATTTGAAAAAAATCACAGGATTTTCAAATGTGTTTCAGAGCTGTTTTTCTCAAAGAGGACAATTCAACTTCCATGACACACTACTTTCTAAAACTGGTTTTAAACTTAAAAATTTAGGTATGATTCTGTTTTTTTTTTTCCATTGTATAGGAAAGGTTTAAATATCCACTACTTTTCAAGTGAAGTTTATAAATCACTACACACAGATGAATCAAAATTAACTCAGCAAAGCTCTGACGTAGCCTCAATCTCTAAACATCACTAGTTCTACAGAAAATAGCATTGGCATCCCTAACATGAGAATTTCCACTGGGACTATAGCGAAGAAAAGATTCCTTAAAAGCTAAAGCATGCCGGGGTTGTTGTGCTGCAGCTCAACAATTTAATCAACTTAAAAGTCACTGCCTGCATTGTCAGCAACCCAAACCCGAGCTAGAGTTCAATCCTCGCTGCTTTGCTTCTGATCCTGCTCCTTGCTAATGCTCCTGGGAAAACAGAGGAAGATGACTCAAGTATTTGGGATCCTGACACCCAGATGAGATACCCAAATGCAGTTCCTGGTTTCAGCTTGGTCTGGGCCTCAGCCACTGTGGCCACTTGACTGAACTAGCAAATGGAAGATCTCTCAATCTCTATTTTTTCCTCTCTCCCACCTTTTCTCCCTCTTGTCTCTGTTACTCTGCCTTTCACATCCCTGACTAACTCTACAGCAGTGTTTTACTAGCCCCCAAAGTAGCTTAATACATTTTTTAGTTTAATAAATTTTATAACCCTTGTATTGTAGGACTTAAAAGCCAAATCTACTTTTCAAAGAAAATATTGAAAAACTACATATACAATCCTGCAAATTTTGAAGTTGATAAATCATTTCAGAGTCATTTAATAAATAAAATATTTAAGCAAACTTAAAATATTATAACTTGGGGCTAGCACAGCAGTACAATATGCTAATCCTCCGCCTGCAGCAATAGTATCCCATATGGTTGCTGCTTTGTGTCCCAGGTGCTCCTACTTTGGACCAGCACAGTTCTGACCATCTGGTGAGGCAATGAACCAGAAGATGAACTCACTCTCTCTCTCTTTCTCTCTCTCTCTCTCTGAATCTCTCTATGAACCTCTCTCTCTTTCTCTGTAATTCTGATTTTCATGCAAAAATAGGTACATTTTCAAAAATATTATAACACTGATGAAACTTCTTTAAATCCATGAAACAGAACAATAGATGATTTTACGCTGATAGAAGTATTTCCACATATGAATCAATACATGTACATAAGTATTTTGAAAAAGTGAATATATTCATTCCTTAACATTTAGAACACATCATTGAAAACCACCAGTATATGTAACCAAAGAAAAAAACTGGGTCCTCCGACTATTTTTAAATGTAATAAAACACAAGAATTCATTAGAAAAATAAAAAGGCCAAAATAGCTGATGTAATTCTTAAATCGAACGACAAAACCCAAAAGTGTAATAGATACATTGGCCAACTAATTGAAATGTGAATCGGGTCCATGAAGCAGAGAGGGTGATGGAACTGGGTGAGGGAATTACCCTTTATCAGGAAATGCTTGGGTAGGAAATACACCTTATACTAATCATTGAAAGAAAAAGTTTTAACCAGTCCATTAAAGGAGGCTTTAGCTACAAATTCATTTGATATTCTTAGTTCTAGAATTAGTACCCAAGGGCTAATTGGAACAAGTATGGCCAGCATGCCAACCACATCAACCATTAAGAATCAAGAATCAATCGGGACATAAGGAGATAGTCCAGTTGACTGAGGTGACACTTTAATAAAATATTTGGAAAGAAAATCCCAGGGGTTGAGTGTTTGACATGACATTCTAAACATATGATCAAATGGAATGGGCGGCTACATGACAAAATTTTCCTCCAAAATCTTTTAGATGTTTAGACAAATAATCATCTTCTGAATGGGAATCATTAATTGATTCCAAGAGCCTGCTGAGATGAAGATGTTGTCATAAGGATGTCAGCAAATTCTCAAAATGCCTGTCAAACTAACCATAGTCCAGATCTTCAGGATAAGGATATTAAAGGTGGTAAAGGAGAAAAGGAGGCACAGAGTTTATAAAATCAATGGATTTGGGAACCAATGCTGTGGTGAGGTTCATTAAGTCACTGCATGCAGCTTCAGATTCCCATATGGGTGCCACTTCCATTACAGCTCCCTGTTAATGTCCTGGGAAATGCAGTGGATGATGACCCAAATTTTGGGCCCCTACCACCCATATGAGAGATCCACATGAAGCTCACTGCTCATGGTGTTCTACTGGCCCAGCTCTAGCCATTGAGACCATCTGTTGAGCAAACCAGCAATAGGAAGATCTTTTTCACCTTCTCTTTCTCTGCCTCTCCACCTCTGTCACTCTACCTTTCAAATAAATAAATAGATCTTTTTAAAAAGAAAATGATGGTTTTGGAAATTCGGGGTTAAATTAAGTCAAAGCCATTTCTTTCTTGCTGGAGTCCCAAGAGCTAATATGCTAACATTACCCAGTGCTTCTCCAAGAAGAGGACATGGTATAGAGTTTCCAAAATGATATTGACCATGGAAACTTCATTTCATGGAGCTTCCCATGGGACCAATGTTCTACTAAAAGTACTTTGGCACATCTTCTGGACCATGAAGCCCCATATATTTGTCCAATATACATTCATAAACTGAAAACAGCATAGACTCTGTAGAGACCATAACTTCTATGCAACATAAACACTCAGTGTTCTGAAGCACTCTCAATTGAGCATACAAAACTGGTAAGGGTCTCCAGACAGCTATCCATAGATTATGCTCAGTTTAAAAACAGACCAGGACTTTCATGAAATTATTCACAAAAAGAGGAATGTCATAGACCTTTTCCTCTTGGGCCCTAGTTGAGTGGACGTTGCATCCCACTTTTTCTACAGAAAGCTACCAAGACCATGAAAACTTGCATAGCTGCCTGTGTCCTCCCTTTCTCCTGGCTACATCAGACTCTGGATCTTTGTACTGTCTTGTTTCTTCACAAACAATACTTTCCCTCATCTTATCCAACTAGCCAAATCCTTGCCTTGCTTGATTTCAAAACTATTTCACACAGGCATGTCAGTCCTTCCAAACAGTTATTTACTTTAAGGTCCAGATGATAAAAACCATATACTCCTCTTTGTTCCTATCATCACTCCTAGCTTAGCAGGGAGTCTTTAATGAGTTGTTATAGTTGTTATATCCAATCCACACAACTTCAAGAGAGTGTGCTTACATTTGAACAAAATTCTGCCAAGAAAACCTGAGAAATTATACTCTATTCTGAGGTTACTGGCTCTTCTTTCTTTCCTTAAGTAATCAGTTTTCAAAGTTTATTTTTTAAATATAAATGTAGGCTCTCTTCAATTATCTTACAGCTTTCCGTAAGTTCCTGAATAGTTGGAAAAGCAGCTGTAGGGGATAAAAAGACAAAAGCTGGAAATCTGATATAGCAGGTCAAGTTTTGATGTGTATTGTTAGAAGCAAAGCCTAGAGTTGAACTGTTCAATCACCACTAGCACTTGTGGCTATTGGTTAGCCCAAATTAAGATGTGGTATAATATGGGGCCAGTGTGGTGGCTCAACTTGCTAATCCTCCACCTACAAAGCACTGATATCCCATAAGGGCGGCAGTTCATGTCCCAGATGCTCTATTTCTCATCCAGTTTCCTGTACATGACCTGGGAAAGCAGTGGAGGATGGTCCAAAGTCTCAGGTCTTGCACTCACATAGGAGATCCAGAAGAGGTTCGTGGCTCCTCACTTTGGACTGACTCATCTCTGGCCATGGCAGCCATTTGTGGAATGAACCAGTAGAAGGAAGATCTTTCTTTCCTTCTCTCCTTCTCACTGTAAATCTACCTTCCCAAATATCAAATCTTTATTAAAAAAAAAAGAAGGAAAAAAAGATGTGGCATAATATATACATTGGATTTCAGAAACTTAGTATGAGAAAAAGAACTGTGATATATCTTAATAACTTTGAGCGCAGATATATTGGATTCAGTAAAATTCATTGAGATTCCCCCACTTATCCGTTACACTGTTCCATGTGCCTACTAAAAAAGGTTAAATTTTTAAATGTGGCTCACATTTTAATCCTTTAATTAAAATCACACTTTAATCCTTTTATCAGTGTTTTCCATGTTTTCAACCATTAAATATAACTACTGAAGGATTAAAACTAGTTTGAACTATTTTTATCTTTTTATAAATTTTATTTTTTATAATGATTACATGGTGGATCTGGGTGGGAAGGGAACATTGAGTGTACTCACTGCTTCCAAATTTGCTATTTCTTCTTGTTGTTTTTGGGGGAAAGGAAGAGGCAAAGGGAAACCACTCATGACTTTCCACACCTCCCAGTTCCCAGGGATAAGGAACTGTCACCTCATATCAATCCAGAGTCTCAATGTGTACATATTCCGAGGGTTCTGTCCAAGCGGTTTGGTAGTTCTGAAATGCTGCCAATTTCACAGATCGAGATAAAGATTTACTTATTATTAGAAAGGCAGAGTCACCAATAAAGACTTAGAGTGAAAGAGAGAGAATCTCTTAGAACTGGTTTACTTTGCAAATGGCTGCAATGGCCAGGGTCGGGTTGGACCAAAGCCAGGAGCCTTAAGCTAATTCTTCTGAGTGTAAGGCCACTTCTTGCTGCTTTCTTAGGACCATTAGCAGGGACATAAATTGGCAGTAGAGGAGCAGGACTCGAACCAGTGCCCCACAGGGTTGACAGCATCACAGACAGAAATTTAACATCAGCCCCTAGTTCTACCTTTTAAAAAGCCTGGTAAGAGCTAAAAAAAAATAGAAAACAATTGATAACAAATTGTCTTTGAAGATGAACTCATGACACTAAATTTTGTATCAAATTCACTGGCATTTGGAATTATTCACTTTAAACACTTTATAAGAGGCTATAAACCAGAAGTTGCAGTTAAAGAGCCAGACAACAGATATATCACACTTATTTTTTTAAGATTCTTTTTTTTAATTGGAAAGGCAGATTTACAGAGAAAAAGAGAGACAGAGAGAAAGCTCTTCCATCTTTGGTTGGCTCTCCAAGTGGCCACAATGGCTGGATCTGAGCTGATCCAAAGCCAGAAGCCAGGAGCTTCTTCCAGGTCTCCCTCGTGGGTGCAGGGTCCCAAGACTTTGGGTTGTCCTCCACTGCTTTCCCAGGCCACAGGCAAGGAGCTGGATGGGAAGTGAAGCAGCTGAGAAACGAACTGGTGCCCATATGAGATGTTGGCACTTGCAAGGTGAGGAGCAGATGTCACATTTAAAGAGGAAAACTCTAAGGCCTAATCTGCAAGAAGGTGATGCTGATCTCCAATATCAAGAGTACTAGAGTGTTCAACATGGTAAGAAATGGCCAGGTGATGGTGTGAGGGCTAGACTGTCACAAACTGTTCATGGGAAACTGCACAAGTACCACCTTATGAAGCCAAGCCACAGGAGGGACTTTGAGGAGATTGCCCAGGTCGCTTGCTAAGCATCCACTGTAGTTTAAAAGATAGCACATTAGGAACTGTCAACACCCAGATATAGGCTGGCAGGTGCTCAGAAGCGGATGCTAGGGAGCATTCATAATTATGTCAAAGTTGGTTTGCACTCTGGAAAAAAAATATATATGTACATTTCCTGCAAACAAGTTTTAAGGCACTAGAAGACAAAAGCTGATATGGAATGAACTTGGATCCCTCCTAGTAGGCTGCTTTGGGGTAGCAAAGAGGATTCTTGAGGCAGGAAGTACCACCGAATACTCAGAGTTTGGAGAAGAAAACATAAGATATAGTAAGAACACAGATGCCTCTACCAACATTAAGATTTACACAAAAGAAATTCTGAGAGGTCCAAAGAATTTCACCCACCAGCAGAAGAACTAACCAACAGATCAGGGAAGAATGAACAACGTGTGAGAGATGAAAATCAAGCTGATTTCTGATTGTATCCCACCAGGCTTTCCTGTTCAGACCAGGCATGCGCAGCCAGGACATGCAGTTACCCAACCATAAGACAAATGTCTGTGTCAACAGATGGAGGTCCTGCAACTATTTTAGGACAATCAAGTTTATTCAAGGGCCTGCTTGCTGCCAAATGTTGCAATACCACTTTAGATGCACAGGGAATTCTGCCTCTGCTATCTTCGCATCGCTATCTGCCTTCTATTTTGACCTAATACCAGAAACAAGGCTCACCACGACTTCAAAATATTCTCATCATGATGATCTATTGCCTCTTACCTTTTGGGAAGGAAATACGTATAGTTTGCACAGCTTTACCTTCTGCTGATACTTGGAGACAGAGAATGAGAATTAATTAATGCCATTTCCCCTGGGAATTCTAATAGCCCTCCACAATGTAAAGTTAGTGTTGGAAACATGACTCTGTAAAACTTATTTCCACACAGAGAAGAAAAAAAGCAAAGTGAACCAGTTTCAAGTTCAACTTTCAGACCATTGTAGGTATAGGCAAAGGTGTGATATCTAGCACATGGTAGGATGGCGGGAAATGGCAGGAAAGCGACACAGGGAAGGAGGATGGGCAGAGGGAGGAATCCACGTACCTGCAAAACTATCATGGAAAATAATAATAATAAACTATTTAAACTGAATGTACTATCTCATTAATACCTTCAGGAAAAATTTTTGGGTAGGTAGGAATGCCTAAAAATCACTCCTGCTATACGTTACATCCATCGGCTGCTTAACCTTCCTTAACTGCTACTTTGGATCCCCAAACCCATATCTACATATTTCCTCCATCCACCCCAACTCCGGGCAACCACTTTTGGATTCAGCATCTCTGTACGTTTGACATTTCTTTTTAAAAATGCCACATGTAAGAGAGATCAGGCATTTTTTTTCTTTCTGTCCCAGTTCATCTCTCTCAGTGTAATGTTCCCCAAATCCATCCATGTTGTCACAGATAGCAGGAACCCCTTCTTAGTAAAAGGCAAAAGATTTATACGATCTGAGGAGAAACCAGAGTACAGGAACTCCTTTTTAAACACCATGCATAAGATATCTACCCACAGTTCACAGAGGTTCTTTAAAATATATATATATATATATATATATATATATTTCAAATTTTATGGAAACAATAAATTTACTGATTAATTCCAACTTCTACCTCCATTCACCTGCTAATGGTGACTTAGGTTATTTTCACAACTTGACTTTTGTGAAAAACATTGAAAAAGCTACAATTAATAGGGTCTGGCAGCGTGGCCTAGGGGCTAAAGTCCTTGCCTTGAACGTGCCAGGATCCCACATGGGCGCTGGTTCTAATCCCGGCGGCTCCACTTCCCATCCAGCTCCCTGCTTGTGGCCTGGGAAAGCAGTCGAGGACAGCCCAAAGCTTTGTGACCCTGCACCCATGTGGGAGACCTGGAAGAGGTTCCTGGTTACCGGCATGGGATCAGCGCAGCACCAGCCATTGCGGCTCACTTGGGGAGTGAATCATCAGATGGAAGATCTTCCCCTCTGTCTCTCCTCTTTTCTGTATATCTGACTTGTAATAAAAATAAATAAATATTTTTTTAAAAAGGAATGAAAATATCAGTTTCTCAGACGTATATATGAGAATGAATTGTAATAAACCTAGTTGTGGTTTGTTGCAACAACCTTGCCAGCTTCATTAGCACAGTAATTGCTTGGGAAGCAAGTGCTTATTCACAAGTAGCTCTATGAATGAGCAAGCACTCATTCACAAGTTTGCCTTCCACTACTCCACTTCTCTAAAGGACTATGGTTTATTTCCAGTCTTTCATTTTTATCCTTCTTTCCTTTTGCCACCATTGTTCCCTTTCCTTAAAGCAACGGTTCAGCAATGCTTTTCTCTAAGCTTTATCTGTGAGGTAAGCTAACTTCATATTCTGCCTATGTTTGCTGAATGGTGGTTATGATTCATACTACAAGCCTAAATGTATTGTCTCTTTCCGTCACACATCAAAAAGCTGTGTCTAAAGGTTATTAGGATTCATTTACCAACTTAAAGACATCCAAATCCTGCCAGTATCACTCCCTATGGATATTTCACATATGTAGGCAGTCTCTGAGAAAGTTACAAGTGTATAAAAATGCCAAAATATTCCAGGGGCAAAGACCTGTATTCCTAATGCATTATAATATAAATAATTTTGTAAACATTTCCTTTTGTATGAATTATATCATAATAAAAGTTTTTTTAATTTTAGCTTTACTTTCACTGGATTTTAGTCAACACAAACCTCCTTTTTGTATCCTTGTCAACTAAAGTATTACAGTCCATGGCCCTAAAAAGTTATAATTCTGAAAGTTGATGCTTAATTGAACTATGTGTTCACACTGAGATAATCTCTGCTTAGCATGACACCCATGACAAATACCTAGGACTGTCCACAAATAGGAAAATGGCAGTTATTTCCAGGGGTTATTTATCCACATCCAAGATTCAAGTTTTCTGATGCTGTAAATGAATTTCATTTCTCTCTGTCAAATCTTAAGTGTCAGGCATTAAGATTGGTGTGGAAACCAAAAATATGACGAACCTAAAATTTGTGCTGGAGATCTTGAGTTTTGGATAGAGGGAAGAAAATGGAAACTTGTCATTTCAATATAATCGGTAAGTGCTATGAAGAGAGGTGTGGAAAGCTAGAGCAAATATAAGGAGAGCAGCAAACTCTAGACCTAGGAAGGGAGAAGGGAAATGAGTAAAAGATTGCTGAAAGTTGGGCCCGGCGGCGTGGTCTAGCGGCTAAAAGTCCTCGCCTTGAAAGCCCCGGGATCCCATATGGGCGCCGGTTCTAATCCCGGCAGCTCCACTTCCCATCCAGCTCCCTGCTTGTGGCCTGGGAAAGCAGTTGAGGACGACCCAATGCACTGGGACACTGCACCCACGTGGGAGACCCGGAAGAGGTTCCAGGTTCCCGGCATCGGATCGGCGCGCATCGGCCCGTTGCGGCTCACTTGGGGAGTCAATCATCGGATGGAAGATCTTCCTCTCTGTCTCTCCTCCTCTGTGTATATCTGGCTGTAATAAAATGAATAAATCTTTAAAAAAAAAAAAAGATTGCTGAAAGTTCATTTTCTAAAATTAAAAGCCACATCACAATCAAAACAGAAGACAATTAGCCTAAGTAGTTATTCTGGAACACAGAACTTCATGACTATACTAAGTATATGGACAGAAGCTACCCTGAACTTTTCCCTTTGCAGATGGATGGGTTTGTCCTGTCACTATCCACCATCCAACGTTTTTACTCACCATTCTTGAGATTACAAACATGCATCAGAGTGTGAGACAGACCATCTCTATCCCTATCATAACAGCAGGAATCAGTGAAGAGTTTATCACTGGATATCAATTTTGGAATCAAAATGGCTCCCCTCTATACATTCGCCCCTCTCCCACTACAGGTCTTGGACTGCACTCCGAGCTGGAACCACTTTAAGGGTGATGGTCAAATGATGGTCAAAGGGAGCCTACCTCCTGCTCTCCAAAATCTACCACAAGTAACTGCAAAGCACTCAGTGGGCATGGATCTGATCTAGACAATCACCACTGTGGAGATTCCTTGGCGTCAATATCTACCTACACCTTAGTGCTGATTTTTTGTCTGATTCCCTGAAGTGGAACATGTAAAAGCAGCTCAAAACTTAGAGAAACCCCTCAGTATCTTGCCAGTTTTGATAGCATTTTAGTAAATTTTAGTGATTTAACCAAACCAATCCATTGAAAAAATCTACTTGTTGAAAGAAAAAACATCAATGAACTTGCTCAATACTACACTCTCTATTATAGACTGATTTATCATCAATACATGAGTTCTAAGCATTGATATCCTTTGTAGCAAATTATTGCCTATTTTCTCAGTAGCTAAATACTCTGTAACTTCATGATATTATTAATTTTTCCAAAATAAATTAAACTCAATATTCTCATCTGGGAAATTATTTGCACACACCACTCTTTGAGTCACACATTAACAGTTCTGACTTCCTACAACCTCTTTATTGATTAAAGCCACAAAATAATATTTTCTTTCTTTCTTTCTTTCCTTCCTTCCTTCCTTCCTTCTTCTTTCCTCTTTCTTCTTTCTTTCTTTTCTTTCTATATATCACACACACACACAGTAACTTTCATTCAATAAAAGCACATCTGAGCAAATTTAAAGAGAAACTGTAGACAGACCCCAAAAGGATGCCATAAAGCACACAGGCCATGAGTCCATTATGAATAGAGATGCAATATTGTTTACCTAGTCATGAATGATACCAACTGACCTAGAATTACTTGCTAAAAGATCTGTTATTGTTTTATTAGCAAACAACTGAGTTCAGATTAATTTTTAGAAATAGAAACAAAAGAAAAAAAGTAAGTTTTCACATAGCACTGCCTGCTCTTTTATCTCTGCTATATGATTTAAATTGCACATACAAGAGTCAACCTTTGCTTCTCAAAGTGCAGGCTACAAAACTTAAGAATAGTCTATATTCTATATCTACATGTTCCAATATCTTTAGTAAAAGGCAAAAGATTTATACGACCTGAAGAGAAACCAGAGTATACACATGTTCCAATATCATACTTGCTTTTACAGATAGGCAAATCAGGTAGGAAATTTCTCTTATGTTAATAACAATAAACCATAGATTTGAAAACAGAGACTCCACATTTGAATGAAAGCTTTTGATTATGTATTGCCCTGAGTATTTCCGTGGACCTCTTGAAGCCTTGGTTTTCCATGCAAAAGGGATGGTGACTCCACAGCCAGCAGCTGCAGTGAATACTGAATAAACCACATGCAACATATGCGACAGCACAGATTCTCAGCAGCTTCATAGTCTTCCCCTGGTGAACTCTGAATGATAAGCTTATATGCCACAATGCTTCTATCCACTAAGCTTTCAAGAGGTTTTCACCCTAAAATTTCCCTTTCCATGCATGTTTTGCATATAATCACTTTTCTAACGAACTGGAGGGAAAGGGACTCAATCCCTGTCCTGCTGGAAAATGTTCCTCTTTGTAACACAATGCCAACTGGTCCTGCATATGTTCCCTACTGAGAACTACATCTCATGGGTAAGAATTGCTGGGTAACAAGCATAGTTATGGCGCCACTGTCTTGCCATTGTAGGAACCTCTCTGTGGACAGTTCAGTAACATTCAAAGCTAGGCAAAAATTTATGAAGTAGCCACACACCTAATGATTGTACAAATCAAAAAATGGCTTTAGCCACCAGAACGCCTTCATGCAAATAACTTTGGAAAACCATTACCTCTTTCACACTGGGGTCCAGTAAAGCCGTAAGTACATGCACATCGATTTGGGGCCACACACCTCCCTCCGTTGAGACAGCCACTTTCACAGACAGCTGTAAGAGAAAGAGACAGTTGAGGACCCTTACCTGAGAGTAGATGCTAATGAAGTAATATTATGGTCCCTGAAAGGCTAACAAAAAAGAGCTAAAACAATCACTCTGATGCATTTTCTTCTTGAACAGTCATACCAGTTTCAGATCCTCAGATGTTCCTCGGGCAACCTTAGGTGACACAGCCTGAAACCAATGAAATTTTTTTTCATCTGTGTTAACTATGACAGCTTTCTTCCACAAAGCATCTAAGCACAGTTTCTGGTTCTGCATCCAAATCTTTGGTGTCTAAGAGATTTCACTGGTTGCAGTGAGAACTGCAGTTTAGCAAGCTGACTCTTTTGCTTTATGTTTAACTTATACAGGACTCCTATGAGAGGAAACACTGACCCCATGGATGTACGCTTAGAGGAGCATTGCAGACTAAGTCACACAATTATCTGCAAGTGAAAAAACTCAATACTGACACTTTGTAAATGTTTAGGTCCTGAATTTCATTACATTAAACACATATACTATGGAGTCAGACAGCCTAAATTCCAATCCCAATTCTGTCCATTAGAACCTCCACATCCTTAGAGAAATTAGTCTTTATTAGTACACATACAGAGTGAAAAAAATGCACTTAACACACAGTAATCAAAGATTACACGATGTAACGGGTACAATGCGGGTCTTATTTTGTGTTGTTCCTTCACTCCCCTTTCCTGTCTCTGCTTTAGGAGCAGACATAGTTTGTATAAAGTCATCGAAGCCTGGTTATGGTTTCCTAGCTGATCTTATATCCCTTCCCATCACTTCCCTAAGCATTTACGTTGTAGCAATACCAAGCACCTGCTAGGTCCCCAAACACACACCACATCCTGATTTAGTACTTTTGACTCATACTGTGCCTTGTACCTAAAAAGTTCACCACCCATCATTATCCTTCAAGTCTCAGTGCAAGAGTTGCCCGGAGGAGGCTGTCCCACCTCCATACGGTGCTGCACAAAATTCAAGCAGTATTCTTACCACACTGTAGTATGTAGACAGTCACCAGGATATATGTTTATGGTCTACAATTTTATTTATACTAGCTTAATTCATCATAGCACACACAAACACATATACATACACACATATATAAACATATTAGTAAAATTCAGAGGAATAATTAATAATGTGCATCATAAAGGTATTTATGAAACAAACAGTAAAACATTCATATAATGAAGTATTAACATGCAATCAAAATGTATTTTTAATGTTTACTAGCATCAACTGCATATACCAAAAATATGAAGCTTCATATATCAAATACGCATTAAGAATTTAGTATCTGAAATGATGAAATTAAGAGTTTCAGCTTTTATTTCTTGAACTTTTCTAAATTTTCTAAGGATGTGTACATAAATATTAATCATAGATTTAATTAAAAAACCTTCCAGAAGGAATTTTCATCTTCTCTACAGGATGGGGATTGGAAGAGAGTGAATGCAACAGGTAGTGTTCATGAAGGAACAACAAACTGAACACCATGTGATAAACATTACAGCAACAGAATCTAGCCTGGGAAACTGAGGAGAAGCAATTTCTTCAATCCACAGAAAGAGTAGGTCTGGGGAGAAAGAGCCCGAATGCTGAAACACTTCGAGCTGTATGCTGAAAATTCAGGTGGAGAGGTCAGCAAGCGAATGGAAGGTTCACTTGGGTAGTAAGTGACTGAAATCAACAGGAAGCAAGCAGAGAAGGAATGGGAAATGGAAGTAAACTTGATCAAGCAACTCATTCACAAGAAAAAATGAGAAGCTTTGATCCCAAATGTGTTGAAAAAATGATCTGTTCATCTGTGAGGGTCACTGAACATGTAAAAATGCCATGACCTATGTAATACAAGAAAACCCATGAGCACCTGTCTCATAATGTCTTACACAGAGGGTAACATCCAGAGCACCGGTAACCACGTTCACTTACGTTGTCCACAGTGAGTCCCGATATATCCTTTCTGACATATACAGTGGTCATCACTGCAGCTACCTCCGTTCATGCAGCGAATATTGCAGTGTTGTACTTGGGAGAAAAATAGAAGAAAAATGATTTATTTTTGTGCATTACAAAAATTTTACAATGATATCAATAGTTCAGATTTAAAGAGGAAATAGAATCATTTTTGGAGATTCATATACTTCTGCAGAAACTATCTAATAATTCTAGACATTCCCATTTGTTGCATAAAATCATTTACCATCCAATGTAATTTGACATCCCTGTCTTACTTAGCAGTATTGAAAACTCTCCCTTTCATCCTTTCTGTATTTCATATCCACAAATAAGCACTGTCTCAAATAATCACATAACATAAGATGACAAGAGCAATTTTCCTGTGAAAAGCTTTAGGGTAACAAAATCCACAAGAGTTTTAAAAATAATAATTTTTTGAGGTAGAAAAGAGGAAAAAAAAACACTCAGCCATTTAATAGCAAGACTGGCAGATGATTGGGGTAGCTGGATAAGGCTCAGAAACAGCTGCTTGTTTAAACTGTAACTTTAAATGAAGACCTTTCACGTTTGGAAACCACTCTTCCACACCTTATCTCCTATAGCAGTGTGGGTAGAAAGGCCACGCATGATAAAGAGAAGCCAGAAGTGAGAGTAAGACACCTGCAGACTCCATTGTGAGACATGAATTTCACGCCGACACAGGCCTCTGCTCTCCTCTCTCTAGGGTTTAGATGGTCTCCACTTAACCTTTTCAAAATCCCAGGCTATTCTCTAGCCTTCTAGAATTTAACAGTTATCCTACTGGGAGACAACCAAGGGCTTGACTGAATTAAGTGGTAATCCCTGTTGCCACATTACTATAAGGGAGGCTAGAATCAGGCACTGGAGTTGGGCTTATTCTGCCCCAGCTTCTCCATTATGGGAATAAACTCCCAGGGAAAAGAGCTCAATGAAACATAAAGAGAAGACAATCCCTTCTTCCCGCACAAGAGCAAAATCAGCTGCTTATGCCGAATGTTCTTGGTTCACAAAGGGCCAAATCTCCCTGAATCAGAAGTTTCCTCCCAGCAACCACCACCCTATGTGGCACCTCTCCTTGGGAATTCTCAGCACAGAATTGAAAAGGAGGCTACTTGACTTCAGTGGAAAAGGTCATTTTTTAAATAGGGAACCACAAGTATCTCAGTCATACAATAGGGGAAGGAAGATGCCCTCTGAGAGTACAAAAACTTAGGATCAAAGGAATAAATAACATATCATACACTAACTGAATCACCTTCAAAGACCCCTCTCTCCTGTATTAGGAATGATCTCTATCTCTCAGCATTCAAGACCCTCGGCAACACACAATCCCATGATTCAGGGCTCCTAACATGCTCTTTATTTGTCCTTAGTTCCTGATTAGTTTATAAATTACTCAGACACTCAACAAATATTTCCAACTGCTTTCTCTCTCATGCAAAATGCCTGGCACTCTGTCTTGCTAGGAATCCCCTCTTTACACTTAACTCTTTTTTATATATATATTTTTTTTCATTGATTACATTGTATTATGTGATACAGTTTCGTTGGAACTGGGAATCACCCCACCCCTCCCCCCGCCCTCCCCCCTCTTAATAAGATTCATACACTAACTCATTTGTTCATTCATTCAGTTATTTGAAAAACAGAGCCAACAGAGGAGAGACAGAGAGAGAGTGAGATACGAGACAGAGATCTTCCATCCATGGATTGATCCATTGATTCCACGTGGCTGCAATGGCCATATCTGAGCCAGGCCAAAACCAAGAGCAGGAACCCTATGCCCAGGTCTACCACGGGCAAGGCATGAGCTATCTGTTGTCTTCCCAGGCACATTAGCTGGAAGCTTGAACAGAAGCAGAGCTACTTGGGATTCAAACCAGCATTCCTAAACAAACATCAGTGTCATAAGCAACAGCTCAACCCACTGCACAACACCTGCCCTGTCTTTACACCTAACTTTTAATCTACAACACACACACACACACACACACACACACACACACACACACACACACACAGAGTTCCCACCAAATACTGAAACACTACCTTTTCTAGACAGATTTCAATTTAGTCTCTTTTGACTCCCTCCTCTCAAACCAGTTGTGAGGAACATCTTTTTCAGTGCTTTAATCTTTTGCAATATTCACTATATAATCTAAAATGCTTTTAGTTATTTCTACTATCCACAATATATTTGTTCAAAAACTTCTGGGACCAGTACTTGATATGAGGGGTACAGCCATCACTTGGGATTCAATGCTAGCATCCACATGGCACCGGTTTGGGTTCTGGATGCTTCACTTCTGTTCTTAGGCTAATAGCCTAGGAAAAGTAGGGAAGAGGGCTCAGGTTCTTGGACCCTTACCATCCATACACCCATACAGAAAACCGAGAAAAAGATCCTGGTTCCTGTCCACAGCCTGGTTCAGCCCCAACCATTGCAGCCATTGCAGAAATGAAGTATCACTCTCTGTCTTTCTCTACATACATAACTCTGACTTTCAAATAAATAAATCTTTTAGAAAACAAATCTTAATAGTGGGCCCGGCGGCGTGGCCTAGCGGCTAAAGTCCTCATCTTGAACGCGCCGGGATCCCATATGGGCACTGGTTCTAATCCCGGCAGCTCCACTTCCCATCCAGCTCCCAGCTTGTGGCCCAGTAAAGCAGTCGAGGACGGCCCAAAGCTTTTGGACACTGCACCCATGTGGGAGACCTGGAAGAGGTTCCTGGTTCCTGGCTTTGGATTGGCGCGCACCGGCCGTTGCGGTCACTTGGGGAGTGAATTAGTGGATGGAAGATCTTCCTCTCTGTCTCTCCTCCTCTCTGTATATCTGACTTTGTAATAAAATAAATAAATCTTTTAGAAAAAATCTTAATAGTGGCAAGTATTATCATTATGAAATACAACCCATAAGTAGCACCTTGCCTGTAAGTGCTATAGAAAACTATCTGTAATTAATTTCTATTTATTTTACTCATGCTACCTGAAATGACGTCAAAATCTATAGTCAAAGACCCACTGAGATTAAGAAGTGGCCCATTGTGTCCTGAGCACTTACGCAGTCCTACGTAGGTCGCTATTAAAAATATTTTTATCTTTGTTTCCCCATGTTTGAAAGCAGAAATAACTCCTTTGTTGGAGCATTATTATAGAAATCCAGCAACCAAGGAAACTGGTTAATACAAACCGTTATTTAAGGTTCCTAGGATTCCATTAAAACATCTCAGCCAAAACACAATTTTAACAAAAAAAAAAGCTATCTACAAATACACAAAGGGAAAAATGATTTGATGAAAGCTTTGGATAACAGTCTAAGTAGGTCAGGAAAAGGTGTACAGTTGTTTTAAAATATGAAGTTAAACTTAGCTTCATCCTATCTTAGACAAACAGTGAGGATTGGGGAAAAGCACAGGAAATGATGTCATCTGCAAAGCAGCATAGGAACTCAGCCCACAAACTGATTTCAATTCAAGCAACTCATGCCAAGAGCTAATTTCCATTCCCACATGAGCAACAAAGCCATTTAGCTACTTTGAGATAAAAAAGGTTACCCAACACTAGTTTAAATAGTAACTTTACAGTATTTATTATTTAAGTTGGAAATCAGTATGGATTCTTTGCGGGGAAAGAATGGTAAGTGTATACCTAAAGCTATTATAATGAAAACCTTTCTGATACTCTCCTGACATTTGTTTGAATCCCATCTTTCAGGTGAATATTTTCCAGCATAAGATATTCTTTCTCCTTAAACAATAAATAGGTTCATCCAGGCATAATTAACTCATGGCCCACACACACCCAGAAACCACAGACTTCTGTGAAGAAGGCAGAGGGAGCAAGCTTGCTGACAGGTCATGGACATCCAATCACCTGCTTTACCACTTGAGTGTTTACCATGCTAAGCTTTGCGTTCTTTGTGGAATCTTGGAGCTGGGGAAAGCAATATTTCTATTTTTTGTTTCTTTGTTTTCTTGTTGTATAAATTTTATTTTTGAGATTCCCCCATTGCAAGCATATACCAAACATAGCTGAACTTGAGCTGTGGTTATGCAACAAGGTGGAGGAATCCACCATGGTGGGAGAGTTTGGGGAGGGGTGGGGAGAACCCAAGTATCTATGTAATTGTGTCACATAATACAATGTAATTACTGAAGTTAAACAATAAATAATTAAAAAAAATAATAAAAAAATAAAAAAAAAATTTATTTTTGGTAATTTTTACATATTTGATTAACGTGCGAAGGGACAACAGCCAGAAGAAAGTGGGTTAGACGATTGTTTCCACATTCTCTTCTCTCCTTCCTGTGGGAACATTTCTTTAAAGGTAAAATAAATCACCCAGGATTTCTGTGGGGAAATAAGTGTACTAGTTTCAGTTTGTATAAGCAGTAAACACTTTTGAGAATACCCACATACACAAATAGGTTTCATTTTGGATTCAATCCTGTCATTGAGGCACATTCTAAATTTATGTTAATTTGAGTAAGAATGCCAGGTGGCTCATAATTAGCAGACCAGGCTTTATATCTCCAGGAAAAAAGAAAAACAACTAAAAAGTAGGGATTCCATTTACACTCATGAGGATACTATATCTTTTATTGGATGTGCTAAGAGTCCCAAATCAAAATTTATTACTAAATTCAACATATGTTGAGATTTGAACAGATCCTGAAAATACCAGGGGAATCATATATCAATGAGTAGGCTTGTTCTACCACTTGTAGTTGACCCTTACAGCCTTAATGGCCCTGCAAGACCATGCCTGGAAGAAGGGCAGATAGCCTACAAGGGCTTCCTATAAGGCTATTTGTTGACATTTACCTTCTGTCCTTATAGGATCCAAAATTGATTTTATGTTCATGTTAGATATCAGAACCCCTTTTAAACACCCAGCAAACACTGACAAAGCCTTCTTCTTGCCAGGGATCCAGAAGGGCAGGGGAGACTTTTGTCTAGATCACCTCCTAGTATAAACTAACTCTTTAATTGATTAACCAGCAAGGAATAACGTAAGCACGGGACTGCAAGAGATGCAGGGCTGGCACTCGGGTCTGAATACCTCAGGTAATGATTTTCTTTGGGATGCATCGGGTCTGAAATCATGCTAAAGATCTGCCATCATCTTGGCAGGCTCAGCTGGCAGAAAGAACACTGGGAGCAATTTGCAAATAAGTATGTGTACGGGGAGCATGTGATTTTTTTTTTAAAGATTTATTTTATTACAAAGTCAGATATACAGAGAGGAGGAGAGACAGAGAGGAAGATCTTCCATCCACTAATTCACTCCCCAAGTGACCGCAACGGCCGGTGCGCGCCAATCCAAAGCCAGGAACCAGGAACCTCTTCCAGGTCTCCCACGCCGGTGCAGTGTCCCAATGAACTGGGCTGTCCTCTCCTGCTTTCCCAGGCCACAAGCAGGGAGCTGGATGGGAAGTGGAGCTGCCGGGATTAGAACCGGCGCCCATATGGGATCCTGGGGCGTTCAAGGCGAGGACTTTAGCCACTAGGCCACGCCGCCGGGCCCGGGGAGCATGTGATTTTAATTTAGGCACTAGTAAGAGCACAGACAGACGTATTAACCAGCTAGACTAACAGCAGTCTGCACAGGCAGCCAGAGTCTCTGCAGGACAAGAACAATTGTCATTTGGAGAACAGCAGAGATGCTCCCCTCAAGTACCCACGTCCAGAAGAGCAATTCCACTAGTCTCTTGAAAAGAAACTTTCCTGAGCTGGACAAGGTCCTAAGAAGGCCAAGTTAAATGATAGCAGTGACACAGGTGCCACTCCAGAGGGCAGCCGGGAAGCAAAGAATTCAGCAAATTCCACACACTCCTCTCCCCCCAGTTCCTATAAATCCTGTATTTCCTTGAAACAATTTGTCAAGGATCACTTTCTTCACTCTTCGCCCTCACCTTCCATCGCCAGTACCACCCTTCCCTTCCTTTGCATCTCCTCATACCCCTAGGACCAAGTTGCACACATCCCTTCAGACATGCTGACACGGGGGTCTAGAATGGTTCCCCTGGCCTTCTTACATGCTTATAGCGTGAATTCATATTGGGAATACCGGAGTCCTCACTGAACTAAAGTAAGCTGAAACTTGATGAAAGAGTAAGGAGGTTCCACAAAATGCTGATACTTGCCCAACTTGATACAGCTTAATGAAATTCCCATCAGTCTTCAAAGGTTTTGTGGGTATGGTAAAGATTAATTTGAAATATATACAGGAAAGCAGAGAAACGAGAATAACTGAACTGATTTTTAAAAAGAAGCATAACTTGGGAGGAACTAACCTACCCAATATCAAATCTTTTCATGTACTTGCAATGATCAACACTCTACAATATTTGAGAAGCAACAGACAACAAGCACATGGATCAATGGAATAAATAGAGAACTCAAAAATAAACTCACACACATGCCCAGATTGCTTTTAACAGAGATTCCAAAAAGTATCCAGCAGATTAAGGAAAGCCTTTCCAGAGAGAAGCAGGGTGGGCAGACCAGCTGGATACCCACAAGCAGCAACTGAACCCAGACTAAAGCTTCACACTCCATACAAAATATTGCAACATGGATCACATATGTAAATGGAAAACTATGCAACTTTCAGGAAAAAATTGTAGAAAATCATGGGAATTTAGGACTAAACAATGTCTTCTTAAACTTGACACCAAAACTATGGTTCAGAAAAGGAAAAAATTGGTAATTTGAACTTCATAAAACATGGAAGATTTGCTCCATGAGGATCCCAACTAAAAACATGAAAAAGCAGCTACAGAGTAGAAGAAAATGTTTGTAAACCATCTACTTTACAAAGAGAAGGCAGAGCACATAACATCAATAGTAAGATAATAGACAATTCAATTAGAATCTGAACAAATGACAGGAAGAGAAATTGCACTGAAGAAGATACACAGGCAACAGATAAACACTTCTTGGTGTTATTAATTTCTTTTTCTTCCTGATGTTGATTTTGTTTTGTGGCTCTACATTTAAGGGGATGTATAGTAGCTGTGTAATGGAGATGGTCATATCTAATAACATGTCATTTAACTTCAGGGCATTGTAAATTTCTATTTTTCTTTCTATTATTGATTTTGTATTATGACTTTTCATTTAAGGGGATGTATAGTAGCTGTGAAATGGAGACTGTCATATCCAGTAACATGTCATTTAATTTCATGGCAATGTAAATTTCTATTTTTCTTTCTATTGTTGATTTTGTATTATGACTTTTCATTTAAGGGGATGTATAGTAGCTGTGAAATGGAGACTAACATCCAGATATGAGGATGTAGTGTGGTATGCATTTCTGCTTTCAGACAAGAATGGACTTACAATGAAACTGTTTACTATATCTTGACAATAGGAATCTAGACTCTCTGCCATTGTCCATGCCCGCAATCATGGACATATGACTGAGTATGAAGAACTATATGTTAGTAATGATATAGAGGAACTTGGTGGGGGGGGGGAATTGGGGAGGGGATAAGGGAATATGGAGCTGTATCATAAAATGATAGCAATAATAATAAAATGTAAAAAAAAGATAAACACACAAAAAGATGCTCAGCACCTTTGGCCAATAAAAAACACAAATTAAAACTACAATTAGAATAGTAGCTCACAGCTATCAGAATCACTAAGATTAAAACTAGTGACAACAGCAATTACTGATGAGGATGCAGGAAAACTGAGCTATGCATACACTGTTGGTAAGAATGTAAAATGGTTCAGGAACTTCAAACACTGCTTAACAGTGATTTAAAAGCTACACCTGCATGGCCAGTGTCCTGGTACAGTGAATTAAGCTGCCGCCTGACAAGTGAGCATTCTGTAGCAGAGTGCTGGTTCAAGACCAGGAAGCTTGCTTCAGATCCAGCCCTTTGCTAATGTGCATGGGAAAGCACAGGAGAATGGCCCAAGTACAAGGGCTCCTGCCACCCATGTGGGAAATCAGAATAAATTTCCAGGATCCTGGCTTCTGCCTGGACCAGTCATAACCACTGCAGCCATTTGGAGAGTGACCAACAGAAGGAAGATTCATATTTCTCTCTCTCTGTCTCCACACACATAGCCCTTTAAATAAATAAACATACCTTTTAAAAGTTAAACTTGTAACTTGTCGTACAACCAAGAAACTGCCAACCTGGACATTCGTAACAGAGAAGTAGATGTATTCACACAAAAACCTGTACAATATTCACAGCAGCTTTGTTCAAAAAACCTGAAAAACTGGAAATAACTCAGATGCCCTTCAGTGGGAGAAGGGCTAAGACAACTGTCACACACTCCACCCAAGGCATGCAATTCTACACAGCCAAAAGAGGAAAAACATGGCTGAAAAATACTACAACCTAGATATATCTCCAGAGAATTACTTTGAGTGGGAAAAAAAGCCTAGTCCAATAGGCTATGCATAATGGAAATTCATGTATATATCATGCTTTCAATGACAAAGTAGTAGAAAGGAAGAAATGAGTTATGGATTACAGAGGGCACAGTGAAGAGAGGACAATGCCCATAAAAGGGAACATGAGGGATCCTTGTGGTGATGGAATGTTCTGTATCTTGACTGTATCAATGTCAATACCCTGGCTATAATATTGCACTACAGTTTTGCAAGATATTGCCATGGGGAGAATGAAGTAAAAGTTACCCAGTTTCCCAGTATCTCTCCATATTATTTCATAAAACTGTTCATTAATCTATGGTGATCTCAAAACTTGAAGTTCAATTTTGAAATTTTCAAAAAAAAGTGTCAATTATATAATTGGATGAACACAAAATTGATTTCTTAAATTCTAAAATATGAAATATCAATAGCTTTTATAATAACACATTGTGCATAAGTGTATATATGCTATGGTCTGAATATTGTGTCCTCTCAAAACTGCTGTGTTCCAGTGTGATAATTTTAAGAAGTGAGGCCATTGGGTGGTGACTAAGTTATGCAATCAGTACCCTCATGAGTGAGATCAGCGTCCTTATAAAATGCTCCAGGGCTTGTGCATCCATCAGGCAGTGTCCACAAGTCTAATCTCTAATCTCTACTATACATCTGCCTCAAGATCCTGGCATTTTCTCCTGCCATGCCTATCTTTCACTATCATATGACCATAATTTTCCCCTTTGGTCTTGTTTTTAGCATTCTGTCTCCAGATCTTGGGATTATTACTTCATAAAGTAGAAGTTCACACTATCATTGCAGACCTTGTGGTTGAACATCTAGTTTGGCCATCTGGTTGTATTTTCTTATATTATCACAGAAGCATATAGCATTAGTTGGTTCAAGAATTAATCTGATTTTAAGAATTTGTTCTCCAGTTTGTACATACATTTATTTCCCCATCCCGATACTCTTACTCCTCAGCAATTATCCGGGAGGCCATTTTGATGACGATGGCCAGCACTGCCTGACTGCCTGAGAGTGCTGCCAACTAACTTTTCTGCCCTTTCTATGCTTCCACTTAAGACACCCTGGCTTTGCAGAATGTGTCTGCTGCTACTTGGGAAGCAAGTGGGAACCAAAAGGGTCTGTTATACAGGGCAACTCACTTTAGCCTGCTAGCTGACTTACGTGAGCAACATCTAATTTCAGTACTTATAGCAGGGAGTGAAACTTGACACAATAAAGTTTCAACTTGAAATAGACAAAAGAGAATGCACTTATTCTGCAAAATTTTCCTTACATCTTTGGCAAAAATAGAACACATTGCAAAAGTGGTACTTTTTTTTTTTCTGGAAAAAAAGGAAAGTGGAAAAAAAAAACCCAAACGTTATTGCCTGGGTAAAGGTATGCAGAGGCTGTTTATACAAACTTGAACTTCAACTTTCAAACAAGTGACTCACCTTTTTCCCAACCCCCAACTTTTCCTAATTCATTATTGTGGACTCAGAAAGAGAGAGTGGGGGAAGGATGAAGGAAGACAGGGAGGAAGGGAGGGAGGTGGGAAGGGAGGAAGGGAGGGAGGAAAGAAGCAAGAAAGAAAGGAAGAAAGGAAGTGAAGGAGGGAGAAAGGAAGTAACAGAGGAAGGAAGGAAGGGAGAAAGAGAGGGAGAAAACCAAGAGAACAGGATATCCACAGTGCTAAAGGATGAACTGTGGATTATTTTGGCATCCTACGATGAACACAGTTGCAAAATTCAGAAGGGGAAAATATATCTGTGTTTCATAATAAATCACTTCAGGAACTACCATAATGACTTCTATTTCTTATTCCAAACTCAGGAGTCTTCAGTTTGAAATACATTTTTAATCAGATTCCTATTTTAGTACCATGAGAAAGAATGCTTACTCTTCTTGAGCCAAAAATGTCCATTAAACAATCATTTCATTGAGCACCTTTTATGGTGTTTACATTAGAGATATAAAGATGAATAAGGCAATACCTCCAGAGAAGGTCATAATCTTTGTATTATTCATAGTAACTATGCCCCATAGGTAATTTTCCTATAAAGAGTAAAGAAAAGAAATGGGAAGCCAGATTGAGGAAAGCCTTTCCAAGTACTTTGGGCAGAGCAGAGAAGGCAGATGTTCTGGTGGGGGGGGAAAATGTATTGCAGGGAAAAGAAAAGCCAAAAGCAAATTTAGGAGAAAATAGGGCATAACCACATAAAATATTATTACATATAATGACATGTTACACTCACTGGATCTGGAGCCACAGGAAGGAGATATCTGACCAGATGGGCAAGTGCACATATTTGGCCTCGAACAAAATCCATCCCCACAGGAATGCCGGCAAATGGCTGTGAATAAAATCAGAGGTCTGTTAGCCCATGGATTCAGAGCATGGTTAGTTACAGTAACTCATTCTTCAAATGAGGAGTCCTAGGCTCCCATATCCCTCAGAGACTGGTATCCTGACCTATAGGACCCTAAGCCTTGCATGTATTCATGTCCAGAACAAGGCTACTCAACTAGGTGAATCTTGGCTTTACAACAGTCAATACCCTTTTCTATGACAATGGCTCTGAACCACTTATTTTTGCTGTGTTTATTCCATACCATTCAATCTACCAAATTCCAAGGACAGGTATGCAAGGAAAGCTACACAAACAAACAGAAATCCTGCATCTAAACATTTGCTTGCTCATAAAGTTCTGTTTTTATATTAACTTTTCAATAGAATGATATAAAATTGTGCCAGTCTTTCTGGAAGCCAATTTTGTTATGAATGTTTAAGGCATCATGTTTGTCCTGTTCTGAATTACACTGACAGGCTGAGAGGAGAATGCTGGAATCCACTGCCTTCATGCTGATTCTGGAGTCTGGGAGTCACTCATCTTTTAAAGAAACGCTAATAACATCATGTTATTAGTGAACAGCATCACATTGCTCCCAAATGTTCTGCTCGGGACCCATGGGGCAAGTTTACATAGCAAATGATTAATATTTATAACATGTGGTCACCACTTTTTATACTTAGCCATAATTCTTTCCTGAAAGCCCTGCACTGCACAACGTTGCAAGAGATGAATGCAATGTGCATAATTAAAATATCCTGGATATAAAGTGCAGAGGCAAATAGTTGTGAGTCTAGCAGTTAAGACTGCTTATACTCTATTTCAGAGTGCCTTGGTTTTATTCCTAGCTCTGGTTCTTATCTTACCTCCAGCTTACTACTAATACAGACCTTGGGAAGCAGCCCTGACAATCCTGTCATCTCTATGTGAGCTTTGGATTGAGTTTGTGGGTTCTGACTTTGACCATATCCAGCCCTGTCCATTGCAGATATTGCAAAGCAAGTTAATGGATGGGTTTTCTTTCTAGGGTTCCCTCTCTCTCTCTCTCTCTCTCTGTCTATCTGTTTCTCTCTCTCCCTCCCTCCTTCCCTCTTTTCTCTCTAAAATATGAATATCTTTTTTTGTGATGTTTCTTTTTTTAAGATTTATTTATTTTTTTATTACAAAGTCAGATATACAGTGAGGAGGAGAGACAGAGAGGAAGATCTTCTGTCCGATGATTCACTCCCCAAGTGAGCCACAACGAACGGTGCTGCGCCGATCTGAAGCCGGGAACCAGGAACCTCTTCTGGGTCTCCCACGCGTGCAGGGTCCCAATGCATTGGGCCATCTTCGACTGCTTTCCCAGACCACAAGCCGGGAGCTGGATGGGAAGTGGAGCTGCCAGGATAAGAACTGGCGCCCATATGGGATCCCGGGGCGTTCAAGGAGAGGACTTTAGCCGCTAGGCCACGCCGCCAGCCCCATGAATATCTTTTTTTAATAAAAATCAAAAGTTTAGAATGGACATTTGGAACTATTAAAAATGAGCCATAAAGGATCTTTTAAACATATATTTCAATATTTGAAAATATTTTTACAGAATTCTCAGATAATTCTATAAAATATTAAGAAAGGCTTCTATAATCAAGTTACTTTAGAAAATAGAAAGTGACCTGCAACTTCTATTCATAGCAGCACAATCCACAGAAACAAGAACATGGAAACAAACCAGATATCCCTCAAAAGAGGAATAGGTAAAGAAACTGTGGTACATCTACTCCATGGAATACTTCTCAGTCACTAAAAAGAATGAAATTCTACCACTTGCAACAAAATGACCCCAACTAGGGACTAGGATGCTCAATGAAATAAGCCAATCCAAAAAGGAAAAACATCAATGTTCTCTTTGATATAAGACGACATTCATGGGCTCGGCAGTGTGGCCTAGTGGCTAAGGTCCTCGCCTTGATCCCATATGGCTGTTGGTTCTAATCCCGGCAGCTCCACTTCCTCTCTATCTCTCCTCTCAGTATATCTGACTTTGTAATAAAAATAAAATAAATCTTTAAAAAAAAAAGACGACATTCATGCAAAATACAAAACAAAAATAGATACAGTAAACATGTATATACATATGTTCTCATAGATGAACTTTATAATGATGACTAGCATACTAGGAGAAGATTATTGCAGTGTGCATCTTAACTCCTGAATAAAAGGAGGATTTCCAATTAAACTGTTAAATACACCTTGACAGTATACTAGATTTTCTACCATTGACTATACCTACAATGTCATGATAGACTTAAATAGCAGAATTTTTGACTTATGACTGTTATTTAAGGACTATACTATTGTAATGATATGAAGGGAAATGGTGACGGAGGTAAATCAGGAGGGAGAAAGGGGAGGTGGAAGGAGAAATCCCTATACCTATAAAACTGTATCAAGGAAAATAATGTCAACAACAAAAAAAGAAAAAGAAAAAACTATATACAAGACAAATCTGAAATTCATTGTCTTTATTTAGATTAAAAAATGTATTTAAAAAAGAAAATTCCAAATAACATTATACCTTGTTAGTGGTTCAATTTTGATCTTAAAATAAAAGACATGTGCCAAAAGAAAATGATGCTTTCTGGTCGAAATCAAGAAATGATTACCCAGGGTCCGGCGTCGTGGCCTAGCAGCTAAAGTCCTTGCCTTGAAAGCGCCAGGGCCCATATGGGCACTGGTTCTAATCCCAGCAGCCCCGCTTCCCATCCAGATCCCTGCTTGTGGCCTGGGAAAGCAGTCAAGGATGGCCCAAAGCCTTGGGACCCTGCACTAGTGTGGGAGACCCGGAAGAAGATCTGGGCTCCTGGCTTCGAATAGGCATAGCACTGGACATTGCGGTCACTTAGGGAGCGAATCATCAGATGGAAGATATTTCTATCTCTCCTCCTCTCTGTATATCTGACTTTGTAACAAGAATAAATAAATCTTTAAAATGAATAAATAAATAAAAGAAATGATTCCCCAGTATATGCTGCCAGATACATCATATGCAAATGACATCAAACCTTAATCAAATTATCTCTATGTTTCTATTGCCTATATCTTAGAAATACCCAAAAGAAAGCCACTGAATTAAAGTATGGCAGTGGTTTGACAAAGTTAATGCATGTTCTGATCTGAATTCAGGGAAAGTAGGAAAAGTCTTAGTGCTAAAAAGTTCAGGTTTAAACATACTAGCAAAAAAAAAAAAAAAAAGACTAAATTCTAAAAATCACCATTTAACCCAAAAAGCAAAACAACATGCAGAGGAATAGGCTGTCTACTTACGGACAATACACTGATTTCCACCAGGTAAGGTTTTCCATCCAGGACAACAATAAGCATTATATCGTGATCCACAGACATTGGGTCTGGAAAAAAAAAGGAGAATCCCATGCATTTTTTTTAAGAAATAAGAGATGATTAAACAAAACAAACAAAAAAATCTGAGTCACAAAGCAGGGTGAATCCTGACAAACAAACTTAACTCATGGGACTCAAAGCTGGCTCAATAGTTTTACTATAATAGTATTAGTATTTTAACCTAATAATACCAATAAGGATATCCTGTAATATCATCTATATACAAGATAATGCACCAAGAACACACAAACTATCGATGCACTGGCAAGGCATTTGATACAAAAACTCAGGGAGCCATGTGAGTCTGATGGAAACAACAGGCTTCCTATCGGTTATAATAAAATCTACTGCATCCAAGGCTCTCAAGTTCGGCTCTTTGAAACAGCATTTTTTCCCTACATCCCAGTTCACCTCTAAAATGTTACCACATTCTTCCTTTCACTAAAATTGTAGGAATGCAAACTCTGACATCAGTCAGGAAAAAAAAATAAAGACCAAAACATGTAAATATTTCTTTAACAAAAGTTCGAAAACACAGTTCGTATCAGCAGTTGCACGAAAATGAAATCAGTGTCACCCTGGGTTCCTTGTTTAGACAGCACATCAAATGTCTTAAAGCAAAACCTCCTCTTGGCATCCAGATCCCATTTTAACAAGTATAGGACAACTGGATAACAGCATCATTACTTTCATGCTAGAAACTAAGACAGAGAATAGAACAGACATAGACCCAGGGGAAATCATTCATTTTGCTTTGCCACATCCTAAGAGTCTAAACATTGATGCTTGTTGCTGGAGTTGACAGGCCAACAAGGAAGGTTAAACATTATGCAACCAATTTCATAAACTAGAAGTTATTTCAAGACTTTCTAGTATAAATACTGTAGTCCCACAAGCATGAGCCTTTAAACACAACTGTGTCGTTAAAACGTATTTCTACTGGGATGCACACACAGTTCTCCTTCTCCAGTCATACCGTCTCTAACAGGGCACAGCCTTCTGCATGCACTCTGGACTCACTTCAGGCAGGACTGGGAACCAAGGTAAAGTTTTTACCCTGTTCAAACCCTTTTGCAGCCCAGAAAACCTGCAGCACCTATTTTGCTCATAAAACGAGTGAGGAAGAAAGACAGAGGAGCCAGAGGAAGGAACCTAACTCCATACCCAGCTATCTAAGGCTTCCTCCGGGATGGAGAGAAAATGATTACACAGAGTCTTAATGTGTGCATGACTTCAGGGCTTCTCTGGGTCTTAATTTCTTTTTTGTGTATCTTGGGTTAGTAAATTTCGTCTTCTCCACACTATATGTGCTTATACATCAGATGACAACATGGAAATGAAAAGCCGCATCTATAAAAGAACAATATGCAATACAGGATTATCTTTATATGGAATCTTTTCCTGACTTGCATAAACTGCACAGTGAAAAGAATTATAATAGGACAACTAGGAAAATGAGAGATGAATTTTCATTTTTCTCATTCAGGAAGAGAGAAAGAGGTTAATAATTTTGAGTCATGCGGCTGGCATTTTTCTGCAGCAGGTTAAATTACCACTTGTGATGCCAGGATCCCATATTAGAGCACCAAGTTTGAGTCCTGGCTGCTCTACTTGTGATCCAGTTACTTGCTGATGTGTCTGGGGACAAAAGCAGATGATGGCCCAAATACTTGGGTCTCTGTTATCCACATGGGAGATCCAGATGGAGATCCTGCTTCCAGCCTTTGCTCTGCATGACCTAGCTGTTACAGGCATTTGGAGAGTAAGCCAGCAGATGATGGAGATCTCTCTCTCTCTCTCTCTCTCTTTCTCCCCTTCTCACAAATAAATGAATAAACAGACAGATAAATAAACCTTTTTTCAAAAACAGAAATGAATGGCTCTTAACCTTTATCTCCATTACGAGAGACCATGACTTCAGTGTTCAAAATATCCTAGGGAAACTTAGAATCTCATAAATGGAAATGAAAGAGAAGCCAGAATTGGGAGCTGGCATGGGAGGTGGAGGGAACACTCAATTCTTCCAAATTTCATAAAAATTCTCACCCTTTGAAATGACAATCCAGGCCAAAATCAACAGTCTCAGACCCTCCCCATCCAGAGCCCATTACAACAGTTCCACTGGATCCAAGTGAATCCAAGGCCAAATGCTGGAATAGCTTCAGAGGAGCACAGAGCCTTTGCAGGGTGCCTCATGGTCAGAGTAAGTACATTTGTCAAACAAAAAACAGAACATACTGTCTGACTAACATTAGTGTGTTTATGGAGTAAGGGCACCTGTAACAAAGTGAAAAGGCCAACAGAGAAGGGCCCAGAATCAGTCATTTAAGTCTTCCAAAGCAGGACAGTCAAAAGATTTTCGAAGGTGTTTTTGAAATTATGGACTGTCATCATGAGCATCCTTCACTGTTTTTCAATGTATAGAATCAACTTGCAGCCAAAACATGGCAGATTTTCTCTAATCTACCATGGTTTCACTCAAAATACAAATGCTTTAAATCTTCTCAATGCAAAAGTAATGGTATACAGACATAAACTGGGAAACAAGTTGGGAAGAAAGATATGGAGGGCAATGAAGTAGCTGATCAAAGAAACAGAGGTTCAAGTATATTCATCTTTAAAACAGACCAATAAATAAATGCCATACTATAATTACTAAAAACAGCATCAGTGAGTAAGCAAAAGAGAGATAAAAGGTATAGATACCTTTATAAATAGTTTTCATTTTTCAAAACAAGGCACCAATGAACGCTGTTTAAATCTAGTCACAGATGTACAAGCATAGTAAATGTTTTTGTGGGCATAAATGTGAAATGAACTAAAAGTAGAAATGGTTAAAACCAATGGGAGAGGGAAAGAAAGTGGGGGGTTAATCCCTGAGCCTAAGGAACTGTATCATAAAAAAATAAAATCTTAAAATAAGTAAACAAATAAAATTAAATTAAAAAGCCAGAAGCCTTCAAAGCAGAGGACCTAGGGAAATCAGACGGAGAGAGGTGCTCATGCAATACCCATCCACAGCCATTATCTGTTTCCAAAGTGCATGCTCTTATAATAGCCATGTATGACCATCACCTTTTATTTAAAGTATTATTTTAAAAATATGAACTCTTATCTTTAAACAGAAAATTTTCCCTTCCATCAGGAATAAATAAAATGAATTGGCAAAAGTTTCCTTTTATCCATGCATATTTTCATTTTACTTCATCTGTTAAAAATTCTATATAATTATGATTTCATTTATTTGCATGCTCTAACTTTTTGAATTTTACAAATGTATCCTTTCTGACAGGTAAGATTAGTTATTTTTGATTATTTCAATCAACTTCATCACATTACTACGATTGTTAATATACTTTATTATTCATTCTTTAACAAATGCCACTACATTTTGTGGCTCAATGCAAAGTATTAGAAAAATATGAGAGTTCTTGTCTGGTGATTTTGGTCTGAGAATAGCACATCAGCAGAACTTGCTCAAATTAGCTAGATGGCACTTGTTCTACTTAGCAAAAAAAAAAAACCGCAGCTCTAATCCTAGAAATAAACAATGTCTTATTTAAGTTTGAAAGCACTGAAATATGTAAAGTCTAAAGGAAACGTGCTGGATAATTGCCATTACAAAAGACTTTATTCTAAGGTTTCCAGACAAACAGCATTCACAAAAGACAGACGTTTTTAGTGAAATTACTCCTCGGTGTAAATGGAAGTGTACATGACCAGTCACCTTACTTACTCAGCGTAAACTATGGTTTAATCAACCATCACCAAAACTCCCTCCTCCCCCAAAATCAGTTACACCTCTGTGAAAGTATCCATAACATTTCACAAAACAAAGGAAACTAAAAATCCTATAGGAAAAGAAGTTTTTGCTAAGTTCTAAAATACATTGTTTAACTCATTCTCATAGCAACTCTTGGAGGAAAGTTCTATGATGATGATGATGATGATGATGATGATGATGATGATTAGCAGTAGGGAAACTACAGCTATAGAAGGTTACACAAACCAGACAAGGCCCCACAGCTTGGAAACACGGAATAGGGATGTGCACTCTAAACCTGTAAATTAACTCAATGATGCATTAAGAAGCAGGTGCTATACGTTACCCGACAGAATTTGTGGTGACAAAACAAAAATCACCAAAGGTCCTCCAGTAAACCAAAGGCCAATCATAAAATGTTTTTAATCTGTATTTTAATAATCTTCAGGGGAAAGAAGGAGATGAATTTGTCCTGAATTCCAACACTGTTATTTCTACAAAAGCCTCCCAGCAGAAGAGACTCAGAAATTTTTTAAATGTGTAGATGCCATATTATTTGTAGGTAGCTATTAATAAACACTGCTTTGATTAAATATTTCTCGTACATAGTAACGCATCCTTCTCTCTCCACTTTATGACGTTTTTCATAAATTCCATGTTATGTGATATTAATATATCATCCATGCTATCCAGAAAAATGGTATGTATGGTATGTGTGTGTATTTACATATGAAGTACATATGGCAAAATGTTTAAAACAGCTAAAACTGTGTGCTCACTGAATTCTTCTTTTTACGTTTTTGTATTATTTGAAGTGTTTAAAACTTAAAAATTCTAAAGTAATTAAGTCTTCATCAGGAAGGACTTTCACCAGTTGCTGTGACTACTGTGCTCTATAACAACCCAGCTCCCTCCTCCAGGAGAGGGTGAGCCTTAGCAGGCTTGACATTTGGATGCAGTTCAGACACAGAATTTGGAGATTGTGTGGGCTAACTAAAGCCTCGCTCAATGGAGCAAACAGCTGGGCTCTACCACGTCTGACCACATCGTGGCAAGAACTGGCCTCTGTGCCAGACGTCTGCAGTGTATCCACATTCCTTCGCTAGAGCCCTCTTCTGCAAGTTTGGCCTCTCTCCGAGCAAGATAGCCCTTCTGTTTCCTATCCCGTGTGCAAACCTCTTTTCAAGTAAAATGGACCTAATAAAAACAGGGTCCGGGGCGGGGGGGAGTTCCTATTTCACTGGTGTAAGGTGCTCAATCTGGGAAGTGATGAAACCCTGGGGCAAGGAACACAGGAAGCATTAGGGAAGGGTGCTGAGGCTGTTTCTGTCCTGTGAGTCGCCTCCTTCTCTGACCCATCAGCTGAGTCTATATGTAGAGGGACAGCAAAAGATGTATGTCCCCACACAAACAAAGGGCACCCAACCGCCCCTGCAACATGTCCCAAAGTAGACATGAAACAATTACAATCCATAAGTGGGCTACACACATTGTGAACCCCACATCATGACTTTATCTTATTCTTTGGCAAATTTGATCAAGATAAAATGAAAAGAAGCAGAAGAGATCCCTCGCGAACCTTGAAATAGAGACCTGTGAGATGCCAACAAATCTGGCAGATGCTCCCCTTCTGCTTATTTTACTGCCGCTATTCTGGCCCTCCTTGCAGAAGGCAGAGGTCAAGTCTCTCTCAGCAGTGATTTGAATACCACATGCGACTGTTCCAGCCCATCTGCCAGTCACAACAACTCAGTAATGAAACTTCAAACCATGGTAATGAGAGCAGCTGCAATGGCCTCCTCGAGCTTCAGCTGGGCTCTCCAGACCTAGAGCTCACTGCTGGCTTGTCCGAGTCGACACTGGCTGGAATGCACATGTTCCTGCTTTCCTTCTTTGAAGAAACAAGCCAGCCAATCCTTCTAAGCTACTTCATGCAGTTTTTCTGCATAAAAAATAATCTAGCAAGTAACCAAAGGGGTAGTGCGCATTTTGGTTTCCGTGAGCTTCTTGTTTTCTCCAGATTAGTGACTTTGCATCTTTTCCTCCAAAGTCAGTCTCTCTGTTTCTTGCTCCCTATCTCCTTCTTCTCCTCCCTGCATTCCTCATCGATTCTCCCCTCTCTTCTCCTTTTTCTTCTTTTCTTTTCTATTTAGTTCTTGTTGTCAGGGCATTTGGAATCAAATGTTTCATTACCACGACAGTCTACGATTATACCATCCAAAATGGTTCCTCTTCCTGTGGAGCCAATACACTCACTGCCAAAGGCACAATAGGTATATGGCTAATCAGATGCTTGGCCATAGCACAAACCATTCAACGAAATCCCATGAGAGCCTATTATAACCAGGCACTGTGTTCGACGAAATAAAGGTGAGTTGAATGAGCATGCTTAATGCCCAGGTCTTGATTTCTATTCTATTATCCACTTACAAGAATCAGGGCTCCAGGGGAAAATGAGTGACTAGAATTGGGTAGGAAATACACAAGGTAAGTCCAAACCATTTTTAATGATAAAAATTATGAGACTGTGAAACAAATACCCACAAAGACAAGGGTATGGAATGGAACACTTTGGCTATAACTAAAACCACTGGGGCAATAAAATGCCAAAAGCAGTATTGGATTGGAACCCGAAGCAGAAACAAACATCCATGAGTGTGCACTGATAAGTAAGGGATTGACTAATGGGAGAATAGAAAAATTCTCCTAATGCTGAAGAATTACATATAATTGAGTAGATGCTCTGTCTTCAAGGAGTTGAAACAAAGCTCCCCACTCTGTGCAGAGGCTGGATGTACTGACATCCTTCTAGTGAGCACATGATTAGAACGGGAGGAAGTATAGCAACTTTACAGTGGAAAAACTCAACAATATTATCCCTGCCAGGTAATCAGGATTTATAGCAATAGTAACAAGTCACGTTGACACTCTTAAACCTCTGATATTATATGATGAAAATGGAAACTCGTCTCTGTGGATTTTTCCCCTAAAACTCATATCCTTCACCTAATGATAAAAACAAAAGCTACATGTGTAAAACATTTGACCACCTCTCCTTAAAACTGCCAAGATTATCAAAAGAGCAGTTGTCCAGGAACTGTCTACAGAAGATGATGACTGAATGTATAATGGTATCCTGGAAGGATTATTAAACAAAAAAAAATTACATTAGGTAAAAATTAGCAGTCCAAATAAAGAATGGATCTAAGAACTGTGTATCAATATCAGCCTATTCATTGTAACAAAGCTGCCATGATAGTATTAGGTACTAATGACAAAGGAAGATCTCTCTTTCTCTTTCTCTCTCTCTTTCTCTTTCTCTCTTTCTGCTTCCCTCTCTTCCTACCACTCTCCCATTCTCTCTGCAATTTTCTATAATTCTAAAATGAAGTTTATTTTAAAAATAAAAATCCTGGAACAATGTTATTATAAATGCATCAAGATACACTCTTTGCTCTTGAGGCTCTAAGGCTTATGAGGACAGAACACACAGAATGTCTGGAGAGCAGGTGAACTCGGACATCAAAGTCCACCTGGGGAACCCAAGGAGGCCAAAAAGAGAGGCCTCAGCACTCAGAGCAGGTTCAGAAGGGAAATATTCCAACTACAGCTTGATGTTTTCCAGCTTCTAAGGGGCAACATGAGCTTTATTTCATCCCACTGCTGAAATTCTTCTTAAATTCCCTATTAGCAAATTTCTTGTCCAAACTGTTGATGATTTCATTGTTGGACAAACATACCATGAACTTTTTTCTTGGCATCCTAGTTCCTCTCTACTGCATTAGGACAACTGCAGCAAAATCTCCTTTCATATTTACCATGCTTAATTCTGTTGCACTACAACTCAGAGCTACACCTTTGCTCTCCATATGCTAAACTTCCATTAGTTCTAGATCTTTTTCAGGTAGGCTTGCCCTATCTGTCCACTGTCATCTTCATTGACACATGCAACTTTTATCTTCCTACTCAGCTTCTTCCTTTCATGCACACACTACAATCTCTCTCTCTCTCTCTCTCTCTGTCTCTCTCTCTTTCTCTCTCTCTCTCTCTCTGTCTCTCTCTCACACACACACACACACTCCACTTAGGTCTCCATGTTAGCTTTTCTTTTAGTTTTAATTCCATCTCCTTCTCTAGAGTTCCCTGATTAATACCATCCATCTTTCAAGCTACAAACACAATTCCGGACATGCCTCACAAAATCCCACATACACAATATTACAGTTACATATTTTTAACAATTCTATGTCCAGATTCTCACTCTTAAAACCCACTGCACCTCCCTTAGGTCCCAGAATACTGGTTCTTCAAGCAAAGAAACAAGATTTGTTACGCCTAGAATATCTTAGAGTCTATTTGGAAGCACAGAGAATATAACATGACTTAATGAGAACATAGTACAGTTAACAAAAGCTAATATCATAACTTCGATGTCAAAATGAGGCCAGCAGAAATGCCACTGACAGGCCTGGAACAATATCCTAGTGGATAAATCCTCACTTTGCACATGCCAGGATCCAATATGGGCACCAGTTCATATCCCAGCTGCTCTACTTTCTTTCCAGCTCCCTGCTTGTGGCAGGGAAAGCAGTAGAAGAAAGGCCGAAAGCCTTGGGACCCTTCACCCATGTAGGAAACCCAAAAGAACCTCCTGGCCTTTGGCTTTGGATCGGCTCAACTCTAGCCATTGTGACCACTTGGGGAGTGAACCAGCAGATGGAAGGTCTTTCTCTCTGTATCTCCTTCTTTCTATACATCTGCCTCTCCAATAGAAAAATAAAATTAAACAAAAAGAAATGCCACTGATGTAAAAACTTGCCTGATAGTAAAAATTCATATTTCTTATAAACTGATCTACATAATAAACACTGTTTCATGTCTGTTAAACAAGCATAAACACTTCAACATTAATGCATGACTTGACTGCCTGATTATTTGGCCAATATACTATTGTGAATTTATTCTAATCAGTAAAGTTATCAATGTTTATGATCCAAAAATAGAAAGTCAAATGTAACAAATAACATCATTTATGCACATCTATTTCTTTAACTTAAGAAACAAATCTCCAAAGAAACTCAACGAAGGTTTCTAGTTACCAATTGGTGTGTATTTTATTACGGTGGGAGTTGATCAAAGACATGGGTAAGGCCAGTTCTAACCTTGCCAACTACTAGAAGACAACTATGGCAAAATCCACAAGGCATCCTTGAAAGGAGTGTTAGGATAGAGTGCTTGGATGAAGGCTTTTATTACTGGGTTGGGTAACTCACACCATAGCTAGAGAGTATTGTACCAACAAAGCTATGTTTGGCAGGAGTAGCTTGTGCTGATCAAAAGTGACAACACAAGAATTTAAGGACAAAATAATCTATCATCCTATGTAGGGCATGCATTTGTACCTCATACCTCCCAACATACACAGACTTAGAAAGTTGAGGAATCAAAAAGCTGCAAAAGACAGTTCCCCCAATCTAGGAGACCATGTTAGAGTCACAGCCAATTTAAATCTAGTTGAAATTGTTTTAGACAACTAAAATAGGCACATGTTTTTTTTTTCAAAAAAGGAAGAATTTAAAGTTCAAAAAGCCTGGTGTGAACTATAATAGGAAACCAGACCTTGAACTATGAAGACCAGAAGCACAGATGTTTGTTTAATACACATCTCAGAGTGCACTAAATCCTTACTTCTCCTAGGAACTTGGTACTTCACACTTGCAGTTTTCTAAATCAAACACCATTAGGAACACAGCCACCTCCTCCAATGATCAAACATTCTGAATGGACCCCCAAAATCCTTAAGATAAGGTTCTAACACACTGCTCTCTATTGCATTAGATCAACTGCTTCCTGGGGAAGGGTCTGCATCCGCCCTGCAGCATCACATGCCTGCTTGGCTGTGTCAAATGTATTTTCTGTAAATGCATGGGAAGAGAAACATTTATTTATGACATTGCAACCATTATTTGATCTTTCAGGAGGAAAGAAAGATTGCCTCAAAACACAAAAGTCAGCACAGTTGAGGTTTGTAGTTGAGTGTCTGAATGCATCTGGCCAGTGGCAACATGAAAGTACAAGGTGCTTGTAAAGATTGCCTCCCAGAAGACTCAGCTCAGAACTCGGAAACTGACCGAAGAGCACAAAGATCATCCTAACGTTTTCTCTCCCTGAAACATTGGCTCCATTTGTTCAAGCTGAAGTCATGCTGCATTTTTTTTTTCTAAAGGGACAAAAATTACAGAAAAGACTGAGGACACAAAACCAAGCAAACTAGAGAGGTGACCCAAAGCCTGCATGGTGAAAAGTAAGCCAGGAGCTGGGGTGGGAGTTTGGTGGTGTCATGGAGTTCACTGCCCTCTTCTCCCATTGACAGAAACACAGAAGAAACATGGATAAAAAATGTGGTTCTTTATCACTTCCCAGAAATATTCAAGCCAAAAACTCAATCCAGACAGACAGAAAAGACAAGAAGACTGTCACCGAGGTCAGACGTAAGAGAATGAAGCAACTTTCAAGAACTAGAAATGCAAGATGGTTCCACATTTTACTTATGAGTACTGCCAACTGCCAATTGCTGAACCCAATTTCATCTCTATATTTTCATTTAGAGTTTGAAGTGGCCTTTCTAACAAAAACAATGTTCATGGGTAGTGGATCATTCTCCAGGTTAGTCAAACGCAGTTTCTCCATTTCATTATCAACTAAGCAGGCTACGGAAGGTTAATCTGGGAATCTGACCAGGACTTTAAATGTTGTTTAATGGGAAACATTCCACAGCAGGCAACCATATGGGAAAATGGCCGCTCAGCTACAGTAAGCTGCTCGCTCAATGATCTGCCATAACCGAATTCCTGAAACTTAAGCAACCACACACAGTATAGATTGGTCCCCCAGTCCTAGGGCTACTGGTCTCCGGCGCCCATAGCACAAGACCCACTAAAGTCACTGGCAGATATCCATTGGTCCATAAAACATGGACTTAAAATCAGGGTGTAATTATATGTTCTAATCTCATTTTCCTTAAAGACTACAAGGTATTACTCCACCAGCCAATACAAGACAAAATCAATACCCTAGACTACGAGATCACCAACCAAGAGATCAGAGAATTATTTCCAGAAAGAATGGCTTCCAGATGAAACCAGAATGCAATTCAGTCTTGAGCTCTAATTGACTGCATCAATTTCTTTTTTTTTTTTTTACTATTTTTTCAGATTGACACCATTTCATAACAGCCACATCGATCACAGCAACAATAACAACATCAACAACATCAACAACAAATTGTAGCACCCTGACAAAATAATGGACTGCATCAATTTCATACCCAAATTATCTTATCAGTTCAGAATTCCCATAGCTGGATAACTAGTAACATGAGTTCCTTAAACATAGACAGTCAAGATACAGATTGACAACCCCAACACCTAACACACTTGTAGTTTCAAATGTTACTTTCAGCAAAGACAGTAGATTTCTGTCAGGGTAGCAATTTATTAAGGAGGCAAATATGGGGACAGGCATTTGGTTTAGCAGTTAAGACACTGGTTGGGATGTCTGTGCTCCACACTGCAGTATGAGTACAGTGCCCACCTGTGGCTCCTGACTCCAGCTTCCTGCTAATGCAGACCGTGGGAGGCAGCCGCTGGCAGCCCAAGCCACTGAGTTCCCACCATCTATTTTAGAGGCATGGATGGAGTTCCTAGCTCCCAGCTTCAACCCCACCCCAACCGCCTGTTGTTGCAGGCACTCGAGGAATGAACCAACAGGTGAGGGCTTTCTGGCTCTCCTTTCTGCCTCTCTGACTCTCAAACAGTGGAGAAAAGTGTGTTGTTTTCTTTTTCTCAAGAAAAGATAAATGTTCCTAAGAATTTAAATAATAAAGGAAAATCATGATTACTTTTCATGCACATTTTAAAATGCTGTCTATTTTCAGATAGGTGGACAGAAAGAGAGAAGGAGAGATACCATGTTCCAATTTGCTCACTAAATGACCAAATGGGAGGGACTGGGTTAAGCTTTGGTCTGAAGCCAGGGATCTGGAACTCAATTCTGCTTTCCCACTTGGATGTGAACAGGGCCGATACTGCTGCTAAGGAACAAAAGAAGTTAAAAAGAAATCATTGCTAGATACTACGATTCTAAAAAGTTAAGCAAAGCTAGGTCTAACCTTATCATTGTTTAGATTATCTCATAGAAATTATTAATACATCACAATAGTAGGGGTATAAACCTTGACCTTTTTTAACTTTGCAATTGAGGCAAAATTGTAACCATTTAATTCTTAACTTTTAGACACCTGGAAATTTTTTTAATAAAAATAGTTTTAAGTCTGGGAGAATCTAACTTTACAGTGTATCTAGTTCATGTGAAGACACACTGTAGAAATAAAATACTAATTAGCAAGAGCCAAGAATGTGTTGCCCTTGGGGAAAAGAACTTAAGCTTAAGGCTTATTCCCACTTTTACAGTTTTGTTGAAAATTATTCCTTAAATAGGCAATATAGGCCTGTAGCTTAAAATATGCCTCACAAGGCACCAAAGAATTTGTTTTGCTTTTACTGAAAATCACACTGCATCAGCATCAAATCATTTTTAAAAATTTCTTCATCTTAATATCACAAAAACTAATACTTAGAAATTTTCAGAAGCTTTCATAATTTACAAAATTATTATGTGAATTCTCAACACTACCAAGAAAGTGCCTTGCTATATTTCTTTCCGGATGGAGAGACTGCAAATCAGAAGTCAGAGAAATTTTTCAAAGGATACACAATGAAAAAACATCATAAATCACTAACTAAAAACCAGATGAATTTATGGATAAAAATTCCAATGTTAGTGCAGTGATTCTTAGACAGAGATTAGAAAGACGTTCCCATAAACTGCCAAGGAGAATGCGTTCACTGTCTTTATAAACTACTTTTTGTGCCCTGATTTATTTTCACAAGGTCTACAAAACAAAACCAAAACTGCAAAGGGGATACATTTCAGGAATACTCGCACTATAGACCGGGGCTTCAGGTTCTGCATGGTGAGTATCCTGTTCTGTTCCCTCTGGTGAAAACAGCAGTCAGCTCTTGAGACAATCAACGTTTCAGGAAGTGGGTATTGGGAAAGCACACAAAGAGTCCAAATGTGGGAACAGGCACTGTGTCACTACAGGCTGGTTATGCCTCAGGCTGTAGTGTTGGTATCCCATATGTGTGTTCATTCATTCCTGACTGCTCCACTTCTGATCCAGCCCCCTGCTAAGGTGCCTGAGAAAACAAAAGAAGACGGCATAAGTTATTGAGCCCCTGCACTATTAACATGGAAGACCTGGATGAAGCTTCCTGACTCCAACCTAGCCCAGCCTCACTCCAGCCATTGCGGCCATTTGGGGAGTGAACCAGCAGATTCACTCCCAGTCATGCTCTCTTTCTGTAACTATGTAACTATGACTTTCAAATAAGTAAAATAAATCTTCTTTAAAAAGATCCAAAGCGTGAATCATCCAAAGCTTACTCAGAGCTGGCAATGGAATGTGTTTGTACACATATTTGAAAGTGGGATTGTCGTGGTCTGAAAAGTAGCTTCAAGTAAAATCACCCAGTTATGCAAGTAACCATCAAACCTGGCTTAGGGAGAACACGAATTGCATGAAGGCCTTTGTATGTGTGTATGTATGTATGTATGTACGTATTATTTATTTTTAAAAAACATGTATCTCTATGACTTAATTGGAGACTGTTCATTACATCTGGAAAGTGATCATGCTGCTCATTCCAGCTGCCAACCAGCTCTTCTTTGAATTCAGTCAAAAGAAGAGCTGTCAGCCTGACTGATGCCAGCACTGTCCACTCAACACGTTTCTAACTTGGAGAAGGCATGGCAGTATTCATGTTTCAAGCTATAATTAAGCAGAATGGGTACTAAACAAGACTAACATGAAGCGTCAACATGAGGACAACTTCTGACATAGAGATGACACTATAAAAACACAACAAATCTTTCATTGTGCCAGTAAAATGTTTCCAAATATCTGCAGCATAGCAGCATCTGGAAGTAAAGCTAAAATTTTACTGTAATGACTTATCATTATTAGAGTTTATCAGGGTAAAAGTGGCATACTGAGTACCAGAAAGACATCAGGTGTTCAGGAAAGACATACACCTTTTTTGATGTGAAACTTGCACTTGTAATGCCCCTTGAATACACACATACACACATGCATCAGTCCCTACCTACTCTGAGAAACTCCAAGGAAGGCTCTTGTTTCCACATTTCCACCTCAACGAGGACTTGGAATACCACTACTTCCAGAGCCTTTGTTAGACTCACTAAAACTATCCTCATTCCAGTTTCTTTAATAAAAAGAGCATTCCTGAGAAACCAATACTGCAGGGGGGGGTACATGCACTTCTGAATGTTCAAATATCTGCAGATTTTCTTTCTCCTCACAATCCAAAATCTTACCAACTTTTCCTAGATCCCTTACTTGAAAATCTTTGAAGATAATCCATTGTTTCCATCTTGACTCTCCAAGAAGATTGTAGGATGAGTGGGGAGTAATGGGTCTTCACTGGGATTACTTCCCTTCCTGTCCACCTAATGAACTGTCAGACTCCTGCATGAACTGTTTACAATTTCCTATCTCATTATTTTAAAAAACCCTCACTATTATATATTAATGATTTGTCTCTAACTCTCAAAGCAAATCCAGCATCCCTGTAGATGTTGCCAGCTGTGAAAGAATGAATGTAAGTTCAAAACTAGATGTAAAGTTTCACAGCATTAAAAAGTAAATAAGGAATATTTCCATTTTGCCATCCTACTAAGCTATATCTAGGTCATGGTCATCACTGGCTGCTAGCTTCATAAAAGAGGGACTAGAAATTATAATGTGCCTCCTAATGGAAGAACAGATACACCAATCAAGTCTCCTTGACAAAAAGTTAATTTGGGGGTGATCAAGTGTCTAACTCCAATTAGCAAATCATAAAAAACCAAACATGATGATAAGTACCACAGGCTGGGAATTCTGCCATCATTAGACTGTGAGAAACTATATAGTGTGACCCGACTAAGGTGCAAGAAATGGGCAGTTCTGGTCCATGACTAGACATATCCAGTCTAGAATGAGATACAGGACCTCCACTAGACTATAAATCAGCTCACTGTGTCCTTCACTTAGAATTATTTTCTATGAAAAAACAAATGAACAAAAACAGCAGAGCTAAATGGTGTGATACACTGGACTTCTGACACAAACTTCTCAGGTCAACAGAAATGGATAACAGGTAGCTTCAGGAAGCACTGCTCCACAGGACATTAACTGAGACCATTTATAGATCTAAAAATACTTCTGAGATAGATCCACCAGTTCTAAAAGATGAGCTTTATTTGAGTCCTGATTTCAGCTAACTATAAACATATTAAATTTATGACCTAACTGGGTATTTTACATACTCACTACATATTTGACTATTTTAAAAATTAGCATCAGACCTGGCACAGTAGCCTAGTGGCTAAAGTTTTCGTTTGCACGTGCCAGGATCCCAAATAGACACCAGTTCATATCCTGGCAGCCCCGCTTCCCATCCAGCTCTGCCTGTGACCTGGGAGAGCAGTTGGGGATGGCCCAAGACCTTGGGGTCCTGCGCCTGGAGACTTAAAAGAGTCTCTTGGCTACTGGCTTCAGATTGGCTTAACTCCAGCCATTGTAGCCACTTGGGATGTTGGTCAGTGGACAGAGAGGGATCTTCCTCTCTGTCTCCCCTCCTCTCTGTATATCTGACTTTTCAATAAACAAATAAATAAATAAATCTTTTTTAAAAATTAGCATCAGTGTCGAATGTGATAGTGGTATCTATGTTTCCTAAACAGTTCTTATCTTTTGGAGACTCATATTGACACATATTGAAATGTTTACAAATTAAATTATTTTCAGCAGTTGATTTCAGAGTCATCTGAGAAGAAGTGGACGAAACAGGATTGATCATGACTTGATCATTGCTGAAGCTGAGGATTCATTACATTCTCTCTAGTTTTGTATATGAGGGAACTTCAAAGTTTATGGGAAAACAGAATTAAAAGATAAGCTTACCTTAATGCAATTCTCATAATATGCATTTTTCAAAAACTTTTTGAAGACTGTTTATGTACTTGAAATTGTCCATATTAAGAAATCCTCAAAAGGGCCTGGCACGGTAGCCTAGCAGCTAAAGTCCTTGCCTTGCACGCACCAGGATCCCATATGGGCATCAGTCCTAATCCCAGCAGCCCCACTTCCCATCCAGTTTCCTGCTTGTGGCCTGGGAAAGCAGTCAGGGAAGGCCCAAAACCTGAGAACCCTGCACCCGCGTGGGAAGAGGATCCGGGCTCCTGGCTTCAGATCGGCACAGCTCTGGCTGCTGCACCCACTTGGGGAGTAAATCGGCAGACATAAGATCTTCCTCTCTGTATCTCCTCCTCTCTGCATATCTGAATTTCCAATAAAAATAAATAAATCCTTTTTCAAAAAGCCTAAAAAACAGGTAGTTCTACCCAAATCTCTTAATAACATTATAGCACATTTTTATTTTCTTTTTGCATTCATTTGAAGAACCACCTGTACCTGTTTTGCAACTCCATCATTCCTAAGAGGAATAAGGACTCTAGAGATAAAAAAAAAAAGTACAATTCCAACATATACACCAACTTAAATAAGTGGTAAGACCTAACCACAGTGCTTCTGTGGATTCTTGAGTATCCAGCAGCCTCCCAATGAAGTTAGTGCCCACTAGATTAGAAATCCAAGAAATGTGGCTTTTATGTACAAAGGGAGCAATGCTCACCATCATAGGAAATATGAAACACAATGAAGAGATATCTAGCAAAGAATCTTGGTGTGCATATTTTTTGATTCTTCACTGTGAGAACATGTGTTAAACAACCTGTCTTCAAGAAAGGGTCCAAATGCAAATGAGAAGACGAGTCAGCCCAAGGTCAAATTAGAGCATGCTCCCTGTGGTCAAATGTCTGACAGTGTCTAGATTAAGTGGGAATTGCTTGCAAGAAGGAAAAAATGGTTTGCATACTGCTCTAAAATTCCTGAATGGTTTTCAATGGCTTAAAAAGTTCATCTTATTTGAGGACTTTTTTTTTTCTTTTCCCTAGGGGTTAGTAGAACACAGTGAATACCTGGGACTTCTTTGTTTGACTTAATAGTTTTGCTCTTTTACAAACTTTGATTTTTGTTGATAGTGCTATAATTGACCTAGAGTCAATCTGAAGGATATCTTAATGGAATAAAGAAAAATATCTATTATATGTTTCAACCATTCCTATTTAGCAACCACAACCTCTTAGAAATCATTTCCAGTCAGTTATCCAAAGATCAGCATATACAGTGCAGGGTACAAAGCTACCAGTTGGGGAGCCCTGTGTCTTTGGCGTCTGATGACAGTAGGGCCAGAGTTCTCTACGTGATCTGATGTGCAGATGCAAGGATCTTTACCTCTGACATCAGGAGCAATTTTCATAATATACACTTTTCCAGAAACTTTTTGAACACTGCTTATAGGGCCCAGGGCAGTAGCCTACCAGCTAAAGTCCTCACTTTGCACACTCAGGATCCTGTAGGATCTAATCCATCAGCTAGTTCTAATCTATCAGCTGATGAAAGGATATCCAAATTGTGCTGTATCCACACAGAGGAATATTAGTCAGAAATATAGACATGAAGTACGGACACATGCTGCAACACGGATGAGCCTGTAGACAATGCATTCCTTGAAGAGCCAGACACCGGCCTGGCACGGTACCCTAGTGCCTTAAGTCCTCACCTTGCACAGCCAGGATCCCATATGGTCATCGGTTTTAGTCCTTGGCAGCCCCACTTCCCATCCAGTTCCCTGCTTGTGGCCTAGGAAATCAGTCAAGGACGGCCCAAAGCCTTGGGACCCTGCACCCGCATGGGAGACATGGAGGATGGTCCTGGCCCCTGGTTTTGGATTAGCTCAGCTCTGGCTATTGAAGCCACTTGGGGAGTGAACCAGCAGATGGGAGCTCTTCCTCTCTGTCTCTCCTCCTCTCTGTATATCTGACTTTCCAATGAAAATAAAATAAATCTTCAAAAAAAGATGCTCATATAATTGAAATTGTTCATATTAAAAAAGGGCCACGTGGTTTGTGTGGTCACCTTATCTAATCATAAACAAATCTTTAGTCCAACAGAGGCAACTCAAGCATGGTTCATTGTAACCAACAACCTGATACCAAAGCAGATCTAATTCTCAAGAGACCTCTTTGCCCTTCTATCAAACACAATGCTTTTCAAACCATTTCTCTCAATTCCTAAAATCTAAATCTCATTCACAAAGTCTCTTGCAAAAAGGACAGAAAAGGTACTTCTCAAAGAAACAAGTCTATTAGCCAAATCCATCCATTTAAAAATGAGGAGATTTTAAGAAAGTAAGTCACCGCCATGTTTTCTTTATAATCTCTCTTAAATTTAAAAGACTTGACTTGTGTTCAGCAGGCCGGCCATACTGCCATTCTCACCCCTTCTCCTTCAGTATGTTTTTGGAGTACAGTTCCAGATTTCAGCGTCTGCTTGGTTGACGCATACCCTTCTCTACTGTCTGAAAAGTGTTAAGCTGTCAAAGAGTCTTCATGTGCCGGAAGGCAATTTCTTGTGAAGTTGAATGCAAGTGTACTGTCATTCATAGTGTTTTTATATGAAAATACCAGGAATCTTCACTTTCACTACCTTGATAGAGCACTGGGCTATCATGTTACAACACTGAAATACATCAGTGTGTTAAAAAGGTACTTTTGTAAGAAAAAAAAAAAGACAGTAGGTTATTCAAGAATAATACTAATGTATTTCCCTGTAAAAGAAACTCAACTTTTGATAAAAAGAACTTTAAGGATTAAAATGTAGCCACTGGCCCGGCACAGTAGCCTAGTGGCTATAGTCCTTGCCTTGTATACATCAGGCTCCCATATCAGTGCCAGTTCTATTCCCGGCAGCCCTGCTTCCCATCCAGCTCCCTGCTTGTGGTCTGGGAAAGCAGTTGAGGACGGCCCAAAACCTTGGGACCCTGCACCCACATGGGAGACCCAGAAAAGCTCCTGGCTCCTGGCTGTGGATCAGCACAGCTTTAGCCATTGTGGCCACTTGGGGAGTGAATCAACAGACAGAAGATCTTCCTCTCTGTCTCTCCTCCTCTCTGTGTATCTGACTTTCCAACAAAAATGGATAAATCTTTTCAAAAACAAAAATTTAAAAATGTAGCCACATACTATTCTTAAGTATAATCTTCTCTGAATAAATCTATCATTTGCACTGAAATTAATTTTCTTCCTTTTTTTTTTTTTTTTTTTTTTTTTTGCTGAAGCTCAAATGTGCTTTCCATGTTTCTGAAAACAACCATCTCCAAGATGAGGGTGTAAAGTCTATAGTGCCAAGATACTAATTATCCAACTTTCTGCTTTGGCCATAAAAACATCAGTTGACCTCCTGCTGGGGCTCTGTCCCTCACTCTCCTTTCCTGCAACAGCATGTTAGTCATCGGCACCATCACAGCTAAACATGGCAGACACTGGCCTATGAACGCACCATACAGCAGCTCACTAAGTCTCCAGACAACATACAAAGGTGAGTACTATTATCTCATTGACAAGTGATTAAACCAAGGCTCAGAAAGGTTAAGACACTCTGGGATGTTTCTTCCTGGTAGGCAGTGCAGCCAGGGTTTGACCGCAGGTACCTCTATCTTCACATTTCCAAGCTTTCCTGAATGCAGCATCAGTACTTATTGGTGTTCCCTGAAAATGATTCCTTAGTCCTTTAAAACACAGTCCCGCAAGCAGTACCATTCTACCCTGTTACCCACAAATGTGCTCAAATAGGAAACAGTGTGAGGTAATTCTAGCATATACCCCAGCCACTAGCTCTGGGTTTTTATGACAGAACTGCCAAATCGTTCCTAGCCAACTCTTCAGGAAATGTTCAGACACTTTCTCAGATTCCAGCTAAAACATCAACTATGTGGCCCTGGGGAGTTCAGAGCTCACAGGGTGGTAATGGGATATAAAATTTGCAAACTTGAGGTCAGTGGCCTACATTTTGGTCTGTGAAGCTGCAGCAGTCCGTGGAAGATTAAAAACTACTTATTGAAGTGAAGGTTACACATGAAGTCCTTCACAACACACTGCTTATCCACATCGTCTAGGACATTAACCCCATCAGTCAAGAAAGAGCACAACACTGCGAACGAGGGCTCTGCCTAGAGTCACTGGGAAGAAGATAACATCAACAGGCTCAGGACAGCATGTTCATTCTGAGAAACAAGGATTTGATCCAATTCAAACACAGCTCATGTTCGGTAAGTCACTGTCACTTGGATTAAGCAGATGTTCTACCATGTTTTTAGGAGACACAGAATTATTCAAGAAAGGCTTTCTTGATCAGCATCCTTCATTACATGCATCAATTCACAGTTGGAGTAACTGAGTCAGAAAATTAGAAAACAAGACACAGTGCTTAATCACAGACTCAAACATGTGTTTGGTCCATGCCAGGCCATGACATTTACCTGCCAATTTCAAGTGTGAGTGTATGTGTGAAGTGGCAGGGGAGGGGCAACGAAGGGGAGGTACCCTGCAAACTCTCAGGAAATATTCTGACTTTTGTTTATCCTTATTGCTACCCTAACAAAGATGCCCTGCAAAAAGCCCACTCCACCCAACCCCACAGGGCAGCACTGAGGCTCTAAAACTCTACTGCATAATGTCCCTGTGTCATGGTCAACCCTAAAGGACACAGAAAGAGAAAAAAAATCCAAACCCACGTTATACCAGAGGTCTGCCTACTTCTACTACATGGAAGACCTAGAATTACTCATTAGCCTCTCCAGGTTATGAACACAAAGAAAAGATGTAGCCTGTTACCCAACAACACATTACTACACCAGTGTGTAGAAACGCCATCTAGTGACTACCCTCACCCTTGAAACAGAGAAGAAAAAGTACTTGCAAAGCTTCTCCTGGGCCTTGGTTTCAGCAAGGCTAAATTGCTAAATATCTGCCCTACCATAACTGTACTATGTAATATTTTGAGTAGATGATTTGACTACAAAATAAACTCTGTGTCATGATACCATTTGCAAAAAACTCTAAATAATAATAATAATAATAATCTTTTAAAGTTATTTATCATGTGCCCAGTGCAGTAGCCTAGCAGTTAAAGCCCTCGCCTTGCATGCACCAGGTTCCCATATGGGCAACAGTTCGAAACCCCAGCAGCCCTGCTTCCCATCCAGCTTCCTACTTGTGCCTTGGGAAAGCAGTTGAGGATGGCCCAAAGCCTTGGGATCCTGTAGCCACATGGGAGACCCGGAAGAAGTTTTTGGCTCCTGGCTTTGCATCAGCTCAGCTCCAGCCATTGCAATCACTTGGGCAGTGAATTATCGGATGGAAGATCTTCCTCTCTGTCTCTCCTCCTCTCTACATATCTGCCTTTCCAATAAAAATAAATAAATATATTTTTAAAAAGATAGTTGTTTATCACAAGTATAAACCTTCTATAGTCTGATTTCATCATCTTATAAACGAGCTCTGAAAAGACAGAGGAAACTGCAGGCATTTAACCATTCCCCATAAGCTGGGAGAACAAAGCAAACTTCACATAGCATCATCTGCACAGGTGCATAATAAATGACGGATTAACCTGGTTTTCCACTTCATTCCTCTAAATGATTTTACAGGAATCTTTTCTACTGTCCAAGCATCTGTCTGTCTTTCGTTTCCTGACACTCCTCCAAAAGCTCACCATTTCCCTAAAGAAGCTGGTTAAGGCCACAAGTCGCCTGGGACTAACGCTGCCAGGAGTGCAGGCATTGTCAACAATGTCTGTCAAAATCCAGCACTTGGTCTGTCCATCCCAGGTCTGTTCCACTCAAGAACATTCTCCCCATTCTCTCCCAGACCTCCTCTTGCCTTCCTCCTGTCATTCCCTCCCTAAAAATGTAGCCTCCTTTGTTTGTTTTTCTCCTGTTAACACCTCAAGCCTTTCATGTAAAACTTTAACATCTTACTTAGCATTTATTTTTCTGGATGGTTTAACTCTTGATACTTCTGCTCTCCCTATATTATTTGTAGCTTAGCTCATGAAGTGACTTTTAAAAAAGATAAGTGTGGAGAAGCAGAAAGAAAAAGGAGAGTAACCATCATAAAGGAGAGAAATCCAAACCATGAAACTTAACAGCAGACAATGTATCTATAGGGGTTAACATAACTCCTGTCTCCCAACACCAACATCATTAAATGGTTGTACTATATTTGGAATTTGGATGTGCCTGGGTACTTATATTTGAATGTAAGTATGACTGATGGTCTAGGAATTCACAATCCTTGAAAACACTGAACCAACTCACTTGTCTAATGGGGCAGTTCTCCCACTCTGTGCCTGCTTGCTGTCTGGAATACATCTTTGGCTGGGAATGGTGGAGATAGGGAATTTTCCTATTTCCCTTCCGCTCAGAGAGAACTGAATAAATAGACTCAGTGATAACTTGAACCACAAGTAAAAGTCACTTGGGAAAGCAGTAAAGTCAGAGAAATTTAAAATTAGAATCGGCTACAATGTAGGACAGCCCCAAGCAAAATTTAACTATAGTACCAAATTTATTCTATTATCAGTGTAGATAATTTCATTTATGAAAATAAAAACAGCAGAGTTAAGTTAGGTATAACATCAGCTCTACTGGAAACAACAAATCGATTTTTTATTGATTGTGTATAAAGTTCAATTGAGAGTAAAACCTCCTTTGAGGCTAGATATATAAAATAGGGCCATAGATAGAAATTGAAAATAAAATTTCACATAAAGGGAAAGTAAAACTTATGAAATACCTGTCAAAAAATTAGTGACCATGCATTTAATTTATCATGAAGGGGTGGACAAATGCAAAACCTGGAGACACCCACACCTTGCACTGGAGTGTCTGCGTTGAACCCAGCTGTGCTCCCAATTCCAGCTTCCTGTTAGTGCACACCCTAGTAGGGCTGCCTCCATGGGAGACATAGATTGAGCCCCTGGTTTCCAGCTGTGGTCTGTCCAAGCTCCAGCTGTGGTGAGCATTTAGGGAGTGAACCATTAGGTGAGATTTGTCTCTCTTCCATTGAAAGGAATGAACAAAAAATTTTAAAGGTCAAGGCTATATAATTCATAAAACATTTGAGTAAGACAAAAACATGATAATTTATTGGGAACTTTAATCTTGTTCTTGATGATCCTGAGTTTCTTAAATGTGCACTCACAGACAATGTCCTTAAAATTAATCTAGCAGAACATGCAGACACATTATTCACACTGCACTTTTCATTCTGAAGGGATACTTTAAGCATCTTGAAAAGACAAATAAGCCAACAAACAAAATCAGAATTAACACTTAAGGTGTTGGTTTACCCATTTCAGAGATCCACTGCCTCACTGTGTAGCTGGTTTCTCATGGTAGCCCCAGCATGTCCTCCCCTCCATGCACACATAAAGCAGCTCATTACATCAAACAACCAACCATCACAAAAACTTGAAAACAACCTAGATGTCCATCAACAGAGGGCTGGATAAAGAAACTGGGGTTCGTCTATTCTATGGCATTCTACTCAGCTATTAATAAGAATGAAATACAATCATTTTCAGCCAAATGGGCTGAATTGAAGACCACTATGCTAAGGGAAATAAGCCAATCCCAAAAGGTCAGATACCACATGTTTGCTCTAATATAAGTTCCATCAAAAATTCTCAAGGCTGGTATAGCTAGGTGGTGTTTTGCTCATCTTTTGGAATGGCTCCTGCTTGTTTCAAATGCAGTTTTGTAGAGTCAAATTAATTATTTTTGTGGTGCATATTTCCTTTTTGTACTTCCTAGTTATCTGTATCTCTCCTAAAAAGTTATTGTGGTTCATTAACTTATCACCCGTAAGAGATGGATTATTTGTAGTCAAATGAGATCGGAAATGTCCATTTCAACAATGTTTTGCTACATATCATGAATAATGAAGTTCTAGTTATTAATTTTAACTCCTCCAGTGCCACAAGAGTCACACACTGGCATCTATTCCTACAAGAAGGTTTTTGACACCTGTTTTCACCACTCCTGTGATGCATTTTTATTTTAGTAGCATGGTTGTTAACTTCACATTGATGAAAACTTATTATTTCCACCCCAATGTGGACTGTGCTCAGTGATTCTGCAAGTCGGGAGATATATAATGGAAGTATAGCAGAGACTGATATGTTCAGATATGGAGACAAAGTGCTGTGTGTCTCTATACACACAGACCAGAAATGGACTCCCAGTGAAATAACTAAAGATATCCTAACAGTAAGATAATGAACTCTAACAATGTCTATCTCTACATTGTTGGGAAACACTTCAATAACAATATAATGGACTTGTGACAGTCCATGAAGGACATCCATTGTAAAATGAGAGGGGAAGTCAATGTGGGGGGCAGGAGGGACCTTGGGGAAGGGCACAGGCAACCCCAGAACCTATGGAACTATATCATAAAACAAAATAAAATATGCTTTTTAAAAAAGGTGGGGTCATTAGCCCAGGCCCTTGTATTAGGACAAGCCGTACGACTTGGGCAGAATGTCATACTAAGTCTGAAGAGAATCTTATAACTTCCACCTTTCTGTTCCTGAGAGAGATTTTTTTTTTACAAAGATACGTTTATTTATTTGAAAGGCAGAGTTACAGAGAGAGAGAAGGAGAGAAAGAAAAGAGTTCTTTTATGTGTTGGTTCACTCCCTAAATGGCCTCAACTGGAACCATCAGAAGCCAGAAGCTAGGAGCTTCATCTAGATCTTCCATATGAGTGCAAAAACCCAAACACTTGGGCAATCTACCACTACTTTCCTAGGCACATTATCAAGGAGCTGAATCAAAAACGGAGTAGCCAGGACACCAATTGGCACCCATATGGATTGCCACACGGCAGTGGGCACTGGTGGTTTTACCGGCTACACCACAGTGTCGGCCCCCTCCTGAGAGATCTTGAGCTGCCACAGACTCACAGGAAGTCTTGTCACACTGTTGCAGAGACCACACGGAGACCATGTGAGGAAGCAGACAGTGTGAGATTACAGGGAGAAGTGTGCAAACAAGTCCACAGTGAGAACACATGAGTCTACAGGTGCACAGCCAGCCATTCCTGCTGTTAACGAATGTGACCAGGGTGAGGAGCTGTTGATCAAGATCCAGTCCCAACAGATATTCACCGAGTGCACTGGGCACTCAGTTTCCCCAATGGAAAAACACACATTCAACGTCTTCATCTGCAGGCTGGCAGGTCCAGGCAGAAGACTGCAGGAAGAGACGTTTTAAATCAGGACAGTCCCCAGAAGAGCCAGACAAGTGGCTCGGTGCTTTCTTTCTTACCCTCCTCTGACCATGCGTTTAGATAAAGCACACCAAAGTAAACAGCATTGCTGGCGCCAGTCCAGTCACAGAAGGACAGATGCATGAACAAACCATACTGTCCATTCCAGCACAACAGCCTTTGTGGGGTGTCCAGTCTAAATTCCACTGTGTCCAGTCTAAATTCCTGACTCACAGAACCATAAGAAACAACAAAATGGTTGCTTTAAGCCACAGTTGTTGCTCTAAGTTTGGAGAATTTTGTTACACAGCAGTACAATAACCAAAACACTCACAATTGAAAACAGCCTGTCTCATCATGGTGGCAGACCTGTTTTCCCTTTCGTCCTTTCATGTCTCATTAACACTGCTATGCTCTTTTTTAATGCACATAAGTTTTAATATAGACAGAGGTAGGAGTAACCTAGGTGTATCCCAGCTTTACCACTGAGCCACTTCATTCTGTCCTTTCTTCGTCACCTTCACTGCCTTTAGCTCTGAGGTAATCATCCCGTCTCATTCTGACTCCTTTTTTGGCCTCCCAAATTGTCCTACCTTGCATCTCCTTACTACCCCATTACCTTTCACATCGCTGCCACAGATTTGACAGTGTTTCTATCTCAGAATCCTCTGACAGCTCCCAATACATACCTTCCACAACACTCAGTCATGTTGTATCTCACCTGGTCTCTCTCCTCACAATGTCACTGTGAACAGGCTCACAGGATTACAAACCGCACAACTCCAGGGTTTTGTAGACTGTATTAAGAGCATAGTTTGGAGCCATGCAGTGCAGATCCTAGCTGTTGAACTCAATGTCCTATGATACTGAAAACTCTGTATTCACTTCAAATGCCTTTTCACTCAAAAATTTCTTTTATTTTTCCTTCTTTACTTCTTCCAACCCTATTTTTAATTAATCTTAATCTGTCAATCAAAATTGGTTAATCACCAAAAATGTTCTATTGAAAACTTACTATATGCCCAGTTCCTAGATATCCTTAGAGATAAAGTTAAAAACAACTCTAGCTCTCACTTCTAGCACACAATCCATTTTTACCACAAAGATCTGAAGCTGTATAACTTCTTTGAAAGGGATCAAATAATAAACATTTCAGTATTGTTAACGATACCGCCTCTATCACAGTACATTACTCTTTCTGGCTTTGAAGGTAGCAATAGATAACTTGTAAACCAATGGTTTATGGCTTTATTTCAATTAAATTTTATTTTCAAAATCAGTCGGCTTTATCCAAAGTTTGCCAACTCCTGAGAGACTCCCCCTCTGGAGTTCTTTCTGATGAATCCTATTTCTGCAATGAGAGTAACTTGTAATAGTATCTGCCTTAAATCAACATTGAGTTTCTCACCCAGCAATGCTGAGAAATGATTCATAGTAAAATGAAGCTATCCAAAGCAACTTACCAGCCATCTCATTTATCATAATTGAGAAGCAGTAATATCTACTGGCTAAGAGCTTCAACTACAAAGTAGATTTCCTACTCCAGCTATTATTGGTTTACATAACTAGGGTAATTATCGATATTATGCAATCTTGTTTCCTCATCTGTTAAATGGGCAAATAAATTTAAGTTCCCTCATAAAGGAGTTACATTACTGGAATTAGCATTGCTAAAATAAATCATTAGTAATGTAGCAGAAGTTGGTGTTTTATTTTACCATTATCATTGGAATTTAGTGGGAAAAAATTGGCAGGCAACCAAAGTAAAAAAATAGAACAGAAATAATTAAATAATTTAATGGTAGGGATTTAAGATATATACTTGTTTCCCAAGAAAGGAAAAAAATAAAACCTCTTGTAATGCTACAAGTCTTCTGACAAAAATTTCCCAAATAAGTTGAGAGCAAGAGATTCCACATGACATGAGCCATTAATACCCCCAGCTCTGAACCCCAAACCGTGCAGGAGGGGATGTGACAGTAACCTACTGTGCCCCCCAAAAAAGTTCAAGGTAAAATATTAAAATACAATCCATATGCCCTTCCTAACCACTTTGAGTCTGACATTCTGTGATTCTTCTTGTGTTTTACTAACGTCTTTGTAGAAATGGAAGAGTAACTTTTCTTATTTGAGTAAAACACACTGATATTAAGCACACTTAGTATATGTGAACTAGTAGGCAAGAACATTGAAATTTTTAATTGGAACTATACCAATGTCTTAGTCCTGAATTTTTCTCCAGTGGAATGACAAAACCAAAACCATAACTAAAATTAATGGAGGAATAAAATTTAACATTAAATGCTTTGTCTCTAGAATTTAATCTCTGTGTACTTCAGCTTCCAAATCTGTGAAAGGAAGCTGATAAAAGGAACCACTTCATCAAGAGATTGTGAGGTCTGAACATATTACCACATATAAACGCTTAGTGCAGCGTCTAGCACATAAACATTGTCTACATGTCATCTACTACAGCTACAGTTATAACAGATGGTCCCTGACATACTATAGTTGGGCTCCTCATATTTCCTGTCTGTAGTGGTGCAAAACTAATACATATCCAATAGAAACAATACTCAAATTTTGAATTTTGATCTTTTCTAGGCTAGTTACATGCTGTTGGACATGTCTTGCAATGCTGGACAGAGGCAGTAAGCCTCAGTTCCGAGTCAACTGGGGGATCATGAAGGTAAACAGCCCAGCATTGCTCAGCTATGACAGTCAGTAGGATACATACGTTAACTGCATTTTCACCTCACATTATTTTCATCTTTCAATGGGTTTACTAAGATGCAACCTCATGGTAACTCAAGGAGTAGCTGTAATTGTTGTTATTTAGTCACAGACCCACTCTGCTACCATTCTGTGGATTCCTGGTTTCCAATTCTGCTAAGGCCCTCCAGGGAATGAGCTATTTATCTCTGGTATTCCAAAAAGTTAAGCTCAGACTGGTATTTGATCAAGACTTTCTGAATTAATGAACTCTTCTGGAATTAGAACGCATGTTAGCGGTAAAATGTTCATGATGAGATCCCTATCTTTGTTAATTTTTAAATCTAGTGGGAAAACCAATGATAACCATCATGAAACGCTGAAATCTTAACGTCTTCCAAATAACTCAGTCCTAATTTACTACTGATTTTAGCTTTTTCAAAGAATTTAATGAAAAATAAAAAGTAAGCTGCTTAAGTAGACCCACTTGCCGGACTAGTATACATAAATAAAAAATTACAAAATAGTTTATTTGTCTTTCAAGAAAATATTTCAAAATTTCAATTTCACGGGCCCGGTGCGACAGCGTAATGGTTAAGGTCCTCGCCTTGAATGCACCGGGATCCCATATGGACGCCAGTTCTAATCCCAGCAGCTCCACTTCCCTTCCAGCTCCCTGCTTGTGGCCAGGGAGAGCAGTCGAAGACGGCCCAGAGCACTGGGACTCTGCACCCATGTGAGAGACCCAGAAGAGGCTCCTAGGTCCTGGCTTTGGATCAGCACAGCACCAGCCCTTGCGGCCACTTAGGGAGTGAATCATCAGACGGAAGATATTTCTCTTTGTCTCTCCTTCTCTCTGTACATCTGCCTTTCCAATAAAAATAAATAAACCTTTTAAAAAAAATTTCATTCTCACTTTGAAAATTGAAGTTAACATTCCAGGAATAGTTGGGATGTTTATTTGTCCTATTGTAGAAAAGCCAACTAACTACTATATAAATATTTTCATAAATTGTTAATACATTTGCTTGATCATAATCACTAGATACCCCTTGAAGTATCTACCACACATGACAACTGAATATTCTTTAAAATTCCAAATAAACTTGAGGGGATGCCTGTACTTCCACTTCTGTCAACCCTTACCTCACTTAACACTAGGTCGATATAGGCATGAATCCATTTGTATTACCAACAGTTTATGCAATTTTGTAACAAACCTCTATGTTCTAAGTTTTACAAACTAAGTCACATTTATCAATATCTTGCCTCCACTTTCTTGTTTAGAAATGTTCTCTTTAAGGATACCTTTTTAAAACTGGCATTCCAACATATTAGCTTAATCTTTTCAATAAACACAAAAATAAATCACACTACAAAAATCTTTCCCTATATTTAATTGTACCCTATCTGACTTACAGTGAAGCCTTAAAGTCCCCCGGCCCTCACCTTATAAAGTCTACAAGACTTTTCTGTGTTCCCTGTTAGAGTTCTTTATTTTAATAACAGACCTCTGTGTAATTATTCCCTTGGGCTTTGCCATCACATAGTCTGCCTGTGTACAAACAGCACCGTGTATATTTTTCCTGGTAAAAAGACCTCTGGAAAAAAATAAACAAGTAAATAAAGACCAAAAAGAAGCAGGCACAGGGGGACAAACTGTGAAATAAAACTGGTCTCATATATACCTAGATACCAGGCAACAGGACAGCAGACTCAACCCTCATCATTAGAGATTTGGGGAAAAGAGCTTTCACTATAAAGAATCTTTACCTTTGACAAGAAACCGTAATGTTTCCTTATTTGGAAGCTAAAGTAATCATAAATAAATGGTACCTCAGCATTGATATTAAAGTAGAGTTTGCTTTTTAATTCAGATTATTTCCCACACCTTTTGCCTAATCATGGAAGCTTAAAATTCAACTAAAAAAAAATTCTTGTGAACTGAAAATTCAAACCAAGTTAGGATTTTATTATTTCTCATAAAGTAATTTCACACATGTTAAGCAATGTCCAGGCAAAGGAAAACTATGATACATTTACTATTTGAAAATATTTTTGAAACTTTCAAAATTCCCATTTGAAAATAGAGAAAAGTATAATTTTTTTTTCAATGTGAATGGGGAACACACTCATTCCATTTTTTTTAAGAAGGGATTTCCTGTAAAAGCAGAAATTGGCAATTTGCACTAAGAAAATACAGCAAAAGCTGGGAAGAAACTTGAGGATGCTTAAATTTCCACTGTGGAACAACTTCTGCTGCCCAGTGGGGAGGGGGAAAAACCACCTGCAACAGGATGAGAGGCGAGGAAGACAGGCTTAAGAACATAGAGAACGACTCACCCAGTGAGAGCAAAGGGAGGCAGGTAGCTAACCTGTGAAGTGGCAGCCAACAGGAACAGAATATAACCCTCAAGCAAACGTTGTAGTTACATGCCACATGAGATAGAAAGAAGGCAGTATTGATGGGAAAGATCAGAGTAGTGCATGCCAACCCTGACGAGTTGAAGGTATCTCGAAACTTGGGGAAGTAGGGGCGAGGTGATGAAAGTGGCTGTCAGCAGTGGGGACAGTTCATACATCATTTGCCCTTCTTCACCTGGCTATTTCCATCAAAGCAGCAAACAGCTTCCACTGTAGTCAAAGAGGTTAATCCTGAAGCTGCTCATAGTTTAATGAGCAAAAATAGACAGTTACAGCAATCCCTGGAAAATGTAATATATAGCTGCTTTCCCTGATGATTTATACAGCAGGGAATGGTTAAAAGACTTCTTCATGTGAGAGTGTAACAGCAATGAGCAGAGAGAAAATTGTAAGTGCTCTTCAGATTTAACATTTGAATTGTCTAAAATCTTTGGGGAAATCTTTGATCCAGCAATTCTGCTTTTGTGACTTTATATCACACGTTCATGTGAGTCTGTGCACACAGGTGTCCCAGAAGGATATTTGTGAAAGCAAAATTGTTCATACAATCTCAAGAGGCTTCCTTGGGAAACACACCATGGGCTTCTAGATGCCAAGACAATGCTTGAAGGAGATCCACACAAGTTAATAAATGGATGCACCCAAAGCAAGGAGTCAGCAAGGGTCATCTCACTACATCCAGCGCATTCCACATAGCAAAAGGGAACATACACACGACACAGTTTAGTATCATTTTAGGCAAATATATATCTACACATACATTTATATGTCTACATATGTCTATTTCTAGAAAATAAATAGAAGAAAATGGTCTGAGAAGTAGGAAAAACTTTTTTTTCCTTTTCTTTTTTTTTTTTTTTTAAGTTTCAAAGGAATACAGAGACAGAGGAAGACAGACAAATCCTCCATCTTCCAGTTCACTCCCCAAATGCCCCTAACAGTTGGGGTGGGGTCAAGTGGAAGCCAGGAGTCTGGTTCTCAATCTTGATGTCTCACATGGGTGGCAGGGACCCAGGGACTTGAGTCATCACCTGCTCCCTCCCAGAATGCACATTAGGAGAAAGCAGGAATTGGAGACAGAGCCAGAAACCAAACCCAGGCACTTGAAAATGGAATGCTGGCTTCTTGGTCAGCATCTTAACCACTGCACTGAAGTCCCACTCCAAGAAATAACCTTAAGGACATGGCCTTGGCAGTTAATCCTGTAACCTCAAGTACCCCCTCTATGTGTGCGTGTTTGTGGAGAGTACAGATACTATGACAACTAGGAATACTCAATCACTCTTTTATCAATACCATGTTTTAAGCAAAACTAGTAAGGGCTGTCTGTGTAAACCTACCCACACAACATCTAATACCCAGCAGAAGTAAGCACTCGTGGGGAGCAAGCGACGCATCCTGAGAAGTAGCAAAGTCAGGTTCACGTTCTGTTCTCACCCTGGATCTGAGCTTACTGGAGACACCACAGGGAGAGGAGCCTCGAGCCTGGGCAGGCCCAATGTCTCCCTGCAGACTTCGCTCCACAGAATCAAACCACCACTTCCTTTAACTCTCTATGTAGGAGCAATGCCATCAAATATGAATATGAAGATAATATTATACAGCAGAAACATATCTTTGGAGGGGGAAAAAAGCTAGGTTAACTCAGTTCCTTCTGAAAATGGATACAAATCAATGTTTCATTCCATTGACTGAGTGGGCCACCTTGGACACAGGATCACACAAACATCTGCTGGTCAATGAAGGTCAGGCTTCCCACGACAAGCAAACCTCATTTCCAGCAGAGTTGGAATACCGAGCTGATTTCCACAAAGGCCAAGATGGAATCAAATTAATCCTAACTACCTGTGGGGTCAGGAATGCACTCATAGTTAACTAAAGCCTAAGTACTCTGCTCAATCACCTGGTTCTGGGTCCAGGCAAGGACTCCAACAGCCAACTACACCTTTCCTTCTCATTTCTCGATCATAAACATTGTCGAGAAAAAAAAAAAGGTAGAAGAATCGGCATCAAAATATTCTGCTGCGTACGGTCAACACTGTTATTTGGTCACCCAAGGTCCTATAATCCGACTTGCATTCAGGCCACTCAGGCAAAGAACGTCATGAGAACATAACAATTTAATAGAAAAACTCGGTGTATTTATCATCTGAATTCATTTAGGAGTCACTTCTAAGGAGATAAAAGGAGTTACTTACATAGTCCATCCAGGTCTTTCTATGAAGATATGAATTTAAACAACCTCATAATGCAAGATTTCTCTTTCAATCTGAAAACTCCTAAGCGAAGTGTAAGCTCCTTCCTTCAATTTTGGAAACGGATAAACCAGACCCTGACAACCTGCCTAGTTCAAATCTTGCCTAATGAAACATCCTCTATGACATGGGCAGGGGGAGCCCGTGAAAGGGTCAGCTGTGTGGACAGAGCAGGCATGTCGGGATTAAAAACGGCAGGGAACACAGCAGCGTTGCAGTCTCAGCATGGAGAGCCCCCCTCCCTCAACCCCCAAAACACACACACAACCCCGAACCCAATCTTCAAAATACGTGCCCTGCTCCACTTATCTCTCAGAAGACTGGGGAAAGCAACGCTCCCCCCAACCCCCTCCTGCCTCCAACATCCCGACGTCGCTAAGACTAACAGGTGTGACTGACAGGGAAGTCTGGGATGCTTCCCTCTCCCTTAACAAACAGAGCATCTGCAAAGACGCCAGGAGGAAGGCTTTCGAGGACCTGGAGGGAAAGGAATGGGTTTCTCCCCCGTCTCCCAGGCTCAGCTCCTCCCCCTTTTCCCTCAAGAAACTTTTTTCGCTTTCCCAAAAATTTGCCTCAACAATGACCCCAGGTTCCTTGGAACCGTGACCGAGAGGCACAAGCCCTAAAGGCGTGGAAGGGAGGTGGCTGCGAAACCCTAGCATTGCAGGGGTGTTCCTGCGGGGACACCACCACGTCTGCCGCCCTGGATCTTAACACTGTGGAGAAGCCGAGGCCCGCGCCCCCAAAGCGGACCCGTCCCATTACCCTTTCAGCGCGTCGTGTCCTCCGCCGCCTCTTCTCTTGGCACGGCTGGCTCGGGTTTCCTTCACATTCCCAGCCTCCAAATTGGCGTCCGCCCCCTGGCTCGTGTAGGACGCTAGGATCACGGTAAATCCCAGGACGATCTCCAGCATCCCCCCTCGCCGCATGATGCCGAGCGGCCGCCGGCTCCCGCCGCCTCCTGCCGCCGCCCGGGACTCGCTCTGCGGCCGCCGCTGCGCCCTCACGCGCCTCGCGCCGCCGGGGTCCCGGCTCTCCCGCCGCCCGTCTCGGGCCCGGCTCCTCCCGCCTTCTCCAGGCGCTGCTCCCACTTTGAGCGGCCGCTGCCAGCTGCAACAGAGACACATCCCCGAGACGGGGGTGGGGGTGGGGGGCAGACACTCAGGCAACGGGATGCAGAAGCTCCACGCCTCCCTCGCCCAGCCGGCGTACCGCCCGCGCACCAACCGCGCGTGGCGCAGTTAGGCTGAGGAGAGGAGCCGCCGGCTGCACGGCTGGCCGGAAAGCCGCGGGGGCCCCCGGACGGTAGCGGCTCCCGCCACCCCTTGGCCTCCCGGGCTCCAGCTGAAGAGCGCCGCGCGCCACGGTACCCGCGTCCGGAGCGGTCCGGAGCCCTGAGGTGAGTTCGCTGGCACAAGCTGCGCGCCCGGGCTCCTCCGCCCAGCCACGGAGCTGGAAGCCCGCCGCGCCGTCTCCGCCGGCTCCGCGAGCTGCCACCGCCGCCCGCAGCTGACGCTGGAGCCCGGCACCGGGTGTCCGGAGCCAGGAAGCTGTCAGGCAGGGCCAGCGCCAGCTGTGGATGTTCCGGACGGGCCCCGCACCCCTGTCCCTATCCCTGCCCTCGGCGGTGGTACCGCCAGCCCCCGGCCCCTCCAGACCCCCGTGGAGACCCCGGCTGCACGCACTGGAGAAGCGGCGGCTCGGCTCTGACGCGGCGGGGGAGACTGCTCCTCGGCCCTGGCAGCCGCTTGCCGCTGCTCCTCTCCGCTCCGCCCGCAGCCGTCCCAGCCGTGGCCGCGCGTCCGCCGGCTGCACCCGCAGTCTCTGCCGAGGCTCCCGCGGCCCCCTCCTTTCCCACCTCTTCAAGTATCGTCCGCGCAGCGGTTTCTCGCGAGAGAAATACTTTTCAAAAAAAAAAAAGAAAGAAAGAAAAAGAAATGACATCCCCCTCCATCCCCCTCCATCCCCCTCATCCCCACCCCACCCCCGGCCCCATCCATCCTCCCTTTCCACTCCCCTTTGCCAGCCACCGCCTCAGCGCGGCGCGGGGCCTCCCTCGCTCGCCGGATTAGCTCAGTGGGAGGAGGCGGCGGAGGGGGGGTCGGGTCCTGCCTGGCCTGGACTTTTTTTTGTCTTGGGGCAGGGAGGAGAGGGAAAAGAGCGAAAGAGCGAGGTGGGGGTAGCGGCGTAGCCAGCTCTCCCGGCTGGGAGGTCCAGACCCGAGATTAGTGTCTCTCGTGACCCAGCGAAGAAAGTGGTGCCACCTGCACCAGGAATGCGCGCTGCAGACAGCGGTCCCGCAGGCTCCGCAGGCCACGCAGGCCCCGCAGGCCCCAGCCGTAGCGGACCGGTCCTCAAAGTCTGCACCTCGCCTCTTTGGCCGGACACCGAGCAGAGGCCAGAGGCCTGGGGGCTAGGGTAGGGCACGTCGCGGGCCGGGAGCTGCGGGGATGGCTGGGTGGCCAGGAGAGGGGCTAGGACGCCACCGCTGGCTGCCCTCGGAGCTGGAACCCACTCGGGGCGTGGTTCTTCGATCACTCCCTTCAAAACTCCAGGCTAAATCCAAGATGCTCCAAGAATCTGAATCAGATTCTGAACTGAAGGTCTGAAGTTTGGGATGGGATGGTGAAGGTATGATCCTCTAGCCCAATCCACGATTAAGATTGGCATTGTCCTCGACGATACTAATTACTCACTTACACACACACACACACACAGGGCTGCTTTTCTGGGATATGCAATGAATTTAGTAACTTGGGAAGATATAGTATTTATGGCATCCTTATATGGATGCAATGAATTTAGTAACTTGGGAAGATATAGTATTTATGGCATCCTTATATGGTTAAAAACCCAGTGTTGCCTGCAGCTTATAACGGTTTAGGAGGCAGGGAATCATACCCAGGCAGAAAATCCCCCTATAGCAACCACCAGCTCCTGTCAAGCCAGCACAAACAGGTACCCTAGGAATGCATCCTGCCGAAGGGATTTTTCCTTATTTGGGATTGTGCCCGGATATTAGGGTATAGGGAACTAGGCTAGTGATTCAGCCTCTTTCTGGTGGCGAGATGGATCCTACAGAGTTAGAAAGGTAATGAAGGAGCTGCTGAACTGCTGTGATACTTAAATGTACAGATGAAAATAGTATAACTGTGGAAAATCACTGATTTCAAATCCCAGCGCTGCAAATGTGTGGCCTGGCGTCATGCCCTACCTGCAAAAGTTCTCTTAGCAATCTGTGAGCTACAGCCTCCAGCGCGCACTCTGAGTTGGTTATGTTATGCATTCTTATAGGTAACGTTTGCATTCACCATTCAAAGAAACTTGTACAGGGTGCTGAAAATGATAACAAAAGGCAAACTGTTTATTATTGTTTGATCAATTGGTATCTTTTTAAATTGTAGCTTCAACACTATTCACACAGTTTTGTATGTCCTAAATACGTATCTGAGTGAGCAAGGGTTCTCTGTCTACAACCAAGAAATCTAGTTCTGGACTATTTCAAGATAAATAGTGTTAGGTAATGAGATGGCTCATTGAACTTGACTTGGGAAGTGATAGGGAGTAGTGTATTTTTTTGGATGAAGGTAGCAGAAACACAATGACAACCTCCAGGGGCCAGCATGGTAGCCAAGTGGCTGAGATTCTCGCTTTGCATGCACCAGGATCCCATGTGGGCACCAGTTCATGCCTGAGCTGCTCCACTTCCCACCTGGCTCCCTGCATGTGGCCTGGGAAGACAGTCAGGGATAGTCCAAAGGCTTGGGACCCTGTGCCCACATGAGAAACCCAGAGGAAGCTTCTGGCTCCTGGCTCTGGATTGGCTCAGTTCTGTCTGTTGTGTCTGCTTGGGGAGTAGGCCAGTGGACAAAAGATATTTTTCTCTGTATCTGCTGCTCTCTGTAGATCTGCCTTTCCAATAAAAATAAAAATAAATAATTATTTTTTTAAAAACCCTACAACAGTTGACTTGGTTGAATCAATTCCAGCCATTTTTGTCTTCTTCCACTCCCCTCAGGGAATCAAATTCAGAGATACAGAGCCAGCATTAATGGTGCAGTGGGTTGAATGGCTACCTGTAATACTGGAATCCAATTTGGATACCAGTTTGAGTCCCAGATCCTACACTTCTAATCCAGTTCCCTGCAAATATGCCTGGGAAAGCAGCAGAAGATGACCTAAGGTCTTGAGTCTGGGCCTACACCCACATGGGAGATTCAAAGAATCTCCTGATGCCTAGCTTTGGAATATCCAGCTCTAGCCATTGAAGTCATTTGCAGAATGAACACCAGATTAAAGAGTACTGTCTGTCTCTCTCTCTCTCTCCCTCTCCCTCTCTCTCCCTCTCTCTCTGACTGCCTTTCCAGCAAATAAGCAGATTTTTTTTTTTAAGAAATCCAGAAGAAAAGAGAATCTATTGACCCTACCTCAGGGAATCTATGTATAGCTCTGGCCAGAGCATAATTAAGCATCTTTGTAGATGAATCCAGCAGGAATGCATGCCACGGGAAAGTGGTTACTCTACAAAGGATAACCAAAACAGTTTTTTGTTAATGTGCCAAAAGGTAGAAACATTGACATTTGTCAGGAACTTAAAAATGCTAGATGTCAACTATATACCCTCAAGAATTTTCCAGCGTGTTTATAGTTCACTGAAAGCATTCACTGGTGTGTAAGAAACATACTCTTAAATCAATTCTTGGATTTCTATTGCAAACAGAAGTGTGACTTAATGAAAAGCGTTAACTAGACTCAAGTAGGCCCAAATTCTACCGTTGATGGTGGCCACTCATGATACAACCAGCTGTAGCATCAAAAAGCTTTTTACTCAGAGTGAGAATTATAAAGTTTTGCAGTTATAAAAACATAAGACATATAAGACCTACCAGAAACCATACCATATATAAAATTGTTTCACATATATAATCTCATCTAATTTTCACCACAACCTTTTGGTAGATTGAAAATCATGATCCTAATGATTATTATCTTCTTCCATCAAGAAATGGAGTCTGTTTTCCAACACTTTGAATATGGGCTCACCTTGGGTCTTTGACCAATAGATTGTACAACTTGCAAGGCTAAGGTTTAAGAAACATTGTAGCTCCTTCTTTTACCCTGTGTTAGGTGCTATTCTAAAATGGCTATGCTTTCAATGAGTCCTAAATGATATAATGTAGAGAGAGATTCAGACCCAGCTGTCACAGCTAAGTTGAAACTGTTGCTGAGCCCAAACTAAACTCAGTCATATGTGCAAACCCAGGGCTCAGAAAAACTGCCCAGTTAACCCACAGACTGTACATGCATTGGTTGATTTTGCAAGATTACATCACTAGTCCAAACCTAATGAGAGAATGCACTTTTGTTTTGTTTCAGCTTAATAAACTCCCATTCAGGAGAGTCAAGAAACAGAGTTATGAAACAGGCCCCAGCTATTTTGCCTTGTACCTAGGCAAGTGTTAACATACTGAAAGAAAAGCAGCCAGTAGCTGGCGGGTGCTCTCAGCCTAGTTAATGTCAAATTTGTGTTAACTATACTGCTGTGCTAGCATAGCTGCATATTCTGCTTTTGTTTTGTTTTGTTTTGTTTTGTTTTGTTTTGTTTTGTTTTGTTTTAAGGTATGTAGGGAAGGCAGGGAATCCCAGGGCAAGACATACCACCTTGGCTCCCATATTGGGGTGAGGTTATAGATTGTCCCGGGAAGGGAGTATGAGATATATTAGAATGGAAGTAGCTGAGGGCTTATTTGACAGGGAAGGAATTACTTCTAGAGTCTTCCATGGATCAGGCCATTGCACTCACAGATAGGCAAGGGAGCTGAGATAGAGTGGTTTAGAGGGAGAGAAACTGGAGGACATGTCTGGGTCAGGCCAAGGCAACTGCTGAGACCTGGGGTAGGCTAAAAAGCATCACCCACCACCTGCTGACACATGTGACAGCTGAAGCTGGCTGGGCTAGGCTGCACTATCTGTTCAGGAGTAGTAGAACAGGGGGTGGGCCACATCAGGCTGGGTCACAACACCCACCAGAATGCAAGGGAACTGGATCTGGGGGCAGATTCTTTAGGGGACTTGTGGGCTTGCCTCTGGGATTGCAGCACTTGCAGGTCTGCACAGAGTGCTGTGTGTGGTGACAGGTTGAGCTAGGCTGGAACATGCAACTCACTGACACTCGTGGGAGCTGGGACTGGAGGAGGCCGTGTTGGGTCAGGCTGAAGTACCTGCTGACATATGCAAAGGTCAGGAATGAGGACAGTCCATGCCAGGCAGGGCTGCAGCACCCGCCACCACATGAGATCTGGGGCTGGGAGCTGGCCCAGTAGGGGAACTTAGGGACCTCTTCTACTAGATCACAGCTCACATTGGGGAACAGAAATGCTAGAGCTGGGGGGCAGACCAGGCCAGGCAAGGCTGCAGCACTTATTAGCATTTGTGTGGTCTGGGACTGAGGGCAAGATGGGCTGGCCAGTCAACAACACCCACTGACATGCATTAGAGTGAAGTCAGGGTACAGGATGGGGCTGTCTGGGTTAGACTGCAACATCCACCAGCAAGAGCTGAGACTGTGGTTGGGCCGTGCCAGACTGGGTTGAAGCACCCACCAGCACGTGGGCTGGGAATGGGTCTGGTAGGGGAACTCTGCGGACTCTCCTGCTAGGCTGCAGTTCCCACTGATGGGTATGAGACGCAAGGTAATGGGAAGACCAGGGTGGGCAAGGTTACAGCACTTATCAGCATGCATGTGTGCTGGTTTTTGGGGTGAACTAACTGGAGTAGGCTCTAGCACCTGCTGCACTCATGAGAGCCAGAATGGTTATGAATAGGCCAGGCTAGGTTACAGCACCCACCAATTCAGGTGATATCCAGGTCTGGGGGTTGACCAGTCAGATGGGCTGCAGTGAATGTCAGTGAGTGCCAGGATTGAGGCAGGACATGTCAGACTGGGCCACAGCATCCACTGGCAAACATAAGATCCAGTGCTGGCAGAGTGTCTGGTAGGGGATCTTTGGGCACGTCCCTGCTAGGCTGCAGCTCCTGCTGGGGCATGTGAAAGTCAATGCTGGAGATGGATCTGTTAGGGAGACTTCAGGGATTCCCTCTTTTGAGTTGCTGCTTTCACTGGTGAGCATGAGAACTGGAACTGAGGGCAGGCTAGTCTGGCCACAGACCAAATTGGGCTAGGCTTCCATATCCACTGGCATACACAAGAGTGGATGCAGGCCAGCTGGTCTAGGCCACAGCACCCACTGGCAAGTGCCAGGACTGGGTATGAGTCATATCTGGCTGGACCACAGTACTCCCTGGCAGGTGCAAGATCTGGGGCTGGGAGTGGCCTGGTAGGGGAACTGTGGGCATTCTCCCTGCTGGGCTGCATGTCCTGCTTCTGATTACGAGAGCCAGGGCTGTGGGTGGGCCAGACTGATCAAGGCAACAGCAGCTATCAGCATATATGTTATCCCTGCTCTGGGTGTGGTTTGGGCTAAGCTAAGCCACAGGACTCATGGGTGGATGAGAGCCAGATGGGATTCAGGACAGACCAGGCTTTGCTGCATCGCATGCCAGCATGAAAAGCCAGGCTGGGGGCAGGCCTGGTAGGGATTATTGGGAGTTGTCTCAACTAGGTCGCAATACTTGTTGATATGCATGATAATTGGGTCTGTGGTGGGCTGGGCTGGGCTAGGCCTCTGCACCCATCAGTTTGCATGAGAGGTGGGGCTGGGAGCAGAACTGACCTGGCAGCTGCATCCACCAGTATTTGTGTTGGCTGGTATAGATGATAGACCAAACCTGACCTTGCACTGACTGGTACACACAAGAGTCAAGTTTGAGATCACTCCAGGCAAGGTTTCTTGGCGACTCCACAACTAGATGGCTTCACTCAAATCCTGTCCACAGGGAAAATCACAATACATGTGGTCTGACTTAGAATGTGTGGATTAGGACTGGTCTCTTCAGGTGCTGATACCTGTGCAGTGGTCAGCATGTCCAGATGCTCATGGGGGACATGATCGCTAGCTCATCTAGGCCAGCAGAGGATGTTGAGCCTCGTCAAAGGATGGAAATCAGGACGGGCTGGACAATTCCCCTGGCCAAGCTTTACAATATGTTCCTGGGCCTGTGGTTGCACTAAAGTAGACTTGGTTAGCCAATATACCCTGAAAAGATTTTCTCAATCCTGGTAACAAACCCAAATATGTCTCAGAACTATCAAAACCATTTAAATAATACCCTCAGCGCATTCTTTCCCTCATCAGGATTTCTAAGATATCATTGAAGAACCAACCCCCATCACCAGGTACCAATGAGGGCGATGGCAAGGAGTAGACCCCTCCCCTTACCCTCTGGAAACAGAAGAAAAAAATGGAAACATTTGTCCCATCCACCTTTCTCCATACCTCAACACTCCCTACTCTAATTGGAGATCCACATAGGTGTGCATCCTTCTCAGCAATGTATATATATATACACAATAAAAACAAAAAAAATTCAAAGCCATTAGGAAAGTGAGTCATGGGATTCCAAACCAAGACTTTGATGAGTCAAGGCTATGTTGAATTTCATCAGTGCTCTCACATCTTCATCAAGGCTTAATGGTCCACGTAGACTGGAATCAGCTCAATATCCACAGTCCTTCCTTACGTCTTCCGGGAAGCTGAGATTTCATCCATTCAGCTTTATTGTTACATGAATCTGCATTGCATTACACTTGGAAGTTCTCTGTATCTTACAATGCAATCACCAAGAGCTTCCTCAGAAACAAAGGGATCCCCAAGACCTGGGGCAGTCTATGTCATACCTTCTTGCTTTGGTTTCTAGACTCCAGGCCTCTCATCACATCGGTCAATTCCTTATACACAATACATACTCAGTAACTGTTAAATAAAAGACTGAATTAGCTTCCTTTTTAGAAGATTCTTTGAGGGCAAATTTAAACCCTTACTCTCTGTGATAAAGAAAGGCCTAAACTTTTCCAGCCATTGACATAGCCTTGGAGTATCATATTTCCTGGTTGTACTGCAATTGTTTCTTTACTCCCTCTAGGGAAATGGATCTTAGCATTAAAGAACTGAAGGCAGAATTATATTGCTTGACTGTTAGCACATTACCTCTATGCAAATGATAAGATTTTTTTGATGTGAACATTTTGAAATTCATTCATAGGCTTCCATAATACACATTTTCCCTGATTTTTTTAAATTAAACATTGATTTGATTATTCACTTGTATAGTTAAAGACAGAAAGAAAGACAGACACAAAGAGAGATATATCTTCCATTCATTGGTTCACTCCTCATGTGACAGCACCATCTTCTACTGCTTTCCCAGGTGTCTTACTAGGGAGCTGAAAAAGAAGTAGAACAACCAGGACTCCTCCAAATGGTTGGAGTGATGATGTCAGCATCATCAATGACAGCCAAATCCATTGTACCCATTGTGCCATGTGCCATAGTGCCAGCGTCCCAGTGCGTGTTTTAAAGACTGTCTCATATGCATGGATGGATTTCCCATCAAAATAATTTCATTTTCCTGAACCTTTTGAAGTAGTTTATTTCTAGTTCATTAACTAATTTTGATTGAAGGCCAATTATTGAATGCCAAAAACTGCCTCAGAAGCAGAGGCTACATCCATGAATGACAAGCCTTTTCTCCCCATTAATTTCCAAAGCCTGAAGCTCTGGAAGAGATCTTGCTAGCAGAGACCACTATGTAGTCATCCTTTGCTTAGTGCAAGAGCCGTGTCAAGTAGAAGGCTAATCAGGTTCTGCATTCTTTACAGTTTCAGAGAAGTTAGAGTTTAAAAAGGATAGTTAAAAATAACAGAAGTAAATTCTTGTTTAGAAAAAATGGTATGCTTTGTATGTAATTCTTAGGATTCTAAGCATCTTTCACTTGCATATAAAATCAGATTATGTGCAGGGAAAAGGTAGGAAAGATTAAAAGAAAGAATACAGGTTTTTAGAAATTACAAATGCTACAAAAACATCAATTTTTTTCATTTTCATTATTTTTCAGATATAGAAATATTATAATTAATTACTTAAAATGTTTGAAGATATTCTGCCATCATCTAACAACTTTAATACAACTGTTTTGATTTTTCTCACTTTCCATCTAGTCTTGGTCCACATGGGGTATTTTACATAGTCCAACCCATGATGCATGTACAGTTTTGTCTTCTGTTGAACAGGGAGGGGAATTTGCTCAACACTTGGGTGTTTAACCTTTGTGTTTCGCAGATGGGGTTCCTGGGTGAGGTTTGCCTAGCTGTGTTCCTGGCAGAAATCATGCACAACTGTTAAAATTATGTTATTGAAATAACTTTCATTACCTCAATCCCCCAAAGCAAACAGTCCCTCTCCACCCAAAACAAAAGCTCTGGTTCCCAGACTTCATTTCACTTGTGTTTTCCATGAGTTCTGTGACCCACCCTGGTATTTGCTGTCATTTTTTTCTACCAGACATAACAGATACCAGCCAGCAACAGAAGGGGATAAAGCAAGAAAGGATATAATATTGTATCCATCATAAATTAAAAGCACATTCGCTCTCAGCTGCAGTTGGCAAGTATTTACCAAGCACCAGATCTGTTTCAGACTCTAGTGGTCCCTGTAGAAGTCACCAGAAATTGCCAGCACTGTATTCTGACACAAAAGCTTATACCCCCACTCAGAAGACACTGAGCACCAATAGCAGAGGTGGGCAAACTTTCCAGAAAGCGCCAGGTGGCAAATATGTTAGGTTTTGTGGATGGAGAGGCAAAAGAAAAAAAAATTCTGCAAAAATTTTATTGCCAAAGATAAAATGTTGTCCATGGACCCTGAAATTTAAATTTCATGTAATTTTCATGTGTGATGAAATAGTCTTCTGATATTTTCCAAATCATTTAAAAAAGTAATAACTTTTCACAGTGGGTAGGTCATGTGAAAACAAGCAGTGGGGTGGTATTTGCCCTGAGGGCCATAATTTACTAGCCAAACCCCTGACAGATAAGAAAGCATGTGTAGAAAACAGCTTAAGACTTGCACTTCAAAATGAGTGTCACCAAAAAAGAAAGGAAGAGCAGTTGGGTGGGTAGGGTAGGCTGGTCTAGGCAGGAAGACTTCATGGAAGAGATAGGATCTAATCAGAGCTTGGAGGGGCAGAGTGGGATTTAGCTGCAAAGAACAGGCTGAGGAGAACATTCCAGGCTGGAATGAAGAGCATGAGGCCAAAGCCTCATAAGGAGAAATCGTGGCCAAGGCAGACACATGAGGTGTCTGCCCATCCTTTATTGTGACAGAGCTCCAACTCTCCAAAGTTTTTGTGACACACCCTGGGCTGGATGTTGGTGAAGGGGAGGAGAATCAGGAGCCTGTGGGAGGAGGTCTTCAAATGACCATGATTAATCATATTATATGAATATGTATCATGTCATCCCAAACTTGTTGGAAACGTTGAAATTCTCCAGATTTCTGAATTAAAAACTAATGGAGGGTAAGTTAGATTTTTTTCTTCATTAGCAGACTTTCAAAGTTTCAGTTACTCATCTAGTTTAAGGAAGTTTTATGGAGAATTAAGCTTTTTCTCAACAATTTCGTAATATTCTGACTATACCAGGGAATGCCACATGCCCATCAGCCAAATCTGAAATCACAGCTAAATGAAGAATGATAAGTAGCTTTGGTTTGTGACATTTGTCGTTTTCTATATCCATTTTTTTTCTCTTTTAGTTTTTCTGAGTTTTCTCCAAAAAGCTGATAATTAATAGAATAATTAGTGGATACATTAAAAAAAAAGTTCTTCCTGGCTGGCTTGATTTATTCCCATGTTTTTACCCTGTACTCACAGTATACTATTAACTCAAATTTTTATCCCTACCCCAGTCATCTCCCTAGCTAGAGCTTCAACTTCAGACATCTAAGTTCTTGCTGGATGCCTCCACCTAGTCCTCTTTCAGGCATACAGCTCAGCTGTGGCAACGTCCTCTGATGGTTTCCAAAGATTCCCACCTGCAGGTACTCATGTCCTGGTGTCATTCCCTCCCCTTTGTATGGGTAGGATCCATTTTAGCAGGTAGGCAGTGGCAGAGGAGAAGGGATAAAACTTCAAATACTGTCCATCTTTTCTGATGGAAAGCAATTGCCATATTGTGTACTGCCCTATGGAAAGCTCCTTGGTAAGGAATCAGAAAAGAGACCTACCTCAGTGTTCAAATAGTGAGGACCTGTAACCCACAATCCAACAGCCCACAGTGAACTAGGATCTAATGAGCGGCATCCCAGCCAACACATCAACTGCAGCTGAGCCAGACTATAGGTGAGCCAAAGAAACTATGAGATAATAAAAAGGTAGTATTTTCAGACACTAAATTTTAATACACTTTATTACACAAAAATAGTTAGCTAATATGCCATAAAGCTTTTGAAACCTGTTCCTTTCCCCTAAATTCTCTTAATTATGCAGATAACCATGTATCAATTCCACAAGCTGACAACAGGCTTTTTATGGTTCCTTCATGTGTGTTTCTTACATTTATAAATACTTGAGAAATTTTTCAGTCACAGTCTACATAACTTGCTAGTCTTAAAATTTGTTCCCTGTGATTTCCATTTGAACTCAAGCCCATTTGCGCTACAATTTGAACTTTCTCAGTTTCTGCATGATTCTGCTAGCAACAACATTAATGACATCATACTAGATATCTTTCCACAGATAATAAACTCCTGGAAAGTGTCCAGAGTGATAGAATGGGAGAAAGGAGAGTCTGGGAAACTCTAGAAAAATCTAACCATTGCTTAAACATCAACTACATAAATAAGAATTAAATAAGCATGAGATTAGAAGATAGAACACCATAGTCCTAGTCATAGTAAGTCTGGGTTCTCAGTTGCCTCTTCAAGAAAATGAGTTATATCCCAGCATAAAGTCATGGATAAATTGCTTCAGAATGAACTAAGCACTTTGCTTAACTTTGGATTGTTATACCTAACATTCAGACAGTTCTGATTCAGTAGGTCTGAGGTAGAGTCTAGCCATCTGTATTTTTTCAGTGTTCAGTTCTCTGAAATACATCCAGGCATGGCAATCTGTGAGGTAGATCTCATCAAAGGATATTTACAAATCTGGTGCTGCAATTGCCGAACAGTTGTTTCAAGATTTATTTGAAAGAGAGAGAGAGAAAAGGGAAGAGAGAGAGAGAGAGAGAGAGATTGCTTCTATGTTGGTTCATTTGATAGCCAAGCTGAAACCAGGAGTCTAGAATTTCATCCAGGTCTCCCACGTGGGTGGCAGGAACTCAAGCGCTTGGGCCATCTTCATCTGATTTCCCAAGCTTTTTAGCTAGGAGCTGGGTCACAAGTGTAGCAGCCAGTTCTCAAACTGGCTCTCCCATAAGGACTGTCTGGGTTTGAAGAGGCAATCAAACAGTTTTGATGAAATGACAGTTCTCCTTTGTATTTACACTATAAAACTTACCAAAAAATATTATTTTATAGAGTGATTATGTGTGAATTTGCATGCAAGTATGAGGCTGTTTTATTTTTCCTAGACCCTAATGGTTCTACTTGTATAATCACTGGATATATACACCTAATCAGGGGACCCCTGAAGACCATGACAAGTGTATGAAACTTGGAGAAGACTGGGCACAAAGGTGCAGAAACATCAAAGATAGTCAAGTTAGCAGGAGGGCTCCCAATATCCAAAGTACTGCTAAGCATTGCATGGGATAGCAGGAGGATTAGATGTTGTCATGAAATAACTTACAGACACATGTATGTGCATGTGTGCGTGTGTGTGTATTCAGTTAACCATTTTTTGCCTTCATCTGAAAACCTATCTTTAAACAGTGTCACATCAAAAAGAAACTTAATATCTGACTTAATAAGGAAGCATGAGATGATTTTCAGTTAAAACTACTGTGGAATGCCACTGATATGTGCACGAAAGAATGTAATGATTTTTCTCTATTGAGGAAGACCTTCTCTCCTCAAGCCCCAATTTCATCTTCCAAAATCTCCCAGACCACTCACTTTTTGCCTGCCCTTACCTTCTGTGTTCCAAAGCTCTATAATGTAACTCTTTAATTTTTTCTCCTAGTCCACCAGCCCTCTGTTTGGTGGGCTTTTTTCCCCTTCTCTCAGCTTCTCCAATTTGCTCCATAAAAGAAAAAAAAAACCTCCACCTAGGACACACTTTCACCTGAAGAGAAACACAGACTGATAGGTACATCCAGTGCATAGTTAGCCCTGTTAACAAGCATGCATATGCATGCATGTTAACTGCAGTGCATATAAAGCAGATACCAAGTCAGAACACAAACTAATCAGGAGAAAGATATCTCCCTATCAAAGTAGACAGAAAAGCCTTCATTGAGATAAGATGAGGGCTGAAACTTAGGAAAATCTTTTTTTAGATGAACAGTAGAGCCTTCCTGTTCTGCAGGAGTTGCAGCTCTTAGATAAAGGAAGACTGAAGATAAGGAAGCCTGCAGCTTGCTTAGAAGGGGCAACAAAATATGGGTGGGGTGTATAAAATGGAAGAAGAGTATGAGGAAAGATGAGAAAGAGGGTTGGGGCTTGCTGACTGAGGACTATAGGGAAATACACATCATTAAAGAATTCAGGACATAGGGAGTGACATGATTTAGGAATTTCTTTTTTGTCCTTATGTAGGAGGGAGTGAAAGATGGAAAGAACACAAATACAGATTCTGGGTCTTAGTGATGTGAGCACTCCAAGAATGTGGCAGTGTGTATGAAAAACTATGGATAGGAAAACTACATTGGGCTTTCATGGTGGAATCATCATGGCTGAGTGAATGATTGACTATGAAAAGCAGTGGAGAGGGGGAAAGCCAAGGTTGACACAGATTTGAAACTGGCTGGCTGGGGGCTGAACAAAAAGGAGTGCAGGAGAGGAGCCATCAGAATGCAGAAAGGAGAAGAGCTCGAGTTTGATGTTGGCTTCATGTGGCGATTCTGAAGGAAGCCCAAGCAAGGTGAGGCAGTCATCAGGGAGAGGACTGGGGACAACCTTCCCAGTAGGCAAAGGAGACTCTGTAGCTTCCATATCTGCATTTCTGAGCTCTGCAAAAAATTACATTTACCAATTAATTAAAACTGCATTTTCCCCCTATAGTTTTGATTTCCAATAAACCTGCAAATAGACCTGGAAGGACTAAACCTCTTGACAGCCAGCAATTGTTCTTTTACTTCCAGATGTATTCTTGGAAACAGATTCTGGTGGTGGGAAGGGTAGGAATTTTGAATAATTAAAGAGGAAAAGAGAGATACCTTCTAAATATCAGAAACAGACTCTGTTCCTGGCAAAGCCAAGGAAGAAAAAAGGCTTACATAGCTGTGTAAGCCTATGTAGAAGGACAGTCAGAAATTTGGGGGTGGGGGGTAGTGAAGGAACTACATTTTATTACACATTCCCTTCTAGATAATTTATGAATGATAAATATTTTTATAAGTGCATGTAGATACCCAATTGACTATCAGTTAAAGAAAGCTGTGTAAGACATTCTTTTTTTTTTTTTAAAGAGGAGAATTCTTTGCTTAAAACCTATCTAAAATACATAATAACGATGTGTGTAGTTAAATTTTCAACTCTGGATTTCAGATTTGTGAATGTAGGAGTGAGCATTGTGATGCATTTGCTTAATGATTAGGACACCCAAATACCATTTGAAATAAATAGTTCAAGTTGTAGCCACTCCACTTAAAAAGTAGTCAGTGAGCATCCTAAAAGGTAGTTCATTAGATCTGTGCCACCACGTGGGAGACCTCAATGGAATTCCAGGCTACTGAATTCAGCTTAGCTCAGGTCTCTCTCTCATTCTCTCTTTTTCCGATTCTCTCTCTCATGACCCCACTGTAGTGTTCTGCCTTTCAAATAAAATTAATTAGTAAGCAAAATTATCTAAAGAAATATTTGAAGGACTAGTGTTGTGCAGCACAGAGTTAAGCCATCATTTATGACACCAACACCTCATCGAGGAGTGTGAGGCTGGTGTTTCCATCCAGCTTTTTGTTAATGCGTCTGGAAATGCAGAATAAGATGGCCCAAGGACTTGCAACTCTGCCATCCATGTGGGAGACCCAGAGTTTCTGGTTCCTGACTTTGAAATGGCACACAGCTCACTATTGCCATCAGTACGTGGGAGTCATCTCCCTCCCTCCCCCAACTCTTCCCTCATACTGCTGCTCTGCTTTCAAATAAACAACATGCAAAAACAAACAAACGAAAAATTAAGAATGCAACAGAATTACTCTTATCCCAAACCTAAAAGTATAATCTATGCTTATTGGCTAATAATGAGTATCCTTTCCATTAATCCAAGTTTCTGCTAGCAAGAAATGATGGACATTAGTACATAAAGTTAATATAGTTAATTGGGGAAACTTGACACCACTTCTAAGATGCATATTACTGTTTTTCCCAGCTCTTAGAGACTCTAAGAACCTAATTTCAGGGTAGTTTTGGGTTCTTTCCACATTTATTTCTTTGCGCTTTGACCTTCACCAAGTCAATTTTGTTGTTGTTTCTACAATCCCTTTCTGTTGTACACCCGCCTTTTACTCATCTTTATCTCACACTCAAAATATGCTTTCTCTTCCAAAATGGATAATGCGATTCTCTGCCAAGACTTCCTCTTCTGGGTCATTGCACCCATCCCGCAGTTGCTGGGAATGTTAACAGCTAACAGCTCACAGCTGTGTCCCTAACTCAGCATTGCCCCTGGTCACAGGAAACTGCCTAGCTACAGGTGACCCCACCCACCCAGGGTGTGTCTCGATACTTTCAACATTCCTAAAAGCCCATTATCGGTAATGTAACTGCAACACTTTTCAAGATTAAAAGAGAGAAGATATAAAATTGCCAGCATCAAGAATGAAACAGGGGGCCCGGCAGCATGGCCTAGCGGCTAAAGTCCTAGCCTTGAACGCCCCGGGATCCCATATGGGCACCGGTTCTAATCCCGGCAGCTCCACTTCCCATCCAGCTCCCTCCTTGTGGCCTGGGAAGGCAGTGGAGGACGGCCCAATGCACTGGGACCCTGCACCCGCGTGGGAGACTCGGAAGAGGTTCCTGGTTCCCGGCATCGGATTGGCGTGCACCGGCCCGTTGCGGCTCACTTGGGGAGTGAAACATCGGATGGAAGATCTTCCTCTCTGTCTCTCCTCCTCTCTGTATATCCGGCTTTCCAATAATAATAATAAAAAAGAATGAAACAGGACACTATTAAAAAGCCTATGACATTCAGGGATTAGGAAATATTAGGAATAACTGTGTGCCAATGAATTTGGCAACTTAAGTGAAATAGAAAAATTTCTTAAAAGTCATAAATTACCAAGTAACTAAATTCATAATTAACTAAAAATATTCCTCAAGGAAACCACCAGGCACAAATAGCTTCAGTGACATATTTCATCAAATATTTATAGAGGAAGTAGCAGTCATCCCACATCGTTCAGAAAAAAAAAGTAAAGCAAAATCCTCTCAACTCATTCACTTAGCTTGCATTTTACTAATGCTAAAATTAAACAACGACCTGCAAACAAAGAAACGACAGGCTAAAGTCCTTCAGAAACATAGCAGCAATGATCTTCAGTGAAATCTTAGGCTATGATACTCAGCAACATACAGAAAGGAAAATGCATCATGACCAAGTGAGGTTTCTTTGGGCATGGAAGATTGGCTTAAATTCAAATATCAATGTAATTCACCATATTTTCATACTGAAAGAGAAAATCCAGATGACCTTCCCATCGGATGAAGAAAACACATTTTACAGGGGCTAGTACAATGGCATATTAGATTAAGGCTCTGCCTGCCAAGCCAGAACCCTTTATGGACAGCTGTTGAATTCCCTGCAGCTCCGCTTCTGATCCAGCTCCTGGCTAATATGCTTAGGAAAGCCATGGAAAATGATCCAAGTCGTTGGGCTATTACACAGAAAAGGCTCCAAGCTTCAGATTCCAGGATCCTGGTTTTGGACTAACCCAGCTCTGACCATTTGTTATTTGGGAAGTGAGCCTGCAGATGGAAGATTTCTCTGTCTGCCTTTAAATAAAAATAAGTAAATAAATAAACCTTCAAAAAAGAAAAAGGATTTGACAAAATGAAATGTCAAGTTATAAGAAAGCATTTCAGCAAACTGGGACATTACATTAAATGGTGGAAGAGCAAGTGAATTCATCTCCTAATCAGGAATAAGTGATATTTCTGATATTCAAACTTATTTTCAGTATTGTAAGTGGGAGTTGTTTCCAATATTATTAGACAAAAAAAAAAAACGAAAAAGAAAAAGGTGGAAGACATATGGAAGAGAAAGAAAAATAAAACAGCTACAAACAGAATGGTCACACATATAAAGTACACAAAGAATCCATAAGAAAGTAACTAGAACTATAAAGAAAATTCACCATGTATAAGTGCAAGGTCAGTAAGCAAAAATCCATTACAATTTTATTTATTTATTTTTACACTTGTATAAAATGTTTTATATTCTTTTTTAAAAAAAAATTTATGGTACATTTCCATAGGGTCTGGGATTTCCCCATACCACCCCAAATTTCCATCCCCACTGACTGATTTTGCCCATGTTGCTACAATAGTATAGTCCTTTATAAGCAGTCATAAGTCCATCAGTCTGTTATTTAAATGTGCTCTGATACTGTTGGTACAGACAATGCCAGAGACAGTCCAGCATCCCATTGTCTAGATATGTCCAACAGTTTCATTGAGAGTCCAACTTTGATTTGGAAGTAGGGGATGCATATTGCATTATATCTTCACATCTGAATATGATAGTCTCTATTACACCATCACTATACATTCCTTAAATGAAAAGCCACAAAACAAAGTCAACAACAGGTATGAAGTTAAAACAAAAAATTTACAGGACCATGGAGTCAAAAAATGTGCTAATAAGTAACCAACGCATGGATGAAGAAAAGAAAAAACAAAAACCTCTTAGGTAAAATGATGCCACCATGTGATCCATGCGCCAGAGAGGAATTCAACAAGAGAAGAGAAACTGTTTGGAAGAAATGAAAATGAAAACAAAAACATGGGATGCAGCAAAAACAGTTTGGAAGGGTTATTGATCTTACAGTTTGCCTGATGGCTGCCTTATATCAGAGAGAACATATGGTATTGGTCCTTTAGGGATTGACGGATTTCACTGAGCATGATGAACAAGCATTTTTCAAAAGAACAGATTCAAATGGCTAACAGACATGATAAGATGCTCAGGCTCCCTAGCTGTCAGGGAGATACAAATTGAAAAACGTATTGAGGTTCCACCTAACACCAGTGAGGTTGGCCTACATTCAGAATTCTACTAACAGCACCTGCTGGCATGGATGTGGACAGAAAGATACCCTCCTTCACTGCCGGTGGGAATGTAGGCTAGTACAACCACTATGGAAATCAGTATGGAGAGTGCCTAGAGAATTGCAAATAAACCTGCCATATGACCCAGCTACCCTGCTCCTAGGAATATATCCAAAAGAAATAAAAACTTCATATGAGAAGGGGATGTGGAATCCTATATTTACAGCAGCACAATCTACAATAGCAAAGACATGGATACAATCCAGATGGCCACCCAAAGAGGAGAGGTTAAACAAACTGTGATATATCTACTCCATGGAATAATACTCAGGCATTAAAAAGAATGAAATTATGGCCTTTGCAATTAGATGGTCCCAACTAGACACCATGATGCTCAGTGAAATAAGCCATTACAATTTTATATACTATCATAAAAATGCAAAATGGATTTTTTTAAAGATTTATCCTTTTTTATGTGAAAGGCTTACAGAAGGAAGGAGATACACAAAGAATCCTTTTATCCACTGGTTCACACCCCACTTGGCAGCAATGGCCATGGCTGTGCCCATCCAAAGCTGGGAGCAGGAGTTTCTTTCAGGCCTCTCGTGTGGGTACAGGGGCCCAAGGACCTGAGTCATTCTACTCTGCTTTCCCAGACCATAAGCAGGGAGCTGGACCCAAAGTAGAATAGCTGGGATACAAACGAAACCAGCACCCATATAAAATGCTGGTGCTACAAGCACTGTTGAACTATCACACTGTCCCCTACACAATGTGTTTTTAAACTTAAAAACACAATGTGGGACCAGTGTTGTGGAATAGTGGTTAAGTCACTGCTGTAATGCCAGCATCCATTTAGGTGTAGGTTTGTGTCCCAGATGCTCCATATACAGTGCCCTGTTAGTGGCCAGGAAAAAGCAGGGAAAGATGATCCAAGTGCTTGGACCCCTGAACCAACCAGATATGATAATTCTGATTAATGCAATAAAAATATGCTCAGAATGAATGAAAGGGCAAAGTAGTGGCAGATAAACAGAAACTATAAAAAAAGAACCAAGGACAAATTCTAGAATTGATAAATATAATTGGAATGAAAATATACTGGATCAGAAGTGGAGCAACCAGGATGCCAACCAATGCCTATATGGGAAGCCAGAATTGCAGGTGACAGTTTAACCTACTACAACATATCACTGACCCCCTAAATCCTATATTTTGCAAAAATATCTTCCAAGAATTAAAAGCATTTTCATTAAAAGAATATCATTTAGGGGGTGGACACTTGGCAGAGAAGTTAAGGTATCGCTTGGGACACCAGTATCTCATTTTGGAGTGATCGGGTTGAGGTTCTGGCTCTGCTCCTTGCCTCCCCAAAATGGACATCTTGGGAGGCATGATGTCATGGCTCAGGCAGCTGTTATCTGCTATCCAGGCTGAATCTCCATCCCCTGGCTTCTGCCAGGCCAACCTCTGCTGTCACAAGCATTTGGGGGAGTAAACCATTAGATGGAAGACTGTCCTCTGTCACTTTTTCTGTCTCTGCCTTTCAAATATATTAACTAATAAACTAATGCAGTTGTCATGCTCATGGAATTTATTTTTTAGTTGTAAGGGGAAAAAGCTAGGAAGAATGAGCTAAGCAACCTTTATGCATCAAAAATTCTCTAAACAATTTTGAAATAGAAGTCTCAAAGTTAGAAGACATTTACCATAGTTCAGTTCTCAAATGGTTGTCAAGATCACATGTCTTTAGCTGAAGGACACACATGTAGATCAACAAAATGAACAACAAACACAGAAGTAAGGGCATATTTATGTGAACCATGATTCTTCATGCAAGTGCCACACATGAGAAGAAGAAAGGAAGTTCTGCAGATGAACTGTGCTCAGACAACTTAGAACCTTCTGAATAAACATGAGCCTCTTCCCTTATTTCTCGCCACACTGAAAAACTTTACAGAGAACTTTGCAATAAATAATAATATAAAAAAGTTGTAGATGAAGGTAGTGGAAAATATCTTTGTGATCATTGGGTAAGTTAAGACATTTTAGGAAAGCAAACAAAAGGAATAGTCAGAAAAAAATGATAAATTGAAGTTCATCAAAACTTAAACCTTTTGCTTATCTAAGATACCAGTAACAAATAGGAGGTACAATAATTTTTCTGATATGTGGATGTGTGTCCCCATGTATATGTGTCAGAGTACACAAAGAACACAACTCAGTAAGAAAACCCAATTTTTAAAAAAATATATAAAATACTGAAATTTAGCATAAGACATTATAACTGACACATAAAAAGATGCTAAAGAATACTGGTTGCTCATGAAATGTAAATTGAAACCACAGTCAGACCACTGCACAGCACAGGAATCAATCCATTCCACTAATACCTAGTATTGTAAGAGGGCTGGTCCAGCAGCCAATGTACAGACTTGAATCTGGGATCTGAAACTTCCAAGAGCAAAAGGTTTTGAAATCCAAGGCATATCACAGAAAACTTTAAAAGTAACTTTGGTTCCAGATACTTTGTATCTCATACGTTGGTCCTTCCATATAAATTGCTGGTGATGAAGATGTATGTATTCTAAGCCACTGGAAATTGATGAGAAATTACACATTTTAGGACTTCCTTATCTTAGTATCAGAACATAACATGGTTTTCATATTATGTCCATCTGGCTGCTTCTTGGGGACTAAGAAAAATTAACATGGAAAGGAAACTGTTTTCTACTTACATTAATGTAAAGTCTGAGCAAGTAGGGCAATTATTCCTATTGTCTTCCATTGCATTTTTGTTTCCACATTATTATTATTTTTTTTTTCTAGATCTGGGGTAAGAGGAAAGATAAAGGGAGAAGCCTCACCCAACCTCCCAACCATCCCAAGTTCCCGACGTGGGGCATGCTCTGAGGGTCCTGCTCAAGTGGCTTTGATAGTCCAACAGTACTGAACTGCTGCCATCTTGCCATTCCAAATATGATAAAATCTCTCCAGAATCCACTGGCTGACAGTCTACCTTAGAGTCTCCATTAGCTCAGATTTTCACTGCCAACACTTGGCTGGGGTATATATCAATTTGTTCTGTCCTCCGTCCTGTTGTGGTACCAAGTGTCCTCTGCAGGTTCCCACAGACTGCCATATCCTTTTTGTGCACTTGGATTTGCTGTCTACTGTTCCATCTGAGCCTCTGAAGAGGCTCAGCTTTGACACTTGCACTCCATGGTCACATCATGGATCCTGCACTTCTCTTCATGGTTGGGGTTATGAGATCAACAGTTCAATTGGAGGGATCCCCAAAGAAACTTCATCTGAGGTGATCCCAAGCCTGATTCCTGTGTGTGCATGCCAGTACAGGGTCCAACACAGTCCATCACCCCTATCAGCCTATGCATATGCTAGTGGCCAAAATTGCTGGGTCAGTTCTGTTTCCAGCCCTATCTTCCACATGAAACAATGGGTGTTGCATTCCAGCCCGATTCTACCCACCACACACTCAGCCCTCACGCAAACCAGTGGGAGCTGCAGTCTAGTTGGGGCAACTCCCAATAACTCCCCACTAGGCCTTCTCCCTGCCCTGGTTCCCATGATTGCCAGTATGTACAGCAGACTGGTCCAGTCTGTCCCACATCCCATTCAGCTCTCTTACATGTCAATGGGCATTGAAGCCTAGTTCAACTCAATCAGCCCCACTATCCAGCTCACACACATACTGGTGGGTGCCATTCTGTCCAATCACGTCTGCCCCAGTCCTGGTTTTCATGCTCTCCTGTGTGAGTGGTAACCCAAGTTGGAGGTGCTCACTATTTTCCTCTTGGGCCCACTCCCTGATTATATATTTTCCAGGTGGTTCTGTAGTTAGCTTGACAGAATTAGCCCCTCATGCCAGCATCTGCCAGCTGATGTTGCAGCAAAACCCGACCAACCCTCACTCACTCTGAACTAAACTTGCATCAGTTGGAAGTCAATCCACCCTGGCTTTTCCCTAATCTAGCTCACATGGGGTCCACAGGTATTGTAGCTCTGCCTGGTCTGGTCTATCCCCATCCCAACTCACGCTCTCCAGTGGGAGTGGCTGTCCAGCAGGGGAGCACTCCACATCTTCCTACCAGTTTTCTCCCTTCCCACCTTGGTCTTGCATGTGCTGGTTGGGCGCTGTGGCCTGGTCTGACATAGCCTGCCTCACCTCAGCTTTTGCCAGTGGGTGCTGTAACCTGGCCCGGCCCACCCCCAATTCCAGCCTAGGTTGGTGGGGGCTAAAACCTAGCCCAGCCAAGCCGGCACCCAGTCTAAGCCACAATGTGTTTTGGTGAGTGTTGCAACCAGACCTGGCCCGACCCACACTCCATTCTGGTGCTCGGATTTGGCAGCAGGTGATTTGAACTGGCCCTGCCTGATTCTCCCCCAACCTGTCCCAAATGTATGCCGCTGGGTTCCATTTCCTGGCCTTGTTTGGGCTGCTCCCTATCATGGTTCGTGCGCTTACCTGCATGAACTTTGTCTCAACAGAGGAGTTTCCCAGACTCCTTCATCAGAATCATTCCCAATGCCAGATTTTGCACACATGGGTGGGTCCATGGGCTAACCCTACTCACTCCACCTCCTGATATAGCAGGAACAATTCCATTGTATCTTTTTTTTTAAAGATTTATTCATTTTATCACAGCCAGATATACACAGAGGAAAGACAGAGAGGAAGATCTTCCGTCCGATGATTCACTCCCCAAGTGAGCCGCAACAGGCTGGTGCGCGCCGATCCAAAGCCGGGAACCTGGAACCTCTTCCAGGTCTCCCACGTGGGTGCAGTGTCCCAAAGCTTTGGGCCGTCCTCCACTGCTTTCCCAGGCCATAAGCAGGGAGCTGGATGGGAAGTGGAGCTGCCGGGATTAGAACCGGTGCCCATATGGGATCCTGGGGCTTTCAAGGCAAGGACTCTAGCCGCTAGGCCACGCTGCCGGGCCCTCCATTGTATCTTGTTAGTCTCTCTAACAGAACTAAAATCTACAGGGTGACCTACAAGATTCAAGAAAATAAATGCTTTCTTTCTTTTCTTTCTTTTTTTTTTTTTTTTTTGAGGGGGAAGGGAGATAAGATCTATCTATTTTTATTGGAAAGGCAGATTTTCAGAAAGAAGGAGAGACAGAGAAAAATCTTCTGTCCCCTAGTTCACTCCCCAAGTGGTCTCGATGGCCGGAGGTGATCCAGTTAGGAGCCAGGAGCTTCTTCCAGGTGTCCAGTGTGGGTGGAGGATCCCAAGGCCCTGTGTCATCCTCCTCTGCTTTCCCAGACCACAAGCAGGGGGCTGTGTGGGGAAGTGGAGCAGCCAAGACACAAAGTGGAGTCCATATGGGACCCTGGCTCACACAAAATGAGAATTTAGCCCCTGAGCTTCGTGCAAGGCCTAAAAATAAATGCTTTCCAATTTCCTTCCTCCCCCAGCCCTGTTTAAACTTGCATCTCCTAAACCCTTTTTATTATTTTTTTTTTTTACCAGCTTCTAGAGTTCTCAGATTATACAATTAGAAATTCACTTATTGGGAACAATTTTCAGGAAAAAGTACTACTTTAAAAAATTCATATATATTTTTCTTGTAAGGGTATAGATTCAGTGTTTTGCTGAGATCAGATTTTGAGAGGAGATCCTCTATTGATATATCACAGGTTTAGAAATAAAGGAAAGTAGAGAAAGATCATGGAAATGGAAGACCAGACATATTGAAGACAGATTTGGGGTCTCCTACGGGCTGCAGGAATATCGTGACCTCAATGCCACATTAGAGAAGGAGTGGCATGCTATCTCACTTGGCTCTGGGCAGGCTGCAGGTCCTCACTGGCCACAAGTCAAGGACATTGGTTCTTTGCCATCTGGACAATAATTGTGTTTAATTATTGGGCAAGCAGCATCCTCATTCACTTCATCAACTTTTATTGGCCTTAATCTGTGATCCCTTTTTAGTACATCTTCAAAAGGAGTAAGCTTTTTCACATTCAATTTTTACCTAGACATTTATACTACTGATGCAAGGAGAATAGTTAAATATATTGTGATGTATATGATTTTCCTATTAAAATTGTGTCTTGGAAAATATTAATAACAGAAGTGCTCATAATATAATGGTATGTGGAAAAAAACTGGGAAAAAGGCATATGTACATATATACAAGTACATATATATGAAAAATCCTAAAATAAAGTACATAAAATACTGTTCTCATTGTGGCTAGATTAGGGATCATTTTTATTATCTCACATATATATGTATATATATATATATATATGCATATATACCTATATATGCAATTTACTATAAAGAATATGTATTAGGAAGAAGTAAACATTGTTTTGAAGGGCAGAAAAAGAATGATTTTTTTTTAATTCATCTCCCCTGAAAATGCTACTTAAAACCACAGCTGATTTTTTTCATTCTAGAACTATTGTTACCACCTATTATTTGCAGAGTGCTGTTCCATAGTAGTTCTGTGCTAATCCATGTTTCATTTTAGTTTAAAAGAGATGAGAATACATTGCAAAGAGCAAAAAGAAAGGAATTCAGTATTTAGGGAACTCAGAGTAACTTTCTAGAAACACTGGGTTCAATTTAGCAGGAATCAACATTGATAGAATTAGTGGTTGCTCACCCATTTGCTTTTTTGATGGTGCCCCAACATGGTTTTGAAACCACAGACCAAATACATGAATTCACTTCTATGAATTCTAACTTCATGATGAAAATAGGAGAAAAGCAAGTATTGTTCAGTGACAGCTGCCACAAAAATGTGTCAGTATTACTTGAAAAGCCCTGGGAGGCAGACCTATCATCTTTTCTGGGAAAAAAAGGGGGTGGAAATGAGTAAATATTACAAGAACTTGTCATAAAATTAGACATTATAACCCACTCTGGCACACCCATGCTAGAATTTTCCTTTCCTTGGCCTCTCCCGAGAAAGCTTAGAGCTTTCTTCACCCTGAGAAGTGGGGAGATTCCTAGTAGCCTATCCCAGGATGGATGTGCAGCCAGCAAGCCTACCTCTGGCAAGATGGTACACATAGCACACAGCCACTGATTTCCGCATGGCAAACCCATATGGCAAGGGAACTTCTGAACTTCATGCTGCTGGAATTCCTGAGCTTGAACTCCTGTACTGGGAAATTTGCTTCAGGAAACTCCAGTTCCTGCTTTTAAACCTAGGAATGAATCAGGATCTCTAAGGAGTGTGGGCTAGAATTGTTACTTCTTTTTGTGGGAACACAGCATATTTTCTTGAGAGGTCCCCTTTGCTTCTTCTAAGTGAGGCAAGCGGGTACAGCTGATCTGACACAGAGTGCCACCATCTGCCTGGATCACTGTGCCCTTCTGTTTATTCTAGACCCTGAAGTATATGATAAAAGGAAAGGATACATTTAGCATGTGCCAGAAGAGGAAGGAAGAAGTTGAAACATAAGGCTTATTCCTTTGGTGTGTAAGTAAGGGGCAGGCACAGAGCCCTCAGCCTTGTTGTCTGAGCTCTGTGGGTGCAATCAGTTCATGCTCGAACCACAAGCAACCTATGTCCTGCCAAGGCCTTCCAGATCCCAAATGACAAGAACCCTCTGTGTGTTCATTAGAATTTTTACTTAATCATTTGATTACTTTATTTTGTTGTTGTTGATAAAATCTTTTTAAATTATTATTGTTTTATGATACAGTCCCATAGGTCTGGGATTTCCTTTCCCCCTCCCCTCCCCAAGACCCTTCCTCTCCTTATTGGTTTCTGCTGCTGTATTACAATAGCTAGTCCTTCATGAACAGTTCGATTATCTTCTACAATTTTAGTGGTTGCCACATGTAGTTCCTCCCAAATTAAAGGGAAAATAAGTTGCCCTCTGCAGTGAAACAAGGTAGAGCCGTTTGACACTAATGAAGTAAATGGTGTAACCAATGGTGACTGACAAGCATTTGTTCCATACAACTCCAACGTCATGTTAAAACACATAAAGTAAATAAATCCTGACAAAAAGGACAAATAGTCAAAGAGCAAAAAACTAAGCTGTGATGATTTAAGGATATGTTATGATTTAGGATATTCACACATTTAGACTTACTTGTGATTTCTGGTGTTGGTATTCTCTGGGACAAGAAGCAGCAGTCCATAACATAAGTAAATTAAACTGGAAGGTTTTGATTTATTTAGTGTGTATTTTTACATGTCTCACATGTGACACATGGTAATTATGGCATGAGGTAATGTTATAAAAGGCAGGATGCACAAGAATTAAGAGAGATATATAGGCAGCACATGATCATTTGGTATGCAGATTGACAATCAAATTATATTCTGAAAAGAATAAATTTTTAGCTGAGTTTGAAGTTGCCTATATTGTCAAAGGATAAACAGACATATTTACATTTCTTCCAGATAATTGTTTTCCTTGTTGACAGTCACAAAGTGCCTTTTCTTCCACTTTCTGTGTCTAGAAGACCCTATCCCTTTGACAGAAAGCATCTTTCCTTAAGATGATTGAACTTCTTTAGTAGTCTATTTGAATATTTTTGTATATTGAGATCATATTACTAGTGGATTTAAAAAAGATTTAGAGGGCCCGGCAGCGTGGCCTAACGGCTAAAGTCCTCGCCTTCAATGCACCGAGATCCCATATGGGCGCCGGTTCTAATCCTGGCAGCTCCACTTCCCATCCAGGTCCCTGCTTGTGGTCTGGGAAAGCAGTCGAGGATGGCCCAATGCATTGGGACCCTGCACCAGCTTTGGAGACCTGGAAGAGGTTCCTGGCTCCTGGCTTCGGATCGGCGCAGCACCGGCCGTTGCGGCCCACTTGGGGAGTGAATTAGTGGATGGAAGATCTTCCTCTCTGTCTCTCCTCCTCTCTGTATATCTGACTTTGTAATAAAATAAATAAATCTTTTTAGAAAAAGATTTAGACTGTCATCTAATTAACATTTTCAAATTTTCTTTTTATTTTATTTGACAGGTAGAGAGAGTTCATTTGCTTCTATTCCCCAATTTCCTCCCCAGTTTGGCCAGGATAGAGCTGGACCCAGGTCCCCAAAAGCTGAGACTGAAATCCAGATCTCCCATGTGACCAGCAGGAATTCAGTTACTCTAGCCATCACCTGCTCCCAGGATCTGCATCAGCAGGAAGCTAGAGTGAGAATCCACAGCCTGAAAACCAAGTGGTGGATACAGGCACTCTGAGATGGGATGTGGCCATGTTACCCAGCATCTTCATTGCTACCTTAGGTACTTGTCCTTAATTAACATTTTGAATTGAATACATAAACACACACACACACACAATTTGACCAAGAATACCAGAATAAACTTTGAGCCAGAAAATATATAATTATATTTATGTACATAAATATAGATTCTCAAAGCTGGAATAAACATGGCTCATATTTCCCCTTAATAACTTTCCATTTATCTTTGATATTGGGGATGTAGGAGGGACATTAAAGTGCTACAGCTTCATGTATCCAGGAGGAATGTCGGGCAGATGGCAGTCTTACCTGTCTTGGCCCATTTTGCGCTGCCATGAGCAAATTTCTGAAGCTGGTAATATCCAAAGAAAAGAAACTTATTTAGTTCACAGCTCTGGGGGGTCTGAATTCACAGTGCCAGCCTCTCTGCTCAGCTCTACTGAGGGCCCTCAGGCAGACGGGTCCCCTGGCAGGAAGGATGGGTGAGGGTGTGTGGAAGAGCAATGCTGGGAAAGGGCCAGGCTTGCTTTCACCAGCCTGCTGGTGCTGAACGTCCCATAAGCACAAGAACTCACTCCCTACAGAACAGTGTTAATCTCTCTAAAGACCTGATCACCTCTCTCAAAGGTGCTTCAATACTATCACAGTGGCAAAACAACCCTCAACACCAGCTTTGGAGGGAAAAACCACATTCAAACCACAGGACTGCCCAAACATAGTCAGCCAAAATAGTTGAAGCTTATGCACAAAATACAGTGTAATACAGTATAATACAGAATAGTGCTTTGCTATATATTTGATAGTTTTATCTACCTATACAATACTATAACCTACAAGTATATAGCTAGTATTTATATAATAGCATAATCCATAGTTCCAGCCCAAGGAATTGATGATTCTTTTGAGATGAAATTAATACATCAAACAATCAATGCTAATGTAAATGACTGCTGAGTGTGACATAAGCTGATGGCTTCTGATGGTGAGTTTCATGGAGGAGGTAACATTTGAATTCTACTTCAAATAATAGGTGCTGTGTAATCAGTTTACACTAGAGCAAGGAGAGAAGGCTGTCCAAGCAGAACAGAAAAAGCATAAGTGAAATGGCTTTGCATGCTTGAGAGACATTATAAAGCCCAGCGTATGTGTTGAGAAAAATGTTATTCTTGATTGCTCTCCCATGTAACCCAGCACCAGAATAATGTTCAGTACATAGTAGACCCTCCATGTGTACTTGTTAAGAAGAACATGCAACTAATGCGAACAGATGAGAAAGACAAGTATCATGGAATTAATGGCTTGTCCCCCTGGCCACACAGCTTTTGTGACAGAGCCAACCATTCAACAGATCTCTTGTCCACTGTGGATAGACAGCTAAAATCTCTCTGGATCTCAGGCCAATGTTTTCAGGCAGGACAGGAAAAGGAACTTCACTCTAGAGGACAGGGTACAGACCCAAGGGAATATTGAAGGCCATTGCCTTGTCTAACCTCCCTCCTCCCTGTTATAGATAACATTCTATGTGAAGAAAGCCCAGAGCAGCCGTGGTGATCTCATACTTAGTAAAATTCCCTGAAGCATGCATAGTCATTGTTTCATTCGAGGCCAACCCAGTATCAGCAGCCAACATCACTCCTCCCAACACTGAGCTTTAGAGGAATCTACTGGGACCCTGCCATACCCCAGGACACAGTGTTCCAGCCTCACAGACTGTGTGTGCATGAGGCAGGGGTCTTTCTGAAAGGGTGGAGTTCCAGCTACAAGGGCCGTTGGTCCCTAACCTTGAAGGAGTTCACCCTCTCAATGCTGCCGGGTGGCTTTCAGCAAGTTAAATTTAATAAACTAAGGCTGTCGTTAGTCAGACTTTGGCCTCCCTGGGTGGAGATGACTAAACTTTTGTGACTTCTCCCTCTCCTTTGGATAGATGGGTGGTGTTTCTGCCAGAAGGGGATAACAATCAGTCTAAAGGATTCTCTTTTCCCATCAGAAATACTGTCTGTAGTCTAAAAGTCTGAAGCAAGAAAACAGCAATAGCTACTTTGAAGGTTAGGAGGAATCTTTGAGATCTTATGATCCAGGGTCCTAAGTTCATACCAACAAAAAGTGGGAAGATGACACAAAAGGATAAAATGGGAGTGCCACGGACTATATAAAAGGAGATTTGATGCCCCACCCAATCTGTTGGAACATATTACAACTCTTTTCTGGCTGGACAAGGCACATCTGTGCACTGATTAGACCCCTAAACCAACTCAATCCCTTCATTTACAAATTAGGTACCTGGGGCCCATGGGGAGCAAGCACTTCTTGTAATATAAAGTACGTTGCCATGGACACCACAGTACATAAGATCCCGGACCTGACTCTCCACACAACAAATGGACTTAAGAAATCTCATTTAGTGTCTGTAAAATGAAGAATTTCCTAGCTGCTTTTAAGCTCTGACATTCCAGGTCTTCCCAAGGTCATCCAACTAGTCAGTGAAAGATCCTTAACTGGAGCTCACAGCTCCAGGTTGAAAGCTCCTTTAATCAAAGTTAGCTTTTTGCCAAAACAAGGCAGGAGGAGGAAACAACAAAAATACCTGGGAGGCAATCTTCAGTTCTTGTGCAGTTGGCTCCCAGCGTGGGCAAACTGTGATCCCAAAGCAGAAAGGAAGGAGACCTGCAGCCCCTGGGAGCCTCAAGGCAGGGCTCGTGTTTCCTACCCATGTTAAGCACAGACTTGCTGCAGAGTAGGGCCTGTAAAGATGAAGTGTCAGAAATTAGGAGAATTAAGTTGAAGCATGAAAGAGGTAGATTTGAGGAAATGGGAAAGGAAGATGAGAAACAGGGTTACCTTCTTAGAATTATACCTTTGAAATGTATTAAATCTGTACGTTTCATGTTGATAAAAATTAAAAGAAGTGTGAATTATTTCTTCAAAAAAATTAGGAGCATTTCTGTTTCTTCTCATGGGGCATGAGTAACTTATGCCAAATGAATGAACCCAACAGGGAAATAATAAATTAAAAAATAATTCCTAGAAGCAGAGCACTCTGTGAAAAAGTCTGTTCTACAGTTAGTATCAAGTTCAGCCTTCTGCTTGAGTGGCCTAAAGTATCCAGAAAAAGTAATCCTTCTCCAGTTCTATGTCAGAAAAACACAAAGACCAGTAAGACATGGTTCTTCTCGTAGACAAGGACAGACTTGAGGTTTAAATTTACTCCAAGTGACTTTTCTCTTCTATCCCTGAATATCTCTTTGGTAAATAGGATTAGTGACAGTAATTATATCATAAGGTTGTCATAAAAATTAAGGACAGTAATACAAAGGACTTAGTATAATACCTGACATAGAGTAACTGCTTAGTAATTTTTTATTTATCATTTACCCATTTATTTATTTAGGAGGGGGCAGATTGACAGAGAGAATGAGAGACAGAAAGATATTCTATCCACTGATTCACTCCCAAGTGGCCGTAATGGCTGGAGATGAGCCGATCCAAAGCCAGGAGCTTCTTCTGGGTCTCCCATGTGGATGTAGGGTTGCTGTCCCAGGCCATAAGCAGGGAGCTGAATGGGAAATGGAGCATCAGGGAACCAATATGGGATCCTGGCACTTGGAGATAGAGCATTATCAAGTTGAGCTATCATGCTGGGCCCACTGCTTAATAATTCTAGTCATTTATTCTCAGAATCATCTTTATCAATACAATACTATCAGCACCTCACTCCCTTATCATCACTAACACTTTGTCTTCCCAAGGAACCTACAGGCTACTAGAGGAAGTAGCCGAGCCTATTATTAACACACAATTCATCAGGGTCAATTCTATCCCAGAAGTCAAGTATTAAATATTTTGTAACTATAAGCCAATAGTAGCAGGATACTAAGTTATTCAGAAAACATATGATACCCATTTATTTCTCCACTGTGCCTTGAAACTTTCTGGTTTTTTTTGGCCACGTCAATTGGAATCACTTATGTTCTCCAAGATCTTACCTTACATAGCAGCATCAGAATCATCTGGAAACTTGCTAGAGAAGCAGTTTTTCAACCTCCCTTCTGGACCTGCTGTAGTGAAATCTGTATTGCAACAGACACTTGAGTTGCCTCATATGTGCATTTAAAACTGAGAGGTACTGCTTATGTTCAATTTCTTCATCTGCAGTCTGCAAATAACTGTCTACCTTGCTAGAGTGGAAGGTAGAACAGCATGGGATGTTGCACACAAAAACACCTTAGACCAAGTCAACTGTGAATTCCTTACTTTCAAGAATAGACATTATAGAGTGCCAACTGGCTTTAGGAAAGACTGTCCCTGCATACTGTCCTATTTGAACTGTTTCAATTATTGAATTTCCGGGCCTTCATATTATCTTTGTTTTATAAACTACATGTGTTCTCTGTGAACCTCAGGAAATTCCATTAAGATGACTTCTGCTTCGAAGCATATCCACGTCCTTGAGCCTACTTGGTCCCTGTGTGGTCATCTTTCACAATTCAATTTGACCCACACAGTTATTCCTCCCACTCTCTTTTATGGAACACTTTCAGCCAGCTACATGATTTAATGGATTTAAACACATTATTATTACCATTATTTCATAGCTTGCATGCCTAGAATAACACATGACACACTTTTAAAATGCATCTTAAGACTTATTTTTAAGTTTTATTATCTAGGAATTAATAAAATCTACTTATTAAATCTTACCACCTGGGATATTGAAGACTTGACTCTAGCTAGCACTTGGGTGGTCAAAAATAAACTTTAGAGAGGTATACCTGGAGGTATCTAAAGCAGGTAAAAGCCAGGAATCACATGAAAAGGGGGAACTTTACATATCAGTGCAGCAAATACTCTTTAAAACATAAATGATCCAATGTTTCAAAGCCATCAACTGACTTCACAGAGGTAACCAATGTAGGCACCATTGTTATAAGGTTACGCTCAAACTCCCCAGAGTACCAGTTACAAGCCATGTTTTTTCAGGAAATAAGAAAACTGGAAAGGCAAAAATCACGGAGACCCAAAGCAAGGATTCATAGAGTCATAATAAGTTATTTCTCTAGGTGTTCAGACCATTACTTACCATTTCATGCAGACATGTCTTTATTGTAAAGGCCTGCAGAAATATAATCAGTAGCCTAATACCCAATGGCAGTGGGGGAACTGCCCTGTTAAGGACATGAACATTGCCATCTTTTCCATTATTTCTGGATTCTGTCTTCTATTGCAACATCCCATTGTTGCCTCTGTTGACTGCCTAGTATGACTCATTCTATGAGTAGTTTCCAAGTCAGCCTTGTCCTGAGGACCAGGGATAAGAGAGACTGGGAGGAAAAGTGAAATGAGGCTGGTAGCTGAAAGAATAGACTGAGCTTACTGCAGCAAAAAATGGTCCTACTCCCCAATTTCCATCTCCAACACACACACACATGAAGTCCAGGTTTCCTACTGAAACAGAGTTCACAACAAACTCCAAGGTAACAAAAACGTTTCTGTGCAGATAGGATGGCTGTAACAGTCTGGTTTCTGCAGAATGGCTTGCTCTTGTCCTTCCTCCTCCCCGCCTCCAAGCTGGTGCAGCTCTCTTAAACCAGTAAATATGACTTCCAGGTTGCTTATAACTGCTTCAAAAGGAGTATATCATGAAAAAAAGATCCCGAGTTGAATTTATAATATTTAAGTTATAATTGTTGAGATTCTGTGAGTCTGTAGACTATCTGGAATGTGAACTTTCCAAGAATGGGAAATAGGTTGCAGACTCAACTAATTATGACAGATATTTCTGTGTGCTGGGAAAAACTGAGTATATATTTCTTTGACAGCAAAGAGATACATATAGAGAGAGACAGAGATAGAGAAACAGAGATGGGAGACAGAACACAGAAAGAGACACAGAGTTTCTATCTGCTGGTTCACTTGGCAAATGCCTGCAATAGCCAAGACTGGACTAGACCCAAGCCAGGGTCCAGGACCTCAGTCCAGGTCTCTGACATGTGTGGCAGGGATCCAGGATCTTGAGCTGTCGCCTGCTGCTTCCTAGGTCACACATTACAAGGAAGCTGAAATCAGCAGCCTGAGCCATCAGAAATCAAACTCAGTTATGCCAAACGGGATGCAAGAGTCTTAACCAGCCTCTCAGCTGCTAGACCAAATACCCACCCTTCTTCATTGTACTTTCGAGTTCATGTGCTTTGGTCACTTTTATATATAAACATTTCAAAAATTAGGAAGTTTAGGAGTGGGTATTATGGCACTGATCAAGCTACTGTTTGGAATGCTCACATCCCACACTGAAATGCCAGTTCAAGTACCAGCACCTCTAATTCTGATCAAGCTTTATGCCACTGCATCCCGAGAGGCAGCAGATGATGGCTCAAGTGCTTTGGTCCCTGACACCCACATGGGAAATCCAGAAATCTGGATTGAGTTTCAGGCCAATGACTACAGACTGGTCCAGCCCTGGGTTGTTGCAGGCATTTGGGAAGTGAATCAACAGATCAAAGGTATACTCCATGCTCTGTGTGTGTGTCTGTGTGTGTGTGTGTGTGTGTGAGAGAGAGAGAGAGAGAAATTTTCTGCCTTTTGAGAAAAATACATTTTTAAGCGAAGACATTCAATAGGTTCATAATTCTAAGAATCTTGTTGTCCTTTTAACTTACACAACGAACTTTTGCATGCTGAGATTAATTTTAATAAGATTGGTGGATAAAATCAGTATCTTATGGCATGATTACCATCTTGAGTGATATTTAAAATCAATTTTGAAATGCAGAGCCATAGAGACTAAAATGTGGGGAGAGAGATATCTTCCATCTGTGGGTTCACTCCCCAAATGGCCACATGGCTGGGGCTAAAGCTGGCCAATGCCAAGAGGCTGGAATTCCAGCCAGATCTCCCCCCAGAAGAGAAAGTGGTCCAAATACCCTGACTGCCTTCTGCAGAATTCCCAGGCATGTTAACCAAGAGCTGAATCCAGAGTGCTACAGCTGGAACCGAACTAGTAAAGTGAGCGGTTTTTCACATTTACAATAAATGTAGCCTCATGTATCAAGCATTCACCATAACAATTCAATTGTTCTTAGCAGTATTAAAACCTTTCAGCAGTTTTGCAAACAGATTTCTACAAAGCTCTGATAACAATATAAAGACTTAAGTAAACCCTAAGATGATTGGTGTATAAATATTTACTATCTTTTGTCTTTCTAAGCATAATCCATGATAATCTGAGTGCTTTGGCTTTTATAAAGCATGATAAGATAGGTATTTGGTCTAGTGGTTTCAGAAAAAGACCCTGGAAATTCCACAGCCCATGTTAGAGAACCTTGATCAGGGTCCTGGCTCTGCTCCCAAGTCCAGCTCCCTGTGAATGTGCACCCTGGGAGAGCAAATGATGGCTCCAGTCTCAGAGAAACCCAGCCTGAGGTCTGAGTTCCTGGCCTTGTTGTGGCAAACAACTCTAGGCACTGCAGGCATTTGGTGATTGAACCAGTAAATGGGAGATCTTTGTCTCTACATCTGTCTCCCTCTGTCTCTCTGCCTTTGAGTTAAATAAATTTTAGAATACATTTTAGAGCATGTTGTAATCTTTCATAATCTCTAAGGTTTGTGACTTGGATGTTTGCAAGATTTTAATTTTAAAGCTGAACTACAGCTATTTGGAATCTTTTAAAAAGCTATTTATATGTCGTTTAAGTGCCAAATCCTATTCCTAGTATTCCTAGAGAAGCAGATGCCATCTCTATTCTAGAAATAAAGATGTCCAGATTTAGGAAGGCCATGTAATTTTTCCTATATTGTGCTCTTTGCATGCAGCAGTCCTGTGATTTGCAAACATTCCCTGCAGGTGAACCTGCAGTTGAGGGTTGCAGTTTGTTTTTGGAAATATAATCTAGGAGAGTACATTCTTCTCCACTTAACACCTGTGGACTCCCTCTGATGACTTCCATTCTTCTCAGCAAGGAGTCTCCCTTCTCTTTGGGCTGAGAGAAGAGGATTCCATAACCTACCAACACACAGGAGAGCTGCTTAATATACATGCTTTGGAGCAAGCAGTGGATGTTACTGCTTTATTTCTGGATAGCCGTTCTACATGTTCAGTCTCTCTGTTGTACAGTTTGAGGGGTGGTGTTTCTTTGCTTCTTTTATTCCTTTTACTTGTTTCTTGACACTTTTTCAATCTTCAGCTTCTTTATCAAGAATCTTTCCCTTATTCCCGCTTTTCCACCCCTGGCTTCCTACTTTAAGTATTTGATCTAGTTTATTTATTTTATCTAGTTTTAAAATCTGTCTCCTCTAAGAAACCAGAATATTGATTGTTCCTTAAAGCTTATAATCTTATTTTTTAGCTCAGTCCCTGCATGATTAATGATTGTCTCAGGCACAAAAACAAACACTATATACACAAGGTTACTAGCATAGCTTTGCGTATGTTTTTAGACTTCCTATGCTTTAATATTTCAGTCTGGTTTCCCTTGAAAATCTCAAAATAATGGGCCAATGCAATAATGAGTAGGAAATGCAACTCAAATGAAAAGAAATAATCTTGAAAGATGAGACTGAGAACATTTACATCAAGAACATCAAAAGCCGTGCAGACACTTAAAAGGCTGGGGTGGGCCAGAAGTCCATGCCCCTCAAGTTGAAACACATCCTATTCGTTGAAGAAAAATGCTGCTTTATAGATCTTGTTCCCTGAGGATTTGGAAGACTGGGAGGCAGAAAAGGAAGCTGAAGCAGATGATAATGATGATGTGTGTGATACAATGCCTCTTTTAAGAAGTTAGTCCACAGGGCCCTCTGACTTCTTCCACTGGCAGCGTCTGTTGCGGTTGGAAGGACAATCTGGATGTCCCCCTGAGAGCTGCCTCCCAAGATGAACTGTGGTGCACTGTGTATATGAGAGCATCTCTGTGGTGTCCCCAACTGAAGCAGGAAGAGGGCTGTGAAACTACCACACCAGGCTTCCGAAGAAACAAAGGCTAGGCAGAAGGGGTTGGTGTCCAAGAGATCTCTCACACGTCACTGGAATGTAATGCTTCTGGGGACCCAAAGAGGTTCCCAGAGGAACACAATGCCTTACCAGCTGACAACTACATGCAAAAATTCAAGGCATGTTCTGTGGAAGTTTAGGACACATCCAGGAGACACGGAAAACAAATTGCTACATTTTATACACAAGAAAGTTAATATCATACATGTGATGGGAAAGCATGTGTGATCTCTCTCATCGTTTCAGTCAGTAAAACTCCAGTATACCAACAAAAAATACAATATCCAAAGCCTTCTAAATACTAAGTTGTGAACAGCAAATAAATGGATTAAATAAATTAGTAATAAAAGTGTCTACTTACTGCCAACTTCATCACAACCAAACTTCCAGAAAGTGTCCTGTTGAGTACTGTCCAACTACTTAATAATGTATGCTTCTTTATTTTTTTTTGAATTTTCATTTACCTGTTTTTGTTTTTTTGGAAGCAGAAAGAGAAAGTGAACTCTTGCATTCGCCGCTTCACCACCTGCAAATGCCTGGCAATTGCTAGCTATTTGGTGGATGGGCTAGGTTGAAACCAGGAGACTGGAACTCAACCAGGGTCTCCTATATGGGTGATAGAAGACACAAGTACTTGAGCCCTCACCTGCTGCCCTCTGGGATGCATGTTAACAGGAAGCAGAGACAAGGAGCCGAGACACCAGTCAGGCTTTCCCATATGGGATATAAGCATCCCAAAAGGTGACTTAATCACTACACCAAACACCTGCACAAAGAAATGCCTCTTTAAATCTTGCAATGTATGAATATCCATGTAGCAAATTCTTTTCAACTTACTTCCATGCAGTTTACCAAAAATATTTCTGTAATAAGCTTTTGTGGCAAACTTAACAACTATGGGACACCTCTTTAGGAAACAGTAGTCTAATTGTACAAAGGCATCTAAATATAACGAACGAGAATATGGAAAATGTTTAATGTCTTCTTGGGGACTTGAAGCTGTATTACACTGTAGCAGTAATATTTAATGATAAATATTTTGATAGACCTCTAAAGGCAAATGAGCTACCAACTGTTGTGTGTGAGGAAAAAAAAAAAGCAGACAGCATTTTTTCCCTGACACACATTTGTGGAGCCGCTAGGAGAAGTTGCTTGAGGAGAACCGGATCTCTTGGCACTTGGGCATGTTGCAGTCCTAGGCAAGTGTTTCATTAGTACAAAGCATGTTTTGTGTGTGTGTGTGTGTGATCAAGTTAATTGCTGATTCTGTTAGGAACACAGAATGGACCTGATTCAGTGACATATGAGTAAATCAGGTACATAATTTATGCCCTGTAATCATGTGCTAAACATTAAAAATGAAGATTAAAACAGAATGTTAGCAGAAGATGAACTGACAATGTAAAATGGAAAGAATATACTAGATGAGAAAAGGCCTGGTGATCTTATGGTAGATTGCACTCATTATAGCCCTCTCAAATACTTTACAGAAATATCCAAATTTGAATTTATTTCATATTGACTCACTTATTCAGTCGAAGGCTTAATCAATAGCCAAATCTTTCAGCTTTGTACCTTTTGCAAAGCTGACATGAGATAAATGCATCTGCGAATTAAACTGTTCCGTTAGAGGGAGAGGCAGAACCTGCTTATTATTCTTAGAATTCAGTGGTGTCATGGAATTTCAGAATACAGATCAGATGATTATTTCCCCCTAGGGTTTATTTTCATTGCTACTTATATTAGCTTATAAGAAAGCTGGGTAAGAGTTTACTGAGGATGCTGTGGGGGCAGAGAAATGAAGCTGAGCAGAAAAACAAAGGCTGTCTCTAGCAGAAAAATAATTTTCCCAAATTGATCTCATGTTTGGTTCCATTTATCTGGGTTCCATTCAAATTCATTTTGCAAAGTAGATGGCATCATCTTTAAATCTAGAAATATACATTGGTGAGAGTCAACTACTAGAGTAGAGGCACTTAGAAGAACCACTCATTCTGGTTTATACTGAGCAAGAAAATAGATGTAGGGGCTAATGTTATAGTGTAGATTTAAACTGTGTTGGCAATGTCCATGTTCCTTGTTATACTGCTGGTTCCACAAGCAGTTACTCTGCTTCTTTTTTTTTTTTTTTCCATCTGATTATTCACATTTTTTTTTAAATTCATTAATTACATTGTATTATGTGACACAGTTTCATAGGTACTGGGATTCTCCCCACCCCTCCCCAAACCCTCCCACCATGGTGGATTCCTCCACCTTGTTGCATAACCACAGTTCAAGTTCAGTTGAGATTCCCCCATTGCAAGCATATACCAAACATAGAGTCCAGCATCTTATTGTCTAGTCAAGTTCAACGGCTTCTTAGGTATACCCTCTCTGATCTGAAGACAGAGCCAGCAGAGTATCATCCCGATCAATTAAAAGCTCCAACATACCATCAGCAAAAATTTACATCACCATGGAATTAATTGACATAGTAATGAGTAACCAATGTGGTAAAAGTAAATGCGATTTCTTATCCACCTTCTGTGACCACCTCATTGACATTTCAATTTTGGTTTATACACAACATATAACATTCATAACATAACTTGTTATACATAACATCATATCATCTTAAATTAAGGCAAACATGTGGTATTTAATCTTTTGGGATTGGCTCATTTCCCTTAGCATTATGGTTTCCAGTTTGGCCCATTTGGCCACAAAGAACTGCATTTTGTTTTTTTTAATAGCTGAGTAGTATTCCATGGAGTAGATGAACCATAGCTTTCTTATCCAATCGTCTGCTGATGGGCATTTTGGCTGCTTCCATGTTTTTGCAAAGTTACTCTGCTTCTAATCCAACTTCCTAAAGGTATCCAGGGAGGCAGCAGATGAAGACTCAAATGCTTGGGTCCCGGCCTCTCACTCAGGTGGAGGTCCCAACTCCTGGCCTTGCCCTCATCCAACTCTTGATTGTTGCCGGTGTTCATGGAACTAATTGGGAAAAAGTAGTTACATATTGAAAACATGCTCGGGTCCAGTGTGAAGGCTCAGGATGGCTAAATCCTTACCCTACAAGTGCCAGGATTTCATATGGATGCTGGTTCGTGTCCTGGGTGCTCCATTTCCCAGCCAGCTCCCTGGTAATGTACCTGAGAAATCAACAGAAGATTAAACCAAATACTTAGGCCCCTGTACCCACAGAAGAAACCCAGAAGAAGCTCCTGGCTCAAGCTTTGTATCAGCTCTCTTGTTTTTCTCCTGGTAACTGCCTTTCAAATAAATAACTCTTAGAAAAGCAACAACAAAAAATGACTCACCCATATTACTTGAGCACATTGTTTTTAATAGTAGAGTAGCTTTAGACATTGATCTGAACAAAGAATAGCACTTCCTAGCAGCTGGGAGGAATGAAAGTGAGGGGAGTCAGAGGGAGTTTGGATACATGTACCAAATCACACGCAGAAGGACTTAAGTCCTGAAAGTTACATAGCACAGTGGGATGACTACGACCAAGAATAAACTATTACATATTTTTTGTAAAATAGAAAAAGGAACTCAAAATCTCCAATCATAAAGCAACAAAAAGAGGGAAATGTTGCCTACCTTGGTTTGATCAGTATAGAGTGTGTGTATTAAATTATCACATTGTATCTTATAAATGCATACAATTAATTTTAAAAGTTGCTTTTAATCTTTATAGATGGAAATCTAACCTGATTTGATCTTCATACTTGAAGCATGTGTTAAATTATTACACCATAGCTCATAAATGAATACATTAAAAAAATTTTAATGTTTTAAATAATGTATAAGAATGGGCATTTTGCCTAGTGGTTAAGACTGCTACTAAGACACTCATGTCCCATGTCAGAATACTGGGCTTCATTCCCAGCTTTGGCTCCTGACTCAAGTTTTCTGCTAATGCAGACAGTGGGAGGCAGTAGTGATGATTTAAGGCACTGTGTACCTGCCACATCCATGGGACATCTGGACTGACTTTCCAGGTCTCAGCCTCAGCTGATCCAGTCACTGGGGCATCTGGGAAGAAATTGACAGGTAAGAGCTAGCTTGCTTGCTTGCTCTCCCTCTCTCTGCCTCTCAAATATTTTTAAACTTTGGAAAATATACTCTTTGAAATAATCAAGTAGTAAATTATTTACAAACAAGGTATCTCAGCTACTTCTTTTTTTTTTTAAAGATTTTATTATTATTGGAAAGCCGGATATACAGAGAGGAGGAGAGACAGAGAGGAAGATCTTCCATCCACTAATTCACTCCCCTAGTGAGCCGCAACAGGCCGGTGCGCGCCGATCCGAAGCCGGGAACCAGGAACCTCTTCCAGGTCTCCCACACGGGTGCAGGGTCCCAATGCATTGGGCCGTCCTCAACTGCTTTCCCAGGCCACAAGCAGGGAGCTGGATGGGAAGTGGAGCTGCCGGGATTAGAACCGGCGCCCATATGGGATCCCGGGGCGTTCAAGGCTAGGACTTTAGCCACTAGGCTACGCCGCCGGGCCCAGCTACTTCTTTTTTTTTTTTAAAAAAAGATTTATTCATTTTATTGGAAAGGCAAATGTACAGAGAGGAGGAGAGACAGAGAGGAAGATCTTCTGTCCGATGATTCACTCCCCAAATGAGCGCAACGGCTGGTGCTGCGCCAACCCGATGCCGGGAGCCAGGAACTTCTTTCTGGGTCTCCGGTGCAGGTGCAGAGTCCCAAGGCTTTGGGCCATCCTCGACTGCTTTCCCAGGCCACAAGCCGGGAGCTGGATGGGAAGTGGAGTTGCCAGGATTAGAACCTGCGCCCATATGGGATCCCGGCACATTCAAGGCGAGGACCTTAACCATTATGCTATCATGCTGGGCCCTATCTCGGCTACTTCTAACATTATGGAGTCATTGTTCAAGAACCATAGGGTTATAATTTACACAAATATGACTGATTATCATTAGCTGAGCTGTTTTTTTATCCTGGTCTCCAGAGTCCCATTTTTGGACCAACATATCCTTGACCTCTAGCTGCCACTCTTCAGTACCTCACCACTATCAGTTCTTCAGCCCACCAGGATTTCCAGCCTATTAACCCTGTTGGCTTTTCCCTGTTCAACAGTCCTCTAAAATTATTTCCTTTCCTGTCTACTTTAAATACCATGAGAAATCACTGTTAACTACCTTACATTCAGCCCAACTCCTGGGTCCTTCTTTCACTCTGTAGTAGTTGCTTGGAAAATTTCCTTGTACTTGTCCACCTAACCTGAACTCTGGCAGACTCAATTCTCATCTACACTCCCAAGTCTGGATCCAAGCAGCTGTGTGTAGCTGGAGAAAATCACACTCCCATGTTGACTCGTCTCCATTTGAATTTACCACCACAAGTCTTGAATAGGCCAAACTTCAATACTGCTTGGAACTCTTACATTTTCCTAACTCAGTGTTTTCCTTTTCATCTCAATGCACTAACATTCAACTCCCCTCAACTTTTAACTGCTCCCCTTGGCTGTTTTACTGAGAATAGCAACCAGAGGGCTGATGTGCAAACTTCTTTTATCAGATCTACCATCTACTTGCATCTAGTCCCTGAACATCATCTTCTCTCATTTCAAACATGAACAGCCTATAATCTGACCAAAGTCCAATTTTATTTTCTCCATTCACTAAATTCCCTTAATGAACATGTTGTCCTTTCCTTCATGTTTGAAAAATAAAATATTGATTTTCTAAATTCTTTTTCTAGCCCATCATTCTGCAGAACTCTCAGAAAGAGCTGTCCCCGGCAGTGTGGCCTAGCGGCTAAAGTCCTCACCTTGAACGCCCCGGGATCCCATATGGGCGCCGGTTCTAATCCTGGCAGCTCCACTTCCCATCCAGCTCCCTGCTTGTGGCCTGGGAAAGCAGTTGAGGACAGCCCAATGCATTGGGACCCTGCACCCGTGTGGGAGACCTGGAAGAGGTTCCTGGTTCCCAGCATCGGATCGGCACCCACTGGCCCGTTGTGGCTCACTAGGGGAGTGAATCATCGGACGGAAGATCTTCCTCTCTGTCTCTCCTGTCTCTGTACATCTGACTTTGTAATAAAAAAATAAATCTTTAAAAAAAAAAAAAGAGCTGTCTGTACCTGCCATCTCTGCCCTATCTCCTTGCTGACTTTGAAAGCAGCCATTGCTGTGATTTTGTCGAATCCAGTGGTCCATCCTCAATCATTCAGTGCATTCTACTCCATCTCCAGGGAGCATTGCTGATCTCTCACTCTTGCTGTCTTCCCCTGGTTTCCAGGGTGCCACATATTTGTTTTCTTCCTCCATCACTATACCTTCTCAATTGTTCTGAATTTGAGGCTCCTCATCTTTCTGAGCTCCAAACACTGTCAAGAGCTGTCACTGGATCACTTTTTTTTCCTAGCTACATTAACCTCCAGAATGCCTGACTTAGTCTCTACTTTGACAACTTCCACCCCCGAAATATCTGCAATCCTCTACACCTACCTAATCTATGTATCTACCATCTCCTTTAAACAGCAAGAGAGCTCCAATTTAATGTAGCCAATGTCAACTTTAAATTCATCTATCCTCTCCGACTAAAATGGAAACTTAGTGAAATAACAGATTTTGCCAATATCCTCCAGTGTCTAGAACTCTGCCTGATCACAAAGTACTGAATATTTTTTAAATAAATAAGCAGAATAAGCAAGAATGTCTATGCATTGTAAAAATTTTTTTGCAAATTTACATTTGCATAGAGAGGAAAAGCAAATGTCTTCATGACTGTGTTTTCCTTGGCCATCCATACAAGCATCTTGCAATTATAATGTATGTACATGGAACCCTATGTCTTGGACCATCAGCCTCAGATCTCACATGAGATTTTGATGAATTATTTATCCACACTTGGAATCTGTTTCCTACACACTTTCTTTTCCCCTGTGCTAAGGTGCAGATGTCAAGCCTTTGCACTGATCCAGGAAACAGACTCAATGTTTGACCAGTCTTTCTGGTGTGGTTCCATAATACTAGAGCTAGTTGATCTGTGCAATGATATCTTCCACTAGTTAGCTGCTCCCATTACAAATGTAATTTCTAGCTTACACACTTGCTCAAAGTCTCTTGAATCTTGAGTTTCTTTATGCCAAGAGCAGCTTAGTGATTCAAAGGTCCATAACAATCTTTTCTCTTTTACTTCTTCCAAAGCTACTATATGGTAGCTGTACCATTAAGGTAGCAGAAAGAAAGATATCTAAAAGCTGGAATCAGATGAGGACCAGAGACATTTAATGTCTCTCTGTGCATATTTGGTATACAACAAGAATTGTAATAAATTAGAGTTCTCTGCAACATAGTGGAGATGTATCATATCCAGAAATAAAATACCTAAAAATTGATGGGGTTACATTTAAGGAAATGCTTTCTAAGTCTTTTCATCATGATCCACACTAAAAAAAGTCTACTCTTTTCCATAATATTTTTAGATATTACTCTATGAGTCTCATGATGCTTTGATTAGTGAAAACCATTGATATGATCTGAACACTACGTATGTGTGTGAATTAGCCAGCTCTGGGATAGAGATTGAGGGTGACAGACCCATGTTCCAAGTTAAAAAAAATATTAAATTACATCTCAAATGTTGTAGTTCAGTTGGCAGCTGCTTTCAGTTCTACTTCCTCATAGGCGATCTTTTCATAGTGTAGTGACTGAGGCTTCCCAGACTCCCTTGCAGCTAGATTTTGCATTTAAAATAGGCTTTATGAGTTATCTGTAGATCCAAGAAGAAGAAAAAAATGAAGTTGAGTGAGACATCACCTTTCTGTGGTAACTCAGAGGGTACAGCTGGAATTAAAGTCTTGGAGAAATCACATCTACATGACACTATCATTTTGCTACTGAAAAGCAGTTGTTTCCATGGTTGGCAGTGGTCTCCTGACCCTTATATTGAGACTTGGACCTTGTATTTTAATCTTGATGGTGACCTCCAAAAGTTGGTAAGCATCTGGTTCCCTGTATTACATTCCATTCTTCTCAACACACTTAAGCTGTGTCTTGAGTCAGTTTCCTCATAAGCAGACTCTGAGATGAGGATTTATGTGCAAGTAATTTATTAAGAAGGGCTTCCAAGAGAAACCACTAAGAGTGTAGGGGAAAGTGGGAATGGAAAAGGGAAAAAGCCAAAGAGTGTGATTTTAGGCAGAATCCCAACCTTCGCAAGATCCCACAGAGGGCCTCTGGGGGCAAATTACAGCTCAGAGATTGAGGCGTGACAGCTGGGTTTTGAAAGCCCACAGCTATGAGCCACCCTGTGGGTACAGTAGATGTCTTGTGCTCATGCACTAAATAGCTCCAGGAACCCAAGAGCAATCCTCTCAAGAGGTATGGATTGTTAAAAGCAAAGACCCATCGAAACTAGGGGACAGGTACACAGAACATTAAAGATCCGTGAGCCCTAGGAGAAGCTTCCAGGACAGCATCCTCTACAGGGCAATTTCTGTGACTTGCGCTAAAATTATGAGTATAACTGCTGCAGAAGTTCACAAGGTACTGATTACTCATTGTGTTAATTGCCATGAAGGTCATAATTATGTGTGATTAAATTGCTACAGAAGTGGAAACTACAATATGTCCAAATTGCTGTAATATATAGGATCGTGATTAAGGAAAGGCCTCAACTAAGTTTTTGAGCTTTGCATTTTCTGCTATTTTTGATATTCATACATATGTGGTGAGAAAAAATGATTAAAACAGGCATTAGCAGTTATTAAGGGATCTTGACAATCTGCCTCATGGTGAGGGAATACAGCCATTTTAATCTCAAAATCCAATTTACCCAGCAGGTAAGCCACAAGGTCCCAGTGTGTTTCCTCTGCAAACATGCAGTCCTTCAGTCCCTCCACCCCCAGAAAGATCTAATTAACTTTACTTTCTGATTCACTGTTTCAGAATCTACTGAGGATTTGCTGTTACACAATACTTTCTCCCAAAGTATTTTTCCTCCTTCAAATCATCAATTTAACAGGAATGTTTTGCCCCTGATGATTTAAAAAAAAGTGTTACTAATCTCCTTTTTATCTTAACCTTTAACTTTAAGTAAAATTGGACAAAATCTGTATTTTATATATAAAAAATTTAAGTCATCTTCTTTATTATTAATGTAAATAACAAATTCTTCTCAATTTCCTGGTGAAAAATCACATCAAGTCTTTTGGTAACAAAGAGATGGATAACAGCAAAAATATCAATTGAGATCATATCAACATCTCAACAGAACTTGAACAGAATTCAGCAGTTTTGGGGTTAGACACTGATATCTTGGTTAATGTCTGCAATATGACTGGAAAGGGCCAGTGAGCTACCTGCATCTATGCATCCTAGACACTTGGGCTTGGTTGTTCCCATTAAAAACCATGACTTCTCAGTTAGGATCCTAAGAGGGAAAGTCCAGTCGCTTTCTCTCCAGGGCAGCCTAGGCAGCACCAGCCTAGGCAGTCATTCTGCTACTGATAGATCTGTTGATATCTCCTGGTCAAATTGCTGTATTTCCCCAAGTAGATGCCAAATGGTGTGAGATGAGACAAGATTCAAGGTATATTTTGAGTTATACAATCTTTGGGAGTCTTCACTCTCTGTGTAAAGGCTCACCCAGAGAAAGAACTGGTTTTCACTTTCTTCCTTAACTCCACTAAACATAACTGAGGCATTACTAAAGGGAATGTTTTCAGAATTTACTTTCTCCTTCTGCTAATGCTAGGAATTCCAACACCACTTCTTGTGGTCATTCCCATTCTTTTCTCTTGTTTTATAATGAACCCCTGTAATATATATTAGCTACTAGCTACATTCCTATGTATCCAACCAATAAGCAATCTCACAGGTTGGTCCAGAGTGATATCATGTTCTTGGTTGAAAATCAAGGGGTTCATTTGCAGGATGTAATACTGCTCCTGATCCCTAAAACATTTCATTAATCTCTCAAAATTGTAAAGATTATATTTTCCAATCATTCTGTCATAAAATTAGGATTTATTACAGAATATGTATAGAAAGTAAAAAAACAAGTTTTATAATTAAAATATGAAATTAAAATAATACCAATTTATATATCTCCAACAATAATTTATAAATTATATGTGCATAATTTATAAATTATCAACTTATATATGCCAATTTTTATCTTTATATAAGATATAATAAGGATGAGAGTCTGCCAAAGCAAGACTCTAAGAGGAAAATTCGTGGTTTTAATAAATTCTTCAAGTTAAAAATAAAATTAAATAATATTTAACCCAAGTAATTAGAAAAACTGCGACGACAACAACAACAACAAAAAAAACCAAGAAGACCAATAAAATAGTAACTCACAAACTTTTTGAAAAATAATCTAGAAGACATGAGAAAAGTATACATTGAAACATAAGTTGCCTATTTGGACTGATTTTTTTTGAAAATCAATAAAATTGGCAAGACTGTGTTCAAATTAAATATATACTTAGACACAAAAGATAACACCTAAAAATATGAGGAAAAACATATCACCAAAGATAATGAAGAAATGCAGTTGCTTTGTCACCAACTCAGTCATTGCATTCATGTGTTCTTGTTCTAAGGCAGGCTAGCTTGGGCTCATTCACCTGCAGGTACCAGTTCTCTATCAGAGGAAGAATAAAAGCCCACTTGAGCCTCAACCTTAGAAACACTAAGGTGTCATTTCTACAGATCCTATTGGCCAAAGTAAGTTCCAAAAGCCCAGAGTCAAGCTGTAGAGAAAGAGAATCTACATTTTGGTGTGAAGAGCTTCAAAATACTCTGCCAAGTGAAGATTCAAGAAAAACTTTGGGTCCCTCTGTGCACCCAAACTACCACACTGACTGAAGGGAAAATTTGAGTGCATGCTGAAAGATATAGAAGTGGTCAAGTGATTACCTCCATAAAAATATGTCAGATTTATTTGTTAATAAGTTAATTATTTCAAATACCTAACAAACTGAATTTCTGTCTAATAATATTGTCATGGGGCTTTGAGAAAGTAGGCAATACTCTGATTTTGCTTTATGAAACTAGTGTAAGCTACCATTCATTCACATGTCAAGGAAAACTGGAAATTGATCATTTGTGACTGTAGATCTAAAATATTATAATAAGCCATTAAAAAATTAGGGCCCCAGCGTGGTAACTTAGTAGCTAAAATCCTAGCCTCACATGTGCTGGGATCCCATATGGGTATTAGTTAGTGTCCTAGCTGCCTCACTTATCTTCCAGCTCCCTTGCTCATGGCCTGGGAAAACAATGGACTATGATGGCCCAAGGCCTCAGGACCAGGAAGAGGCTCCTGGATCCTGACTTCAGATCAATTCAGCTCCAGCTGTTTCAGCAGCTTCAGGAGTGAGCCAGCAGAAGGAAGATCTTTCTCTCTTTCTCTACTTCTCTCTATAAAATCTGACTTTACCATTAGAAAATTAGGCAGAACAAAAGAACATTAAATAGTTTCTTCTAGGAATTCAAAAATAGGCTGGGGTGGTTGTTTGGTCTACTAGTTAAGTTATTCATATCTCACGGGGAATGTATGGGTTTGATTCCCAGATCCAACTTTTTTCCCTTTTGAATATTTATTCCATTTTATTTTTAAAATATTTATTTTTATTTGAAAGGCAGATACACAAAGAGAAGGAGAGATAGAGATTTTCCATCCTCTGGTTCACTCCCCAAGTGTTTGCAGTGGCCAGAGCTGAGCTGATACCTTCTCAGGTCTCCCATGCAGGTGCCAGGTCCCAAGGTCCTATACCATCTTCAACTGCTTTCCCAGGCCACAGGCATGGAGTTAGATGGGAAGTGAAATAGCTGGAACATGAACTGGCAAATGTGAGGCAAAGAGTTAGGCTATCGCACCGGGCCCTAATCCATTTTATTTGAAAGAGAAATGCAGAATTAGACAAATATTCAGATCTTTCTTCTGCTGATTACTGCTCAAATGGCTGCAACAGCGGGGATGGGCTAGGCCAAAGCCAGCAGCTTTATCCTACTCTCCCATATGGGTGGCTGGGTCCCAAGCGTGGACCATCTTTCACTGCTCTTTCCAGGCCACTAGCAGAGAACTGGTTCAGAAGTAGAGCAGCTGGGACTTGACCAACAGAACAAAGGATGGCATCCTCTCAGGTGGCAGCTCAACGTGCTGTGCCACAACATGGCCCCTGACTCCAACTTCTGATCCCAACTTCCTGCTGATGTAGAAACTAGGAGGCAACAGTGGTGGCTCCGGTCATTGTGTTCCTATCACCTATGTGGGAGTCCTGGATTGCATTGCCAGCTACCAGCATTAGCTTGGCCTCAGTCCAGCTGCTGTGAGTATTTAGGGAAGAAACCAGCAAATAGGAGTTCCCCTTGCCTCTCAAGTAAATACAGTAGTTTATTATAAAAAATAATTCATGTAGTTTAGCAAATTAGTCAAAAAAATAATAATCATGTTGATTAAAAATGTTTGGTAAAAGTTACTCAGTTACTAGTAAAATAGAAATCAGAGGAATTTATTTAAAGTGATCTCAGAAAATTTTTCAAATACTCTAGTCTTTGAAACATAAAGAGCACTCGTTCAGTAAGATTTTATTGTGTTAAGCAAAAAAGGTTTGAAAGTTTCATGATTTAATATTAAATAAATTTAAGTAATAGTAAGCATAGATAAATTACATTTAAACAAGTCCTTTTCCTAGACATAACAAAGCCATTAATACACTAGTGTGTATTTCTGAAACTTATTTGACTACTTTTTAAACAATATCTTACCACACTTTGAGACTCACTGCCACGAAGACATTCCCTCTTCAGTAACATACAAGGCAAGAATGAATAAGAATGAATTATCTTACCACAGTAATTTAACATCGCTCGAGGAGTTCAGCCAATATAAGCAGAGATGCCTACAATACAAGAGATATGTACATTCTGTAAAAGAAAAGACAAAATTTTTTTCTTACTGCTGATAACTGCTTCCCTCTAAGATCCACAAACAACTACTAGAACACTGCTATACCTAATAAGCCATTAACCTTGTGTGAAATAATGCACAAAAATCAACAGATGGGGTGAGCATTTCACCTAGTACATCCCACATCAAAGTGACACAGGTTGTATTACTGGTTCTTGATTCCAGTTCTTACTAGTTGAGCTCATGGGAGGCAATAGTAAGGGTTCAAGCAGATAACTTCTTGCCATACACATAGGAGACCAAGGATGTGTTCTCAGCTCTTGTTTTTAGCTTCCTCCTTAGGCCCTGCCCTTCTGGTGAGGGCAGGCAAGGATTTCCCCCTTTTAAAAATTTATTTTTCTTTGAGATGCAGAGTCACAGAGAGAAGGAAAGACAGAGTGAGTAATCTTCCATCCATTGGTTCACTCCCCAAATGGCCCCAATGGCTGGAGCCGAGCTAATCTGAAGACAGGAGCATCTTTCAGGTCTCTCATATGGATGGAGCAGCCCAAGCACTTGGACCATCCTTCATCACTTTTCTAGGCTATAATCATGGAGCTGGATCAGAAGTGGAGCAGTTGGGATAGCAACCAGCATTCATTTAGAATGCCGACACCACAGGCAGAGATTAGCCTACTATGCCTTGGTGTCATCCTCTGAATTTTCTTTTAAGTCAACGAGTCCCTTATATAAATGTTAGTCTATTGAAAACTGAATGTATACAATGAAAAAGTATAAAATAATTAGAAAGAAATTTGAGGAATATGCAGGGAGCAAAACAAAAGCAATAGAGATTTTCTGAAGAACGTAAAAATTTAAAAGACAAATGTAACTGGTCTCAAATTGAAAAAGTCAACAAAAATGGCAGTCTTACAGAATGAATCATAAATTCTGTGAAATCCAATGCCATGTCAGACAGTAAATAAATGATTAAATTTTTATCTGGAGATGAATATTTGACCTATTGGTTAGGACATTCTATGTCCTATATTGGAAGTTTGACTTGCGGTTCCAGGTCATGATTCCAGTTCAAGTCATTGGGATCGAGTTCTTGGCTCCCAGCTTCAACCTTTTCCTACCACCCTTACATCCTCTAACATCGGGTGTATTTGGAGAGTGAACCAGAGGTAAGAGAGCTCTCTCTCATTCTCACTCTATTTTTATTTTAAAAATCACCTAGAAAACGTATGGAATAATAACCAGGAAATATCAGAACAAAAAGAATTTCCTTGCTAGATGTGAAAGATTAAATTTATGTAAATTATGAAAGTGTATGATAATAGGACTATGAAAACTGATAGGACAGAATAATGGGCTCAGAAACACTTATATTTAAGGAATTATTACAAGAAGCAAGTATAGTTTAGTCAGCTGAAAAAGGTTAAATTTGATATATAATAACCACTGCTTGAGGGTGGCCCCTGCCACCCTTGTGGGAGACTCTTCTAGAATTCCAGACTCCTGGCTTTGGTCAAAATTGAGAACATTTTGTAAGTAAAATAATTATAATATGCACTACCTGACAAGGTTTAGGTTGTATAAAAAGTGGCAGTCCCTTAAAGCTATAAAAGAACTGGGGCAGGAATACATAGATGAAGCAGAGACAAGAGAAATTCAAACTGCAGGAGAAGAAAAAGAAGAATCCCCAAGAAAATTCCCAGGAAAAATTTAGCAGGGGCATGTGCTGTCGTGTAGTAGGTCAAACATCTGCTTGGGATCTTCACTGATTGGAATGCTGGTTGATATCTGCCTACTTCTCTTCTTATCCAACTGCTCACTAATATACCTGAAAAGCAACAGATGGTGGCTTCAAATATTCTTAAGTTCCTGCCAACCACATGGGACACCTGGATATAATTTCTGTGTCCTGTCTTTAGCCTGGCCCAACCCCAGTTGTGGCTTTTTTGGGAGGGAATTAGAAGATGAAAGACAACCCCCTCATCTCTCTTGGTCCAGGTTTACTACAAGCAAAAGGATATGCCATATGGCCTTGGTGTGCAGTGGACCACACCACCTAGGGTTGCGTGAGTGCTGAGTACTCTATGATGCTCACACCACAATGAAATCATCCAATAACTTCTCACAATGGAAACCTTTCAAGTGATACATAACAAAGGGATGATGCCAGTAACAGGAAAGAAGTACACATAAAATAATTCCAATAATCAAGACAGTCTTTCATCGGATGTTTCTTAAAATTTTCAGAAAGTTCTTTACTCCTTTATGTGGTTGCCTGTTAGCCACAGTACAAACTCTCTAGTATGTTTTCTCCTAGCCAATTCCATTTCAGAACAGTGAGGTATCTGGCATCCACATGTTTACAGAGAAGTTCACCCATTACATGCAGGATCATGGTCCAGCCCTCCTACCCACCCCCCAGGATAAACTTCTCTGTGCCTCAATCATTCCCAAAAGTACTTTCCTCCCACACAGAGGAATTAGGAAAACAGGGCAACATGGGGCACCACTGTTTCTAACCTCATCTCCTCCAGAGTTAGAGATGAAGAGATGGACCAGTCTCAACCTGACATATTCTGTGGGTGACTGTTAGTGTACACAAACACTTTCCAAGAACTGATTTTCACGTTTAAATCCAAAAATTGATATTCAAATGCATAGAGGTATATAACAAAAATCAAGTTAAAACTACAAAAAATTTTCATTCAAACAATTAAGAAAGATGAAGTACAAATGCTAAGAATTAGAAAGGAAATGCAATAAAGGGTGGTCTCCGGCAACATTGAGGGAAATGTTGATTAACTCTAAAAGGTTTATAGGCATTAAACATGAAATTTTACCTCCATGGAGTTTTTTTCTAATAGTTGAGCAAATGTTTATGGGTCAAGAATGTTAATTGCCTTGCTTGCTTTTAATAGTAATAAAATACATGCACATACCTAGAATTAATTATTATATAGCCATTGAATATTATTACTGTTCTTTATTAACTAGATAAGCATCAGAATCATCAGAGGAGCTTTCCAAAAATACTTATTCAGGGGTGGGCATTGTGTCACAGCTGATTAAGCTGCCTCTAGGATGCCTACATTCAATGTTAGAATGTCACGAGTCCTGACTATCCCATTTCTGATCCAGCTCCCTGCTAATACAACAGGGACATACGTATTCTCGACCTTAATCCCCAGAGCCTGATTCAGTGGTTCTGGCCTATGTCTGAGAATCTGAAGTTTCCCAAAATGTTCTACAAAATTCTTATGCAGAATCAGACTTGGAAGCTACCAACTAGATCAATGTTTCCTAACATGAACCTCCCACTTTACGCACTATAGGCTTTGTGGCTGACCCTGGACGCTGCCTTCAGATCTTACTGTATCACACTCCATGTTATCACAGAGTAATCTGTTTTTGCCTTTTGCTTTAATTCTACCCCAATACCTCCTTTGCCTTTTCTTCTGTTGCCTGTTATAAAGCAGAGTCTCCACATTGTCACTGTCTTCTAGGGCAGTGCCACTGGGCATTCGTGCCTTCAGCTTGATCTCTTCCTAATAAAAACAGCCTCTTCTTTAATACAACTGAATTCTCAAAGATGAGAATTTCTACTTTTAATTTTTTAAACCACATAATATACTTAAGATATTCATTTTCTTCATCTGTTCCCTTTAAACATTCAAATAATTCTCCAAATTTATTTTTGAATTGAAACACGAAGGGGTAAACCTTTCTTGGCTAAGATTAAAAGGTCCACCTAAAATATTCCAATCTAAGAGATTTCATAGCAGATAATAATTTATACCAGATGGATACAATTCTGTAGTGCTTTGACTGACTTTCCTTACTTTCTATGAAAAAGCAAATTCATTCTTCCAAAGTGAGTTTGTTTGTTCTGTGTGTCTTCCTCCACTTCTTCATAATAACCACAAAGAAACAGAACCCATGACTGACATAGGCACTGCGTAATGGTAAAACACAAAGATGACTTTTCTGATGAAGGAATAACTCTCAGATTTCAAAAATAAGAACAATGCTTTGTCTCCTGAATGAATATTCTTTCATCAGAGACACACACTTTCAGGTATAGGTAAAACACATGCAAGTGGGGCCCGGCGGCGTGGCCTAGCGGCTAAAGTCCTCGCCTTGGGAGCCCCGGGATCCCATATGGGCGCCGGTTCTAGTCCCGGCGGCTCCACTTCCCTTTCAACTCCCTGCTTGTGGCCTGGGAAAGCGGTCGAGGACGGCCCGGCGCTTTGGGGCCCTGCACCCGCGTGGGAGACCCGGAGGAGGTTCCTGGTTCCCGGCATCGGATTGGCGCGTGCCGGCCTGTTGCGGCTCACTTGGGGAGTGAGGCACCGGATGGAGGATCTTCCTCTCTGTCTCTCCTCCTCTCTGTATATCCAGCTTTCCAATAACAATAAAATCTTTAAAAAAAAAAAAAAAAAAAAAACACATGCAAGTGTTACATTCGCCTGCATCCTTCTGAGATTCCATAGGAGAGAAAAAGAGCAGAAAGCCTACCAAACAGAGCCAGAGGGTCACATTGCACAAAAAACTTTTTGCATAGGGCACCATGTCTGGGTAGTGAATACTTAAGTGGATTTGTTCTCCTAGATTGGAAATCTCGAAAGAAGAGGACAAGTTTATAAGGGGTATTAAAGGGTTAAAAATGAAACCACTTAATATATTCCTGATACATACAAGGAAGTCACTGCATACATTAAGTAAGTACATACAAGTACATACATACAAGTAAGATGGAAATACCAGACTGGTTTCATTTCTTGTGACAAATTCTGTCGAACCAACTGGATATAAACTTGACCCCTCTGAGAAATAACAGGATTCTGAAGTCTTCATAGATAAAATGCAGTGATATCATGTGCTTTAAGATGCTACAGAAAATAAAGGTGGATGTTGAGGGAAAATAAACAATTCAGTAGTATATGCCTAAAGACAATCATGCTTTGGCATGTTGAACAGAGCTGAAGTCAAGCAAACATAATCAACTAGTAAAATTAAGCTGCATCAGTCAGCCTTATATTAATTCACCAGAGACCTCATTTAGCAAACAGGGTGAGCACTAATTTCTCTTGTGAAAATCTCAACACTCCAAAGTGGGGATATTACCACAACAATCCTAGAACCTGTAGTAAGTTTCAGCCTTGTCACTTTATTTCAGTATTCACTTGAGACTTTTCATATAAGCAGAGGTATTTGTTATATAGCTAGAAGATGATCCACTGATTGCAAAGAATAAGTTGTCCCTCTTGGACCACTTACAGAGCAAATCAAATCACCTGTTTTCTATCAGCCAAGACACTGATAATGGTATCTTAAATGTTGGAACCTATATTTTCCCAATGTTGCTAACCAGCAAATCATGAATATACCTAATGGAGTTTTGATATCATTAAAGCCAGGTCAGTACTATCATAGGAATTCCATGAACCTCATTTTCTAAGTCAGTGGCTAGTAAGTGGAACTTGCTAAAACCCCCAATCTTCAAATTACTATCTTTATTTCCCCTCCACTCCAATTGTAACTAGAGGTCATTCTCATTAAAAAGCTTCTGGAGTCTTTGATAACTGTTAGGTTTATACTCACTGAGAGATCTTGGCCCTTTCCTGTGGCTGCATGCATGCCAGTCATCCAGCTGCTATCAATTAACATTCCATCAGTTTCTCTGTCAGTTTGGGTTAGGCTTGACTGAGTCACAGGTACAGTCTACTTGGCAATATTTTGACTTCACAATGTGTTCACTACAGAGCCAGAATCATTAATGAAATTTCACACAAGCAGAATCACTTATTGAGCATTTATTATGTGAAAGGCACTACAGTCCATAAATAGGATCTCATCCAATGGTGTATATCCTCATTTTCCTAATCAGTAATACTGGGTTAGACAAAACCTTTTTAGCCTTTGTTGAAGAAAATGGCATTAATGATAAAAAGAAAAAGTGAGGAGGGAAAAAAGTAGTTAATAAAGGGAAAGAAATACGGCAAAGGAAGAAAAGAGAACAGAGACAAGAAAGAAAAGAATTTCATGGGCAAATGAAAATAAAAATAGACTGATAAGAGAAAAATGCAATGTGAGAAAGGAAAACCCAAATACAATAAAAAGATGGAGAGAAGGAAGTAAATGGGAAAAATCAAAAATGAGAGAAAATAAGGTATGTACATTTGTCTTAATATTCTAAATGAAACAGCCAGAAACTTACTTCTGGAATAACATTTTTTAGAATATTGAAGTTTAAGGGCATATGGGGTGTGTGTGTATGGGTGTCTAATTGAAAGTTTGCAGAAACTAGAATTAAAAATAAATTTATTTTATCAAAAATTATCAAGAGTCATAAATATTGAAGTCTTCAAAAAGTGAAATAACTGCATGTATGTCAAAATTTTTGGCACCAAAATAAATTTATCATTTACCTCTGATTTTCCGTGAACAATTTTTTTTAAGATGTTTGAAAGTATGCAATTGCAGAGAAGGAGAGGAAAGAGAAGAGAGAGGGAAACAGAAAAAGAAGAGTGCTCCCATTCAATGCTCACCTCGAAAATGTCAGAAGCAGCTCCCAGGCCAAACAGAGAGGCAGGAATCAAATCAGGTCTCCCACTTGGCTCATGGGCATCCAGGACTTAAACTATCACCTCTGCTCCCAGGACCTGCATCAGCAGGAAGCTGGAGTTGAGAGCCAGATGCAGGAATCGAACGCAAGCACTCTGCTGTGTTATATGGACGAATTAACTGGCATCTTAACTAGGCCAAACTCACCATCTTCCATGAACTGTTGAAGTATTTTATGCAGATTATTGTGTCATGGAAGCTACAAATCATTAAATAGTGGTTGATACAGAAATAAAGTTGGGAATATCCGCATAGGTCCCAAGTCACCAGAAAGCATGAAGGGAAAGGCAAAATAACTGTTAAAGATAAAGGATTGCATTAGAAACATCAGTCAAGTGGCCGGCACAGTAGCTGATTGTTTTAAACCACCAACTGTAACACCAGCATCCTATGTGGGACCTGGTTGAGGGTCAGCTGTTCCACTCTTGATACAAGTTCCTTGCTAATGCATTGGGAGAACAGTGGGAAATGGCTCCAAGTGCTTGGACCCCTGGATCTCCACGTGGGAGATCCAGAGAAAGCTCCTGGCTTTGGCCCAGCTTTGGTGGTTGTAGCCATTTGGAAATTGAACCAGCAGAAAGAATTTGCTCTTCTCTCTCCCTTCCCTCTCTATGTAACCTTAGCTTTCAAATAAATGAACGATTTTTTAAAAATTCAGTCATTTGGTGGCTTACGGAAAAAAAGGCACAGAAGATAAACCACAGAGCCCCTGTCAGACAAGTCAGAATCCTCTCCCTCCCGCCCCCCAGATCTCTGAAAGCTGAAACACTTAGCATACAAAATACAGAGAAACAAACCTCATAGAGGTGACTGTCAAGCTTACCTACTTCAACCTTCTTCAGGTACAAGGAAACCAAAGCTGTTTTCTGAAATATCAAGCACAATCATACTTTTGAGTTGAAACACATACACACATCATTTCAAGCATTCCGATATTAGAAAGATCACTGGATATATCATGGAAGCAAACACAATTCTTTGTAGAGTAGCACCCCTTCAATTAGACCTAGATTTCAGCGAATAACTAAGATAAAATTCCAAGGTATGTGAGATATCGCTGGAAAATATCCCCAAGCTCATAAAGGAACAAAACACCATTAGCTAACTGTAGAAGAAGCAATACTCTAGAATTTCCCGCTGCAAAAACTGGCTGTTAGAACACCCAGCAACATAGTAAGCATAACGAAAGCCAGTTCCCTGCTCTTTTTTTTAGTTTGGTTAAGCAGGGCCAGCTGCTGGTGTTGGGTCACCTGTGAAGAATGAAGTCCCCACGCAGTTTCATGAGCTGACTGAGAGGAGAGGATTTGGAAGCCTGACCTTACCCCAGCAGAAGGCAAAGAACGCGGCTGTCAACCCGACACAGCGGAGCTCCATTGTCAAGGTGCCTCCAATCGGCCATCATCAGAACAACCCCGAACAGCTGCTCACCTACCAATTGCCATTGCTTTTCTAACCTCCACCTGCAGCTATCCTTTCCCTTAAGGTCTTTTCTTGTGGGCTTTTTGGGAAAGAAGGAGCCCATTTTGGATCCAGCGATGAATTCTGCCCTCAGGACTCGTGGCTTCTCGATACATCCTTGTACTTTGGCCAGGATTTCATGTTTGGCGAATCAGCTGCCCAGTGGCCAGCAGTGAAGGTCTCATTATTCGTCTGAGAACAGAACTGGTGGAGGAGCCCAGGACTTGGGGGCATATTCTCCCTGCGGCCTTGCTCTTGCCTATTTGTAGACAAAGTTCGCAGAGCTTGTAAACGCCTCCCCACTCCTTACACCACCCACCCCAACCCCCGGAGCTGCTCCTGGTGGCCTGACCTCACGACTGGGACTCCAAGGACGTCCCTGCTATCGCCGAGAGGGATCGTCCCATCTGCTCTGCGTGTCAGTTAGCGACAAATGCCTCATTCGTGCCAGGGGAAGATACTTGGTGGGAGAGTCGCCGGGCTTCCAGACTGGGTAAGTCAAGCCGGTGCACCCGGGAATGCTTTCTTGCTACTATTTGGGGTTTGTATAGTCGGGGCTCCTTGCCTTTTGGGTCAAGCACGGGTTGTTTGTTGTGGTACCGATAGATGAGACAGAAGATTTTGAGACTGTTACTCTAAATCCCCCTACGAGGAGAACTTGGTGTGAATATCTCGCTTCGTTGAATGTGGTCCTTCAATTTCCGTTCCGTCCAAAAGTCTGTTAGGTCTCCAAGAAAGGTGAGGGTGAAGTAAATTCTTGAGCTACTATGCTATCCTTAATCTAGAGACGTTCTGTCAGGGATCTTATAATTGGGATTAAGCGCATTGTGTGTAAGCTTTTGTGGTAGTAATTGATGAGGAATATTGATAAGGAAGAATCTAGGCTGATGGTTCGAAGGAAAAACAAAAACAAAAAACAAAACTTGGTTTATTTCAGATAGCGAAAGCCCGAAGACGCAGGTGATTAACATAACCCCTTAAGTGCTTTAAACCCCACCCCCCCAGCAGCTGTGTCTCTGGCAACTGACGCTCAAGGAGAATGCGTTAGGGGGCGCTGTCCATGTAAGAACGCTGGTGAGCAGGGGCCAGAGGTGGCCTGAGCTCTGGAAGCCAGTTGTGATATTCACAGAAGCCCCCTGCACAGATCATAGTGTGGACAGGAAAACGTGAGGATATGACAAAGTGTTTCTCTATTAAGGTGCCAACGAAACCAGGAATCAGAATGTTCAACTCCTTTACCTGATCTAAACTTGTGAATTAAGTGCTAAGTCTTTCCTGCAGGATTCAACTGACAAAAAAAGGTGGGGAGGGCTATTTCGAGTCGTTAGAACTGAGAAGTAATTTCAGTTGATAAATATTAAGGTTGAAGTTCATATAAAAAGCTGTTACAGAAAACTCCTTTGTTCTGTCTCATATATGCATGTGTTTTATGCTTATAGTAAGAATTCCTTAATTAACTTATAAATCTGTGAAATTATATTCATGTGACTTCAGTAAATCTCTGCATAGGTTTTGCCAAACTTTCCTTTGTGGTGAAGATTTTACGTAACTTGGAAAAGTCTTAACTGGGAGAACTGAGTCCTAGGGAATTAACACCAATTCTGAAATGTTTAGGTGATCACTTTAACTCTGATTAGATGTGGGCCACAGCTTTCCATGAGAACTCAGATTAAATGGATTATTTTACAATGAGCTAAGATCTTATTCTGACAAAATGGTTCAAAATTATGAACTCTTCAATTCTGAGCTGAGTCTTTTGATTTGCAATCAGATCCTGGAAACCGCCAAGGATGGGATTCTCAGTATAGAGTGGTAACAGCTGTAGAGGTTAACTTGGATGGTGTAAAATGAGCACCAAAGTCTGCCTGGATCAGGTTTCCTAACTTTGTTTCCAAATCTATCCGGTAACTCAAATTTTCTTCCTTGTAATGAAATTATCAATAAGCTACAAATGTCTTTGAGAACTGTTTTTTCAAGATCCAAACATTTTTAAATGTTTTTTATCAGCTTTGCTGTACATTTCTGAGTTTCTTGCCTGTGATCTGTGAGAGTTCTATAGAAGCACAGTGTTCCTAGCAAGATAAGGCTCACTTGACAGCTTGAGATGGCTCTCAAAAGTGATGGTAATTCTAATAATGGACTCCAGGTCAACATCACCTTAGCATCCTCTTTCTACCTCTGTTTTAACTGTGGTTGGAAGGGTTTCTGTCACCTACTCCTGATTGCTGTGTCGCTCTGCCTCCCCATCTCCCAACCCCACATGGTTCCAGATAACACCAGTCAAGACCAAATTCATCCTGGCAATGTGAAACAGTCTAACTATGGCATGACTAGTCGATACTGCTTTCAATAGAGATGGTGAGGGAGGAATATGGAAGTTGAGATGGAGTCACTGGTGCCAAATATAAGCGTGAGAGTTAATGAAAAATGATTTTTTAGGCATGATTATGTGGTGGATCACAATAGCCTATCAGAGCTTCAGTCTTTACTGAGAGCCACCATTTAGATATGGTGCTTTGAGTTCTCCTACTTTCTGCTATAATCTGTAAATTGCATGAATTCTGGGCTCAGAAGACCTGAGCTAGCTCTTTGACTTCTTGGTGATAAGAAAACAGGGATAAGGACAGAGTATATAAAAACAGATATCTGGACTTTGTCACTTAAGGCTGGTGTCTTAGAATAACAGCTATCTGGTGTGCTGCAGGTGGCAGAGTCCTTCAGAGTCCCCTACTCTCACTCTGAATCACTGGGTTGCCATTTGGGAGGTTATCCAGACCTTTCTGAGGTTCTGAGGAAGCTATGTATGAGCTATACCTGCTAGAATATACTGTTGAATGAACAGAAATAAGGACCAATGTCTCCTTGCATGGAAGAAGTTATACAGACTGGGAAACTAGAAAAGCAGTAGCTTTTCAGGAAACTTTGGAAGCAAGAGCATTGTTTCCAGGTATCTCTGTTCCAAGGCTAAAACATGCTCTTGCCCAAGCCTTATGCCTAAGAAGAAGCATAACATTTATAAGGCCTCTATCCTGCATTATTTTCCAACTGGATTATATGGGCAGAAACTTTAAACATGTAAGATAGCAGATAAACAAATGTCTGTACTCCCCTTAAAGGGAGAATCCAAGGAAGATGTACATCACCATGTCAAAATGTTCCCTTCCAAAAAGTCCCTGCTCTGCTTCTAGTCAGCAGGAAGCAGCTGACTGGAGTCGATGCTTCTATGTGCAGATATGGAATAGAAGCACTGACAGTGGGGAATTTGCAACCATGATGATGGCATCTTGCTGTGCCTTTTTGTATCTGGACCAACAAAAGTTGGCTGCTGGTGTTGTAAATCAGCCGTGAATAAATAGTGTGTGAGGCTTTAAGAGCCTACCGAAAAAATGACTTGAGAAGGTAAACTTCACACCCAGCTGAAGATAAATATTCAACCATCAGCTCCAAACAGCTGAGTTCCATTTTCAACAGGTCTCCACCTAGATCATCAGGGCAAGTCTGAAAATCTTAATTTTCTCAATTGATGGTGCTCAGTTTTCTAACCTCCACTTGGCAGCTATCCTTTAAGAATTCTTGATGGCTTGTCAGGAGAGAAAGAAAACCCTTTGAGTTTTAAAGTTTTCAAAAGAATTTTTTGAAAGGCATAGTGAGAGATGGAGAGGCAGCTCTTCCATTAACTGGTCCAGTACCCAAGTGGTAGTAACAGCAGGGACTGAACCAGGCTGAAGGTGGGAGACTTTAACTCCTTCTGGTTCTCCCCCATGGCTGGAAGTGGCCCAAGCACTTGTACTGTCCTTCCCTACTCCCCAAAATTGGATGGGAAGTGGAGCAGTTGAAGCTGTGCTCATATGGATGCCAGCATTGAAGACAACTGCTTAACTCACTACACCACAATGATGGACCATACAAGAGCGTGATTTGGACCCAGAGATCACTCCCCAAGAGTCTGAGTCTTGGAATAAGCCCTTTTCTCTTGTTCTTAACCTCTGGTGCATTTGCAGTCCTGTGACAAGGAGCTGATTATTTTGTTCAGTAGCAAATAGCTGTTTGATAGTTTAAAAATGCTGCAAACATGAGAAGGTGTTGGGAAGGTGTAAGTTCTCAAATCACTGGAAATTTTTTAAAACCATGCAAGTCATTTAGAAAAAAGTTAGAAATACAATAAGCTAGCAGACTAGAAGCAGCTGAAAAGAGGACAAAGGAATTGACTTGAATGCAACTCAAGATACAGAATTCAAAAGGTGAAATAAATCAAAAGTCAGAGCTTGGGTCAAGAAGTTCGAGCTACACCTAATCAGAATTGCAGACAGAGATAATGGAGAGAAGCAATTCTCCATAGTAATTACAGCTGAAGCTCTTCCAGACTAGGTTCAGATCGTGAACCTTTGGCCTCAGGAATCCCACACAGAGTAAATATGAGTATTATTAATCTTGCTCCATTGTAGTCAGAATGTAGAATGTCAAGTTAAAGAGGTTATCTTAAAAATAATCCCCCACTCCTTTCAAAAACAAAACACATCCAGTAAGAAACAGACAACTTTCTCAGGAATACCAACTAGATCAGAAGTTAGTTTCTCAATTCAAAACAAGGCAGTGAAATAATGTCTGCTGAAAGCACTTAAAGAAACCCACGAATTTGAATTCATACAAAGAAGTTACCTTTGAGTAGAGGAGAAAAAATGGCCGACCTGAGAGGACAGGCATAGAAAGGGAAGCGCTGAAAGTGAGACAGGGTGCGGCTGGAGAGAGATCTGCGGACCAAAGAACCGCAGGAAGGAGTGCCAGAAGCTCCCTGGACATCAAGCATCCAAGAAGAAACACATAACTCGGAAGAAATCCAGAGAAGGAACTCAGGAAACACAAAGACCCGGTTAAAACAAAGAAGTTACCTTTAAAGCAAAATTTAAAGTATCAAATATTTCTTCACTAAAAACTCAGAGCAAGCTGTCAAGAATAAATTACAGAAACAAGCTCTCAAACATATTGTAGGACCCGGCGGCGTGGCCTAGCGGCAAAAGTCCTCACATCGAACATGCCAGGATCCCATATAGGCGCTGGTTCTAATCCCAGCAACTCCACTTCCCATCCAGCTCCTTGCTTGTGGCCTGGGAAAGCAGTCCAGGATGGCCCAAAGCCTTGGAATCCTGCACCCGTGTGGGAGACCTGGAGGAAGTTCCTGGCTCCTGGCTTCAGATCGGCACAGCACCGGCCATTGCACTCACTTGGGGAGTGAATCATCGGATGAAAGATCTTCCTCTCTATATCTCCTCCTCTGTGTATATCTGACTTTGTAATAAAATAAATAAATCTTTAAAACAAAACATATTGTAAAAATCTAAACTCAATTACATGGATACATTTTAACAAGCAACAGTTACATAAACTTTTACATAGCAGTAACCTAAGCGTGTAGGGACCCACGTAGTGGTGTGGGAGATGAAGTTGTGTCTGCATTGCTGGCATTCCTTAGGAGACCCAGCAGAAGCCTCGCCCCTCCACTTCTGACCCAGCTTTCTGTTCATACACCTGGGAAAAAGGTGGAAGCCAGTGCGAGGGCTCCTGCCATCTGTGTGGGACCCTGATGGAGTTCCAGGAGCCTGCCTTTGCCTGACCGGTTTCGGCCGTTTTCATCAATCGGGAGTGGATGAAGGGTCTCTCTCCTACTCTCCCTATAGTTCTGCCTTCAAAATCTTTTTTTCTAATGTAACTTGTGAGATTAGTTTTTAAATGAGTTAAAAAATCTTTATATAAAATTGTACTACAGAAAGGTTTAAAGTAGAAGGGTAGAAAATCATGACAGGCAAATACTAATGAAAAAACGGTTACAACTGTACTCATGTAAATGGAAAGGGATGGTAGCTACAAGCTAGTCTTTTAAGGTTTCAATAAACTGGGCAGGGATAATGGTTCTAAATTTGCATGCAAAGAAGATATATTCAAATCTTAAATTGAAGCAGTACAAAGGAAATTGATAAATTCTGTCTCAGTTAAAGGTTTTATAGCTTGAGTAAACAAAAATAAGGCTACAGAAAACCTGAGCCCTGGAGCACACAGAATGTAGTTTTCCAGCTATTTGTAATATATTCCCTGCAAACACATGAGGAACATTTGAAAGGCAAGAGGAAATAAATGCAGTCAATGTTCCTAGGAAAACTAAGAGATGATTAGCATCTTCTGGGCCCCAATACTTCCCCTAAGTAGTAACTATTGAGTAGCGAATCTAAATAAGACTGAGGAAGAAACTATAGAATGTCAAGGTGGAGGAGCCTTGGATTCAACTGCTTTAATCCTCAACAGTGAAGGTGTTCACCACACCCCTCAAAAGCTTTCTTCTAGCTTTGTGAGGCTTTCTCTAAGATGAGGTGCTGTAGTGATCCCTGCGAGTCCCTCCAGCCCTCAGGTAGGTGGATATTCCTGCAAACCAATTTCACAGCAGCCATCCAGCTGTACTTCTGAGGTACCTAGGCATTATCTGAATCTGTGGACAGTGAAGGTCCCAGGATGGGTTGGGGTGGTGTTAGGAACCCCACCCTGGAGTGGGCCTTGGGTGCAACAGGGCAAGCTGCCGCTTAGGCTGCTGATGTTCCATTTACCAGTTCCTGTTTGAGCCCTGGCCACTCTGCTTCTGACCCAGCTTCCGAAGCATCCTGGAAGACAGCATTTGGGATGGTGTGAGTACCTGAGTCCCTGCCATCCCTGTGAGAGACCCAGGTGGCATTTCCTGGACTCTGACTTCAGGACTGGCTATTGGGACATTTGGAGTAAACCACTACATGGGAGAGTGAATGAGCAAAATTCCCTCTTCCTCCTCCCTCTCCTCCTCTGTTTATCGCTTTTTTCCCCCTCCCCCTTTTCTCCCTCCCTTTTTCCCCATCCCCTTTTCTGCATTTTCCCCTCCCCCTCCCACTTTTTTTCTTTAAACCCTTCACCCCTTCCCTTGTAAGCAAGATGAAAAATTTGAAGCAAAATTCTTTCCAGTAGTTGAAATCAGTGTTACTCTGACAGGCCATTATAAGAAGTTACAGCATAAATGGTGCAGGGCTTCTCAGGCTGCCCCTTGAGTTCTTACAACCAAGAAGTCCTTCAGCATGGGCTGGCAGAATACTCACATGTGTCTCCTATAAGACTTTGAACAAGTTGGAGCCAGTGTTGTGGCATAGTGAGTTAAGCTACCACCTGCAATGCACGCATCTCATGAGCGTCAGCTTGTGTCCTAGCTGCTGCACTTCCAATCCAGATTCCTGCTAATAGCCTGGAAAATATAAGTTCCCAGAACCCTGAACCCATGTTAGAGACCCTGATGAACCTTCTGGCTTTGACCTGGCCAAGCCATGGCCATTGCAGTCATCTGGGGAGTGAACCAGTAGACAAAAGATCTTTCTCTGTAACTCTGATTTCAAATAAATGCTTTTTTAAAAAATTGTCAATTCCATAATGTTGCAAATTGCTGTTGATGTTATATTGGGACTCTTAATTGACTGGGATGATATTCTACCAGCTCTAACTTCAGACCAGAAATGGTCTCCCCAGGAAACTGTTCAACCCATCCGGACAATAAGTAGCTGGACTCTATGCTTGGTATACGTTTGCAAGGAAAGAATTTTGATTGAATTTGAACTGTAATACTGCATCAAAGTGGAGGAATCCACCAGAGGGGAGGAGCGTTGGGAGGGGTGGGGGGATTCCCAGAGCCTATGAAACTGTCACATAATGCAAAATAATTAATAAAAAATTATTTGTTACATTGCATTATGTGACAGTTTCATAGGCTCTGGGATTCCCCCATCCCCTCCCCGTGCCCTCCCCCGATGGTGGATTCCTCCACCTTGTTGCAATATTATAGTTCAAATTAAATTGAGATTCTTTTGTTGCAAACACATACCAAGCATAGAGTCCAGCATCTTATTGTCCAGATAAATTGAACAGTTTCTTGGGGAGACCATCTCTGGTCTGAAGGCAGAGCTGGCAGAATATCACCCTGATCAATTACAAACCCCAGCACAACATCAACAATAATTTACAACATTATGGAATTAATTGACATGGTATTGAGTAATCAATACATTATAACAGTGCAAGTTCTTAACCACATCCTGTGACTATTTCATTGACCCTTCAATTTTTGTTTGTACACAGAACCAGCTGCTATACATCTTAAAGTGCCTATAGGGTACTATTCAGCTGTCTTGTGTCTGTTTTCATTTTAGTATTTAGCAGTTTATTGTGTTGACGCATAATTTTGCTGAACTTAGTAGATTTTAGGATAATCTAAACTGGCTTAAAAACTTACAAGGCCTTTGTCAACAGTTGAGGTGCAGAACAGTTTTAGGAGGGGTGTGCAGAGAAATGCTCCATCCCCTAGTGAGGAGTAACTAATCTTTGTGTCCTATCTAGTAAGGTATATGTGGATCCACGCTGATCGTTTCCTGTTTGGTTCTAAGCTTTCCTTGTATTCCTCTGACTATCCTATTTTTTTGGGAGCGGGGAGCTCCAGAGCAATCCTGATGGTCATTGCAAGCGAGGGTAGGGATCCAAAGTTGGAACTAAGTAAGGACCAGGAGAAGCTCCTCTCCCTAGTCCCGAAGGAAGTTTGCTGTTCTTCTATTTCTGCAGATCCCTCAGGGCTCCTGGCTGTTGTTCTGATGACCTTGGGTCCTGCAAGGAAGGATTTGGGCCTCTTCCATCTCATTTGGTAGATCCAGACGGGGCTGGGCGACTTCAGAGTTCTCTGCTTCCGAAGACACTCCAATTCCCCGTGTTCTCCTTGTCTGTTGGGATGTAGTCCTGGGTGCCCATACTGATAGTCCTTGGTGAGGATCCTAGTCTTCAGGGTTGGGATACAAGCCTCCTCCTGTCCACCTGGTCCACTCTGGGGTCCCCCCCCCTGTTCTGTGCATATGACCTCCTGTTAAGAGGTTGTCAGGATCGCTCCTGGTTAATAAATACTTTTTTAAAAGCCTAAAAAAATCATGAGGGAAATCAGCAAAAGCTGTTCACATTTTTGTCCTTCAGAGCAACTTTGTATCTTTTTAGCTTTTGTATAGTATTTAGTTCAAATTTATAATATCTTCATATGAATTTTCTTAATTTTGTATTTAACTTTCCATCCATGGAAAACAAAAATCTGGTGTTTACATATCCTGCCTCCTGCCATATACATACACTTGCCTACAATCTACAAGGGACACATCCCCAAGAGAGCTCATTAGGCATATGCAAGTATTCTGAAATCTGAAGTAATTCTGTATCGGAAACACTTCCAGTCTCAAGCGTTCGAAATAGAGGACACGCATTGTGCGTCTCATTGCTCAACCACAGTTTCCTAGCAACTGTTATAACTGTTCTCTCCAGTTCAAACTCAAGCATGCTGTACATGTAACTTTTCTTCCAGAATTGCCTCCTTGGTTGTCCCCAGCCTTTCCTGCAATCCTAAATCAGTTGCACTTTGTGCCTGCTCTTTAAAACTTCCCTTCCTAGACATCCTGGGAATTCTCTCCTTTCCCATTGTATTGCATTCCGTTCCTGTTTCCTGGCTCCTTAGACTTCCACTTTTTTTTCTTTCATGTTTTGGGAACACCCCAAAGAAGTTCCTTCCCCCACAAAAAAAGTAAAAAGTTTAAAGATATTGTATTATTCCTTTTGACAGACTGAGTATTGAAATATAAGCATCTACCATCAAAATTTTTAAAGATTTATTGTTTTTATTACAAAGTCAGATATACAGAGAGGAGGAGAGACAGAGAGGAAGATCTTCCATCCGATGATTCACTCCCCAAGTGAGCCACAACGGCCGGTGCTGCGCCAATCCGAAGCCGGGAACCAGGAACCTCTTCTGGGTCTCCCACGCAGGTGCAGGGTCCCAATGCTTTGGGCCGTCCTCGACTGCTTTCCCAGGCCACAAGCAAGGAGCTGGATGGGAAGTGGAGCTGCCGGGGTTAGAACTGGCGCCCATATGGGATCCCGGCGCGTGCAAGGCGAGGACTTTAGCTGCTAGGCCACGCTACTGGGCCCTACCATCAAAATTTTTAAAGCAGTGTTCCACTGTTTTAATTCTTTGTGTTGAAGTTGAGATTCTAAAGATTTATTTTTATTTGAAAGGCAGATTAACAAAGGGAGACGGATAGATCTGTCTTGCATTGGTGATTCATGCCTCAATTACCTGCAGTAGCCATGGCTGTTCCAGAGCAGAACCAAGAACTTCATCCAAGTATGGCATGTGAGTGGCACTTGGGCCATCATTCGCTGCTCTCCCAGATGCATTAGCACAGAACTGGATCAGAAGCAGAGCAGCTGGAACTTGAACCACCACTCCAATATAGGGTGCCATCATCATAAACGGTGGCTTAACCTGCCATGCAGCAATGCTAGCCTTGAAGCTGAGGTGTTTGTCCTTCTAGTTCTTGATTCTCTGTGACCTCTTTCCACATGAATGTCCGTATGAAAAGTTGACATCTTCCATGTCAGATAACAGGTAAATTTATTCCTATCAAAATGTCTCCATGTAACTTAGCCATTAAGACTGGTATTTTAGAAAATACTTAGTGTCAAGAAAATCAACATAGTGAAAGATAATATCCTAAGTTTTTTTTAAATACTGAAAAGTAATTCAAAATACTGAAAGTGACACTGCTAGATGATGAAATTTAAGTAGTTTCTCTTTTTAACAACTTCTATATTGAAAACATTTCTAAAACCTGTGCTTATTTTGACATTTGAGTTTGAAAAAAAGTTCTGTCAAAAATTCTTCTAAATCCAATTGTAAATATTATATTAGAAAAAAATGCATATAAATCTCTATAGATGCAGTTTCAAACTTGAAATATTTCAAGCATTTTATTTTTTTAGAAAATTTATTTGTTTGAAAGAGTTACAGAAAGTGGGACAGACAGATCTTCCGTCCACTGCTTTACTCCCCAAGTGGCTCCAACAGCCAAAGCTGGGTTGGTCTGAAGCAAGGAGTTTCTTCTAGTTCATTTATTCAGGACCCAAGCATGTGGGCCATCTTATGCTACTTTCCCAGGTGCATTATTGGGGGAGCTGAATCAGAAATGGAAAGCTGGGATTTACTTTGGTGCCCTAATGGGATGTTAGTACCACCGGGAACAGCTTTACTCACTGTGCCACTGTGCCAGCCCCCATGTTAATGTTTCCTAACACTGCACAAGTAAGCTTTCCGTGAGCAAGTATATATTACACCAATAACATTTTCCTAAACTTATCACATATTATTTGATCTCTCTAACCACACAGATTTCACTAATGTTTATGTATTTTTTTAAAAAAAAATGGGATTGGTCCACTTATCTCTAAATGTGTCAGCACATATATTACTCACTGGAGTAAATGTCTGAGCATTAATAAGTACAGATACCTGTATGAATAGACTGCTATCACGAAATATTACTGTATCATTTAATGTGGATGATACAACCTTACAACCATGTAAGTCCATTGGTCAGTCATTCCTATTCTTTCTGCTGTATCTGTCATATGTATTACACCTATATACATTATAAAGCTTTGAGACAATATTTTTAAGATTTGTTTGGAGAAATTAAGGGAAAATAGTTTCTATTTACCTGTTCTGATGCCCATTTCTTTCCTTCCTAAAATGCCAAACTTCCATCTGGTTATATTTCCTTTTGCCCTAAAGAGCTTTTTAAAGTTTTATTGCAACACAGCTACTCTTCCTTTGAAAGCAAAAGAAAGGAGAAAGATCTCTGTACGAGTTCACTCTGCAAAGACCTACAACAGGTGGGGTTGGCCCAGGCCAAAGCCAGGAGCCTGGTCTTCTGTCCCGTCCAGCAGGACAGTCAACGGGGGTCACAACCAACCTAGGAGAAAATGGGGGACAAGAGACACGAAGAAGTTGTCTGACCAAGCTGACCAACTTTCATTTTCACACACAAGGCTTTATAATCTGCAAAACAGGATCTATGGGTGAGGGGAAGGAGGAAGCAGGGTCTGGGATATGGTTTCACAGCTCTTTCTGGATAGCTATCTCTAAAAGCTCCTTATGCTCGCAAGAGGTGGGCATGGTTTCACAACTCTTTCTGGGTAGCTATTTCCCAAACCCCTTATGCTCTCAAGAGGATGCCGTCAGGTAGGGCATGAGCCAACATCCTGTCATGAGCACCAAGGGTGGTCAGAGCAGGGTGGGTTGCTAGATGACTTGTAAACCGCAGGGTGTCTTTTTTTTTTTTTTTTTAAATAAGAGCATACCAAGTTTTTTTTTTTTTTTTTTTTAAGATTTTATTATTATTGGAAAGCCGGATATACAGAGAGGAGGAGAGACAGAGAGGAAGATCTTCCATCCGATGTTTTACTCCCCAAGTGAGCCGCAACGGGCCGGTACGTGCTGATCCGAAGCCGGGAACCAGGAACCTCTTCCGGGTCTCCCACAAGGGTGCAGTGTCCCAAAGCTTTGGGCTGTCCTTGACTGCTTTCCCAGGCCACAAGCAGGGAGCTGGATGGGAAGTAGAGCTGCCGGGAATAGAACCGGCGCCCATATGGGATCCCGGCACATTCAAGGCGAGGACTTTTAGCCGCTAGGCCACGCCGCTGGGCCCCGCAGGGTGTCTTAAAACTTGGTTTCTCTTGCACTTTCCTAGCTGGTACTTTCCACTGACCTAAATCTATACTCAAAAATGGCTTCAGTATGGCTATAGTATACGGCTCCCAACAGTCTTCCATGTGGGTGGCTGGGATCCCATTGCTGGAGCCGTCTCCTGCTTCAGCCCAAGATGCACCTTAGCAGGAAGTTGGACTAGAAGCAGAGCAAACTCTGGGATCCCAGGTCAATGCCAACCTGCCAGGTGGCATGTCTTAAAGAGCTGTTGGTGACGAGTTGTCTGCTTGCTTTTCACTGACCTGAAATGTATTTATTTGATTTTATTTCTATACCATTTTTGTGAATATGGAAATTTGACATGGAGTTTTCTTTGTTTTTCTTCCTTCTTTAGGGATTATTGCTGACAAAACTAGAGTACCACTCAAATCATTGTTCCCCTGCATTTAAGGTGCCAGTTTTCTCCTGGTTGCTTTCTGATTTTCTTTTATTAACCTTAGTTTTCAGAAATTTGACTGTACTATCATCTGGAATTTCCTGAGATTTTTTAAAATATAATTTTATACTTTACACAAAAATATGCAAATTTTACCCACTATTCCTTGACTTTGTAAAAATCTAAGGAACTTAATGCGTGAGTCTCTGATCATAGCAATACACGATTCTGATGTTAATTTCATTTACTACAATGAGCATATTCGGTGCTTTTATAGATACAGTGCTATGAACACAATAGTAGTTCCCTCTCACTTCCCTTTTCCCCTTGTTTTTAATTTATGTTGTAGTGCCTTAGTAGATAAAGTATTCCACAGATTAAAAAAAAACAGTTCCATTGGAACATACCCAACAGCTGTAAGAAATAAATGACCATTTTATTCAAACAGCAAATTTTAGAACAATTACAGATTGGTAAACTACAGTATATGATTTTTTAGAAAGAATTGTTTATTTGTATTGGAAAGGCAGATTTGCAGAGAGGAGAGACGGATCATCCATCTGCTGGTTCATTTCTCAAATGGCCACAACAGACAGAGCTGAACCAATCTGAAGCCAGGAGCTAGGAACCTCTTTGTCTCTCACGTATGTGCAGGGTCCCAAGATCTTGATCTATCCTCTATTGCTTTCCCAGGCTATAAGCAGAGAACTGGATTAGAAGGGAAGCAATTAGGACACAAAATTGTGCCCATACAGAGTGCCTGTGCTTGCAGACAAAGCATTAGCCAATTGGCCCCTAGTACGTTACTGTGAACATTGGTTTGAAAAATAAGAATTGATCATTATTTCCAGCAATACTGACACAGGCATTTCTGTGTGTTTTTGTTTGTTTGGGTTGGGGTTTTTTTTTTTCTGATTTTTTTTTTTCTTTTTTACATTTCAGTGCCCTGTATAAGAGACGATGTGGTATTTTTCTGTGTCCAGCTTACTTTATTCAACCTGTAATCCTCCAGTTGTATCTACATTTTCTTTATCCATTCATTTGAAGACAGACACCTTGGTTGATTCCATACTGGGTTATTGTGCACAGTGTTGCTATAAACATGGTGATACAACATCTCTGAATTCATTCATTCCTTTTGGTGTGTGTATGTCCACAATTGGGACTGTTGGATTACATGGCAAATCTATATCCAGTGTCCTTAAGAAATCTCCACACTGCTTTCCAGTGGCTGCATTCCTCTATATTCCCAACAAGTGTCTAAGCATTCCCCTTCCTCTACAACCTCACTAGCATTCATTACTATCTAGTTTTTAGATACCATACTGAAAGGGTAAAGTGACATCTCGTAGTTTTGATTTGCATGTCTCTGATAGCTAGTAATGGTGACCATTTTTTTTCAAATATTTGGCCTTTTGAGTTTCTTTTGAGAACCATATTGAGGTCTTTTGCCCGCTTGTTCATTACATTTCTTGTTTTTCATTGAGTTTTGGGTTGCTGATGTAACTTGGATACTAATCCTTTGTCAGAAATGCAGCTTTCAAATACATTTCCCTTCTGTCCGAGGTCTCTTTACTGTGCAGAAACTTCTGAGGCTGGTATAATCCTAGGTGTCTAGTTTTGTTGTTGTCAACTGACCTTTGAGGGTTTTCTCTAAGAAGTCATCACCTACACCAATGTCTTAACGTAATTTCCCTACATTTTTCAGTAACTTCATAGTCTCAGGTCTTAAATTAGGTCTTGGATATATCTTGAGTGGATTTTTGATATGGCAGAGACAGGGGACATGTTCAATTTCCCACATAACTTATTAAAGAGATTGTCCTTTCTCCAATATGTGGTCTGGATAATTTCTCATTCTTGGGTCTGTGTACATGGATTAATTTCTGGTCTCTACTCCATCAATTTAAATAGATCTGTATGTCAATTTCTATGTCAATACATGTTTTAGTTATTATAGGTGTGTGCTATACTATGAAGTCAGTTCTGATATCGCAACGTCTCTGGCTTGAAACATGTGTAGGGCCGGGGACAATGGCTCAGTGGTTAAATCTTCCCGTTGCAAGCATTGGGATCCCATATAGGCACCAGTTTGTGTCCCAGCTGCTTCACTTCCCATCCAGCTCCCTGCTTGTGGCCTGGAAAAGCAGTAGAAGATGGCCTGGAGTCTTGAGAGCCTACACCTATACCTGGAAGAAGCTCCTGATGCCCAGCTTCAGATGGGCTTAGATCCAGCTGTTGTGGCCACTTAGGGAGTGAATCAGTGGACAGAAGATCTGTCTTTCCTCTCTATAAATCTGCTTTTCTAATAAAAATAAATACATCTTTAAAAAGAAATACACATGTAGATATGTAAATTGGTTTTTTTCTCAGAATTCTTTTGGCTATTAATATTTACTTATTTTATTGCAAAGTCAGATATACAGAGAGGAGGAGAGGCAGAAGAAGATCTCCCCTCCATGGATTTACTCCCAAAGTGGCTGCAACGGCCAGAGCTGAGCCAGTCTGAAGCCAGGAGCTCTTCCATTTCTCCCACACAGGTGCATGATCCCAATGCTTTGGGCCATCCTCAACTGCTCTCCCAGGACACAAGCAGAGAGCTGGATAGAAAGTGGGGCCACAAGGATTAGAACCAGTGCTGATATAGGATCCCGGTGTGTTTAATGTAGGACTTTAGTCTCTAAGCTATTGTGCCAGGCCCTATTCTGGTTCTTCTATGACTTCATATGAACTTTAGGATTGTTTTCTCTATGTGTATAAAGAATGACATTGGGCCAGTCCCTCAGCCCCCAGGCTGGAGACAGGATAGCCATGGAGATGAAGAACACCCCTTCTTGAGAGGAGTGTGTCTGCAGGTTTCAGCAGGGCCTGACGACACTGCAGAATGGGAGAAAAACCAATTTCGGAGCAAATTGGATCCAGCTTCATTCGGCATTACTACCATTTACTTGATAATGGCAGAACCCAGCTAGGTGCCATTTTGCTAGCTGCATCATACCTTACTTGGGAAGGACAGCAGCTCCAAGGGAAAGCTGCCGTTGCAGAGAAGTTGTCTAGCCTTCCCTTACAGGAAATCCAGCACAGCATCCTGGTGCAGAACCATGAGCCCAGCCCAGACAGCTGCATCTTCAGCATGGTTGTGGGTCAGCTCAAGGCTGATGAAGACCCTGTTAGGGGGTTCCACCAGGTGTTCTACTGAAGAACATCAGTGATGCTTGGGTTTGCACCCATGACATTCAGGTTTTTCCATCACAACCTTGGCTGAAATCCTCCCACTCAGGCACTCAATGCTGTTTCCTCCACCCTCCTCTTCCTGATACTATTCACACTCCTGCAGATGCTCCAAATATCATACACAAATGAGCAGGGTCGCGGAGGGAATGGGCACAGTGCACTTCTGCCACCAGGGTATTCTGCATGATATTTGGACTCGACTAATCACATCTGACAAAAGTTTGTGTTGTACCAGCTCATGCCTTGGAAAGACTTAAATAACGTAAAAGGTTGTCCTTTTTTGTTTTTAATCTACTGACAAGTTGCTGTAGTAACCCAAAGAGGTAAAGGAGAAAGGAGCTGCCTCACCACCCAGATTTTGATTTGTTCAGATCATGATACAATGAAACCACAAAATCGTCTTAAAGAACAACATTGATATTTTCATAGGGATTGTACTGAATTTGTAGATTATCTTAGGTAGTATAGATATTTTGATAATGTTTCTTCTCCATGAGGAGGGGCTATCTCCATTTTTTATGTCCTTGATTTATTTCATCAGTGCTCTATAATATTCATTATAGGAATCTTTCACTTTGGTTAAATTTTTCCTAAATATATTTTTGTTGGTATTGTACATGACATTTTTCTTCTAGTGAGTCCATCATTAGTATATCAAAAGCTATGTTTTTGTGTTTATTTTGTAACCTAAAACTTAATGTGGTTATGAGTTCTAACTTGTTGGTGGAGTGTTTAGGTTTTGCCAGGTATGTCATCTGCAAGACAGATATTTTGGCTTCCTTCTTTAGAATTTTGACTCCCTGTATTTTTCTTCCCTAATTGATCTTGCTAAAACTTGCAGTATTATATTAAGAGTGGCAAATGCCAATGTCCTTGAATTTGTCCACATCTGAGAGGAAATACTTTCAACCTTTCCCCCATTCAGTGTGACTTTAACTGTTGGTTCATCAGATGTAGCCTTTATAAATTTAAAGTATATTTCTGTTTCTATTTAAGGTGAACAAATTTCATATGTTTCACAGTACAGATTTATGGGGCATAATGATACCGCCTGCACGGCCACTTTCCCTTCTTCTTCTATATACACTTTCAATTCACTTTATAATTACAGACTTAATGATCCATTAAGTAACGAATTCAACAAATAGCAAACAGAAAAAAATTGTTCAAGAGTATAGACAAGGGCTGTAATAAAAAATCTCAATGTCTGTTCCTCCCATGTAGATGACTTTTTGAGTGCTCTGTGTCTGTTAGTTACCGCAAATCAGGGAGAGTATTTCTGTTGGACTGTCTGACTTCACAAAGTATGCTGCCTTCCAGTTGCATTCATTTTGTTGCAAAAGGATTGTATTTTTAAAAAAATTATTGGAAAGTCAGATATACAGAGAGGAAGATCCTCCATCTGCTGATTGTCTCTCCAAGCAGCCACAATGGCCAGAGCTGAGCCAATCCAAACTCAGGAGCCTGGAGCCTCCTCTGGGTCTTCTATGCAGGTGCAGGGTCCCAAGCCATTGGACTGTCCTCAATGGCTTTCCCAGGCCACAAGCAGGGAGCTAGATAGGAAGCAGGGCCAGTGGAATTAGAACCAGTGTGCATCTGGGAACCCAGAGTGTGCAAGATGAGGACTTTAGCCACTAGGCTACCACACCAGAGTCTGGATTGTATTTTTTTTAGTAATATTGCATAGTTTTGATATACCACAATTTCTTTAGCCAGTGCAATGGATATAAGGGTCGATTCCATGTCTTAGCTATGGTGAATTGAGCTGCCATAAACATACAAGTTACTCTCTCATAAGTTGATTTCATTTCATTAGGGTAAATTCCCAGGAGTGGATCAAATAGAACATACATTTCCAGACTTCTGAGAAGTCACTATACCATCTTCCATAATGGTGGTTCTAGTTTACATTCCCACCAACAGTATATTAGGGTACGTGTGCCCCCATATAGGTGTTAATATTCATTGTTTTCTGAATTCTTTTTTTAAAAGATTTATTTTTATTGCAAAGTAAGATATACAGAGAGGAGGAGAGACAAAGAAGATCTTCTGTCCACTGATTCACTCCCCAAGTGACCTCAATGGTCAGAGCTGAGCCAATCTGAAGCCAGGAGCCAGGAGCCTCTTCTGGGTCTCCCACATGAGTGCAGGGTCCCAAGGCTTTGGGCCAGCCTCAGGCCACAAGCAGGGAGCTGGGTAGGAAGTGGAGCTGCTGGGATTAGAACCGGCACCTATAGAACCGGCATTCAAGGCGAGGACTTTAGACCCTAGGCCACTACACCGGGTCCTGTTTTCTGAATTCTGTATGACAGTCATTCTAAGCAAAGTGACCTGAAACCTGATTGTGGTTTTTGTTTGCATTTTTCTGGTACCTAAAATCCTGAGCATTTTTTCGTATCTGTCAGCCATTAGAATTTCATCCTTTGGAAGATTCCAATTCATGTCCTTTACCTTTTCTCGACTGGATTATTTGTTTTGGTGAAGTTTCTGAAGCTGCTTATAGATTGTTGATATTGATAATCTAGTCATTGCATAATTGAAAAATTTCTGCCATTCAGTCAGTTGCCTCTTCACTTTCAGGTTTCCTTCGCAGTACAGAAACTTAGCTTGATACAATCCCATTTGTTTTTGCTTTAATTGCCTGTGCTTCTAGGATCTTTCCAGAGAAATCTTTGCCTTTGTCAGTGTCTTGTAGAGCTTCCCACAGGTTTTCTCCCAGTAATTTGATTGCATCAGGTCATACATGTATCTTTGATCCCTTTTCAGTCACTTTTGGTGTAAGGCATAGGGGTCATATTTCATACTTATGGATAAATATGTATGATTTTTCCAGCACTGTTTGTGGAACAGACCATCCACTTGCCAGGAATTGACTTTAAATGCTGATTTGTCAAAGATTCATTGGTTGTACATGCATATGTTGATTTCTGGTGTTTCTGTTCGATTGGTCTGCGTGTCTGCGTGCCAGTGCCAGGCTGTTGTGATGATTACTGTCTGCAGCATGTCCTCGATCTGGTATTGCGATGCCTCTACTTTGTTTTGGCTTAAGATTGCTCTATTCAGATTCTTTTACGTTTCCGTTTGAATTTTAGCATCGTTTTTCTGGATCTGAGAACATTGCTGGTATTTTTAGGATCACATTGAATTGGTAAATTTCTTGGTAGTGTGTACATTTTGATAACTTTACAGTCCATGAGCATGGCAGAGTGTTCCATTCTTTCGTGTCTTCAATGTTTTGCATTTTTACTGTAGAGATCTTTAATGTCCTCGGTTAGAATTATTCCATGGTATTTAAGTTTTTTGTGGCTATTGTGAATGGTGATGATCTTACAAGTTCTTTCCCTGGCATGGCAGTGTCTGTGTATACAAAAACTATAGATCTTTCTGTAATATTGCATTCTGTAATTTTATCAAACTGTATTTTTATTAAGCATATTTTAATTTTTCATCTCTAACATTTGCACTTATTTTCTCTTCAATATCAGCCTCCTGGGGAAAAAAAATTCACCCATATTATGTGTGGATTGATTCAACTCACACATTTGCTTCTCATTGTTTTTGAAGAACCTTATTCTTTTAATTCATTTTCAGGCACTTTATTAGTCTCCTCATCTTCACATTCCATTATGGAATGATGCCGGAATCCATTAGGGGAGTCATATTGTCTTTCTTGTACATGTTTTTCACTGTTTAGTTTTAGACATTTACAGAACCACTTGTTGGTTTTCTCCTCTGATGGCTTTTGTCATTGAAATATGGCTCTGTGGCTTAGCGGAGTGTCTGCTCCTTCAGTGAATATTCAGAGGTGTGCACTTTGACAGGCCAGGGCACTCTAGTGATGCTCAGGTGTAGTGTAGGGGTCCAAGATGTCCTCTGTCAGGAGGTAGGTGGGTATGTGATCATTGTGATCAGTGCTGCAAGAGAGCCCACAGTGAGAACATAGCCTATCTGTGCAGTCACATAAGAACAAGACCAAGGATCTGACTTATGGCCTCAGCGTGCCACAGAACCTTCTGGAATGACCCATTCCAGGCCCTCAGAGCTATAAGCCTCGGAGGAGAAAAATGCACCGCTTGTCCAGAGACCCAGCTATACTCCACGCCCTTTCATGTGGTCATAGAATGCCCACAGTTACAGCACGTGGAGATCCTGCAGTCACAGGGAGTCACCCTGCAAGTCTATGGGTTGACAGATTTGTCCCTCAGACAAAATCCCCTAATCGCATTTGTGAGAGCTGTGACAACTTGCATGTGCCATAAGATGGTGCTTCTTCTCTGTTATTTGCCAGAGGCACTTTGATGGGAGTGGAGACTGGAAAACTGACAATGTGCTCTTGATTCGTGGGTTTAAGTTGGCACCTTTCCTCCTCCCTTAGTGCTCCAGGCCAGCCCATAGATTCTCACTCAGGCAGTATCACTGGTGCCAGGGGTGCTGCAGTCTCCTGATGCTCCTTCTGATACAGGTGGAAGTGAGTCAGGTGAGCATTGCCCAACTCAGTGCTGAGTATGGTGCTCCCCTAAAGTGAGGACTGCAGAGAAATCAAGGCAGCATTCCTGGTCCAGGCCTGAAAGTTGCTTGAACCCATCAGCACCTAAGCCAAAGTAAAAGTCGGAAGCTTGCTGTGGAATGCTTTCTCAGCTAGAACCGTGAATGGCAGAACACGGAGAGCTGTTTCTTAACATGTGGTATGATGGCAATTCAATTCACTTCTCTTCTTCCAGGAAGTTTTCTTTTTTCATTGATGAAGTGAAAAAACATCCATCAATCAAGCCCCTGGAAAAGTGGTCCTGCCTTTGCTCTCTTCCTATCCCAGAACAGCTAAAGATAGCATAGTTACACCCTGCGCGGCCCTCTTGACTGGGAAGTTGTAGGTTGTCCAGCTTTCCTTGTATCATTCTCACGGGGGTACTGGTTAGAAAAATCAAAGAATGTTGCTTCTAGACAGTTTGTTGGCAATTTTTATAATGAAGGTATGTTGAATCTTACCGTAACTTCTATGCTTCAATTAAAATCACAATGTGGTTTTTGCTGTTAATTCTGTTATGATTTTTGATGTTGATTAATGGGAAGTGTTGTACTACTCTTGCATCTCTCAGATAAATCTCACTTGATTGTGATGTATGATCTTTTTTATATAGTTTTGAATTGTTTGCTAATATATTGTTGACTATTTGCATATATATACATGAAGGATATAAGTCTGTACTTTTTTGTTTTGTGACTGTAACATCACAGTGATACTAATTTCAAAGTTTAGCAGAGTTCCATATCCCATTCCATATCTGGAATATTTTGAAAGTATTGGAGTTAGTTTCTCTTTAAATGTTTTATGGGGTTCAGTAGTAAAGCCATCAGATGGCTTTTGGGTTTTTCCTTCAAGGAAGACTTTCACTGAATCAGTCTCACTGTTATGGATCTATGTAGATTTTCTGTATCTTCTAGATTTTTCTTGGTAGGCTACATCTATCCAGAAATTTATCCATTCCTTCTAAATATTCTGGCTTGTTCACATGAAGTTTTTCATAGTAGTTTCTTATGCTTCTTTGTGTTTCAGTGATGCCAGTTATAATGTCTCCCTTTTATTTCTGTTTCATTTTCATATTCTATCTAAAGGTTCTGTTTTTTTTCAAACAGCTTTTTTTCCTTTATCTTTTTTAAAATTTCAATTCTACTTTTGCCCTGATTTTATTTCTCACTTTCTGCTGCTTTGGGGATTTGCTTTATTCTTAGTTCAAGATACATAATTGTTTCACTTATTTGAGACTTCTTAGAGATAAATTATAATGCTATAAACTTAACTCGTTCTACTGTTTCTGCTATTTCTCACAGGTCTTGACATTGTGTTTTTATTTCTATTTCAAGAAGGCTTTTGATTTCATTTTTAATTTCTACAGCAACTGATCATTCAGAATCTTGTTTTCCATGTTTGACTGTTCTATTCTTGACATAGTTATTCCTCCGTGGTCTAAGAAGATGCATGGTCAGATTTCAGTCTTTTTTAATGTACAGAGACTTTATGGCCTAATCATGTTTTGATGAGAAGAATATCCTGTTTTAGGGTGAAATGTCTTATAAAAGTTGATTAGGTCCATAACATGGTTCAACTTCAATGTATCTGATTTTTCTGAGTTGTCTGTCCATTGAGGAAAATGTGTATTGAAGTCACTCACTATTGTGCTGGAGACTGTATTACTGTCTATCATTTGTACATACCTGGATCAAACTTCATAAACTTTGGGCCCGGCACGGTGGCCTAGTGGCTCAAGTCCTCACCCTGAACGCACCGGGGTCCCATATGGGTGCCAGTTCTGATCCCGGCAGCACCAGTTCCTATCCAGCTCCCTGACTGTGGCCTAGGAGGGCAGTCGAGGATGGCCCAAAGCCTTGGGACCCTGCACCCGTGTGGGAGATCTGGAGGAGATTCCTGGCTCCTGGCTTCGGATTGGTGCAGCGCCGGCAATTGTGGTCACTTGGGGGGGTGAATCATTGGACGGAAGACCTTCCTCTCTGTCTCTCATCCTCTATGTATATCTGACTTTCCAATAAAAATAAATCTTATTTAAAAACTTCATAAACTTTGCTTTAATTTAAAGACTGTTCTTTGTGATAAAGTAAAACATGTCCTCCTTTGTGGTTTCTATTTGCCTGGTTTATCTCTTTACAGTTCTTTCCCTTCAAACTGTATATATCATTCTTTGTTTTTCTTTTTTCAAGCTTTATTTAAAAGAAAATTATTTTATTCTGGGATTTTCTTCTTTCTAATCCCTTCCCCAAATCCCCACCCCTCCCACTGATTTCCCCAATATGTACAAAAGTACAGTCCTTCACAATCAGCCATAAGACCATCATTCTGCTGTTTAAGTGTATTCTGATATTGTAGGCATGGACATTCGCAGAAAGTCCAGCATCCTATTATCAAGATGCATTCAACAGCTCCATTGGAGTACATCTTGTTTGCTAATTTTTTGTTACTTTCCTTTTTATTCACTTAAGATCTTTTTTTTTACATTTTTTATTATTTTTATGATACAGTTCTATAGGCCCAGGGATTTCCCTTACTCCCTCCCCAAATCCCTTCCTCCCTTCCCAATGATTTCCTCTATATTGTTACAATAGTATAGTTCTTCATAAACAGTTATAAATGCATCATTGCAGGCATGTACAATGGCAGAGAGTCCAGCATCCTATTGTCAAGATATAATGAACAATTTCATTGTAAGTCCATTGTTGTCTGGAAGTAGAAATGCATACTACATTGTATCCTCACATCTGGATGTTAGTCTCCATTTCACAGCTACTGTACATCCCCTTAAACGAAGTCATGATATATAATCGACAATAGAAAAAAATAGATATTTACAATGCCATGAAGTTAAATGACATGTTACTGGATATGACAGTCTCCATTACACAGCTACTATACATCCCCTTAAATGGAAAAGCCATAAAATAAAATCACCATCAGGGAGAAAAGAAATTAACAATACCAAGAAGTTAAATAACATGCTACTAAATGACTAATGTGTAGCTGTGAAAAGAAAATCAAGAACCTTCTTGAAGAAAATGATGCTACTGTATGATCTAGGAGTCATTGAATGATTTAATCAGAAGAAAGTGTTTTGAAGAGATGAAACCAACAGAAAACAACAAAACCCAGGCGATACAGTTTCTGCTGATTTTTGTTGAAGTGTGTCTCTTCTAGACAATAAATAGATGAGTTTTGTTTTTTTAATCCAGTCTACTAATCTATGACATTTGATTGAGCTTAAGCCATTTACATTCAGAGTTTAATATGTATGGATGGTACTTTGATCCTGTCATTTTAGCAATGGGTTGTTCATTGGTTTAGTCTTCTGTTGTCATTTCCACTGGGCTGTTCTTCCCATTTGCCTTTGGTTTTGTTTGGTACTATTCCTCTTCTCTGTCAAGAGAACATCTTGAAGTATCCTTTGTAGTGCAGGTTTGGAAGAGGCAAATTCTTGTAACTTTACTGTGGAAGAATATTTCATTTTCAAAGAGAAAAGAAAGCTTTGCTGGATATGCTATCTTAGGCTGACAATTTTTATCTTTTAGAATCTGAAATATGTCACTCCATTCTCTTCTTGCCTGTAGAGTTTCCTGTGAGAGGTCTCCTGTGAGTTCAATTGGCATTCTTTTATATGTCAACTGATTTTTTTTCATGTGCACATTTAAGAATCTTTTCCTTATGTTCAGTTGAAGAGAGCCTGATTATCATGTGTCTTGGTGAGGATTGCTTTTGATCAAGCCTGTTGGGAGTTCTGTGCCCCTCCTGGATCTTGTTTCCCAATTCTTCCTCCAGATTAATGAAATAATAAAGGAAAATTTCCCTAAATACATTTGCAAACTCAGCTTCTCTTTCTGCACCTTCTGGGACCCTCATAGCTCTTCTATTTGGCCTCTTAATAGTGTCTTTCAATTCTTGAATACTTTTTTTGGCCTGATCCAGCTCTGCTTCCAGCTTTTTGTTTGCTTCCCCCTGGTGACAGGAAATATCTTCCAGTTCTGAGATTCTTTCTTCTGCTTGCTTCATTCTATTTTGGAGACTCTCCACTGTACTTTTAATGTGCTCTACTGTGTTCTTAATTTCTGATATATCTGCCTTGATTTGCTTTATTGCTTCCTTAAATTCTTTGAACTCTTGTATGTGCTTCTCATTGTTGATCAGAAGCTTTAAAATGAGTTTTATGAATTCAGTGTGCCCCATTTTCTCTGTCTTCCTCAGTGAACTCAGGTTGGCAAAGGGTTTTGCTCCTTTGCAGGGGAGTGTTCAGTAATATTCATTGTGCCTCTGTCTCCTCTTTTGCTCTTGGTCATTGTGCTTCTGGTTAGCAGAGTCTTCTTCTTGGGGCAGGCTTCTAAGCTGTGCCACCCACAGGTATACTGTTTGATTTTACTTATTGCAGTTGGTACACAACTCTTCGCTTGCAGCCACTTGTCCAATCCCTCCAGCGAGTTCCAGGTCTGGGTTCTTATGTCAGATTTCCACCTTGGCCTCTACAGCCCCAACTCTTGGCTCACCATGATCCATCTCCTGTGATACCATGCTGAGGCTGCACTGTTGTCTGTAGAATTTTCTCCCACTTCCGGTTGGAGCAGATTCCAGGATTAGAGACACCAGGTGTCCAGTATAATTAGGTTGTTGGTGGTGCTGATGTTGTCGAAACCTGTTGGATGTTAGGTCTGGATGCCACACGGATCTATTTTGGCTGGTATGGTTGCCACACTCGGTATTATTTTCCTGCAGGACCAGTGCAATCCATGGAACTCAGCTAGTTCTCGCGAGCTCAGTACATGAGCACAGTTCACTGTTGTCTCCTGCAGTCCCAAGGCTATTGCTACAGTGTACAAAATGGCACCTGACATACCATTACTTCAGTTCTTGATCTGCTGGCCGTCAGTTCTGACGGCTACCCAGACCTGTCTTGGGTGGAACCTATAGACTGCCACATTGCTGCAGTTCACTGAGTCAGAAATGAGTTCACTCCCAGCTCAGCGTATGCTCAGTCCTTTCTCTTGCCCTTTCCTCCTTATGCAAAATGGCATCCAATTTAGCTCTAGGGGGCTGACTGGGCTGTGAAATCCACCCTGTTCTTGCACTGCCCATCTGAGATTTGCTGCTCTGCTCCTGGTCAAATCAAATGGACCAGCAGGACGGACAGTTCTTTGTCTGGGTTCACCTCCCAAGCTCACAGTGAAAGTCCCTTCCCACCTGATTGCTGGTGGAGTTTCGGCTGCTGGTGGAGTTCAGGCTGCTGTTGGAGTTCAGACGGCCATTAGCTGAATGCTGCTGGAGTATCAGTCACTGCAACACCACACTGTTGTGTCGGCTGTTTTCCTGTGTCTGTCAGTGTCCAGGTACCCCTCTGCTGCTGTTCTGTCCTTTGCAATTTCCTGAAATATGTCCTCTGCTTCATTCTGATTAAATGTTTTTTGTCCATTTAAACATGTCCTCACCCTATTCCGCCATCTTGATTCTCTCCAAACTATATATCATTATTTGTGAAGTGAGTTTTCTTTTTTTAACTCTTTAAAATTATCATTTTATGATACAGTTCCATAGGCCTGGGATTTCCCTCATCCCTGCCTCAAGTTACTTCTCCCCTCTCTGCAACTGAGTTCCACTATATTATTGCTATAGTATTGTTCTTCATACACAGTCATATATCAATCATTAAGGCATGGACAATGGCAGACAGCCCAGCATTCTATTGCAAGATACAGTTAAATTTCATTGGGAGTCCATCATTGTCTGGGAGTAGACATGCATACCACATTGTATCCTTACATGTGCATATGATAGTCTAAATTAGTTATATCCCCTTAAATGAAAAACCACTAAAAAGAATCAATAGGAAGAAAGAAAAGAAATTAACAATATCACAAAATTAAATAACATGCTACTGAATAACTAATGTGTCACTGAAGAAGTGAAAATCAAGAACGTTCTTGAAGAAAATGATGCTACTGTATGATCTAGGAGTCAGTGAAGACTTAAATGAGGAAGAAAGTATTTTGAACAGATAAAACTAAAAAAATCAAAATGGGATAGTTTCCACTGATCTTGGTGAAATGTGTCTACTGTAGGCAACAAATAGACAGACGTTGTTTTCTTAATCCAGCCTATTCATCTATGACATTTGATTGAGTTGTGCTATTTACATTCAGGGTTAATATGAATGGGTGGTAATTTGATTGTCATTTTAGCAATGGGTTGTTCATTGGTTTAATCTTCTGTTATTTCACTAGGATATTCTTCACATTTGCCTTTGGTTTTTAGGTGCTATTCCTTTTCTCTGTCAAGAGAACATCTTTAAGTATCCTTTGTAGGGCAGGGTTGGAAGAGGCATATTCTTTTAACTTCTTTACTGTGGAGGAATTTTATTTCATTTTCAAAGACAAAGGAAAGTTTTGATGGGTACATTACCCTGGCCTAACATTGTTTTGCTTTTAGAATCTGAAATATGTCACTCCATTCTATTCTTGCCTGTGGAATTTCTAATGAGAGATCTCTTGTGAGTTTAGTTGGCATTCCTTTACATATCAGTTGATTTTTTATTTTCACGTGCACATTTAAGGATCTTCTCCTTATGTTCAATTGAAGAGAGCCTGATTATCATGTGTCTTGGTGAAGATCACTTTTGGTCAAGCCTGTTAGGGGTTCTGTGCCCCTCCTGGATCTTGTTTCCCAGTTCTTTCTCCAGATTAGGGAAATTTTCCCTTATTTCATCAAATACGTTTGTAAACCTAGCTTTTCTTTCTGCACCTTCTATGACTCCCATGACTCTTATTTTGGCCTTTTAATAGTCTTTCAATTCTTGAATACTTTTTTTTTTAAAGCCTGATCCAGCTCTGCTTCCAGCTTTTTGTTGGTTTCCTCCTGGTGACAGGAAATCTCTTCTGATTTTGAAATTCTTTCTTCTGCCTCCTTCATTCTATTTTGGAGACTCTCCACTGTGCTTTCAATTTGCTCCCCTGTATTCTTCATTTCTGATATATCAGCTTCCATTTGATTCATTTCCACTGTGACATATTCCTTGAATTCCTTGAACGCCTGCTTTGTGTGCTTCTCTTTGTTAAGGAGCTTTATAATAAGTGTTTTGAATTCTGTGTCCCCCATCTTCTCAATGTCTTCCTCGGTGAACTCTGAGGTTGGCAAAGGGTTTTGCTCCTTTGCAGGGGAGTGTTCAGTAATATTCATTGTGCCTCTGTCTCCTCTTTTGCTCTTGGTCATTGTACTTCTGGTTAGCAGAGTCTTCTCCTTGGGGCAGGCTTCTAAGCTCTGTCACCCACAGGTCTACAGTTTGATTTTACTTATTGCAGTTGGTCCCTGGCTCTTTGTTTGCAGGCACTTGTGCCACTCCCTCCAGTGAATTTCAAGTCTGGGTTCCTATGTTGGATTTCCACCATGGTTTCCATAGCCCCAGCTCCTGGCTCACCATAATCCACCTCCTGTGATGCCATGCTGAGGCTGCACAGTTGTCTGTACAACCTTTCTCCCACTTCTGGTTGGAGCAGATTCCAGGATTAGAGAGACACCAGGTGTCCTATATAGCTAGGTTGTTGGTGATGCTAATCTTGTTGGAACCTGTTGGCCATTAGGTCTGAGGGCCATATGGACCTATTTTGACCAGCACAATGCCACAGTCAGTATTATTTTCCCTGTTTGATTAGTGCAATGCACTGAGCTTAGTGAGTTCACTCCCAGTTCAGCGCATGTGCAGCTCATTATTGTCCCCTACAGTCTTACATTCTTTGCCACACTATACAAAATGGCACGTGATGTTCCATTACTAGATTTCTTAATCTGCTGGTCATCAGGTCTGGGGGCTACTCAGACCTATCTTGGGTAGAACCTGTCAGATGCCACATTGTTGCAGTTCACTGAGCCAGAAATGAGTTCACTCCCAGCTCAGTGCGTGTGCAGTCCTGCCCCATAGCTTTCTCCTCCTTAGGCAAAATGCCACCTGATTGGGTTCTAGAGGGCAGAGTGGGCTGTGGAGTTTACCCTGTTCCCGCACCATCCTTCTGGGACCTGCCGCTATGTTTCTGCTCCTGGTCAAATCAAACGGACCAGCAGGATGGACAATTCTTTGTCTGGGTTCAGCTCCTGAACTCCCAGTAAACACCCCTTCCCACCCTGTTGCTGGTGGCGTTTGGCTGCTAGTGGAGTTTGCATTGCTGCTGGCTGATTGCTGCTGGGGTATAGGTCACTGCAACACCACACCGTTGACTCTGCTGCTTTGCTGTGTCTGTCAGTCTCCAGCTGCCCCTCTGCTGTCTGTTCTTTCCTATTTGCTGGAATGTGCCCTCTTTGCTTCACACTGGCTAATGTTTCTCTGTTTAAATATGTCCTTGCCCTATTCTGCCATCTTGAATCTCTCCTGAAGTGGGTTTTCTATATAGCATTTAAGGTGTTTGTTTTTCATTCACTCAGCCAGCCTACGTCTTTTGGCTGGGGATCTTAATCCACTTATATTCAGGATTAATACTGATAAAAACTAACATTTTGTTGATTGGTTACTGATTATACCTACTCTGTTAATGAACTTGGTAATGTCATGCTTTTCATGTTTACTGCTAATGCAGGACTCTTCAGAACTTCTTAGAAATTTGATCTGGTGGGCCCGGCGGCGTGGCCTAGCGGCTAAAGTCCTCGCCTTGAAAGCCCCGGGATCCCATATGGGCGCCGGTTCTAATCCCGGCAGCTCCACTTCCCATCCAGCTCCCTGCTTGTGGCCTGGGAAAGCAGTTGAGGACGGCCCAAAGCTTTGGGACCCTGCACCCGCGTGGGAGACCTGGAAGAGGTTCCTGGTCCCGGCTTCGGATCGGCGCGTACCGGCCCGTTGCGCTCACTTGGGGAGTGAATCATCGGATGGAAGATCTTCCTCTCTGTCTCTCCTCCTCTCTGTATATCCGGCTTTCCAATAATAATAAAATTAAAAAAAAAAAAAAAAAAAAAAAAAAAGAAATTTGATCTGGTGGCAGTGAATTTCTGCAATTTTTGCCTTTCTTGGAAATTAGTCCTGTTGATTGTTCCTAATATATTATGTAACCTGGTACATTTCATCTACTGTCTTTAGAATTCTTTTCCTTAACTTTTAATAATTTGAATATTCTATGTATTGTTGGAGAATATTTTTTTGGTTGAGTTTACATGAATCTTTGTTCCATGTTTCTGATTGTCCATGGCACTTTCAAGACTTAGGAAACTTTCAAGTACTTAGAAGCTCCTCAACACCTTTAAAAAAAAAAAGATTTATTTGTTTTTATTGGAAAGTGATACATACAGTGAGGAGGAGAGACAGAGAGGAAGATCTTCCATCTGATGATTCACTTCCCAAGTGACCACAATGGCCGGTGCTTCATCGATCTGAAGCTAAGAGCCAGGAACTTCTTCCAGGTCTCCCATGCATGTGCAGGATCTCAAGGATTTTGAGTTGTCCTCAACTGCTTTCCCAGGCCACCAGCCGGGAGCTGGATGGAAAAGTGAGGCTGCTGGGATTAGAACCGGCACCCATGTGGGATCCTGGCATATACAAGGTTTAGCCGCTAGGCCACCACATTGGGCCTTCCTCAACATCTTTTTTTCCCTTCTCTTCCCCTAAGGAATCCTTTGGATAAGAATGTTTGTGTTTCAGTAGTATCCCATGTTTCATATAGACTTTATTTTTAATACTTTCACGTATTTTTGTATGGGTTATTTCAAAAAGTCTTGTACTCTAGATCAAAAATCGTTTCTTCCACTCAATCTACTTTATTGACAAAGCTCTCAGGTCTGATTCATTTATTTCACTGATTTAAGACTACGTCTTCAAAATTTCTAATTGATTCTTCTTGATGCCTATTTCCTGTGGAATTTTCCTCTTATGTCACTCATTGACTTCTTTATTTCTGTAAACTATCTATATTCATCAACATCACATGCAGTTTGCTTCTTTTGTTGAATTTCTGGAATTCGTAGAATTCTTTCTGATCAGGATCCAATTCCAGAGAACTATTGTTCTTTGGGAGATACTGAGCTGCCTTGTTTAGGTCTCTTGCATCCCTGCATTGCCACCTGCACATCTGGTATAATAGTTCCCTCTTTATGGAATAGATCTCATTAACAATGACTTTATGGTGTTAATGGAATGCAAAGTATCACTTGATATGTAGCTTTGGTTTTGATTCGAGTTGAGTCTAGAAGTATAGCCTCTGATTTCTCTTGATTTAATCAAAGTCAGCTGTGTCTATAAATGATAGTCCGCTATAAATGACTAGTCTGCTAAAGTTAGCAGCAGTTGGAAGTGTGACTTTAAGGTAAATGTGTCCTCCTAGTGGGTGTGTCTTTAGTCCACAGAAAACTCAGTGTCAGCTATACTGAAGATGGTGATAGCCAGGTTTATTCTTGATGCTAAGGGAGACACTTGTGGGTGTCCCCTTGTCCCACCGATAAGCCTAGCTAATGCTGGAACTAGTTGCATCAATAGCTACTATAGCTGTTGCAGCAACTGGCACTTGGGCCTATAACAACAAAAACCCTGTTCCCAAGACTGGGGAATGTGGAGTGAATCCTGTTCCTGCCCTACAGTATGACTGTCATGTGTATGGGAGGTTGTGCTCCCAGGTATGGTTCTGGAGAGGTGGGTTCCCACCAGGTTTAGTCCGGTGGGTCTGAGGGAAGTTAGTCCCAATGGCTCCAGGGTGTCATGTGTGGTCAATACCCAGATTTTCCTGGGAGGGAGCCAGGCAATGGGGATCATGGTACACACCTGTCTGAAGCAGAGTGATACCAATTTAACATTCCAGATACCACAAGAATAATTGATTCCAAAGATTCTAATATTGGCACCAATAGTCCTGGTTCTATAAGGCACAGATGAAACTGTCTCATTTCTCTCAGTGCATACAAGGTGCTGATGGGGTTTGTGCCAAAGCTTCCACACCAGGAGCTAGAAGGTAAGAGATTGCTATCAGGTAATGGTGCTAGCTCCTAGGGGATGAGGGATACCCCGCAGAAACGAGGAGTGAGCGAGCATAGCTGTGGGGCCTACGTCCAAAGCTCCCACAGTTGCGAGGTGTCTATTCCATGCATCACAAGCTGCCTAGCCTCTGGCTTTGCTCATTTCTGGTAACAGCGGAACAGTGAGTAGCTGAGTGGCTCTGCTTGGCTGAGTCTGGCCCTGTGAGTGCGTAGGGAGAAGGCATGGGAAGCAAGGTGGATTTCCAGCTCAGAGCCAGGTGGAGGTTAGACTCAAGTCAGCTCCAGGGACTGTTGTACAAGTCAGTGAGTGACTAGAATTTTCATTGGCAACTTCCTTCAATCTTGACTTGGGAAGATGGGGACAAGCAACTGAGTGTGCTGTGGTCATTCTTTTTCTAAAATAAATGAATGAGGGTCCAGTGCAATGGCTCAGTAGCTAAATACTCATCTTACATGCACTGGAATACCATACAGGTGCTAGTTCATGTTCCAGCTAGTCTACTTCCCATCCAGGTCCTGGGTTTTGGCCTGGGAGAGCAGTAGAGGATGGCCCAAAGCATTGTGACCCTGAACCTGCATGGGAGAACCAGAAAAAACTCCGGGCTGCTGGCTTTGTTGCAGGCACATGGGTAGTGGATTCACTCTTGGTTTGTATTATATGTAGCTTATATTTTTTTTACTAAAATGTTACCTTACGAGCATCTATAAAAATCACTTTTTCTTAGCTGTGTGGCCAGGCAGTCTCCTTTGGCTTCTGCAAACCCAGTTGAGCTGTTGGAGAAGGAGAATGTGACTTCGACAGATGTGGGTGCTCAGGTTCCCAGGCAGGTCTATATGCAGCCCTGAGACAGGCACAAGGAACCTCTCCTTCCTCCCTGCCAGGCTTGGGAGTCCCAGGACCACTGTGCTGGGAGGGGAGGGTCATCCCAAGTCTGAGATGTTGCTGAATTCAAGATGGAACCCAACAACAGCTTTTGAAAGTGTCTTCTATTTCTTTTTTTTAAGCTTGCCCCAGTGGTAGAGAAGTCTTTAGATGAAATGATTTTGATGATTTTTGTTCTATCTTCTTTATAAAAAGAAAAATCTACAAACTTCAGATTTTGTGGGGGAAAAAAAGAAAACTTTTTCTGTCTTTTCTTCTCTCTGTAAACCTAATAAAAAAAATTTTAAATTCTTAAGATGCATGAAAGAATGCCTTTATTTAAAGGCAGAATTGTAGAGGCAGAGGGGGAGAGAGAGAGAGAGATCGAGAGATCTTTATGTACTAGCTTACTCCCCAAATGACCACAACAGCCATGATTGGGCCAGCCCAAAGCTAGAAGCCAGAAAATTCTTAGACTTCCATGTGAGTTCAGGGGCCCAAGCAATTGAGCCATCCTTCTCGGCTTTGCCAGACACATTATTAGGGAGCTGGATCAGAAATAAAGCGCCTAAACTCAAACCAGCACCTGTATGCAATGCTATTGTTCAGGCAGCAGCATAGCCCATAAGCCACTTGATGGACCCTGGTCATTACCTTTTAAAATACTTTCTGTCCAATTCTCCTGTTTCTTTCCTCTAATTACACATATGTGAAACCTTTTAACACAGATTTGAGGTTCCAGTTTCACTTTTTTAAAAAAAAAAGATTTATTTATTTTTAAGCAAAGTCAGATATTCAGAGAGGAGGAAAGAGAGAGGAAGATCTTCTGTACATTGAGTCACCAAATGACCACAATGGCCAGTGCTGCACCAATAAGAAACCAGGAGCCAAGGTCTTTCCTCCTGGTCTCCTGTGTGGGTACAGGGTCCCAAGGCTTTGGGCCATCATCAACTGTTTTCCCAGACCACAAGCAGGGAGCTGGATGGGAAGCGGAGCTGCTGGGATTAGAACCGGCACTCATATGGGATCCTGGTGTGTTCAGTGTGAGGACTTTAGCTGCTAGGCCACTGCATTGGGCCCTCCATTTAAAAAAAATTATTTGAAAGAGTTTCATAGAAAGGGAAGATTGATCTTTCATTCACTGGTTTGCCAATACCCATGATGAATGGGACTAGGCCAGACAGAAGCCACAAGCCAGGAAGTTCTTCCTGGTATTGTGTGAATTCTGGGCCATTTTCTGATGCTTTCCCTGGCACACCAGGACTCAGACTGGTACTCCTACAAGATGCGTGCGTTGCAGGTGTTTCAACCTGCTTTGCCAAAATGGTGATCTCTCTATTTCATTTTTCAGTGTCTTTGACTGTTCTTCCAGTTAAGTAATAATGTTGGGTTTTTTCCATTTCAGTAAGGATTTGTTATTATCATTGAAAAGGCAGAGGGTGGAGACAGACCTTACATCCACAGGTTCATACTCTAAATGAATGAGAAATTCCAAAGCTGGGAGCCTCTTACTGGTCTCTCAAGGGAGTGTAGATGCACAAGGACTAGATCCATCCTTGCTGCTTTCCCAGGCCATATGCAGCGAGCCGCATTGAAGGTGGAACTGCCGGAACTCAGACCAGCAATCAAATGGGATTCTGATGCCACAGCAACTTAACATTGCCATGACAACAGCTCTGCATTATTTGTTACAATAGTTTTGTGTCCAGTTCTCTTACTAACATCCTCTGAATTTCTTGCTATACATATATTATGACTCTTAATATTATGTCACACACCGTTGAGATTTCATTTCCTTAAAAAGTTGTTTTTTATTTGAAAGGCAGAGCAACATAGAAGGCACTAGATCATTCATCTGCTGGTTCACTCCCCAAAAGGCCACAATGGAGCTGGGTCAGGCTGAAGCCAGGAGCTTCTTCCTGGTCTCTTACATGAATGCAGGGACCCAAAGCTTAGGCCATCTTCTTCATGCCCAGGAACATTCCCAGGGAGCTTGGAGCAGAAGTGCCCATTGGAGATGCTAGCACTGAAAGTGAAAGCGTTTACAGCTATGCCACAATGCTGGCCCCTCTATTCCTTAAGCATTGTTCTTCAGGTTAGGAAATGCTGTGTTTCCAAGTGCAGTACTTCTTTCCCCTCTCTGATTTAGCCATTTAGCCAATTAAGTGATTCCAGCTTCAGAATTTCAGAATTTCCTTCTTTTCATACATTATTTCTTCATTGAAATGTTCTGTCTTTACATTCACTGCAAGCATATTTTCCATTACATAACAGTGGCATAATTATAATAGCTACTCTAAAGCCTTGACTGCTAATTTCAGTAACTAAATCCTGTCAGGTTTGGTCAGACCGATTGTCATTGTTACCTTTTTTTGGATTTGCAAGTTTATTTTCTTGTAATTTTACTTTTTATTATCATTTTATGATACAGTTCCAAAGGCCCTGGGATATCCTTTATCCCCTCCCCAATTTCCTCCCCACTCAGAGTTCCCCTATAAAATTACTATAGCTCTTTATAAATAGTCATAAGTCCATCATTGCTGGCATGGAAAATGGCAGAGTCCAGCATCCTATTGTCAAGATACAGTAAACAGTTTCATTGGGAGTCCATCTTCGTCTGGAAGTAAAGATGTATGCTGCATTGTATCCTCACATCTGCATATGATAGTCTCCATTAGTTACTATACATCCCCTTAAATGAAAAGCCACAAAACAGAATCAACAGGAAGAAAAATAATTAACAATATCACAAAGTTAAATAACATACTACTGAATGACTACTGTGTCATGGAAGATATGAAGAAGAAAATCAAGAACCTTCTTGAAGAAAATGATACTACTGTATGATCTGAGTCAGTGAAGACTTTAATGAGGAAGAAAGTGTTTTTGAACAGATGAAATTTAAAAAAAAAAATCAAAATCCATGAGACAATTTCCACTGATCTTTGTTGGTGAAATGTCTCTCCCATGGGCAACAACTAGAAGGATTTTGTGTTTTAATCCAGATTGAGTTTAAGCCTTTTACATTCAGGGTTAATATGAATGGGTGGTAATTTCATCCTGTCATTTTAGCAATGGGCTGTTGATTAGTCTTCTGTTATTTCACTGGGATGTTCTTCACATTTGCCTTTGGTTTTGGTGGGTGTTATTCCTTTTCTCTGTCAAGAGAACATCTGTAAGTATCCTTTGTAGGGCAGGTGTGGAAGAGGCGTATTCTTTTTTTTGTAAGATTATTTTTATTGCAAAGTCAGATGTATAGATAGGAGGAGAGACAGAAAGAAGTATCTTCTGTCCGATGATTCACTCCCCAAGTGGCTGCAACAGCTGGTGCTGCACCGATCCAAAGCCAGGAGCCAGGAACTTCCTCCAGGTGTCCCACACAGATACAGGATCAAGGCTTTAGGCCATCCTCCACTGCTTTCCCAGGCCACTAGCCGGTAGCTGGATGGGAAGTGGAGCCACCAAGATCAGAACCAGCACCTATATGGGATCCCGGTGCATTCAAGGCGAGGACCTTAGCCACCAGGCTACCACGCCAGCCCGAGGCATGTACTTTTAACTTCTCTTTAGTGTGGAAGAGTTTTATTTCATTTTCAAAGACGAAAGAAAGCTTTGCTGGATATGTTATCCTAGACCGACAGTTTTTTTTCTTTTTAGAATTTGGAATATATTGCTCCATTCTCTTCTGGCCTGTAGAATTTCCTATGAGAGATCTCTTGTGAATTTAACTGGCATTCCTTTACATATCAGTTGATTTTTTTTTTTCATGTGCACATTTAAGGATCTTCTCCTTATGTTTGACTGAAGAGAGCTTGATAATCGTGTGTCTTGGTGAAGATCGCTTTTGATCAAGCCTGTTAGGGGTTCTGTGCCCCTCCTGGATCTTGTTTCCCAGTTCTTTCTCCAGATTAGGGAAATTTTCCCTTATTTCATCAAATACATTTGTAAACCTAGCTTTTCTTTCTGCACCTTCTATGACTCCCATGACTCTTATTTTGGCCTTTTAATAGTCTTTCAATTCTTGAATACTTTTTTTTTTAAAGCCTGATCCAGCTCTGCTTCCAGCTTTTTGTTGGTTTCCTCCTGGTGACAGGAAATCTCTTCTGATTTTGAAATTCTTTCTTCTGCCTCCTTCATTCTATTTTGGAGACTCTCCACTGTGCTTTCAATTTGCTCCCCTGTATTCTTCATTTCTGATATATCAGCTTCCATTTGATTCATTTCCACTGTGACATATTCCTTGAATTCCTTGAACGCCTGCTTTGTGTGCTTCTCTTTGTTAAGGAGCTTTATAATAAGTGTTTTGAATTCTGTGTCCCCCATCTTCTCAATGTCTTCCTCGGTGAACTCTGAGGTTGGCAAAGGGTTTTGCTCCTTTGCAGGGGAGTGTTCAGTAATATTCATTGTGCCTCTGTCTCCTCTTTTGCTCTTGGTCATTGTACTTCTGGTTAGCAGAGTCTTCTCCTTGGGGCAGGCTTCTAAGCTCTGTCACCCACAGGTCTACAGTTCGATTGTACTTATTGCAGTTGGTCCCTGGCTCTTTGTTTGCAGGCACTTGTGCTACTCCCTCCAGTGAGTTTCAAGTCTGGGTTCCTATGTTGGATTTCCACCATGGTTTCCATAGCCCCAGCTCCTGGCTCACCATAATCCACCTCTTGTGATACCATACTGAGGCTGCACAGTTGTCTGTACAACCTTTCTCCCACTTCTGGTTGGAGCAGGTTCCAAGATTAAAGAGACACCAGGTGTCCTGTGTAGCTAGGGTGTTGGTGATGCTGATCTTGTCACCCAATTGGACTCTAGGAGATGAACTGTTCCTGCACCATCCTTCTGGTCAAATCAAACAGACCAGCAGGATGGGCAGTTCTTTTTCTGGATTCAGCTCCTGAACTCCCAGTAAACACCCCTTCCCACCCTGTTGCTGGTGGTGTTTGGTTGCTAGTGGAGTTCGCATTGCTGCTGGCTGATTGCTGCTGTGGTATAGGTCACTGCAACACCACACCGTTGACTCTGCTGCTTTGCTGTGTCTGTCAGTCTCCAGCTGCCCCTCTGCTGTCTGTCCTTTCCTATTTGCTGGAATATGCCCTCTTTGCTTCACACTGGCTAGTATTTCTCCGTCTGTTTAAACGTGTCCCTATCCTATTCTGCCATCTTGATTCTCCCCTTCGTATTTAAAACTGAATTGTTTGAAAGGCAGATTCAGATGGGGAGAGACAGGACACAGAGACATCTTTCATGTTTTAACCTCTGGAAGTCCTCCTTAATGCCCACCCTTCGCCTCATGGCGCAGTTCCTTCCCCTCCTAGAGGACCATCTGCTCATGTTCAACTCAGTTCCTGGAAAGGAAATTTCCTGCAAGATGCAAATCTCCCCTCAATCGATAAGATATGTTCTCAATGGATGACTGGATAAAGATGAGCCATCTATACACAATGGAATATAACTCAGCCATAAAAAATGATGGTTTTTTGCGAATAAATGCATCCAAATGTAAATCATTACATTTGTGAAATAGGTAGTTCCAAAATGATTGCTATCATGTTTTCTCTGATGTTTGGTAACTAATGCACAGAATACAAAAATACGTAACTTATAAAAAATGATCTGTATGAATGAGGGACATCCTGGGATTTGATCCTTTTTTACAACATTATACTCCTAAGGAATGCTAGTTTTTTTCCTTACTTGCAGCATGCTGATCTTTACTAATGGTGTGTTAAACTTATGGTTTTATTTTTAATTTTATTTTTGGTTTGTACATAGTTCATTAGGGTATAAAGGGTCAAGGGCTAGAGGAAGGTGGGTGAGACCATTATTTACACATTCTCTTTCTCCTCCTGTATCTGGAGGGAGGAGTGAGAGATAAGGGAAGAAGCCACACTCTGCCATCCAGCCATTCGTTTCCCTGATGTGGGACATCCTCTAAGAGTCCTGCTCAAGTGGTTTTGATAGTTCAACAGTTGTGAATTGCTGCTGATCTCACCACTCCAAGCACAATGAAATCACTCCAGACTTCACTGGCTGACATAGTCCACATTAGAGTCTCCATTTGCCAAGATATTGGCTGAGGCAGATGATCAGTTTGTTCTGTCCTCCATCATCTGTTATGGTACCAGGTGTCCTCTGCAGGCTCCAGTGTACTGTAATGTCCTGCATGTGCACTTGGATGTGCTGTCCACTGCTCCATCTAAGCCACTGAGGAGGCTCTGCTGTGACACAGTCAGACAATGGAAACTACAATTTGCTCCATGGTTGGAGTTCTGAGTCCAGTGGTTCAGTTGGGGGGGGAATCCCCAAACAAGCATCATCTGAGGTGATCCCAGACCTCGTTCTTGTATGTGCTTGCCAGTACATGGTTTGGCACAATCTGTTGCTGAAATCATCTTATGCACATGCTGGTGGTTGCCATTGCTGGATCAGTTCTACCTCCAGCCCCATCTTCTATGCAAACCAATGGGTGTTGCAGCCCAGCCCAATCCTGCCCACCACATACTCAGCCTTCACATAAGCCAGTGGCAGCTGCAACCTAGTCAGAGCAACCCCCAATAACCGCTACAAGGCCTACCCCCTGCCCTGGTTCCTGTGCCTGCGAGTATGTACAACAGACTGGTCCAGTCTGTCCCACATCCCATTCAGCTCTTGTACATGTCAATGGGCTTTGACCTAGTTCAACCCAACCAGTTCCACTATCTAAGTCCATGCTGGTGCTGGTGGCTACCACTCTGTCTAGCCATGCCTGCCCCTAGTCCTGGTTCTCATGCTCACCAGTCAGAGTAACCAACCGAGAGGGAGGAGCCCACTGTTTTCCTAATGGGCCTACTCCCACTCCTACTCCTGAATCTTACACTGTCCAGGTGGTTCTGCCATTTAACTTGACAGAATTTGTCCCCTACCCTATGTCTGCATCTACTGGCTGTGCAGTAGGTACAATCAACCCAGCCTGGGTTTTCTACAATCCAGCTCACATGCAAACCAACAGGTGTCATAACCCTGCCAGGGCTGTTCTGCTCCAATCCCAGCTCTCATGCTCACAAGTTGGAGTAGTGCTCCAATAGAGAAGCACCCCTGACAGCACCCCTGAACCTACCAGGTTCAACCCCCAACCCCAAGTCTCACATGTACTAATTGGGCACTGCAACCCAGTCTGGCATGACCTGCTTCACCTCAGCATTTTCCCGTGGGTAATGTAGGCTGGCCTGACCCGGCCCACCCCCAATTTCAGCGCGCATTGGTGGGACTAAAGCCTAGCCCAGCCGAGCTAGCCCCCAATCCCAGCCCTAATGTTAACTGGCTGGTATTATGGCCCAACCTGGCATGAACCATACACCATTCTGGTTCTCAGACTTGCCATCAGGTGATATGAACTGGTCCAGCCTGGCTCACCCCAGATCTGAGTTAAATGTTTGCTAATGGGTATCATTACCTGACCTGGTTTGGGCTGCTCTCTGTTTTGGTTCTTGCAATCACCTGCAGGGACTGTCCCAACAGTGGAGTTCCCAAGGTTCTCCATCAAACCCCTCCCAATGCCATATCTCACGCACACAGGCAGGTCCATGGGCCAGTGCTTACTTATTCCACCTCTGTCCTAGCAGGAACAGTAGCCATTCCTGACTGGCCCTCACCGATTCTGATTCTTACTGTTGAGTGCTACAGCCCAGTCAAGCCTGTTCCACACCTGACACAGCTCACACGTGGGTCAGCCAGGGCAGAGACCTAGCCCAGCCCATCCTATTCCTACCCTGGTTCTCGCAAGCACCAGTGGGTGCTAGAGTCTAGCCCAGTTTGGTACAACCCAGACCCAGTCCACACTTGTGCCAAGGGACAATGCAGCCATGTCCAGACTAGATTGCAGCCCCTACTCCAGCCCATAGACTCACCAGTGAGAACAGTAACCCAGCCAGAGCATCCCCTTAGCTCCCTAAGCCTGTTCACAGCCACAGATTTCACACATGCCAGTGGTTGCTCTGACCCAGTTTGGCAAAGCCCCTTACCTGTCTTGACCTTTGCCACTGGATGCTGTAGCCTGGCCTGACCCAAGCAGCCCCCAGGCCTAACTCTGACTGGCAGGGGTTGGAACCTGGCCGTACTCAGTCGGCTCCCATGCTTGACTCCTACAAACAAGTAGGTGTGATAGCCTAGCCTGGCATGGCCTGTGCTTCAGCCTGGTTTCTGCAGTTGCCAGTCAGCTAAGATTTGCTCAGCCCTAACTGGTCTGCCCCCTTCCAAAACCAACCCACACACTTGCCAATGAATGGAGCTACTTTGCCCAGCCTGCCCAATACCCAGGCCTGGGCCACATGCTCACCAGTGGGAACTATTACCCACTAGGGGAGTTTCCCCAGTTCCCTCACTCAGCCCACTCCCAGCCCCAGATGTCACACATGTCAGCAGGTGTGAGGCCCTTACCCGGCATAGACTGCCCTTCCATCCTGGACTTTGTATGAGCTTGTAGATGTTGTTGTCTGGCCTGCCCCATATCCTGTTTTAGGGTGCACACGCGGGTGCTAAAGCCTGGACCTGCCTAGCCTGCTCCCAGCTCCAATACCTGTGAGTATTGGCAGGTACCATATTCACACCTAGCTCAGCCCATCACCACGTCAACTCTTAAGCTAACCAGTGGGACTTGTATTTCCACATGATTAGGCCCACATATCTCCCATAGAATCTACCCCCAGACCTGGTTCTCTTGTGTGCAGGTTAGTGTCATGGCCCAGCCTAATGTGACCTGTCCTCTGTTCTGCCACTCAGTCAGGTACTGGAATCTAGTCCTGACAGGCCCCAGCACTAACTTTCATGTGGGCTGGCATGTGGTGGTCAGCAGTGTTCCATGCTAATAATCCCAGCTCAGGTCTTTCATGTGGGCTGATCATTAGTCTGACCCATAAAGGTCTTTGGGCCTCTCCCCTCCAAACCGCCAGGTCTCAGTCCCCTTGCTTACTTGAAAATATAGTGACCTTGTCATTGGGAGTCCCTCAGGAGTCGTATGTCACCTGCATGTATAGTGACCTTATCCATGGATGTCCTTCAGTAGTAATTCCTCACCTGTTAGAACAATAGCAATGTCCATGGAAGTCCCTTGCAAGTCATTCACCTGGACATGAACTCTCAGGTTCCTACACGCTCCCATCAATGCCAACCACCAGAGTCCTTATAGGCCCACACTCCAAGTCCCCAGGGCTCATTGCTGGGCAGCCAGGGGGCTTCACCTAGCACCATTGGTGTCCTGGCCACCCAACCCAAGATGGGTCCAGCCGCATTCAAGCAGCTAGCGTGGTGGAATTCTGAGGTCTGGAGGCTAGGCTTTGGTCCTCCCTACCAGCTGAAAGTGGCTGGTACAATGGAAGCCCCCATTCGTGTACCCAGCCCAACTCAAGTTGGCACCAGCTGCATTCAAGCAACTGGCACGGTGGAATTCCCAGGTCTAGAGGCTAGGCTGTGCTCTCTCTCCCACCAGCCAAAAACAGTCAGTAGGATCAAAACTCCCATTTCTGCACCCAGCCCAACCCAAGATGGCTATGATTGCAAAATGAAATGAAAATAAGCCATTCTATAAGTTGATGAAAAAAGGGAAAGGAGGATGGTGGGTGGAGAATACAGGCAGCAGGAAGGAGAGGGTAGAAAGTTGCACTATGCTCCTAAATCTATCAAGAAACATGTAAGATTTGTTCTGTTCTCTTACAAATAAGAGGAAGAACATCATGTTCCTTACTTTCATACTGGTGAGCTTGTGGGAATCTATAAAGGTCTCAGTCATGCAGTGACTGGTGAATATCCCAGATAAACTGATGGTGACTGCTTGCCTGGAGAAGTTTGTGTCTGAGTTACAGCATTGGACACAAAGTACATGAGAATGTGGGTGACACGCATTGCGTATGAGTGACACTGGCTGCTGTGATGGCAAGATTCGGGGTGAAACCAAGTCTGATTCAGAACTGCAGTGTTAGTAGCATGGTTGCTACGATATTTGGAGTTGCAGATCACTTAAATGACCCATAGACGGAAGATCTATCACTCTTTCACTCTTTCTTTCTTTCTTTCTTTCTTTCTTTCTTTCTTTCTTTCTTTCTTTCTTTCTTTCTTTCTTTCTTTCCTTCTTTCTTTCCTTCTTTCTTTCCTTCTTTCTTTCCTTCTTTCTTTCCTTCTTTCTTTCCTTCTTTCTTTCCTTCTTTCTTTCCCTCTTTCTTTCTTTTCTTTCTTTTCTTTCTTTCTCCTTCCCTCCTCCTCCCTCTCCCTCTACTTCTCTGAAACTCATACAAATAAAATACATCTTTAAAAACAAAAGCTCCCCTACTATTCTTCAAGAATATAGACAAAGGCTGCAAACAATAATCAAATCCCAGGATGTTAATCTTACATAGATTACATTTTTTATGCCCTGTGTTATACTTATCAGGGGAAAGAAATGATATTTGTCTTGTGACTTTGTTTCACCAAGCATAATGGTTTATACTTTAATTGCAAAGGACGATATATCATTGTTTTTATGACTGAGTGATATTCCATAGTGTTTATGTACCACATTTTCTTTATCCAACCATCAGTTAGTGGGCATCTGAGTTGGTGCTATATCTTAACTATTATGAATTGTGCTAATATAAAAGTTGGAGTACAGATAACTCTCTCAGATGATTCCATTTTGTTTGGATTAATGCTCTGGAATGTGAAGGCTGAGTCATGTGGTAGATCTGTTTGCAGATATTGAGGAATTGCCATATCATCTTCCATAATATTTCCACTAGCTTAAATTCTCATTGACAGGGAATTATGGCACCTTTTCCGCTACAGTCTTTCCAGCATTTATTGTTTTCCGATTTCTGTATGATAGTTATACTAACTGGGGTGAGGTGAAGCTTCATGGTGTATTTAATTTACATTTCTCTGAAGCCTAGAGATCCTGAATTTTATTTTCAGAGTTCTGTTGGCCATTTGAATTTCACCATTTACTTGTTTTTATTAACATATTTTATTTTGATATTTACATAGTTGATTAGGGCTCAAAAGGTCAAGGACTACAGGAATGTGGGTTAATACCATTGTTTTCCATGTTCTCTCTTATTTTTTTCCTTCCTGTATCTGGGGAAAGGGTAGAGACAAAGGGGGAAGCCACACCCACCCTCACAACCATCCCAGGTCCCCAATGTGGGACATGCTCTGAGGGAACTGTTCAAATGGCTTCGACAGTTCAGCTGTTCTGAATTGCTGCCAATCTCGCCATTCCAAGCATGATGAAATCTCTCCAGAATCCACTGGCTAACATAGTCCACTTTAGTGTCTCCACTTGCCCAGATTTGCACTGCCAACAATTGGATGGGGCAGTTGATCAATTTGTTCTGTCCTCTGTTGTGGTACCGGCTGTCCTCTGCAGGCTCCAATAGACTGCCACATCCTCCATGTACATCTGGATATACTGACCACTGCTCTGTCTGAGCCACTGAGGCAGCTTTTACACATGGCCTCCATGGTAAGACCGTGGAACCTGCAATTATCTTCATGGTTGGGGTTCTGAGTCTGGCCGTTTGATTAGGGGGATCCCCCTAATCAAGAAATTTCATCTGGAATGATCCCAGGCCTGATTCTTGGGTGTGCTTGCCATTAGAGGGTCCAGCACAGTCTGTTGCCCCTATCAGCCTATGCATATGCTGGTGATCGCCATTGCTGGGTCAGTTCTGTTTCCAGTCCTGTCTTCTACACAAACAAATCGTGTTGGGGCCCATCCCAATCCTGCCCACCACATACTTGGACACGTAAGCCAGTGGGAGCTGCTTAAGCTAGTTGGGGCAACTCCCAAGAACTCACCAGGCCTACCCCCTACCCTGGTTCCCATGCTTTCCAGTATGTACAGCAGACTGGTCCAGTCTGTCCCACATCCCATTCAGCTCTTATACATGTCAATGGGCATTGAAGCCTACTTCAACCCAACCAGTCCCACTATCTAGCCCACACACCTGAAATGGGTGCCACTGTATCCATGCCTGGCCCTGTCCTGATTCTCATGCTCACCAGACGGAGTGGCAACCCAGGAGGGAAGTGCCCACTGTTTGCCTACTGGGCCCCCTCCAAGTCCCGGTTCATGCACTTTCCAGGTGGGTCTGCAGTTTGGCTTGACAGAATTAGCCCCCATGCCAGCATCTACCACCTGATGCTTCAGCAAAGCCCAACCAACCCTCACCCACTCTGAACTAAACTTGCACCAGTTGGAACACTCAACCCAGCCTAGATTTTCCCTGGTCCAGCTCTCATGAAGCCAACATGTGCTCTAGCTCTGCCTGGTCTGGTTTACCCCATTCCAACTCACGCTCTCCAGTGGGAGAGGTGTTCCAGCAGGGGGGCCCTCCATGTTTCCCCTACCAGCTTTTCTCCCCCTCCCCCCAGGTCTTGCATGTGCTGGTTGGATGCTATGGCCTGGTCTGGCATGGCTTGCCTCACCTCAACTTTTGCCAGTGGGTGCTGTAGCCTGGCCTTGCCTGGCCCACCCCTAATTCCAGCTCAGGTTGGTGGGGCTAAAGCCTAGCCCAGCCCAGCCAGCACCCAATCCAAGCCATAATGTGTACTGGTGTGTGGTGGAACCAAATCTAGCCCAACCCACACTCCATTCTGGTGCTCAGATTCGCTAGAGGGTGATATGAACTGGCCCTGCCTGGTTTGGCCTCCAACCTGCGCCAAATGTATGCTTCTGGGTACCATTCCCTGGCCTGGTTGGGTTACTTCCTATTGTGGTTTGAGCGCTCACCTGCATGGACTGTGTCCTGTCAGAGGAGTTTTCTAGGCTCCTTCCTTAAGAACCATTCCCATTGCCAATCTCATGCACATGGGTGGGTCCATGGGCCAGCCCTACTCAGTCCACCTCCTGATCTAACAGGAACAATGGCCTTCCCTAACCAGCCTTCAACCCAATCTGGTTATTATTGTTGGGTGTTACAGCCCAATCTAGCCTGGTTCACACGCAGACACAGCTCACACCTGGTTCATCCAGGGCAAAAACCTAACCTAGCCTGTCCTACACCTACCCTGGTCCTCACAAGCACCAGTGGGGTGCTGGAGCCTAGCCCAGTCTGGTGTACCCAGCCCTGGTCCATACTTGTACCGAGGAATACTGCAAGCATGTCCAGACCAGAATGCGGCTCCCATTCCAGCCCCAGAATTTCACCCTCTGAAAGATGCTGGTTCATGTCCTTTGCTAATTTTTTTTAAGATATATTTATTTTTATTGCAAAATCAGACATACAGAGAGGAGGAGAGAGAAGATCCTCCATCCACCAGTTCACTCCCTGAGTAGCTGCAATGGCCGGAGCTGAGCTGATCCGAAGCCGGGAGTCCAGAGCCTCTTTCTGGTTTCCCACATGGCTGCAGGGTCCCAAGGCTTTGGGCCAGTCTCAACTGCTTTCCCAGGCCACAAACAGGGAGCTGGATGGGAAGCAGGGGTCTCAGGATTAGAACCGATGTCCATATGGGTTCTCGGTGCATTCAAGGTGAGGACTCTAACCATTGGGCTACAGCACTGGGCCCCTTTGCTAATTTCTTAATTGGATTATTTTGTTGAGTATCTGAAGTTACTTGTAGATCCTGCATTTGAATCCTCTATCAATCTCTCAGTTTGAAAATATTTTCTCCCATTCTCTGCCTGTTTACTTCGAGTGTTTGCTTAACTGTTGCAGTCCCATTTGTTTCTTTATTTTAATTGCCTGTGCTTCTGAGGTCTTTTGCAAAAAGTCTTTCCCTACACATATGTTTTAGTGACCCTGATGTTTTCCTCTAGTGCTTTAATTGTATCAGTCCAGAGATTTTTGATCCTTGATCCACTGAAGTTAATTGTTTTGTAAGAGGTGTAAGGTAAGAGTTTTGTTTCATACTTCTGCATATACAGATCAATTTTCATGGCATCATTGGAGAAGACTGTCCTTTCTCCCTAGCTTGCTTGTCAAGAATTTATTGCTTCTAGCTGTGTGGGTTCACTTCTGGGATTTGTGTTCTGTTCCATTGATCTTCATGTCTGATTTTGTGCCAGTACCAGGCTGTTTGGATTACGACTTCCCTGAAGTATATGCTGAAGTCCAGTCATGTGATGCCTCCAGCTTTGTGTTTGTTGTATAAGATTGCTTTAGCTACTCTGGACCTCTGTTTCCATATGAATTTTAGTATCATTTTTCCTAGATCTGAGTAGAATGTCATAGGTATTTTGATTGGGACCACATTGAATCTGTAAATTGCTTTCAGTATTATGTGCATTTTGATGATAGTTCTGCCAATTTTGGTGTCTTTTTCTATTCATTTTATAGTTTTCATTATAGAGATCCTCACATCCTTGGTTAAATTTGATACAAGCTATTTATCTATTTAAATTTTTTTTGTTTTCATTTTCATTTGTAAAGCAGAGTTACAGAGAAAAGGAGTGGTTCCACCTGCTAGTTCACTCCCCAAATGGCCACTGCTGAGCCAATGTGAAGCCAGGAGCCAAGCACTTCCTCTGGGTCTCCCATGTGAGTGCGGGGACCCAAGGACTTAAGCCATCCTTCACTGCTTTCCCAGGCCATAAGCAAGATTGGAATTAGAGCACCTGGGTTCAAACCAGTACCCATATGGGATGCTGGCACCACAGGCAGAAGCCTAGCCTGCTATGCCTGGTGCCAGACTCAACTTTATTACAAGGTATTTAAATGCTTTTACAGCTATTATAAATGGGACTGATCTTACAGTTTTTTATGCAGCTGTTGTACCATTATATATAAAAAAGGCCAGTGGTTTTATATCCTGCAACTTTACCAAACTCTTGAGTTGCAATAGTCTCTTGGCAGAGACTTCAGGTTCCCCTCTATACAGAATTCTATCCTCTCTAAATAGGGATAGTTTGACTTCCTCTTTTCCAGTTTGTATCCCTTTAATTTCTCTTGCGTAATGGCTCTGGTTAAAACTTCCAGGACTATGTTGAATAGCAATGGTGAGAATGGCCATTCTTTTCTGGTTCCAGATCTTAATGAAAATGCCTCCCATATTTGAAATATATTTCAAGGAATCTCACTCCTCCAGGGCAGTGTGAATACTGCAATTTATGCTGCTATGATTCTCTAGTTGTTTGTTAAAAACGCAGATGTTAACTGGTTATCCAGTTTGATCCTAATCACATGTACTTTATTTCAGTTGGTGATTTTTAGCGTATGTTCTTATGATGGTTTAAACCCGCAGTTAGGCTTTTAAGTAAAAGTTCAGCCAAAGTTAGACCTGGCCCGCGCAGTCATAGGTCCTGTCGACCCCTGACCTGGAGGGAACCACTGTCTCTCTCCATAGTTAGTGACTCTTAGAGTCTGATGTGGTTTTGGAATCTTTGGGGTTGCTTGTCGCCACCCCGTTTCTCCCACTGGCTCTGCCTAGACTGATGAGGCCCTCTGGTACTCCTCTAGGCTCATGAGGGGCTTTCCACTCACCAGCAGCACCCAAAAGTGTGTGGGGGAGTGGTTTAAAATAAGATGCAGGAAAGGCAGCCCTGTGGCTCATCCCAAGCTAAAGGATGTGTGGGCTCCCATTTCCTGGTGGCAGAGCTTCCAGTGAACCCTGCTTGTGCCCTTCCTCACAGGTGTTGATGCAGAAGCCTTCACTGGCGATTCAGGAACAGGCCTCAGGAAGGCCCGGGAACCCCTGAAACTTCCCATAGGACTAAGTGTGTTCTGTCCAGCCAAGCTCCCGTGTCTCTTGCTGCATCCAAAGTAGGTGCAGACTAACCCAGCAGTTGCTGCTGGGTGACAGATGGCCCCGCGTGAGCCACTCATGCTGAGATTTGTGGGATGTAGAAGGAAGACCAGGACCTCACTGCTGCAAGTGTGTCTGTGCTGGTTCTGATTGGATTTGGAAGCTCTCTCGCCACCATTGCCCATGACCACAGAAGCCAAGTTGGTGGAGTTGGGAATGGCGACTTCTTAGGGAACACACGTGGATTTATTGCCAAGCCTAGCCCTTGCAGTTTCAGGAAACTGCATTTGCACACGGGCGGGGCATTGTCAGGAGGGCTTGGAATGTCCTGCATGGAGGGGTCTTCCTGTCCTGCTGAGCAGGCATCTGGTGCCATGCGAGTACTAGGACCTTTGAGCAAGGTGGTGGGAGCAGAGGTGGGGGCAGTCACAGGGCACTCTGAGATACTGTTAGACACTTAGATACTCTTAGACACTGTTAAGATACGGACAGGATGAGAACTGTGTAGCTTTGGGAATCCTGTGCATGCAAAATTTTCCACCATTTTCTTTTTAAGTTTTATTTAATTTATTGGAAAGGCAAATTTACAGAGAAAAGAAGATACAGAGAGAAAGATCTTCCACCTGCTGGTTCATTCCCCAAATGGCTGCAACTGCCAGAACTGAGTGGATCTGAAGCCAGGAGCCAGAAACCTTCCTCTAGGTCTCCCATGTGGGTACAGAGTCCCATGACCCCAGGTCATCCTCCACTGCTTTCCCAGGCCACAAACAGGGAGTTGGATGGAAAGTGGAGCAGCCTGGACACAAGCTGGCACCCATATGCGATGGTGATGCTGTAGGCAGAGGATTAGCCAGCTGAGCTACATACATACACACACCTCACCCTATAGTTTTCTTTGAAGCGGTGGCAGTAATGTCTATATCAAAAACACATGACCAGACCAGCAGAGGCAGCCGCCGGAGCAGCCGCAGCCTGCGCCCTCTCCCGCCCGCCCGCCCGCCCTCCGCCGCCCTCACCCGCCCCCACCCGCCCCGGGGTCTCTGTCCCCCTTCCTCCTCCTCCTCCACCCCCCCCTCCTCCGCCCGCCCGCGGGGGCCCCCCTCGCCTTCCCGCCCGCCCCTATTGTTCCGCCCCCGGCCTCCCGCCCTTCCCCTTCCCGCCCGCTCCCCTTTTTCCCCCCTCCCCCCCGAGTCTCGCCTCGCGCCTGCAGTTTGGCCTTCACCCCCACCAGTGACCAAAGACTTGACCACTCGAAGTCCAGCTCCCAAGAACATTGCTCGACATGGACACCGGTGTGATTGAAGGTGGATTAAATGTCACTCTCACTATTCGGCTACTTATGCATGGCAAGGAAGTTGGCAGTATTATTGGAAAGAAAGGAGAATCTGTTAAGAAGATGCGCGAGGAGAGCGGTGCACGGATCAACATCTCAGAGGGGAATTGTCCTGAGAGAATTATCACTTTGGCTGGACCCACTAATGCCATCTTCAAAGCCTTTGCTATGATCATTGACAAACTGGAAGAGGACATCAGCAGCTCTATGACCAACAGCACAGCTGCCAGCAGACCTCCAGTTACCCTGAGGCTTGTGGTTCCTGCAAGTCAGTGTGGCTCTCTCATTGGAAAGGGTGGTTGCAAGATCAAGGAAATACGAGAGAGTACAGGGGCTCAGGTGCAGGTGGCAGGGGACATGCTCCCCAACTCAACCGAGCGCGCCATCACTATTGCTGGCATTCCTCAGTCGATCATTGAGTGTGTTAAACAGATCTGCGTGGTCATGTTGGAGTCCCCCCCGAAGGGCGTGACCATCCCGTACCGGCCCAAGCCGTCCAGTTCTCCGGTCATCTTTGCAGGTGGTCAGGACAGGTACAGCACAGGCAGCGACAGTGCGAGCTTTCCCCACACCACCCCGTCCATGTGCCTCAACCCTGACCTGGAGGGACCACCTCTAGAGGCTTATACCATTCAAGGACAGTATGCCATTCCACAGCCAGATTTGACCAAGCTGCACCAGTTGGCAATGCAACAGTCCCATTTTCCCATGACGCATGGCAACACCGGATTCAGTGGCATTGAATCCAGCTCTCCAGAGGTGAAAGGCTATTGGGCAGGTCTGGATGCATCTGCTCAGACTACTTCTCATGAACTCACCACTCCAAATGATCTGATTGGCTGCATTATTGGGCGTCAAGGCGCCAAAATCAATGAGATCCGTCAGATGTCTGGGGCGCAGATCAAAATTGCGAACCCAGTAGAAGGATCTACTGACAGGCAGGTTACCATCACCGGATCTGCTGCCAGCATTAGCCTGGCTCAGTATCTAATCAATGTCAGGCTTTCCTCGGAGACGGGTGGCATGGGGAGCAGCTAGAACAATGCAGATTCATCCATAATCCCTTTCTGCTGTTCACCACCACCCATGATCCATCTGTGTAGTTTCTGAACAGTCAGCGATTCCAGGTTTTAAATAGTTTGTAAATTTTCAGTTTCTACACACTTTATCATCCACTCGTGATTTTTTAATTAAAGCGTTTTAATTCCTTTCTCTGTTCAGCTGTTAATGCTGAGATCCATATTTAGTTTTATAAGCTCCCCCCCTTTTTTTTGTTTTTTTTTTTTTTTTTGGCTCATGAATTTTTCTGTTTGTCATGGAAATGTAAGAGTGGAATATTAATACATTTCAGTTTAGTTCTGTAATGTCAGGAATTTTTCAAAAAAAATTAAAAGATGGACTGGAGCTTTTCCTTTGTGAATAGAAACTGGACGCCACAGTGATTCATGCGGGTTTATTCCTGTTGTCCTGCTGTTATTTTTATACCTTTATGCCTCACAAGACCCTGTTCGGGTTCTGAATAGAAACCTCTCTATCCAGTGACTGACTGCCCACTCTGCTGGTTGTTTTAGTGGTCCCTGAGCTCATTTAACCCTGCCCTTGATTGACCCTTGTGTACACCTGTGCCCCAGATGGCGTTTGTTGTCTTCTGCGCAGGCAGGCACTTGCACTTATGGGGGGGAAAGGATGCTCACACACAACACACAGGAGCAGCTTCACATGGAATTCAGCTGCTTTGGAGTGTCCTCTTGTTTATGCTTGCATATTACAAGTCCCTGTGTTTTAATAACTGTGTTTATAGTCCTTTATAATTACACGTATTTAAGTTCCAAAAAAAAAAAAAAAAAAAAAAACATGAAAATGTTCTCAACACCAGGTTCCTGGTGAGACCGAGTGAACCGCTTTTAGCCTTTGTTGAGGAGCAAAGGGACCGTAAGCATCTTGGCTGCTCCTGGTTATTTGTGAGCTTCTGCAGAATGTGGCTGCTGTTTTAATCCTTTACCGTGCACAGCTGCTGACAGTGCTGTTCCCTTCCAAGGAGAGCCGGGCCTCTTAAAAGAGAAAGGAAACTGTCACGTAACACATTTCTTAACAACTGTCTGTGCCTACCCAAGGGGTCAAGCCAAGAAATTCACAGGATCTGTCATTTCATTCTGTGTGCATGTGCTCCTAGGTTAATGGCAATTCTGATAAACTAGCTAGTCGCTTGAAGTTTTATGCAGAAGCTTTTAATAACTTTCAAACTGTACTTTGGGATATTCCTGTTTGCGTTGTGCTTTTTGTTTTGTAGTGGAGTAGAACAAGTATCATCACCTGGTACTACCTGAACTTGAGAAAATCAGTACTACACTCCTGCTTTTGTAGCGAAGTAGGTTTTGTTCTGTGTTTGTGTTTCTTCCTCAGAAGAGTTAGCAGTTGAGTATTTAGCTCCTGAGTTATTTATAGTTTCTAGGCAACATTATTACCGTTCCAGTGATTATTTGCCTAGTAAAGGTTCTGTTTTGGCATTTTTGTTGCTGTTTTTGGTAGATGGTTCAGTGGATAATGTTGATGACTAGCTATGTGGATGGTTTGGTGGGAATAGGGGTAGACTTAATGGAATGGTGTGGGGCTTTTTTATAAAGGAGAATTATTTGGAGAAGAGAATGGGTTATATTGTGAAGTCCAATTTGAACAGCACACACTCTGGTTTGCTCAAATAACTGAGGCTTATATTTACTTGGAAGTTTTGTATTCTAACCTTGTGATGAAGACCATGCCTTACCCCATTTACAAAATGGGAGCTTTGTCTCTGCCCCAAATCCTTAGGACTTGCGGGAAGTATGGTAAGAGGTGGGTAGAGAAGCTGTTGGAGGTGATTTGGACAGTCTCCGAGCTCTGTGTTCAAGTGGGTTGGAAATCCCTGTAAGCCAAGCCGCCTACAGCCTCTCACCTGCGGAGCCCAGTCTGTGGCACTGCTGGGTCACAGGGTACCTGCAGTTCCCCCGATCTTCTCTGAATTCACAGCTGTCGGGGAGGCAGAGGTCAGGAGGAAAGGCTGTTGAAGATCTTTCGTCCTGGAGCTGCTCCAGCACCCTTGGTTTCTGATTTGTTTTTTTTTTTTTTTAATATTGAATATGGATGAGAACAGAACCAGATGACTTTAAAAATGTAAGCAAAGAGCCTAGCCTTCTTACATTTTGTTATGAAGCTGTGAAACTCTTTGTAAAGGAAAATATAAAGATATAGAGCAACTATAAGTGGGACATATAGTACTTTTATTAATAAAAATCTGAGTGGCTAGCTGTAGGCCTTATTACATTCCACAGGCAAAAACAGGTTTTACACTAAGTCCTGCCGTGAGTGAAGGGGAATCTGTCAGAAGCTGTGCTGCCTTGGGTGAGTCATTGCTTCTTTCTGGCTCTTCACTTTTTCACTTGCAAGATGAAAAAAGTGAATTAGGAAACCTTTAGTTTCTCTCCTAGATTTTACCCATTTGTACAGAAACTCTAAGATGTGAACATGCTTTAAATATATTTTAAAATCCCGTTTTTCCTCTAAAATCTGCCAATCCTATACAATATTCAGGGTATCGTGTGCTATATAAAAATCCACTAGAGGGGAGTAAAACATTAAAGGAGAAGGTACTGTAATTCAACCTGACTCTCCTTGGCTAAAATAGAGTAACTGTTGTGTCACATCTGTGTGCTTTCCAATAAACCCCACTTCATTGTTTTGCAACTGAGAGATGTGAAAGAAATGACCCTTGCATGTGGAAAAACCCAAGTGTCGAACTAGAGATGGGAAAGGCAGGAGCAAATGCGCTGCTGGGCTCGTGTAGTTCAACAATCCAGGGCTGAGCAACTTCTCTGGCCTGATGTCAGACTGCTGCCCCGTTGCCTGAAAACATTGGCTCCGAAGAAATAAAATGCTGACATATTTGTTGTTCTTCAGAGTAGTAATGTAAAGAAAAGTTCTGGTCTTTTGATTCTTATTCTGAAGAGACAATGTTACTGAAATGGGGGAAGCTGGGCTGGGGGGATTGGTGGTTAGTACTTGGCTGGTGAGTGAGCTCAAGAGGACCAGAGATCAGGGCAACACACACACAACTGTTTGTGGGTTTCTGATTCTAGAGTTTAATTTTGTTTCTTGGTAGTGGCAGAATAAGACATTAGCGTTGGAATCAGTGAGATAAGAGTTTGTACAATCAGTTGATTTAGGTCAAAAGAAGCTTTTAAAAAAGGCTTATTTTACTTGAAAGAGTTAGGGAGAGGGAAAGGGAAAGATAGAAAGATGCTCCATCCACTGGGTTCACTCCCCAAATGGCCACAACAGCCAGAGCTGAATAAAATTAAACCAAGAAGCCTGGAGCTTCCTTTGGTTGTCCGATATTTGCTGTCCAGCAGTGATGGACTTGGTGCACAGAGTGGATAATCACTCACAATGGACTACTGACAGTCAATAGCCAAAGTTTATTAACAGCAAAGTTTTAATAGCAAAAGTCGGAGGGTCACATAGGCAAAAGGGAGGATTTAAAGCAGGAAGTGATTTACAAGTTAAATGCAGGAGAGGGTTTATTGGTAAACCATATGTTCTTCTAATAGACACCTCTCTGATCTGTTCTTTTTTTGTTTGCTTGTTTTTTTAACATTTTATTATCATTTTATGATACAGTTCCATAGGCTCCTGGCATTTCCCTTATCCCCTCCCCAATTCCCTCTCCCCCCAATTCCTCTATATCATTACTAAAATACAGTTCTTCATACACAGTCATATGTCCATCATTGCAGGCATGGACAATGGCAGAGAGTCCAGCATCCTATTGTCAAGATATACTGAACAGTTTCATTGTAAGTCCATCTTTGTCTGGAAGTAGAAATGCATACTACATCATATACTCACATCTGGATGTTAGTCTCCATTTCACAGCTACTGTACATCCCCTCAAATGAAAAGTCATGATACAAAATCAACAATAGAAAGAAAAATAGAAATTTACAATGCCATGAAGTTAAATGACATGTTACTAGATATGACAGTCTCCATTACACAGCTACTATACATCCCCTTAAATGAAAAGCCACAAAACAAAATCAACATCAGGGAGAAAAAAGAAATTAACAACACCATGAAGTTAAATAACATGCTACTAAATGACTAATGTGTAGCTGTGAAAAGAAAATCAAGAACCTTGTGGCAGAAAATGATGCTACTGTATGATCTAGGAGTCATTGAATGATTTAATCAGAAGAATTTTGAAGAGATGAAACCAACAGAAAACAACAAAACCCAGGCGATATAGTTTCTGCTGATTTCTGTTGAAGTGTGTCTCTTCTAGACAATAAATAGATGGGTTTTGTTTTTTAATCCAGTCTGCCAATCTATGACGTTTGATTGAGCTTAAGCCAGTTACATTAAGGGTTAATATGTATGGATGGTACTTTGATCCTGTCATTTTAGCAATGGGTTGTTCATTGGTTTCGTCTTCTGTTCTCATTTTCACTGGGCTGTTCTTCCCATTTGCCTTTGGTTTTGTTTGGTGCTATTCCTCTTCTCTGTCAAGAGAACATCTTGAAGTCTCCTTTGTAGGGCAGGTTTGGAAGAGGCAAATTCTTTTTAACTTTTCTTTACTGTGGAAGAATTTTATTTCATTTTCAAAGACAAAAGAAAGCTTTGCTGGATATGTTATCCTAGGCCGACAATTTTTTGCTTTTAGAATCTGAAATATGTCACTCCATCCTCTTCTTGCCTGTAGAGTTTCCTGTGAGAGGTCTCCTGTGAGTTTAATTGGCAACCTTTATATGTCAATTGATTTTTTCACGTGCACATTTAAGAATCTTTTCCTTATGTTCGGTTGAAGAGAGGTTGATAATCATGTGTCTTGGTGAAGATTGCTTTTGATCAAGCCTGTTGGGAGTTCTGTGCCCCTCCTGGATCTTGTTTCCCAATTCTTTCTCCAGATTAGGGAAATTTTCCTTTATTATTTCATTAAAGACATTTGCAAGCTCAGCTTATCTTTTTGCACCTTCTGTGACTCCCATGACTCTTATATTTGGCCTCTTAATAGTGTCTTTCAATTCTCGAATACTTTTTTTGGCCTGATCCAGCTCTGCTTCCAGCTTTTTGTTTGCTTCCCCTGATGACAGGAAATATCTTCCAGTTCTGAGATTCTTTCTTCTGCTTGCTTCATTCTATTTTGGAGACTCTCCACTGTACTTTTAATGTGCTCTACTATGTTCTTAATTTCTGATATATCAGCCTTGATTTGCTTTATTGCTTCCTTAAATTCTTTGAACTCTTGTATGTGCTTCTCATTGTTGATCAGAAGCTTTAAAATGAGTTTTATGAATTCAGTGTGCCCCATATTCTCGATGTCTTCCTCAGTGAACTCTGAGGTTGGCAAAGGGTTTTGCTCCTTTTGCAGGGGAGTTTTCAGTAATATTCATTGTGCTTTTGTCTCTTCTTTTGCTCTTGGTCATTGTACTTCTGGTTAGCAGAGTCTTCTTCTTGGGGCAGGCTTCTAAGCTGTGTCACCCACAGGTCTACAGTTTGATTTTACTTATTGCAGTTGGTACACAACTCTTTGCTTGCAGCCACTTGTCCAATCCCTCCAGTGAGTTCCAGGTCTGGGTTCTTATGTCAGATTTCCACCATGGTTTCCACAGCCCCAGCTCCTGGCTCACCATGATCCACCTCCTATGATACCATGCTGAGGCTGCACTGTTGTCTGTAGAAATTTTCTCCCACTTCCGGTTGGAGCAGGTCCCAGGACTAGAGACACCAAGTGTTCTATATAGTTAGGTTGTTGGTGGTGCTGATGTTGTCGAAACCTGTTGGACGTTAGGTCTGGATGCCACACGGACCTATTTTGACCCGTACAATGCCACAGTTGGTATTTTCCTGCAGGACCAGTGCAATCCATGGACCTCAGTGAGTTCTCATGAGCTCAGCACATGCACAGTTCACTGTTGTCTCCTGCAGTCCCAAAGCTATTGCCACATGTACAAAATGGCACCTGACATACCACTACTTCAGTTCTTGATCTGCTGGCCGTCAGATCTGACGGCTACCCAGACCTGTCTTGGGTGGAGCCTGCAGAATGCCACGTTGCTGCAGTTCACTGAGTCAGAAATGAGTTCACTCCCATCTCAGCGTATGCACAGTCCTTTCCCTTGCCCTTTCCTCCTTACGCAAAATGGCATCCAATTTAGCTCTAGGGGGCTGACTGGGCTATGAAATCCACCCTGTTCTTGCACTGCCCATCTGAGATTTGCTGCTCTGTCTCTGCTCCTGGTCAAATCAAACGGACCAGCAGGATGGACAGTTCTTTGTCTGGGTTCACCTCCCAAGCTCACAGTGAAAGTCCCTTCCCACCTGATTGCTGGTGGAATTCAGATCGCCATTGGCTGAATGCCACTGGAGTATCAGTCCCTGCAACACCACACTGTTGTGTCTGCTGCTTTCCTGTGTCTGTCAGTCTCCAGGTACCCCTCTGCTGTTGTTCTGTCCTTTCCTACTTCCCGGAATATGTCCTCTCTGCTTCATCCTGATTAAATGTTTTTCTGTCCGTTTAAACGTGTCCTTACCCTATTCTGCCATCTCGATTCTCTTGATCTGTTATCTGAACTTGAGGATAAGGGAGTTCCTGGTCTGTGCATTTCCAAATCAACAGCTCCCAGAAAGTTCTCACATGATTGCAGCTGGCTTTGTTACTGGCAAGATTTTCCATTGTCCTCTCCTAATCAATTTTTTTTCTTATATCGTATGTTGGGTGCAGGGGACCAAGGGCTTGGATCACCTTTTGCAGCTTTCCCAGGTACATGAGCAGGGAGCTGGATCAGAAATGGATCAGCGAGGAGTTGAACTAGTGCCCACATGGCATGTTGGCCCATTAGGCAGAGGATTAGGATACTATGCTACCTCACCAGCCGCAAAAGGAAACTTTAAACATTTTTTCATTGTAAATGCAGATTTACAGAGCAAAGGAATGACAAAGATTGTCATCTGCTGGTTTACTCCCTAAATGGCAACAAAAGCCAGAGCTGAGACAATCCAAAGCTAGGAGCGAGGAGCTGCTTCTGGCTCTCCCACGTAGATGCAGGGTCCCAAGGACTTGGGCCAACCTTCATTGATTTTGCAGGTCATAGCAGGGAACGGATTGGAAATGGAGCAGCTAGGACATGAGTTGGAACCCATATGGGACCCTGGCGATTGCAGGTAGAGGATTAGCCTGTTGAACTACCACACCAGCCCGCAAAAGCAGCATTTTTGTGGCTTTCCCTGAGCCACAGTCTGAAGCAAACTCTAGTTATTTGAATTATGTTCTTTCCCTAGAAGTTTGTAATGCCACTGTATCTCTGCCTCCATCCTTCTCACCTCCTCCTTACTTCACCCCCTCCTTGTTGCCCTGTCTCTGAATTCTAGAGTCCATGCATCTTGTTCTCACAGCTGTTTTCTTTACACAGCTAGTTGAAGAGAATTTTAAAACTGACATCCTTAGAAAAATAGAGAACCTCTTTAACAACTATTGGTGAAATCTTAGAGAAAGACCGATGGATCTACTTCAAGGGCTGTGCCCATCCCTATCCATTCCGAATTAGACCCAACCTAGGATGTCCTATAACTCAGTGTTAATCTTCTAGATTCAGTATATGGTATTTACTCTCCAGAGCTCATCATCTGAAAACTTGATGACGGCTGTGCTTAAGACAATCATACCAGTGCTTTCATAAGCTATACAAGTTAAATATAAATTGAATTGACAAGAAAAAAATTCAATTGAAGCCAGTGCTTAGCTAGTAGTGAAGATCCTGATGAAGATGTCTACATCTGATTGGAATCTTTGGGTTGTATAATCTGGCTCTTTATCCTAGCTCCCTGGTAATAATATCATTCCAGGAGTTACATTCCTTCCACTCATGTAGAGAACTGGATTGAGATCCCAGTTCTTGACTTTGACCTTGCCCAGTATCTGCTCTTTGTGGACATTTGGAACTATACCAGTGTATGTGAGTCAGTCTGTATTACAAATAAGGTTTCAGAAATATATTCAAATTTGATTAATGTCATTAGTCCAGTGAGTAAGGATTACTTATGAAGGAGATGAGTGTCCCCCGTTCAAAGTGCTTAAGACCAGAAGTTCTGAGTTTCAGCTTTTGTGGGAAACATTCTCAACTGTATCATAAATTTTACATTAAAGATTTGTAGGGCCCAACATGGTGGTCTAGTGGCTAAAGTCCTCATCTTGACTGCGCCAGGATCCCATATGATCACCGGTTCTAATCCCGGCAGCTCCACTTCCCATCCAGCTCCCTCTTGTGGCCTAGGAATGCAGTCGAGGACAGCCCTAATCCTTGGGTCCCTGCACCCTTGTGGGAGACCTGGAGGAATTTCCTGACTCCTGGCTTCGGACTGGTGCAGCACCAGCCGTTATGCTCACTTGGGGAGTGAACCATTGGACAGAAGATCTTTTCTATCTCTCCTCCTCTGTGTATATCTGACTTTCCGATTAAAAAAATGTAAAAACCTGAGCATTTCACATGCTTTAAAAATATCACATTGATAACAAGACCATAGAATAATCATCATCATATGGAGCATGATTTATTAAATTTTTAGATAGACTTTCAGCAGGGGAGAGAAGGCACATCTTTTAGGAGTACATACCCCTCCAATGAGCTCTCCTCCTAAGACCTCTGTGAGGAAGGAATGAGAACATGTTTGAAGGTTCTGCTTCTACTTGTGTCACTCCTTAAGGACAACCAATAAAGGAGCAGCAACAGAATAAACAATAAGCAATGGAGCTATATAGAGCTGAAGTTCCTGCAGGATGGATCCCACTTGGCAAGGACTAGAGCACTGGCCTAGCAGCTGCCCATCTTGTTAGCTATTCATGATGTGTTTGCTGCGTTCTGAATTTGGGTTAAGTTCCCCAGTATTCCCTTTCTAGTATTTTCTGGACAAGGCAGGTTATGGAAGCAAGTTTCTTTGCAAGGGCTAGAGGACGGGAGGGAAACTTCCTGCAGCCATTCTTTTGAATGTCTCTCCCAGTTAATCGGTCGATTACGAATACAGATGCTGCTGTGAGAAGATTTTTGCAGATGTAAATAAAGACCCTCATCAGATAGAGAGCTCCTCCTTGGTGGGAAGCCTCACAAGGAAAGAGATCATACCACAGGAGGATAGCTTGGTCTGTGTGGGAGTTCCACTTTGCTTATGCTTCCCTTCTTGATGCCTTTACTGTAAACTGTGAACCTGTTCATCAGCCCCCAAAATTGCCCAAGCAAATGCCTTAACATTTGCTTCTCTGGATGAATGCTGATGGATCACACTACTTTTTAAAAATTTGTTGTTGGTTCGACCTTGGGGGCTCAGCTGAGAGGAGCCCTCTGCAGCATGGCCAGGTCGGACCCAATGCTTGGGACTCGGCCCATGGTCACCATCACCACATGGTGAGCAAGTCCTAGCTGTTGGGAGGCCTGAGAGATTTCTCCCTCATGGTGAGTATGCCATGAGGAAATCTCAGAAATGGGATTAGGTATCTGACCCTGCCCTGCCCTGCCGCCACCACCTTGTGGCAGGAGGAACCTAGGGGATGGGAGTTCAACCTTGGGGGCTCTGGTGAAAGGAGCCCTCTGCAGCGTGGAGGCTTCACCTGCTGGCCGCCTGGCAGCAAGCTCTAGGGGTTTTTGGGTATGTAATTGCTGCCTAAAGACATCAGTGAATGAGGCCAATGTGAGAGTAGGTGAGGGATGAATTATGTGTGACTCCCAGTGACGGGGTCACCAAACTTGCTAGCAAGCATGGGGACTGATACCTGGCCATTTGGTGGGTAGAGTCCATATAATCTGGGTCAGATTGATTCACCAGCCCACATGGGAGTCCTGAGATGGGCTGTTCGTATAGAACATTGCTGACTACCACATGCCAGTACACACAAAAGCTATGGCAGAGGGCCTGTCTGACAGGGTTGGATCCCAGTACCTGACAGTGTTAGAACAACGGTGAGTCACATTAAAAACGGTCAGTACACCAACCAGAATGTGTGAGAACCAGGTCCAGGGGTAGATTCTGTGGGGGATAAAGGGACCCAACCCTGTGGAAATATAAATCCTGCCGGTTAGCTTAAGAGTTGGGGTGGAGATGGGCTGAGCTAGGAACAACCATGGAACCCACCACCAACACTCGTGGATGCTGGGGCTGGTAACAGGCTGCAGCACCCACTCGTGCATCCTACCACGGGGTGTGAGACAGACCGAACCACAACATCCTCCAGCTCATACAAAGGCCAAGATGGAATGGTAGGCTATGCTGGAGAAGGACCCAGCACCTGCTGGAGCATGTGAACTGTAGCTTGGGGAATGGACTGAGTAGGGGAACCTGAGAACTTGGAGAATATATTGGGGATCACAGCTCTCACTGGTGAGCATATGTTTAAGGCCTGGGTGTTGGGCAGCCTGAGCAGGGTAAGTCTAGCTGTTGCTTAAGTCTAGCTGTGTTGATTGGCTTTGGAGAGGGTTGACCAGGTAGGGTCGAGCCAAACTTACATCACCAGCAAGAGCAGAAACCAGGCTGGAGCACAGGTCAAGTTCAGCTAGGCTGTCACACATACCAGATTGCATGAAACTGGGAAGAGAGTAAATGGAGCAGGGCCAGGTTCCAGCACCTGCCAGCAAGAGGTGAGACTTGGTTTAGGCTGGGTAAGGCCAGGCTACAGCATCCAAACACAAAGGTCATGACAGGTAAAGGACTAGGCCAAGCTGGGTCAGAGCAACCACTGCCATGTGCAAGATCTATAGCTGGGAACACACCCAGTAAGGGAGCTAAGGGCATGCCCTGACTGGGTTATAGTTCCCACTGGTGAGCATGAGGCTGGAATGGGAGCCGCATTCTGGTCTGGACATGCTTGCAGTATTCCTCGGTACAAGTATGGACCAGGGCTGGGTACACCAGACTGGGCTAGGCTCCAGCACCCCACTAGTGCTTGTGAGGACCAGGGTAGGTGTAGGACAGGCTAGGTTAGGTTTTTGCCCTGGATGAGCCAGGTGTGAGCTGTGTCTGCGTGTGAACCAGGCTAGATTGGGCAGTAACACCCAACAATAATAACCAGATTGGGTTGAAGGCTGGTTAGGGAAGGCCATTGTTCCTGTTAGATCAGGAGGTGGACTGAGTAGGGCTGGCCCATGGACCCACCCATGTGTGTGAGATCTGGCATTGGGAATGGTTCTTAAGGAAGGAGCCTAGAAAACTCCTCTGACAGGACACAGTCCGTGCAAATGAGTGCTTGAACCACAATAGGAAGCAACCCAACCAGGCCAGGGAATGCTACCCAGAAGCATACATTTGGCGCAGGTTGGAGGCCAAACCAGGCAGGGCCAGTTCATATCACCCTCTAGTGAATCTGAGCACCAGAATGGAGTGTGGGTTGGGCTAGATTTGGTTCCATCACACACTAGTACACATTATGGCTTGGATTGGGTGCTGGCTGGGCTGGGCTAGGCTTTAGCCCCACCAACCTGAGCTGGAATTAGGGGTGGGCCAGGCAAGGCCAGGCTATAGCACCCACTGGCAAAAGTTGAGGTGAGGCAAGCCATGCCAGACCAGGCCATAGCACCCAGAATATGCAAGACCTGGGGTCGGAGAAGAAAAGCTGGTAGAGGAAACATGGAGTGCCCCCCTGCTGGAACACCTCTCCCACTGGAGAGCGTGAGTTGGAATGGGGTAAACCAGACCAGGCAGAGCTAGAGCACATGTTGGCTTCATGAGAGCTGGACCAGGGAAAATCTAGGCTGGGTTGACTGTTCCAACTGGTGCAAGTTTAGTTCAGAGTGGGTGAGGGTTGGTTGGGCTTTGCTGAAGCATCAGCTGGCACATGCTGGCATGGGGGGCTAATTCTGTCAAGCCAAACTGCAGACCCACCTGGAAAGTGCATGAACCGGGACTTGGAGGGGGCCCAGTAGGCAAACAGTGGGCACTTCCCTCCTGGGTTGCCGCTCCGTCTGGTGAGCATGAGAATCAGGACAGGGCCAGGCATAGATAGAGTGGCACCCATTTCAGGTGTGTGAGCTGGATAGTGGGGCTGGTTGGGTTGAACTAGGCTTCAATGCCCATTGACATGTATAAGAGCTGAATGGGATGTGGGACAGACTGGACCAGTCTGCTGTACATACTGGAAAGCATGGGAACCAGGGTAGGGGGTAGGCCTGGTGAGTTATTGGGAGTTGCCCCAACTAGATTGCAGCTCCCACTGGTTTACGTGTCCAAGTATGTGGTGGGCAGGATTGGGATGGGCCCCAACATGATTTGTTTGTGTAGAAGACAGGACTGGAAACAGAACTGACCTGGCAATGGCAACCACCAGCATATGCATAGGCTGATAGCGGTGACAAACTCTGCCAGACCCTGTACTGGCATGCACACACAGGAATCATGCTTGGGATCACTTCAGACAAAGTTGATTTGTGGATCCCTCCAATTGATCTGCTGATCTCATAACCCCAACCATGAAGAGAAGTGCAGGATCCATGATGTGACTATGGAGTGCAAGTGTCAAAGTTTAGCCTCCTCAGAGGCTCTGATGAACAGTAAACAGCAAATCCAAGTGCACATGGAGGATGTGGCAGTCTGTTGGAACCTGCAGAGGACACCTGGTACCACAACAGGACAGAAGACAGAATAAATCGATATCTACCCCAGCCAAGTGTAGGCAGTGAAAATCTGGGCTAACGGAGACTCTAAGGTAGACTGTCAGCCAGTGGATTCTGGAGAAATTTCATCATGCTTGGAATGGCGAGACTGGCAACAATTCAGAACTGTTGGACTATAAAAACCACTTGAGCAGGACCCTCAGAGAATACCCCATGTCGGGGACCTGGGGTGGTTGGGAGTCTGGGTGGCCCTTGACCCTTTGTGCCCTAATCAACTATCTAAAGATTATCAAAATAAAATAATTTAAATTGATGATCTTTAGATAGTTGATCAAAGTAGGAAGGGTCGAGGATCAGGGGGTAGTGGGTGAGACCCTTTGACACATTTTCTTATTCTTCCATATATGGGGGAGAGGTGAATACAGGAGGAGAAATCACACCCAGCCTTCCCACCTCTGCTTTACCCAGGGGATGGGGAATTGCCACTCAATGTCATTCCAGGTTCCCCATTACAGAACATTTTCTGAGGGTTCTGTTCGTGTGTTTTTGATAATTCTGAGATGCTGCTATCACTGCTCCAAGGATGAGGACATTTTTCTGAAGCTGATTGGCTATCATTGTCCACCTGAGTCTCCATTTGCCCAGAAATTTGCTGTCAAGCTTCACTGCGGTAGTTGATCAATTTGTTCTGCCCTCTGTCCTCAGCAAACCAATGAGTGTTGCATCCTGGCCCAGCCCTGTCCAACACAGGCTCAGCTCTTACATTTCGCAGGGGGAGCTGCAGCCCACAGTGACCTCCAATAACCCCCACTGGACCTGCCCCTCAGCTCTGGTTCCTGTGCCTGCCCGCATGTTCAGTGGACTGGTCCACTTCTCATTGAGGTCTTATATACATCATTGGGCTTTGAAGCCTAACTCAACCCAACCAACTCCACACTCCAGCACACCACTCCTGCCAGTAGGTACCACCACTGTCCTGCCAGGCATGCCCCCAGTCTTAGTTCTCATGCTCACCAGTGGGAGTTGCAGCCCATCAAAGTGGAGCCCACAACCCCTCCACTGGACCCACTCCCCACAGATCTTGCACCCTCCAGGTGTTTTTGTGGCTTATCTTGGCTGGATTTGCTGCCAGTCCCAACATTTGCCAGCTGATGCTGTGGCATAGCCCACCTGCCTGCCCTTGTTCTGGCTAATGCCTGTACCAGTGGATACAATCAGTTACCCCAGCCTTGCTCTCAACCCTAACCTGGTTCACATGTAGGCTGACATGTGTTGTAGCCTTGCCCAGCCTGGTCTGCCCCCAGTTCCAGCTCTCATGCTCACCAGCAACAGCAGTGGCCCAGCATTAGAGTCCCCATTATTCCGCTACCAAGCTCAACCCCCAATCCCCATCTCATGTGTGCTGGTGGGTGCTGGCGTCCAGTCTGACATGGCGCATCTCACCTTGGCATTTGCCAGTGGGTAGTGTAGACTGGCTTGGCCCAGTCTGCTCCCATTCCAGCTCATGCTGGTTGGAGCTGCCGCCCAACCTGGTGCAGTCAGCCCCCAATTCCAGCACTTATATGAACTGGCTGATGATGTGGCCAGGCCCAGCCTATTCTGCATCCCATCCTGGTTCTCAGATCAACCAGTGGGTGTTATAAACTGGTCCAGCCTGGCCCATCCCCATACCTGAGTCACACTATGCTGGCAGGTACTGTAACCTGGTCTGCTTTGGTTCTTGTGCTCACCTGCAGGGACTGCTCCCCAACAGAGGAGTTCCCCAAGCTCCTCTATTAAACATCCTCTCAGTGGCAGATCTCGCACATACCAGTGGGTCCTTGGTTCGGGCTGATTTAGTCCACCTCCTCTCCTGCCGGTACCCAGTTCCTACTGTTCTGACTGTTGGGTGTTACAGCCCAGCCACACCTAGTACATGCCTAGACACAGCTCTCACATGACCCAGTGGGAGCGGAAACCTAACCCAACCTGTCCTACAGCCACTCTGGCTCTCACAAGCACCAGTGGATGCTGGAGCCTAGCCCAGTCTGGCACACCCCAGAGCCTCTCCATGCCCGTGCTGAGGGACACCGCAGCCATGTCCATCCCAGACCACCACTCCCATTCCAGCTCTTATGCTCACCAGTGAGAACCACAACATAGTTGAGGCATCCTCTATAGCTCCCCAACCAGGTGTTTTAAACCCCAGATCTTGTGTATGCCAAGGATTACTCTGACACAACTCTGCATAGCCTGTTCCCTGTCTTGATCTTTGTCATAGGATGTTGTAGTTTGGCCTGACCTGGCCCTTGACCAGTCCCAACTCACTGGTGAGTGCTATAGCCTCGTTATGCTCAGTCTGCTCCCATCCAGGAAGTGTGATAGCCTAGCCAGGCATCCTCTGCATTCCAGCCTGGCTCCTGCATTTGCAGTGAGCTAAGGTTGGCCTGACCCTGCCCGGCCCACCCCCTTCCAAAATGACCCCACACATGTACGAACAGGTGGAGCTACCCTCTCTCTTTTTTTTTCTTTCTTTCTTTCTTTTTTTTTTTTGTTGTTGTTGTTGTTGTTGCAAACAGATAAGTTTATTTGTGAAGGGACCAGGTGAGCAGGGAAGGGAAAGGAAGGGGAAAGCACCTCCGAAGAGCCGGGAGGTGGGGTGCCTCTCGAAAGAGGAGGGAGAGAGAGACACCAAAGATTTGAGGAAGGGTCTTGGGATTTTAAGCCTTCCTTGACCCCTCCTTGTTGGGCAGGGAACCTACAGGTAAGATGTTCCCCATTGGTGGTCTCTTAATCAGTTAGGAAATGGGTGGGCAATGCTGGTGCCACCCACCTGAAGGTGTGGCCAAGGCCTCAGCAGGCCTGGATGGTCTCAGACCCCCCTCTTGAAATCCCACACCCTACTTCTGTAGGGGTAAGGGGCGACGATGTCTTCTGGCTGCTTCCTGCTGAACTGGGACGTCGTTTGGGTAAGGGGCCCCTAGAGGTGTGGGATCCATAGAGATGGTCTGAGTCATCCAAGTTGTGGCAGAAGTTGGTCTGGTTGTCATCCAAGTTTGCATGTTCAAGGCCACCTGGAGTCTGAAGACCCCTAATCAGGAAACAAACATAAGACCATAAGACAATTGAGAAGCCAGTTGCATGCTCCACATGGAGCAGGAGCCAATACAGATGCAAAGAGGGCCCACAGGCTAATTCTCGCCATTCAAAAGCTCAAAGCAGGCAGGCAGGCTGTGGTGTAGTAAGTTCTGATGCTCAAAGGAATCCCAGTGTCTAAGGTGGCAGAGACTGAAATATCTGTTCAGTCTCCCATTTCCTGCGCCATGCTAGTTCTGGGACTCCTGCCAGTTCAAGTATATCCTGGTTTTGCCCTTGGACACACTCATCAGAATAGCATGTGCTGGGAGTACTGAAATGATACCTATGGCTAGCCTGTGGCATCCAGGTATGTACTGAAGACCACAGTCAGAGGAAGGAGGCAAGGGTGAGATCAGCACACTTGACTCACACTTGATCAACCTTCCATGCCTTTGGGATGTCTCCATCAGAACAGCTTGTGTCCAGGAGTGAAAAATCCGCTCCCGTCCCCTGCACTGTGTTAGACCTAAGCTTTTGTCTGATACCAAGTTGACAAGCCTGCTCAACTATGGCCCTGATTCTATAAGTCTGCACAATAATGTTCCTAGTTAGGGCCCCATCCTGCTAGCTGCAATGATGGTATTGGTGACAAGATATGGGGAGCACATAGAAAGCACTTATCTGTTAGGTGCCTTTTTGAAAAGCAGCTTTAAATCCTCCAGTGCTTCCCAGGTTGCTTCTGCAGAATCTAGTTGACAGGGGGTGCTGACCTTAAACCATAGAGTCAATATCTACCCCAGGAGGGAAAATAACCTTGTACATCAGAGTCAAGACTAAGCCTACAAGGATCTTCATCAATATATCTCATCCCCAACAAAGGGGCGGGTGTCAGAGGAATAACAAGTAAAGAGTTGTAGAAGTGGAGATATCCACAAGTGCAAGCCCATGGCCAGAGATGTCTCACACAGTTACTTTGAATGGATCTTGGCCTAGGAGAGAAAGGCAAGACAGAACATAGAGCACCTGTGTCCAGTAAGAAATTGACCTTTTGAGAGCTCACCATCAGGGAGACCCGAAGCTCCTCAGTACGAACCCAGGTGGTGGGAACCTAGATAGGAGTCTCTGGGACCCATCACTGGGGGTCCTGGTCAGGAGACCCCTGCTCCCTCCGGAGCTGGGGGCAGCCCGATTTCCAATGATCCCCCTTGCAGATGGGGCATAGTCCCAGAGGAAACTCCTGGCCTGTAGTTCGAGGGCACTCCCTCTGAAAATGGGGTGGCTTCCCACAGTTGTAGCAGCACCTTGGCGTCCTTTTCCATGAGGTGGATGCACTCATAGTGGCCAGCATTTCACTGTGGCGCTTGTCTTCCTGCCTTTCCTTCTCTAAGTCTCGGTTATAGTAAACAGCATTGGCTGCCTGGATCAACTGGTCCAAGGAGGACTTATCAGGGTCTGCCCTAAGCTTTTGGAGCTTTCTCCTGATATCTGGGGCAGACTACACAAGGAACTTGTCCTTGAGGATCGCTCCACCCTCCACTGTATCTGGGTCTAAGTTGGTGAACTTCACAATTGCCTCCTTGAGGCGTTCTAGAAAGGTCTTTGGTGGCTCATTCTCCCCCGATGAACAGTGGTGAGCTGGCTATAGTTCAAAGGCTTAACCTTTGCCCTTCTTAATCCCTCCAAAATACAGTAAATGAAGTGATTTCGTTCCCACTCATGTCTTTCATCCTGTGGGTCCCAATTGGGATTCTTTGTGCGGATTGCCTCTGCTCCAATGGGGATGTTCGCCTTGTCTCTGATGATTTTCCCTTGAGCTGCATAATAACCATTTGCAGCCTCATGAGCCTTTTCCAGTACCCTCTTTCTTTCTAAGGAGGTCAGGGTGTTGTCTAACAGTAACATTACATCCTTCCAAGCTAGATCATATACTGACTGGAGTCGTTCAAAAGTTTGTACATATTGATCAAGGTTGTCAGTGTAACTGCCCAAATCACTTTTTATTTTCTTGAGTTCTCCAAGAGAGAAAGGCTTATAACCAATCTGTATCCCAAATTCTCCTACCCCCACAGTTTGAAGAGGAAGCATGGCTTCTCCCTTCACTCTAGGATAAGGCCTAGGAGCCTTTTCCTTTGATGCCTGCAGATAAGGGGGGCAGGGTTCCTCCGGATGAGATAAGCAGAGACTAGGTCCCTGTGGAGGAGGGGCTGAGGGAATCCCTCCAGGTGATTCCTTCAATGAGGGAGAAGACTCTTTATTCACTTGCAAATTATCTTCCTTTGAATCTGAAATGGCCAACTCCCCAGTTGTCTGACTTAGGTTTTTTCCTATTCTGCCATTTTTAAGGTGATCCTGGAGGTGGAGAAACATTTGAATACAGGAAATTTCTACCCACCTTCCCCAACATCTACAATAATTGTCCAATTCTGAAATAGTATGGTAATTAAGACTCCCTGTGGGAGGCCACGTTTCACCATTAGCAAGGGAATATTTGGGCCAAGCCTTCATGCAGAAAAAGATCAAGTCCTTCTTGCTCACAGTCCGCGAGCCAAATATGTCCCAATTTTTAAGGATACAACCAAGAGGTGTCCAGGAGTCCACTCGCGAATTTTGAGATCCCATCTTATGAAGTCTTCTCTCGGTTGAGTTGGGCCACGTGGCTCCTGTCTAAGTCTCTCTTTTTGAGCCCCACATTGGGCGCCAGGGAAAATGTTACCAGAAATGCCTGGTGGGTTCTTTCCTCAGCTTAGTATAGAAATAAAAAGCCGGGAATCTGTTGCAAACAGATAAGTTTATTTGTGAAGGGACCAGGTGAGCAGGGAAGGGAGAGGAAGGGGAAAGCACCTCCGAAGAGCCGGGAGGTGGGGTACCTCTCGAAAGAGGAGGGAGAGAGAGACACCCACCCTGTCTTTTCTGACCAATACCCAGGCCTGAGTCGCATGCTCATGAGCAGCAACAACAGCTCATCAGGGGAGCTGCCCTAGTTCCCCCCCACCAGACCCACTCCCAGACCCATAGCTTACCCATGGCACTGAAGGTTAGGCCCTTACTGGTCATAGATTACCTGCTCCATCTTGCATATGTATGAGCAGTGAATGTGATGGCCCAGCTGCCCCACACTATATTCTTGGGTGTGTCTGCAGCTGCTGCAGCCTGGACCAACCCAGCCTGTACCCAACCCCAGTACCCATGCATATTGGTGGTTCTATGGTCATGCTGAGCTCAGCTTGTCACCACCCCAGCTCCAAGCAAACCAGTTGAAATTGCAGATCAAAGGGGTGGGCCCCCATATCCCCCATAGAAGCTGCCCCCAGACCCAGTTCTCTTGTGTGCTGGTTAGTACCATGGCCTAGCTTAGCATTACCTGTCCCCTGTTTCAACTGTGATTTATTCCTGCCAGGTAAGCCCCTAGCCCTAGCTTTAGTATGCACCACTGAGTGGTATTCGATATCGGTCGATACTAACTACCCCCAGCTCTTCTATCTCTCTAGGGCTGGTATTATCGGTCTGAACCTTAAAGGTCCTTGTGTTCCCCCCTCAAGATCTCACCATTGGGTGGCCTGGGCACCAGTGGCACTGGACAAAGCCTGGGCCACTTGGCCTGAGCCCTGCCACCTGGGAGCCCACTTCTGGGGCTAGCTGGCCCTTTCCAGCTCCAAGCAGCCAGCAGACCAACCAGCTGAGGCTTCCTTCCAGACCCAAGCCTTGCCTCTGGGGTAAACTGCCCCACCTGGCTCTGAGCACATGGCAGACCAGTGGGTCCTGGTCTCCCTTCAGACCAGAGCCATGTCCAGGGACAATCAGACCCACCCACCTCCAAGCCTGTGGTGAACTGAGAAGTCCAGGCCACCCATTCTGAACCCTGCCACCTAGGAGCTCAGAGCCAGGTCTAGCTAGCCCCGTTTGAGCCGAGCAGCCACCAGGCTGATCAGTACAGGCTTCCCTCTAGACCCAAATCCTGCCCATGGGCTCTTTTCTTTTAATTTTTATTCTTGGCGATGTTTAGATAGTTGACCAGGTTGGGAAATACTGAGGGTTAGGGGATTGTGGATGAGACCATTATTTCCAGGTTTTCTTTTTCTTCTTCCTGTATCTAGGGGAAAGGGAGGAAAGAAGGGGAGAAGCTTTGCCTAGTGTCCTAACCACCTTAGTACCCAGGGATGGGGAACAGCTCCCCAATTTCATCCCAGGGTCCCCAATATGGAGCAAACTCTGAGAGTTCTGCTTAAGTGGTTTCAATAATTCTGAAATGTTGTCAATCTCACCGATCCAAGGATGAGGAAATCCTTCCAAGGTCCATTGACTGACATAGTCCACCTTAGAGCCTCCACTTACCCAGATATTTGTTGGATGCTGTAGTCCAGATGAGCCCAGCCCACTGCATGCTCAGCCCTTACATATACCAGTGGAAACTGCAGCCTAGTCAGAGCAACCCCCAATAACCCCCACCAGGCCCACCCTGTGCATTAGACTGGTCCACTCTGTCCCATATCCCATTCAGCTCTCATACTCATCAATGGGAATTGGAGACTAGTTCAACCCAACTGACTCCATTACCCAGTCCACACTCACGTGAGTGGGTACCACCACCTGTCTAGCCAGGCCTGCCCTCAGTCTTGGTTCTCATGCTCACCAGTGGGAGCTGCAGCCCATCAGAGAGGTGCCCATAGTTTCCCAGTCTTAGATCTTGTACTTTCTCAATGGTGCTACAGTCTAGCTTGACAGGATTTGCCCCCAGTCCCAACAATTGTCAGCTGATGCTGCGACAAAGCCCAACCAGCTTGCACTTACTCTGGCTTATGCGTGCACCAGTGGATACAGTTGGTTAGCCCAGCCTGGATCTCCCCCTAACCTGGTTCACATACAGTCCAACAGGTGTTAGAGCCCTGCGCAGCCTCATCTGATGGATCACACTGCTGCTTATAGCTGAGTAACAGGGAAGGTGATGAAATAGTCCTGATGCCAGTCCCTGGGCTGCCATCTAGGTGCAGCCATTAGCTTCATATCCTCCTTTCCAGACCAATTTTGCTCTAATCCTAACAATTTTTTTATGACCCACAAGACTACATGCAATTCCTTATTCCTGTTAGCTTCAGAGGCAAGAAAGAACAAAAGTCACAGGATCAGGCCCAGCCAATGGCTTAGTGGCTGAATCCTCACCCTGCACACCCGGAATCCCATACGGTGCCAGTTCATGTCCCAGCTGCTCCAGATCTCATCTAGCTCCTTGCTTGTGGCCTGGGAAAGCAGTTGAGAACAGTCCAAAGACTTGGGACCCTGTACCCCTGTGGGAGACCTGAAAGAGATTCCTGGCTCCTGGCTTCAGATCAGCTCAGCTCTGGCCATTGACCCTGACTCTGATCACCTTTGGCACATTCCATATGCTCTGTGAGAAAGAGAAACGCCAATAGCATATACAAGCAAGGTTTCTGGACAGGCTATGGAAACAAGCTATGTACCCATTTCAATCAAAACCAGGCATCTCTGCTCAGAGTGTGTATCTTGGAAAAGAAAATAAAGCTGTGCGTGCTCCAGAAGAGAATATCACAAGATACAGTACAGAAGCCTCTCTTTCTGGTTTTTCTCTGACTGAAACTCGCAGTATGGATTTGGGCTTGAACAATTATCTATGGTCTCTAGAATCATGATGGCAGTGGGAAATGAGAGCAGATCAACTTAGCATGTATTTTTTAAAAACCCACAGAGAAGCTCTATGAGATTACAAAAAAATAATACAGAAAACAAATCCAAATGGGAATGAGTCTTGCCAGCTGGAACCATTGAGGAAAGGGCTCTTGGTAGTAAAGCAACTCTGTGCCTTGGGAAAATGAATAGCCCATGTTGCAGGCTCAATGGAATTTGCTTAATAAGTTGCACATTTGTCATTGTAGGTCAGTTCTTTGGGTGCCAGGAGACATAACTTCTCCATTATATAATAAAATACTTGTCCTTGCTGGAAAATTAGTACTGAAGAACCTCAATCATCCTGTTGTTTCCAAATGTCTTTCTCTAGTCAGCTGAGCATTTTAAACCAAGCAAGTATTAGGAGCAACTTTTCTTTAAAAGAGAACAACTCATTATACAAAGTGAACAAATTCTACATACAGGTTAGGAGTGTGGTGATACTTCTCACCCTCCTCCTAACTTTGTTTTTCTGCTGTCATAGTTTCACTTAACTTGGCAATCAGAGGCTTAAAACTCTGTTAGGTAAAACTTGTTTTTAATTGGAAACTTAGATACACAGAGAGGAGGAGAGACAGAGAGGAAGATCCTCCATCCACTGATTCACTCCCCAAGCAGCCGCAATGGCTGGAGCTGCACCAGTCAGAAGCCAGGAGACTAGAACCTCCTCCTGGTCTCCCACGTGAGTGCAGGGTCCCAAGGTTTTGGACTGTCCTCAACTGCTTTCCCAGGCCACAGGCAAGGAACTGAATGGGAAACAGGGCCACTGGGATTAGAACCAGCACCCATATGGGATCCCAGAGCTTGCAAGGCAAGGACTTTAGCCATTGCGCTACAGCACTAGACTCAGTTAAGTAAAAATTTTAACAAGTAACAAGCAGGGGGAAAAATCCTAGTCCTCAAGAGTGTAAACAATATTCAAATCTCAAGATGTTGTCGGTCTTTCTCATAGGTTACATCAGTACCCTTTATATTAACAGTATAGAAAACATATTTGTCTTTGTACTGGCTTGTCTCTCTAGGCAAAATGATTTCCGGTTGCATGCATTTTGATGGAAAAGACAGGATTTCATTCTTTTATGCCACTTGGTCGAGTAGTATTTCATAGTGTGTGTGTATCCTGTTTATCTGGTTACCTGTTGATGGATATCTGGTTTAACCCCATAGCTTAGCCATTGTGAATTGAGCTGCAAGATTTTAACTCTCTGGTGTGCTGATTTCATCTCATCTGGATAAATTATCAGATTGGGATGGCTGGGTCCTATGGCTGAGCTGTTCTCAGATATCTGAGAACCTCTGAACTAGCCTCCATAATGGCTGTACTAGTTTACCTTCCCACCAACAGTGGATGAGGGTAGCTCTTCCCTCGCATCCCTGCCAGTGTTTGTTCATTTTTGGATGAAAACGATCCTGACAAGGGTGAGGTAAAATGTCATTGTATTTTTTAATCACATTTCTGTGATAGCTGAGATCCTGAGCATATAAGTCTGGCCATTTGTATTACATCCTCTGAAAATTGCCTTTTCTTGTCCTTTGCCCATTTTGGAACTGGATTTTGGTTGTTGTTGAGTTTCTAGAGGTTTTTATAAATCCTGGATATTAATTCTCTGTTACATCATTTTCAATTGATTGAATCAATTTCAGTTTGTGGTTGAGTTGACTTAAATCATAAATTTGAGTTGATTCGGTCATAAACTTTGGCGGATTTTCTCCTATTCTGTGATGCCTTTTCGCTTTGAGTGTTTCCTTTTCTGGGAAGAAGCTTCTTAGCTTGACGTAGTCCCATTTGTTCATGTTCACTTTCATTTCTGGCATCTTCCAAGAAGTCCTTGCCTATACCCATGCCCTACAGTTTCCCCAATGTTTTCCTCTAGTAATTTAGTGATATCAGGCTGCATATTTTAATCCTTGATCCAATTAGAGTTGACTTGCATAAAAGATGTAAGGCAGGTTCTTATTATTTCATTTTATGACACAGATCCATAGGCTCTGGAATTCCCCAAGCCTTCCCCCCATATTGGTTTCCTCCGTATTATTACAGCAGTACAGCTCATAAACAGTCATAATTCCATCGTTGCAGGCATGGACCATGCAGAGAGTCCAGTATCTTATTGACCAGATAAATTCAACAGTTTCATTGGGAGACCATCCTTGATGTGAAAGTAGAAGTGGCAGAATATCATCCCCTCCAATGAAAAGCCACAACACAAATTCAACAGGAAGAAACATGGAAATTTACAACATTATGAAGTTAATTGACATGGGACTGAGTGACCAATGTGTTAGAAAATGCAAGTTCTTAACCACATCCTGTAACTACTTTATTGACATCTCAATTTTAGTTTATACTTAACCGACTGCTATAAACCTTAAAATAGTTATAGGGTACTATTCAGCTGTCTCATGTTTTTTTTCTTCGTATTTTTACTTAGCAACTTATAGTATTCAAGTGTGATTTTTTACTGAACTTTGTGAATTTTGGCATAGTCCAAACAGACTTATAACTCTGATAGGACATATGTTAACGATTGAGGAGCAGAATAGTTTTAGGAGGAGTGCGCAGAGAAATCGTCAATACCTTAGTGAAGAGTAACTGATCTTTGTCCCCTACCTAGTAAGGTATATGGGAGTCCAAGCTGACTGTTTCTTGTCTGTTCTAAGCTTTCTTATTGGTCTCTACCTATCTGATCTAATTTGCAGGGCTCCGGAGCAACCCTGATGGTCATTGCAAGAGAGGGTGGGGATCCAAAGTTGGAACTAAGTAAGGACCAGAAAAAACTCCTCTCCTGAGTCCTGAAGGAAGTTGACTGTCCTTCTGTTTCTGAGGGACCACTCAGGGCTCCTGGCTGTTGTTCCGATGTCATTAGACCCTGTGAGGAGGGTTCTGGGCTTCTTCCATCCTATGTGGGAGAGCCAATAGGGAATGGTTGACCTCAGAGTTCTTGGCCTATGAGGGCACTGCAATTCCCTGATATCTCCTTGGCAGTTGGGATATAGTCCTTGGTAAGACAAGTTCTTTTTCCACACATGGAGACCCAATTTTCCCAGCACCATTTGTTGAACAGACTGTCCTTTCTCTCTGGATTGACTTAGGTTCACTTGTCAAACATCAGTTGGCTGCATATGTGTGGGTGTGTTTGGTCTTTTGCTCCATTGACCTAGCAATGTCTGGCATTGGACTTTGAACCCTGGACCACTTACTTTGACAGCTTGTCTACAAGAAACCTGATCCCATAAAGCCTGTAAGCAGGATGATAGCTCTGGGAAGGGGGTGACTAGCTGTGTAATCCTGCTCTTTTCTCTTTAAAGGTTTATTTTTATTGGAAAATTAGATTTACAGAACGGAGGAGAGACAGAAAGATCTTCCATCTGCTAGCTCACTCCCCAAGTAGCTGCAACAGTGAGAACTGAGCTGAAGAGCTGAGCTGATCCATAACCAGGAGCTGGGAGCTTCCTCCGGGTCTCCCACATGGGTGCAGGGTCCCAAGGTTTTGGGCTGTCTTTGACTGCTTTCTCAGGCTACAAGCAGGGAGCTGGAAGGGAAGTGGAGCAGCCTGGATTAAAACCAGCCCCCATATGGAGTCCTGGTGCATGCAAAGTGAGGACTTTGGCCAATAGGCTACAACGCTGGGCCAGCTCTTAGGAATAACTGGGAGGCTGGACAATACCAAATTTTTCAACTTGCTGGTCGCTATATATTTGGCTACATATTTTTGTAAATTCCAGCAACATATTGCTTACTCTGAGGGGTTGGAGATGAAACCTCCTGCTGGAGGTTTTTTTAATCTCTGATATTCATGTCCATAGTCATGTTTTGCTTTAAGATCTTGAAGACTGTTCCCCTCCCCCCAAAAAAACTTTATTTTTCCTGATCTTGAGTATTTTTATTTTGAACAAGTTCTTTCTTCTGTTATTCAATTTCAGAACAGGCAAAATATCTGTAAATAATCTGCTCAGTTCCAGTGAAAAAACTTTTGAAGGTAAACTTTCAGGTCCAGTGCGATAACATAACGGTTAAAGTCTTCCCCTTGCATGCCTGGGATCCTGTATGGGTATTGAGTCATATCCCGGCTGCTCCACTTCCCTTCCAGCTCCCTGCTTGTGGCCTGGGAAAGCAGTCAAGGACGGCCCAAAGCTTTGGGACCCTGCACCCGTGAGGGAGACATGGAAGAAGCTCCTGGCTCCTGGCTTCAGATTGGCTTAGCTCTAGCCGTTGCGGCTACTAGGGGAATGAATCAATGGATAGAAGATCTTCCTCTCCCTCTCCTTCTCTCTGTAAATCTGGCTTTCCAATAAAAATAAATAAATCTTTAAGAAAGTAAAGTTCCTTCAGGGTTTATTGGGCGAGCTTTATTCTCTGCAAACTGGAGTGTTTCTCACTTTTCTTGGGAATGGGCCAAATATATTACCATCTGAGGCAGAAGATGATCCTTTCTTAAAATTTGGTTTAGGTATTTCTGAAACTCCCAACATTCTGGGAACACAAATTTACATCATTTTAAGCTAAGCTAGAATTGGCATGCTCCTGTGTAACTTTTATTAAATACTAAAAATCACAGAAGACATGAGTGTTTACTGAGGATATTTTGCACAGACTTATTGTTGAAAGGAACTCACTCAGGGCTGACATCTATTGATTCTCAGCTATCAGCTAGGTATTACTGGGTCCTTCAAAAAATCTTATTGGAACTTTGCAACTACTTCACAAAGCAGATAAGGTAAATCAAGGTGTTTGTAGCTCCAAGCAACAGAAAGATGCATTTCCCAAACTAGAGTATATGTTCCCACATGAAATAAAGAATCAGGAGTTGGTTAGCTCTAGGGCAGGTGGTTGGGGTGCCAGTTCTGTTCCTTGGCAAGCTGGCGTTACCTGAGTGATCCTGACAAATAAAGGTGTTACAGTCAGATGGAGCAACATCTAAAAAGTGCCCCCACTGATCGAAAACAAAGTGCACATTTGTCACTGTAGGTTCATCTCCCTTTTGAGTGTGGAAGGAATTGCATTTTAGGAAGGAACAGTTTTCCCTTCTCTTCTCTCATGTTGTCCAGTACCTGGTCATTTGCCCATACCCTACACCAACAGCCAGCAACAGGAATTGGAGCTATATGATTAGCTCAGGTCAAAGAGAACTCAACAAGTTGGGATAAATCATGAGAAAAATGGACAGATCCTCCTTCCTCTGCCAACAAGGTAGAAATGGTCATAACATCATGGGTACAACAGTGTTGGCTAGCCAAATCCAATGTTTTAGATGTAGAATGTAGACTCTACATCTACAGTAAAGTGAGGACATAGAGACTTGAAACATAGTTGATTTAAAAAATGTCAGACATCTAATGTGAAAAAAACTGATTTGTACTAACTGTATTTGAATAATTTAGCACAAATCCAATCTGGTTTAAGAAGGCTTTTTTTTTTTTCAGAATAGTGTGACAATTCCTAAATATAGTATAAAGGACTCTTATTAATACAATAGAAATTACATGTTTGGGGCATGTGTGGTACCGATGTTGGAGATAAGCTGTTTCAGTTTGTACACCTGCTCAGTTGGCACACACCTTGCAGTAAGTTAATGGTATCGGGATAACTGCTCAGCCACCTGATGACACTCCACATATAAACCCTCTCAACTCTTTGAACCTCCTTTTCTCATTTGTAACATAAGGTGAAGTCCTAACATGAAAGGCTGTTGAAAGAAATAGATATAAAAATATATTTACAGAGTATGACAGGCCAACTGATACCTGGTAAGTGCTCAAAAGCATGTGCAGGGCAGGTGTTTGGCCTAGTCGGATGCTGGCTAAAATGTCCGCATCCTACAGCAAAGAGTCTAGGTTCAATTCCCAGCTCTGGCTCCCGAGTCCAGCATCCCACCAATGCTGACCTCAGGGGAAAGCAGGTAATGGCTAAAGTTGGCTGGGCCAGTGCCTGTCTGTGGTCCCAACTATTGGAGGCACCAGCAAAGGCGAATGCTTTGTCTTTCTGTCTCCACTATGTTTAGAAACAATTGAGAAAGCATATAATATTACAAAATTATTATAAAACATATACCTTAGGAATAGGCTTACATTTATGTATAAAATATAATATTTCCTTAAAAGAATCAAAGTTCATTGGAAGGTTAGAAATACCTGAGCATAGATAAATCAAAGGAACTATTTAATAATCACAGGAAGTTTAGGTTGATATTGGACTACATCTACACATTTTTCCAGTAAAATAAATTGGAAACCAGTAAAATCACTAATAGGGCCCCTAAGAGGCAGGTGCGTGTCCTAGCAGTTAACATATGCACCCATGTTCCCAGCTGAAATGTGCATCCCATATCAGAGTATGTAGTTCAAGCACTGGCTCTGGCATCCTCCTGACAATTCAGACTCGGAGATAGCACATGTTGGCTCAAGTAGCTGGGTCCTTGTCACCCATGTGAGAGACCTGGACTGAGCTCCTGGCTCTCAACTTCCTGATACCAGCCTGTGTGGGCATCCAGGGAGTGTACCAGTGCAGGAGGGAGGGGGACTGTGTCTCCGCCTGTTGAGTAAATAAGTGATCATTTAGAAATAAACAGGGCCATTGTACTAATTCACAAACTGAATTGAGCCAATGCTCTTAAAAAGTGAGCCATATTTCTTATAGGGCTTACAGGGGGAAATGAAGCAGAACTTTGTTCAGTATATTCTATATACAACATGATTAATAAAATTGTCTCATGATTTGCTGTGAGAAGACAAAAATCAGATGAGCATACCTAAAATAAACTAAAAATATAGTTTGCTTTGTGATTTTTCTATCAAATTTACTAATCAAACAATTTTAAAAGCACAAAATTTGTGTCTTAAGTTTCCACATTATTGCTGAGTTTTCAAGGAAGAATCCATTCTATTTACAATAAACCTGAAGTTAAAGATTTGCTTTTTTGTGTGTTTTAAAAAAGATTTATTTATTCAAAAGGCAGATTTTGCAGAGAAGGAGAGAGAGAGAGAACTTTGATCTGCTGGTTCATTCCCCAAATGGCCACAGTGGGTCAGAGCCAAGCTGATCTGAAGTCAGAAGCCAGGAGCCAGGAGCTTTCTCTGGGTCTTCCACGTGGGTGCAGGATCCCAAGGCTTTGGGGCATCCTCCACTGCTTTCCCAGGCCACACCGGGAGCTGGATGGGAAGTGGAGCAGCTGGGACGCGAGCTGGCATCCACATGGAATCCAAGTGCTTGCAGTGGGAGAATTAGCCAATTGATCCATCACACCAGACCCTAAGGATTTATTTAATATCATTTTATTATGTTAAATTAGGATATTCTGGTGCCTTAAGGAAAGCTTTGTATGATTACAGAAAAAGATTTTTAAAATGGCATAGTTACTAATAGGAAATGTCTAAATGTATTAACTTTATTAAAATGAACCATCACTGGTTGATATTTTAAATTATAAGGTTTGTTACAATATAATCTATATATAATCTTCCACTAAAACCTCCGCAAAAGACCAGAGCACTTTTTAAAAAAAGATTTTATTTATTATTATCGGAAAGGTGGATATACAGAGAGGAGGAGAGACAGAGAGGAAGATCTTCTGTCCGATGATTCACTCCCCAAGTGGCCGCAAAGGCTGGAGCTGAGTCAATCCTAACCCAGGAGCCAGGAGCTCTTTTGGGTCTCCCACGTGGGTACAGGGTCCCAAGGCTTTGGGTCGCCCTAGACTGCTTTCTCAGGCCACAGACAGGGAGTTAGATGGGAAACTGGGCGCCGCGTTTAGAACCGGCGCCCATATGGGATGCCAGCGCATCCAAGGTGAGGACTTAACCACTATGCTATCTTGCCGGGCCTGACCAGAGCATTTTTTTTTAAAGATTTATTTATTTTTATTGGAGAGTCATATACAAAGAGAGGGGGAAAGACAGAGAGAAAGATCTTACATCCAGCTTCTCAAGTGACTGCAACGGCCAGAACTCAGCTAATTTGAAGCCAGGAGCCAGGAACTTCTACGTCTCCCACACTGATGCAGGTCCCAAGGCTTTGGGTCATTCTCCACTGCTTTCACAGGCCACAAGCAAGTAGAGAGCTGGAATGAAAGTGGGACAGCTGAGATGTAAACTGGTGCCAATATGAGATCCTGCTGCATGCTAGGCAAGGACTTTAGCCACTAGGCTGTAGTGTCAGACCCAACCAAAATTTTTTTTTTTTAAATATGCTATCAAGCAACTGATGGAAGGCACCTATACTTTTAAGATCTGCTTGGGTGGGGGCCATGGAGGTGGGGCAGTGCAGTGGTGGTGGTGATGTAGGTTGCATTTCTGCCTGTGGCACTGGCATCCTACATGGGTGCTGGTTTGAGCCCTAGCTGTTCTTCTTCTGATCCCTGCTAATGGCCTGGGAAAGCAGCGGAGGATGATTCAGGTATTTGAGATTATGCACCTACGTGAGAAAACTGGAAGAACTCCTGGTTTTAGGTCAACTCAGCTTTAGCGATTGGTACCATTTGGGACATAAACCAGTGGATGGAAGATCTGTCTCTCCTTCCTATAACTCTGCATTTCAAATAAAAATAAAATACATTGTTTTAAAAATAAATGCTACTTGGGCTGCCCACAACCCACACTGGAGTCCTTGGCTTAAGTCCCAGCTCAATTGCCATCTATTTCCTGGAAGGCAGCAGGTGATGGCCCAGTAGATGGGAACTGCCACCAATGCAGGAGAGCTAAATTGAGTTCCCAGCTCAGGGCTTTGGCCTGGCCCAGCAACCGTAGGAATTTGGAAAATGAGATAATGGGAGCTGTGTCTCAAAATATTTTTTAAAAAGAAAGCAATGTAAGTTGACTTTGCATGTAGAGAAGTTGATGGGAGAATAGGTATTTTATGATAGAGTCTGGGACAGCAATGAGGTATAGCTGGTTCAGGTGCCTTCAACACTATCAACCTACATGGAACCACTTCAGAGTCCTGGCTGTGCCGTTTCCGGTCCAGCTCCCTGCTTATGTGCCTGGGACAGCAGCAGAAGATGGTCCAAGTTCTTGGGTCCCTGACACTCCTGTTGGAAATGTGGATGGAGCTCCAGGCTCCTGGCTTCTCCGTGGCCCAGCCCTGGCCATTGCAAGCCATTTGGGGAATGAATCAGCAGATGGATCTTGCTCTCCGTAATTCTAACCTTTCAAATAAACTGTCAAAAAATTCCGTAAATACAGAACGAAGTATACAGACATAGTAACAGAGACTCAGAATACATTAAAGCAAAATCAGACTGAACTGGAAGGGAAAATAGGTCAACAATTTTAGTCAGGCTACAATAACCCATACTCAAAATAAAAAATCAACATTCTAGCAGATTTGAACAAACACTATCAACCAAATTGACCTCACTTTTTAAATTATCTATTAAACAGAATTCTTGAAAGGCAGAGCAGCAGAAAATGATCTTCCATCCAGAGTCTCTCTTAAATGTCTGCAACAGTCAGAAAGGCCAGATGATGTCCTGAGACCAGAACTGCAGCAGGGGCCCATGCCAAAGGCCATGATCTGCCGCCTCCCGGGACCACATCAGCAGGAAGTAGGACCCAAGTAGAGCAGACAGAATGTGTGCTGGCACCCTAGCAGGGGATACAGGTATCCCAAACAGCAGTTTAATCTGTGGCACCAAAATGCCCATCGTGTTTTTCAGCACTCGAAACCCTCTTCAGGTCCATATGAAACATATGTAGGCCATAGGCTAGTTCATAAGACAAGTTCAAAAAATTTAAAAGGATTGAAATTATTCAGACTATATTCTCCAACAACCAAGGAGCTAAAAACAAATTTGGAAAAATGCTTCATGTTTGAAAAGGGAAACAGCATATTTCATAATGTCCCATAGGTCAAAACATAAATCACAAAAGAAATTAGCAAATATTTAGAAATACATAAAAAACTCACAAGGTGAAGTTTGAAACAGGACATTCAGAGCTTCAAACATCCATGAGAAGCACATCAATTACCTAAACTTAATAATAAAGGAAAATGAATTAAGCCCAAAATGAGCAGAAAGAAGGAAATAAGGATGAGGTTAAAGCCAGTGAAATGGGAAACAGAAATCAGAATTTGGAAGGTGGAGGGCAGAAGCAAATACACTTGATAAGCCACTAGTTAGGCTAAAAAAAAATGAGAACATAAAATGGATTGTGAAAGAATGCTATAAAAGTTACTCAAAGAATAACTGCAGGTGGTAAAAGTCCTCAAAAACCAGAAACTACCAAACAGGAACAATAACAAGAAAATTATTGTAAAAATTCTTGAGCCTAGGTTATATGCCTGCTCCTATGCAATTTAGAGGAGAAATAATGTGACGCTGTACTAATTCAGAAAAATAGGTGAGGAAACTCTTATAAGCAAAGCAAGAACAAAATATCACAAGAAATGACCAATATTACTCATGAACATATGCATGAAACTATATTAGCAAATGAAATCCAGAGATAAAGGGTTAAACCTATTGCGAAGTGAGACGGATGTCACCATGGTATCCACAGGGCTCTTTTCTGTTCTGCCTTTACCTTTCAGAGCAGTGGGAATCCCCAGGCATCATTTGGCTCTACAGTCCCTTCAGTTTCACACTGATAAATTCATACTCTCTTGGGTGGTTGGGTGTAGTGTATATGAAGTAAACTGAACTTAAGATGTCTTTTTTTGGCATTTCGTAATCTCAGAATTAACAGGAGGAGCAAGTATGAGGACTTCCAGTTCCTCTTTGTAAGTAGCTAAGCGATGAGCTCAGAATTCTCAGGTTTAATCCCCAAACTCTTCGTTAAATTTTATCATTCCTTTGATAGGAGAGACAGATGGAGATCTTGCACCTACTGGTTCATACCCCCCCGACTGCCATAGCAACCTAAGCTGGGCCAAGCCAAAGTGAGAAAACAAGCTTCATTGAGGTGTCCCATATGGGTGACAGGGCTCATTAAATCCTCACCTGCTACTTCACAGGGTGAGGGCATTAGCAGGAAGCCGGATGAGAAGCAGAGGAACTTGCATGGTACCGCAGCACTTTAATATTGGGTCTGGGTGTCTCAAGTGTTGACTGCTGCACAATGCTCACATGTTCTCCCACCCCCAAATCTTATGTAAGTGGTATACCAGGAGAGTAGAAATTAGAAGTGATTATGGTAGTGAGGGGGCAGAGGCTTGGAAAATGATTAGGTGGTTAGTGTGGTGCTCGCATGATCCATTCATGGTGGCTTTACAAGGAGACAGACACGTGCTCCCTGTCACTTAGGATGTGACTCTCCAAAACCATGAGCTGAAATACACTTCCTTCCTTCATAACTATTTTCCTTTAGGTACTTCACTATAACAAAACACCAATCCAGGGAGCATATATCCAGCTGGTTTAGAGGTTTTCACAGAGAAATCACAGCCTTGCTACCAAAGAGTTGGTGTGTTCCTTACTCCCGCTACTTGCCAGTGCAAGCCCTGAAATCCAGTGCTAATTTCTAGGTTTGCTTGTATCTGCTACTAGTTCATGTGACAGTTTTCCAAGCTCCAAAACATTTCACTTTGAGGTTTTTGTTTTTAGAGGGAGGTACTGGGCATGAAGACAGTGCTTCCACTGAACCGCCATCTAAGTTAGCCTGGGTCTGGAGGGGAAATAGGCAGAATAGACCACAAGTACAGATCATGTGGATGGAGCGAGAGAGGAGCTGGAGTAGCTGCTATCAGGAAGCTTTGTTGTACACATCTGAACATTCAAAGCCATCGGCAGCAATCTAAAAAAAAATCTAGAAACGAGTATCTAGGGAGTTCATCATTTCTGTTCATCATCTCTGTTCTTCAGTACAGAAGTACAACTTTTCAACCCATAGCATCCATATATCAAAACTGCACTGTGGGCAAATGTAAAATGAGTAGGAGTGCTACATGAGAAAGGTCATTTACATTTTCAGAGTATTGTTTCTGACAGAAACTGAAGTCTCTGGCCGGTGTCACCAATGACCTGAAATAACACAACTAAATCTACTGAAGTTCAGGCTAGTTAATTAAAGTAATGAAACTGGAAGACAAACACTTGTCTTTGGCAGCAAACTTTGCTAACCTTTTTTTCTAACTAAAAGCAAGGATCGAAACTGTGAAATACCCATTTCCAGAAAAAGCATAACTAGATCTTTCGTAGCCTCAGAAAACATGGCTAATTTGAAAATTTTTACTGACTGAAGTGTTAAGCATGTCAGGCGTAACACTCTGCATTATGAACTACAAAATGACTCAGAGCAAAATGCTACAGACCATATGCAAGTTTATTTAAATAATTTAACACTACAGAGTGAGTCAATTTAGAAGTATAAAAATATATGGTTTAGCAACCCTAAGCACCACACAGAAGCACATTATACAAATACCATTGGGCCTTTGGAGGATCAAGGCAACATAAATATCCCAAATAATTTTATGAAAATGCTTTACTCGTAACACATTACTAATACATCACAATAGGCAGAAATCCAGAGTTTTTCTGTAAGATAGTCTGTCCTTCCAATTTTGTCAATGTTAGTGGTTCTTAAATACTGTACAATGATTAATCTAGATTGACAAATGGGCTGTCAAAGCCACTATCCTGTTGTTTAGCCAGGGGAAGAATTGGCTTTCTTGAAGGCTGCCGACGCACTGGAGATGGTGCTGTACTGCTCAGTTTTTGGAAATCTGCCCTCAATGTATCAACCTTAGGATGAGATGGGTGTCCCAGAGTCTCACTGATCTTCCCTAGCAAGGAATACTTGGTTTCTTCTGACAGGCTTGGAACATGATCGCTCTGACATTTCATTCGTTGGCAAACCACATTATGTTTCTCTGTATCTGAAAGACAACTGGTTGCTGAAAACTGGTTGGAATGAACAGATTCACCTGGTACATCCAAAGTGTCCTGCGACCTCCCACTTGAGAAAGACATTTCAGGACCAGCACAGGGTAAAGTTGCACTCTTGGAATGCCAGCCCAAGGAGTCATGGAGGTTCCTGCCATCTTTGACCGGGCGTTCCCGCACACCCGCACTGTGACTTGGTTCTGATACGGTCTTTTCACCCTCTGTGAGTGAACTCCGTGTTTGCACTTTGCAGCCAGGCCTTTCCTTCGGACTCTGAGAGCTGGTGGTATGTGTGGATCCTGATTCAGGAAGACCAGGGGTACATCTAGGTGAGGGTTTATTTCCAAAGTTTCCAGGAAAGGAGTGTGTGGCTGCTGGCGGAGGTGAGCCAGAATCAGGGCCATCACGGAGGAGGTCTGCCTTCTGGTGCAAAGCAAAACCTTCTCCTTCACGGGGAACAAGCTCGGGAGGAACGTTCTTGGGCAAAACATGTAGGTGCTTGCCGCTGCTGTCCCCAAACTGAAAGTCTGAGTGGGAGCCTTTGGGACCCGCGTGCTGTGTGTCCCGGTGCTCTGAGGCCTCTAATCGCCTTCGTAAGTCACAAGCAGCCCTCCTCTGAGTAGCCTGCTCACACGTACTCCTGGGGATGGTTTTGACGCTGTTTGATCTTTCAATGCAATGTGCTGCGTTCTGATGCACTTCATTTCTTTTTGATTTTTCATCACCAGTCAGCATCTCTGAAGCAGGGGGTAGTGCTACTGTAAGGGAGGGAACAAAAAATTAAGGAAAAAACGAAGAGAATTGAAAAATGATTTTAAATATAGACATCTAAAAATTTTTTACATATATTCCTGCAAAATAAACTTGGTAAGTAAATTTTGTTACTGCAATCCAATATAGTACTATTGCTAGTCACTAGATCACATTATGCAATGATGCAGTTCAAGAGCCAAAGGCAGTGTTTTTGAACCTGTTCTGATGAAGGAAGTTTGTGTGATACCTGTCCGTGTGCACATCCACATCCTGTATAAATACCGGGGTTCCTGACTTAACTGGGGAGAACACTAAAGCTGACAGAGGCATAGCAGCCACATGGCACAGAACTGGAAGCATCGCATTTCAGAGCAGCTTGCCACGGCTCCTTGAGTCCATTAAGAGTTTTTTCCATGTTGTCCCTAGTCTGGAATGACTTTTGCTCTATTTCACTCTCCAAGGTTCATTCTTACAGTCTTTGTTCCTCCCCGGGAGGAACAAACACTATGGCGAATTCCTGAGTAATCTGTGCTTCAATTTTTCCAAAAGCTCAAAAACCCCATTTTTCTGCAAAAACATCTCCCAGGGTGCTTGGGAATTCACCACTTTTTTCATCATATTTCTTCATATACTACGAGTCTAAAGCTCTATTATACGTAGAAGCTTCCTATTACAAATGATCTTTGTTCCTTGTAGTGGTAACACTCTTTAGTGCTGACTCTAATTCACCTAATAATGTTTGAAAATTGTGGTCTTTAATAAGTGGTTTTAACCTACTCACATATACTATGATTATGTTTCAGCCTACTAATTTTTCTTACTGATTTTGGTAGGTTAAAATGTTTTCCAAGTCTTCCTCCATTCTTTCTATATTTTTCCTAGCTTTATTAGAATCTACCTTCTCCATGAAAATAGCAACAATCTGAGCATAGTTTTTACTTCCTCTTGTATGTATCTTCCTAATTTCTCCAAGCAAACTATGCTTTTTCATTTTATCTTTCATCACGGTGATGGGGTTTGATGAAATACTTGCTGTTTAAATGTGCTCATATCTGTGCTGCACAGCTGATGAGGCAGAGATCTAACAGCTGGCACTCGTGCCACAGAGCACCTGGGAACTACACACCCAACGTGTCAGCTACAAGGATGCAGATTCCCAGGTACTCTCTGGTGCGGTTAGCCACCTTGGGTTGTGCCCTCTCTCGGATGCTAAATGCTGCTGGGGTTGGTGGGGAAGGGAAATGGGAAGGACAAAAAAAAGGTGGTTCCACCAATTGTATTGCTCAGAATACCTACTAATTTACCCCACCGGGGTCCCCAAGACTCACTACTTCTCCTGGGACACCCGACCTTGGTATGGGGAACAGCCCCGCTTACATTCCTAACCATGGCTCTCACCTTCTGGCAACTTTGAAGTGTCCATTTTGAATCCCAGGCTGCCTTTTTTTATAGTACCTGGTCTATTCATGGAAACTGCTAGAAGCCCAGATATGCTTTCATCTTTATTTTATAAAACTATTTTCTATCATTTTTCTATCATTCTTAGCAGTAGAAGCAACAACGGGAAGCTTCCTACCTCCGTTGGAAACTTACAGAAATGAGTGTAGAATTGGTCAAGTAAAACACACGCTCATATAACTTCACAACTTAGCTCTCACTCCTTAGTTTGTTTTGCATACTGAAAATATTTAATACACAAAAAAGACAAGAGAAAAACCACTTAAATGACTCATTCTGACCTACCTGACTGTGCAAGTTTGCTCTGGGATCTATTAGAAATAGGCGTTTCAAGCAATTTTGCCATTGTAGCGAGCTTGCTAGCAGCATTCATAATCCTTTTTTCAGCCCTGTGGGGGAATTCCAGAATACTGAATTAAAACAGTCTAGATGAAAAAAATGGGTTTCCTTAGCCCCGGGATTTCTGTTTTCCTATTAGCCCTGCCAACACTTAGGGTAGGCAAAGCTGTTAAGTTTCTCTTAACCCCCCAATGGCTGATCAGATAGAAAACAGTTAATATTCGGGTCAGGGAAAATGTTCAGAAAATGACAACATGCTGTCTTGGGACCCTGTTTAGAATGAACTTACCTTTCTTCTCCATTTTCCTGCAGAATCTGTTGGAGGCAAGTCAAATAATACTTGCGCATCGTGCGGGCGGTATCTTGGCGTTCTCGCAACACCTCCGCTTTGACCATTTCCGCAGCTCTTTCCTTACTCTCCTGAATGTAACGCAGCATGTCACCTGCAGCGAGGGACATACCCACAGGATGCAGATTCATTAGCACGGACTCAGAAGCAGCCTGGACCGCCCTCAGACCAATGCTCTGCAAGAGGGAGTGACTGAAGGTCTAGTGGAGGTCTACACTCTCCAGAGCCAGTAAGTGGAATATTGCAGACCATCATCCTGACAAACTCAGAAGCAATTTAAAAGTCTGGAAGGGTGACTTAGCTACATATGTAAAGGAAACATGATATATTCCCCCAACAGAAACAATCCTATTCTAAAACACTTAGCAAGAAAGTACCCTCAACATGAGGCACAGAAATATGTATTTCAATTGTCCACAACATTTAGTTGAGAGGAAATTATAGAAAAAGAGGGGAAGGAGGCAAGATGAGCTGCAGACTCATATTCTTCCCTTGTGCTGTAGTGCATATTCTATTCCTTATTTAATACTTGGCAGTGCTTACTGTGTCCCTAACCAAATAGAACATCACAAACCCTGGGACACAGTGCGTAATGCTACTGGTAAGGGAAAGTGAAGAGACCTCCTGAAATTCACATTTGTGTAATTCTCAGCTTCCAGGTCCTTTTGTCTTTACCTCAGCATGGCTTGGACCCATAACTGCTAATTGCGGCTCACCTTGCTTTACAAAAAACCTAGGACTGCATCCTACGCAGAGTTTCATTACCCTGCTGTGTTACACATATGGGAGTTTCCCTCTTGGTATCACAAAGCATCTAAAAAGTACGTGCTTCATGCAAAAATGCTAAGTGGGAAACTTTCATCGTTTAAAAAGGCAAAAAGGGAGTCTGAGACCAAATGTCTCTAAAACAGAACACACTTACCCCCGACGTGCCACCTAGTAGGATGAACAAAATGCTTAAAGACTACAAGCGTTAAGAAAAAGTTGCCTTATTTGTAGTAACAATATTTTCTTAGTAACAGCAAAAACTAAGAAGCAAATTCCTTTCATTGGTACTAAGTTTTTCAGAACATCTGTGACAGATGTTCTACTGACTACATTAGGTACTGGAGATCTTTCCTGCTTGTTAATAAAAATGAACACATTTTTAGAAAGTAAAAACATACTTCTTCCTATTCAAGTACTAGTTATTATATATTTTTTGTCTTTTGAGGGGTGTTATACATTTAATATGATTATTTTTGAGAGGTGGTTTATTGGGACACATCCCTTCTAGGAAAAACCAGCAAGTGCCACACACTGGGAAAGTACCAGAGAGGCTCTTGGGGCTCGCTGGCACCACCTGCTATCGACAAGGACTGACGCAAACGGCCAGCGCTAAGGAGTAAGTCACAGAGCAATTGCTAACCAGGGTGGTTTCTATCTTCCTTAAAAGTTTACCTGTAGAGAATAAGTAACTTAAACTCATGTGACATTTTCCTTCACTGAAAGTTGAGGTTAGTTTATAAAAAAGAAATGGGTTAATCAACAATTAAAAACACTGGGGGCAGACATCTGGCGAGTGGACCAGCTGCAGAGTGGATGCCCACAGCACATGTGAGGGGGCTTGGAGTCAAGGCTCAGCCCCACTCCCAACTCCGGCTTCCTGTCGGGCTCACTCTGGGACACACACTGATGTGGGCCTTGGCTTTGAGACTGAAGGCATTTGGGAGTGAACAAGCAGGTACCAGTTCTGTGTCCCTCAAATGCTTTTAAGCTTCAAAAAAACTTAATTCTACTTTCATGCACTCATGTCACTTCCAAAATATATTATAATTTGGACCAAATAATCCATTACTGCATAATGTATCACTGCTTTAAGATGAAAGAGTCGGGCAGTTTGTCAGTAATGTAGTTTGAAAAATTCCTGAAAAATACTAAGTCTTCATTCAAAGCCAATGTTAAAATCATGAGAATCTCAAGAACTCACGCTTGATTTTTTTTACAGCTTTTATGTACTGTCCACGGAGTTCTTCCAAGGCTTCAACATTGCACGGCGGGCAAGGATTTTCAACAGCCCCTTCTGACAAAGACCTACAAATGAACCAAAGCAAAAGAAGACTCTGTAAGACCTTGTTCAAAAAAAAAAAATGCATATCCATATGTTCGAGAGAAACAAAGATGAGTTAACAATCATTTACAAAGATGGTTACTGTAAGTATTTTAAATAGGCAAGGGGGAAAGTGGCCCGGAAATGGACCCAACTTTAAGAGTACAGATGCTTAATAGTAATACATCCATGTGATGAAAAAGTATGTATCAAAAAGCATATAATACTTAACATGGGAAAATGTTTAATATCAGATTAATAAAAGATTACAAAATCTTTTACAATAGTCCTAATTTCAAATACAGTGAGCATATGGCATGCATATGTAAGGTTCAGTGAAATGAAGCTAACAGTACCTGCTGGAGACAGGATTTGGGGATATTTTCTTTTGTATACCTTCTACTTAACCAAAGACATAGTTTCAAAAACATCATGATTGGTCTCTTCAAAATGTTCATAAAAGTCTACCTTGGTGGTGCTTTACACAGTGCTTGCATTTCTTGCAGCTTACTCTTCATGTCATTGTTTTCTTCTATTAATTCTTCAACGACTTTGTTGTTCTCTTCTGCAAGATGAAGTTGAGAGTGAAGTGGTCAGTCAGTTCTTTTTTTCCAGTCTTCCTTTCCTTAAGTGCACAACACAACCCAGTGCATAACCCCCGTCACTCTGTGCTATCAATTCCCTAAGAAGGTCTAGTCTGACCGTTCTGTGTTCTGTCTTTAGCACTCAGGAAGGATCGGCGGTCCACCTGCTTCCTGCTCAGGCTCACGTTGGTCTCCGATGTCCTCGTGTGCACGTTTCATTTTCCAGCTCGACGAGGCTCTGGCAGAAGCCAGGATTTCTAACTGCAGTTCTCCAGCGGATCCTGGCACTCACCCTGTGCTCACATAAACGCAGCTCTAGCTCTGCTTCTTACAACTTGGATCGACCATGGTAAATTTAACCTTGCTGAACTTAAGGTGTTTTTCACATGTAAAATGGGGACAGTATTACTCACCTTATATAAGACCTGTAAATACCAATGCGAACATGGCATCCCCTTAATATACTCCATAATTTAGGAAATGAAGTTACTTTCCCCCCCATTTTCAGTGAATGTTACCAAGAATGGAAAATGAAATTTAAGAAACAAAAATGTAACCACAACAGCAAGAATGTTATCACCTAGTGAGACTTATAAACAAAACACTAAATGATTTGCCTGGTACTGACCTCCATCATCAGCCTTGTAAAAATACCAACTTTCTTTGATTTATCGTGGTCTATAACTTTTAGAAAAGACTACATAGAACAATGGTTTTGTGATGGTGTATGGTGTTAAACGTTAACCACACCCAACCACCGTGTTTTTTTTTGAAAATTTCAAATTTTTTAAGTAGACTTTAAGAAGTTAATAAAAAAACAGGATTAGAAATTTTTAAATGCTAAACCTTCTCAACACAAGTTCAACAGTTAAGATATTTTTTTGTAAGCAACACCACCATTTTGCTCATCTCTGAAAAGCTGCAGGTCCTGGGAATTCATATCATTGCAACCCTTAACTTTGAAAAATAGGTGTATTTTAAAAATTTACTGGACAACAAAAAAACCACATCAGGAATAAGCTGGACCACTGATGACCGCCCATCATCTTACAAAAGTGCCCTTTTTAGGGAGCATTATCCCTGTAAATGTTCTTTTTTTAAAGTTGGTTTTTTTTTTTTTTTTTTAAGATTAATTTTTATTGGGAAGTCAACTGCAGAGAAAGAGGGCAAGATCCTCCATCCGCTGGTTCACTCCCCAAGTGGCTGCAATGGCCAGAGCTGAGCCGATCTGAAGCCAAGGCGCTTGTTGTGGCTCTCGCACATGGGTGCAGGGTCCCAAGGCTTTGTGCCATTGTCCACTGCTATGCCAGGCCACAAGCAGGGAGCTGGATGGGAAGTGGAGCAGCCAGGATATGAATTGGTGCCCACATGGAATCCCAGCACTTGCAAGGTAAACTTTTCTAAATGTATCAGTAATTTCACTCTATGTCCACTTAAGCTCCATCATAAGTCTGAGGTTTTTTTCTTGCTTCTAAGTTAACAGAATTCATGTCCTCAGAATGGCTCTTTCCAAACTGATCTTATTCTTCTCAGTGCTTTAAAATGGATCTCATTCAGATATGCAGGTTAGTGTGAACTTACTTTGGTGCAAAAAGGTTTTGAAATTCGGAGCTAACACTGTAGCACAGTGGGTTAAGTTGTTACTTGCAATACTGACACCCGATTTTGGAGTGTCAGTTCAAGCCCTGGCTGCTTCACTTCCAATCTTGGTACCTTGAATGGCACTGGAAGAAGGCCCAAATACGAGACCTGGATGGAGTTCCTTGCTTCTGGCTTAGCCTGGCCACTGTGGTCCTTGTGGGGTGAACAACTGGATGGGAAATCTCCCTCCACCTCTCTTGCTCTTTCCAACAGACAAATATTCAAAAACATTTTTTTGAAATCTATGCATAATTTTTTCATGTGCATCCCATTAACTTTTTTTTTGGAAAGTCAGTATACAGAGGAGTAAAGATGGAGAGGAAGATCGTCCACTGATTCACTCCTCAAGTGGCCGCAATGGCCAGAGCTGTACCAATAAGAAGGTGCAGGGGCCTGAAGCCTCTTCCAGGTCTCCCACGTGGGTGCAGGGTCCCAAGGCTTTGGGCCACCCTCAACTGCTTTCCCAGGCCACAAGCAGGGAACTGGATGGGAAGTGAGGCTACCAGGGTTAGAACCAGTGAACATATGGAATCCAGGAGTGTGAAAGGCAAGGACTTTAGCCACTAGGCTATTGCAGCAGGCCCTGAAAACAATTTTTTTTCAGACTTTTTCAATTTTTGTATTTAGTGCTATAATTGGGCAAATACTGTTAAGTCTTCTGTCGTGTTCCATAAACCTTTTGTCTCAAAGTCCTTAGCCTTTCTTGACATTAAATAATCACCCGTAACAGACTTAGTAAGCAGTAAGTGAGCAGATGTGGTAGCATGTGGCTTCCCTTAGCCATCAATATTTACTTACGTGCTATGAAATTAGCACGATGTTAATTGCAGGGCCAGGAGTTGATCCTTGAAATCTATATTCCAAAGGGGAGTACAGGTAAAAGAAAATTACGAAAATAATATATATTATGAAAGTGAAGAATATGCAACAAGAAGAGCTAACCAGGAAATGGAAAATTTTGGCGAAAGAATGAAAAAGTGGCTGAGACCAGAGATGAGGAAATCCACACTATGCTCTACTGAGAGTCTACAGGAGCTGACAGTACAACCACGCTAAGCTGTTCCTATTTTATACTGGGGACCACGAAGCCAGGGAACAACCGTAAACAAAATATCATGATCCAATTTATTTTTTAAAAATTGCCTCATGGAGAATGAGTTTCAGGGCTCAAACTGGAAAAGAAAGACTTGCGGGATGCCTGCCCTTGTCCAGGTAAGAGATGGAGATGAATATAGAAAAGAAGTGCACCTCTCACCTGCTCTTTTGGGGGGTATATAATTAGTAAACATTTACAGCATTGAGCACTTCACCAGATAATTACACACATGAGGAAGACAGATTCTTTATCCCTCAGAGAACCTACAATCTGAAGAGGGTATAGGCATGGAGCCAAACAACTAAGATATACAGACAGAGAAGGTTTTGAGGAAAATGTCTTAAGAGTCGAACTGAAAAAGATGGTGTTAAACCAAAAAGCCCGTGTTAGGAGACAGTGCAGGTCAGAGCGATAACACCATAGGAACAGTTCTGCAGTAAAACGTGACCTGTTCCGGAATCCACCACATGTCCCATGCACAGAGCACACCGGGCACCAAGCAGTGAAAGAGGGAGCAGCCTTTAAGGCCAAGAGCTTTCCCTCCCCTAAAGGCCGTGGGAGCTGGCAGAAGGGACCCCTCCGCAGGAGGCTGTCCCAACGGGGATGAGCACGTGGAGGAGGCCACACCAAACCTGCCTTCGCGTACGCACTTTGCCCTGCCTGCAAAGTGTTTTTCTCCCTGGCAAAGACTCCATTTCTCAAGAGGAAGGCAGTGAGCCCTAACTGCAAGTCCACACAGCATACTGCCAGTAGCACTCAACGTCACTTTATTAGTCTGTCTGCAGTTCCTGTCACAAAACTCAAGGTTTTTTGTTTGTTTGTTTTTTTAGGAAAGGAGCAGAGTACTTCACATCCATCAGAGCTGGAAACATTCATTCCAGCATCCCCAGTGCCTGACACATACTGGGCCCTTGCTATCTGTTCAATCAAGAAAAGATGGAAAGTATGCGACCTTTTAATCAGAGCTGAAATTTTCCTCTTTTGAGCTTAGCAGGAATAATTGTTAGTTAATCCCAAGAGAAACAGTGCAAGCATGAACTGTCACATTAGAACATTCGTGTCAACAAGGATAAGGTTCAAGGCAGTAGCGGTGCCACTGTCAATGCTAACCTCCAATGTTTTCCACTACAGCCTTGTGCTTCCTTTCTAAATGCTGAAGATGCCTACGGCATGTCTCCAGTTTTCTTTTCAGATCTTGACATTCCTGCTTTGCCTTTCCAAGTTCTTGAAAGCAGGGTCCACAGCACAGATCTTTAATTTCATGGCTCTTTTTCTTATCTGCAAAAATTAAACGATAGAAAGCTTTCACATCAGTTTAGATGGAGAGCTACCAAAAGCAAACCAGATAGTGACTCAAAACAGAAGGCTCTAGGATAACGGAAAAAGTAGGGTGCTTAAGACAGAAACCTAGGTTTAAATCCTATTCCCACCAGTTACAGGCTGTGGGACTAGCATACTGAACTTCTTCATATGTAAAATTGGATAGTGTCATCTACTTAAAACACTTCTATGAATCCTGTGTTCAGGTCATAGTACAGAACATCTAAAAGGAACCAGGGCTCCTCAAGAAGTGATTGCAGGCTCTGGGAAAGGAACAAAGAGGCAAAGATCTTGCCATGTCAGCAAATACTCAAATTCAGTCACAACAAGAACATATTTTGAACATATTTTGAGCATCACTAAACAACACAATGAACTCTAAATTATCAAGAGTCATACCAGTAATCCCGAATGATTTGACGGATGAGTAGGAAGGTTGGTAAATAGGCAAGACAGACAGGTAGATGGAGATTCCTGTTTATAACACGACACTGAGCACCCACCTGGTAACGAGGTAGGAAGGTCTAGAATTGGGAAAAAATACATTTTTGCAAACGCCATAGTAAAGAATGGATCAGGCAAGAATCACCAAACTTAACAGGAAAAGGATATTTGCATGGCCTTAAGTGTCTTCCTGTGGGTTGTTCATTCATCAGTATTTATATAGTGAACAAACTGGGAAACATTTTGGCCAAATATAAATTAGCAGTGTGCAGGCAAGAATCTACCCCTGAAGAAACAGACAAACCCCAATGATGAACATTGTTACAAAAAGATGCTGGGAATACTTCTCTCAAAAATGTAATTGTCACCTGCGACACAGAGGCTGTGCAAAGCTCCAGATTGAAACAGGCTAAAGACCTAACAACTCAATGTGACACTTGACCCCAGACTCACTCCTTCCTGCCCTGGAGGGAAGCAAATGGTGCCCAAGACAATATGGGGTCATTCAGCAAGTCTTATGTCAATCTACTGCTTGTGGCCTCATTTTTTCTATTTATTGTATTATGCCTATTCAAGACAATAATCCCCTTCTTAGAAAATGCCAAGCATTCAGGCACAAAAGGTCACAGCATGTCCCTCTCACATGTACAGGCACACAGAGGAACACCTACTGGGGTAAAGTGTTAATACAAAAGGCAATGTTACTGGGTTTTCTTGTTTTGTAACTGTTAAAGCTTAAGTCACCTCCAAATTTAAAAACATGATTCAAAACAGTTGCTGGATTCCAGGTGCTATGCAGGATACTTTTCATCACATACTAAACAACTACTGTTATCAAATTGTATAATCTGTGTAACTGGTCACTGTCATTTTATAAACTTTCACTACTGTCGCTGATACAATCAGCACAAGCTCAGAAGCCAGGTTCCCTAATGTGCATAGAAGGTGACTGGGCTAGCCAAATTAATCAGCTCTCTTGATTCCTGTTTCATTTAAATGGTACCCTTTGGGACAATGAAGCATCATTCATACCAAACACTCATTTTTCATTTAAGACACTTTTGTAAAAACAGCAACCATGCAAATACCCACTGACGAGAGAGCAGATAAATTCATTTTAGTATGTTTCTCTGTGAAATACTATGTGGCAGTGGAAATAGAGAAATAGAGCTATATGCATTAAACCAGACAAAGCTCTGCAGAAAGAACGCAAGTCACAAAAGACGTGAGTGGTAAAGACAACTTCTTAAACTAAGCATATTTAATTACTTGTTACCTTAGGCTGCAGGGAAGAATTGTAGTCCACAGCATCGCTGATGTTCTATTTCTTCGATGATAAAAGTTCCTGGCTGTTACACTCCCCTACGTTGCACATGCATCACATACATGCTTACATGTATCACACACATTCTTTTACGTATCAAGTGTTTCATAACTGATGTTGACATTACTCAAGAAGTATTAAAATTCCAGGGGGCATAGAGCCAGATAACAGTGGTTATTATCTGGTGGTGGGAGCGTGAAAGCCTTCATCACTTAATGTCTGTTTTGAATTGTTTCATTCTTTCTAGGAAACTTAAGGAGAAAAAAAACCTACAGAAATAAATCCTCTTTACAGTCCGACTTGTCCAAGTCTAATTCTTTCATATTTACAGGACTTCCTAAAGCCAGACAACCTTTAAAACTTATACTTTAGGGCCCGGCGGCGTGGCCTAGCAGCTAAAGTCCTTGCCTTCAACGCCCCGGGATCCCATATGGGCGCCGGTTCTAATCCCGGCAGCTCCACTTCCCATCCAGCTCCCTGCTTGTGGCCTGGGAAAGCAGTTGAGGACGGCCCAATGCATTGGGACCCTGCACCCACATGGGAGACCCGGAAGAATTTCCAGGTTCCTGGCATCGGATCGGCACACACCGGCCTGTTGCGGCTCACTTGGGGAGTGAATCATCGGACGGAAGATCTTCCTCTCTCTCTCCTCCTCTCTGTATATCTGACTTTGTAATAAAAATAAATAAGTCTTTAAAAAAAAAAAACTTATACTTTAATCTGTGAAGGCATAGAAATAAATGCCAGGCTGCTCCAAATACGACCAAAAACTGAAAAGATATACAGTAGTATTACCACCTGCTTAATAGACAATATTCTCAACCATCCAGAAGTAAGGATAAAGGGCTTGTGTAACTATGAACTAATAGGTGGTGATCAGCTAACATCCTGGTACCATGACCAACAGGATTAGACTTGTGTGACACCTAAGGTTATCGATTTAGGATGTATAATTTGCTCTGGCAATTGCTAGTTCTGCCAGATTGCAGTGAAAATTGTGAAGGGGCAGGCTGCAAGGGGATGACACCCTAAAGAAGGCTGGGAGCTAATCACAGAGGTTAGACCTTAGAAAACCCAAGAGGAAGCAATGGAAGCCCTTACTCCTCAGGCGATGTGGTACAGTACACAAATTCTTTTTCCTGATGACAAGCTTAGGACAAGTTAAACTCTTAATTCCTCCAAGATTTAAGTAGTACACACTGTGTACCATCCACTCTACCACATGTTAAGAGGAAGAAATTTAAGACATTGTTAGAAATTAAACAGTGCCTTTGACTATAAAAAAAAAGTCACAAATAAGTTAGAAAATTTCTACACCGCAGGCTGACTTTTACTTTTAAAATGGTTGAGATAGAAGCTTCAGGAATTTGAATGAAACATACTTATCTGGCAATTCTCTTATCAGCATCAATTGTACATGCAAGAAAAGCCATGAGAAGAATGTCCCAATTAAGCCCGACTTCAAAAACACAAAATCAAATTAGACACAGGACCCACACTAAGTGGGAGGAACAACACACATGAATGAGTTCATTCACAAAACCACTCACAGATTTGATTTCCTCCTCAAAGCCACCCTTGGGGATGGCCATTCCAGATGTTACAGAGAAGAGTAGGAACAAAACCTAGTTACCAGTTTCTGCTGCTGGTTCCACTTCTTGCCAGGGCAATGGCTGAGCACGGCGTCCACACATAGACATGGGAAGGGCTGCTGGGGCTCCTCTGCCAGTGCCATCCTTGGCAGCGTCTGTGGAGATTTTAGCCATGCTCCCCTGCAATGAATTATCTTCAAAGTTAATACCCAGGAAAAAAAGTCTTCATACAGATTTTTACCTAAAATGCTAAAATGCTAAGAGAAAAGAAAGACTTGCCTGGGCTGTATCACATAACTACTGTCTATACCATCAATCATTGTCCTATGACCATACAAAGGATCACTGGAATGTTCAGACAGCCTATACCATACAAAGGCATTTGAGCCATTTAATGGTTTACATGATTATACCGCAGGTATGGACAATGGGAAATCTGAATTGTTCTTCCAAATCTAGAGCACCCTCTAGAGTTGCAACAGGAACCAAGTTCATTAGCCACTGTAAAACAAGCTTTTGACTCCAACAAACTGAATATAACATACAAAATTGCTTTTACCATGGTTATTGAGTATTTCATATCCTTCTAAATACTTTAACAAACTGTCATTATATAAGAAAAAAAAAGGCCAGTTGAATTCCAGTGTGAAAAAACAGAAGCTGAGGCTTAGCCAAAGTAAACATGGAGCACAAGACTACTTCAGCACTAACACTGAATGTTTTTTCATGTTCTCATATTTGTTGCAGGCAATACGATTCCTAAATTCATTAGTAGTTTTTAAAGCAATATTTCTCAGACTTTAGACAAACAGTAAATCACAAATCCATAGTGTGATGTTGAGAAAGCACTTCTGCCTAATTACTATATCTTATCTGAAAGGCTGAGAAGCGACTGCCTATTAAAGATAAAATGAGGTTGATTCTAAACGTTTTAGTTCAGATTATGAAGAACTCATTCAACTGACTGTCAGGAAACCTACCTTGGATGGTCAACAAGGACAGGTCAGCAAAAGCAGAAAAAGGCAAAAGTTCTACCCAATCAAGAGGCCGTGGGGCTCAGGTCAACCGGAAGAACAAAAGCTGAATCCAAAGGCATCAATGTTTCCGGTCCCTACTCGAGACTGCAGAAAAGTCACCACGACAAAACAGCTAGGAATGTGGCAAACTTTTGGTCTGACTTTGTTAAAATGAAAAGACAGAACACATAACCTCAAATGCAAAATTTTGTACGCTCTATTAACATTTTGAGAGTTACTCATTTTTCATTAAACTATTTTCCATTCATTTTATCCTCTCCATTCTAATCTTCTGAGGATCTCCATTCTGATGAGCAGTTCTTCTTGTCTTTAATTTCTATCAGCAAGTCTACAGACAACACACTTAAGAAATTATACATCGTGGTTCTTCACATTTATGGAACCTGTATTATGAATTTATAATCACCACTTTACCCCAAGGCTCTCAGTTAGCTTAAAAACTGTAAGAGGGCAAATTTTATTTCCATAACAGATGCCAAATTAGGAATTTCATAAGGCATTTTCTCAGGGATAAAATCTGACCCACCCAACAGAAGCCGGCAAAGTCTGGAATCTCAGCTGGACTATATGATTGTACCTCAATAGACTCATGAGTCCCATTAAATCACCTAGATGATCTTAACACCACTTGCCTTTATCATAAGCCCTATAAAAGACAACATCTGCAATTGATCAGGTGTGGTGCTGTAGTATCTTGGTTTTTATGGCAGACCCCACCTTTTCAGAAAAACACACTTCAAAACATATAATTTTCCCACCACTTATCTTAAAACATGCCACAAATCATTTTTTAAATTTTAATTTCCCTAAAAGTTCAGATAAAGCATTAAGTACTATTTATGGGAAAGTGACCTTGCTTGGTCATTTTTACCTTGAAGACAACTACGCAGTACCATGAAATCAAAAATAAAAGCATGAACAGGGATGAACTGGGGTGGGATACCTTGTAATGTTACAATTCCATCTGGTTCACATGTACCACGCGGAAAGGCTATGCTGTCTTGAGCATATCCTGCCAAACCCCAGGGAACCAGGCCTGAGATGGACTCTAGACGAGCCAGTAAGTAAATGCCTGAAGCAATAAGGTAGGTCTCAAGTGTGAGACTAGAACTCAGGTTTGTCTTGGCTAGCTAATATCTCTTGCCAAACACTCGATTCTGACCCTGAAACTGAAGATATATTAACAGGCCTAAACCTATTTAACAACTCCTCTATCAAGAAAGTCTTTTAAACACTAGTATTTCTTTTCCCACTTCTAATTCCAAATGTTGAAAGTGGCTGATCAAAATATTTTGGATCTTTCAGGTATACTTGACTGAAAAATGTAGCAAGGCATTCTTTTTCACACAAACTAAAAGCTGGTCTTGGAGACCAACCTACCTTCTTCATTCTGCAGGCACCCAGAAAGTAACCAATGAAACTCAGATTCACAATTCTCAAGCCCTGGTGTGTTTTTCTAGAGGCTAAAAGCCATGCCTTGAAACTGTGGCACTTACAACATAAATGTTTTGTTTTTAGGAACATGCAGTCCTTTGGAATTTCTACAGGAATCTTTTAAACCACTGCCAAGTCCTCAATCTGTGAAGTGATACAATGAAGAAAGGTAAAAACATACCATGCGGAACCCCCACAGGCATCTGTGATGCTCCTTTTCCCAACAACATACCTTTTCCCACTCCAGGCTGGTATTGTCAACAAGGAGGGAAAATGTATCTTGAAACGCTCTCTGTATGCAGGCCTTCAGCTTTTCAAAATACTGCACAGACACCCATTTGGAGGAACAAACGGACATGATTTCTGTAAGCTGCTTGTCCTGGGAGCCGCTGACGTACTCCTGAGCACCCCGTAAGAGGAAGCCCAGCACAGTGAGGAGGTCCTCCTCGTACTGGTAGACTTCCAGTTGCATCCGCCGGGCTTCCTGCACGGTCCACTCTCTGCGACTCTGCGCCAGACATGCCTGTAGTTCTGTCTCCTTCTGCAGCAGCAGTTCAGCTTTCTGTCTGACAAAGTCTTCTTTGGCTGCTGCAAGGACCTCGGTAATTTTATTCCGATGATCATTTAGGAACTGTCGGTAATCCTGCTCATTTTGTTCTTGAAGTCTGTGGATTTCTTCTTGCTTTTCTTTATTCCATTCGCTCCGAGCCTTTGCCAGCTCAGCCCTGAGAACTACAGGGACTTCCTCGTTCTTTAACTCGAGCTCCTTTTGAAGAGAATGAATCTTTTCTTCCAGCTCCTTTCCGGGCAGTATATGGTTCTTCATATTTTCCAGCTCACTTTTCCAGTTCTCTTTAGCTTCGCAAACAGCGAGTGATATCTGAAGACCAGAATGGAATTTTTTATGATTCTCCCCATTAACAAAGAAAATAAGCTAAAGGAAATAGGGGAGTTGCAACCAAAGGCTGGCACTGTAGCATGCTGGGCTAAGCTGCTGCCTGTGGTGCTAGCATTCTACATGGGCACCCACTGGAGCCCTGGCTGCTCCTTATGAATAAGCAGCAGCAGATGGACCAATACTCGGGTCCTTGAAGCCACACGCACCATCCAGAAGCAGCTCCTGGCTCCTGCCTGGCCAGGCCTCAGCTGCTGCCGCCATTCGGGAAGTGGATGGAGGATCAATTGATCTCTTCCTGTAACTCTTTCAAACAAATCTTTGAAAAAGTTAAATGGAAACATGAATTTAAGTACAATATTCTGCAAAATGTATTTATGTTGAAGATCTTTTACCTTATTTTATGTCATCTTACAGTTTGTATATTATTTAGAAAACATTCATTCCTGATAGGGACCTAAAAGTAGAAATTGCCATGAAGGATCTTCCAGAAGTTCATGGAAATGCAAATTATAAAAAATAACAGTCCAAGGATTTCAAATTATTTTTATGCCAAAATATTTCAACTATTTTCCATGAACTTTTAGACATACTCATACAAAATTATATTAGCTAATTCCATAAAAATATTTTGTATTGGTTTCTTAAAATACATACATATATAAATACAAACAAAATAGAGTGCAAACTCTAAAAATTGTATTTTTTTTTACCTAAAACAAAGCCAGTCTCTTAAGGAAATCTTGCTGATACTCAGAAGTAACATGTTGGTAATCCCTTAATTTTGTGTCAGTTTAACGGGAGCACAGCTAAGTAAATGACAAGGCTCTAGTCATTTTCGTTCATCTAATTTTCAGAATAATGGGATGACCTGATCGTAGACTCTAACAGGCAAAGACTAAAACCAAACAGTGAAGGGAGAATCCTGAACTCTCACACTCGCCCTGCACAGATCAGACACAGCCTGCCACTGTGCCAATAGAACAGACTCGAGAGACAAACTGCTGCAGCTAGCTGAGCAGTGAGGGAGCTCCGGCCATTCCCTGGCTTCCCTACATCTCGACTGCATCTATAACACAGGCTGGTTACAATGCCAGTTAGGGTGTTTAACAGTCAATGGCATAGGAAACAAAAAAAGCATTTAGCCCAGAGACAGTGGAGGGTATGGATTCAACCAATATCACAAAGTTGTTAGAAATGGGCTTAGAAAAGCCAATCATCGTTAGCAGTTAGCATCTTCACTTACACAGGTAAGCAGACTGGATGATAACTTAGAGTCCCTCTTATATCTTCCCTGATTGAATTCAAAGTCACCAGGACACACAACTGTTGGCAACAGGACTGGCTCGCCCCAAAGGTAACTGCTATCAGTCAATGCTTCAACAAGTTCTCTTAAATCCATGCATGCAATCAAGCCCAGCTCCAGAAACACTCCAAACAATAATAATGCTGTATCTGCACTGTCATTCCCTAAACAATACAGTTTAACAAACTACTGAGATGGTGTTTATGTTTTATGAGGCAGATCGTGTAATCTGGGGATGTTTGAAGTATATGGGATGATGTGGATGGGTTATATGCAGGTACTGCACCATTCTATAGGAGAGACTTGAGCATCATTGGGTGTTTGTACATTCAGGAAGGTCCTTGGTCCAGTTCCCCTCAATTACCAAGGGGTAACTGTACACACTACCTACCTATGCTTAGGATAATGACAAGATTACTAAACTTCTAGTAGAGAAATCCATTGTCTAAGATGAACTTTACAAAGGAAATTACTACAAAATCTCTTTGCTAACAATAAAATCAGCAGTGATTTGAAAAGGCTTTAAAATTGTGTTTATGCAGCAAATAGGTCATGTTGCAATGAATGCCTAGAAATCCTTGCTAAGTGATTGGGGTGGAGGTGGGATTCGGCAGAACTGGATGACCTGCCCAGCCCTTACCAAAAAAAAAGCAGGCATCTTCTCATAGGAAGTCCTACAAGGAGATTTTGACATTGATCGTTTCAGTGCTTCCCAAGCTTTGCCATGTACCAGGCATCACCTAAGGGACAACCCTTAACGTACAGGCCACATCCCACACCAATCAGAACATACAGTCTGAGGGTGGAAGTCAAGTGACTGAGTTTTTAAAAGATCATTAAGTTGTTCCAGTGTGCCGCACAGACTGGGGAACCACTGAGTCACCCTGACCTCTTTTGAACTGTAAAAACTGGCTTTACATTACCATGGATCTTCACAGATGACTCTCATCCTAACAGAACCCCCAGCACTGCAAGAAACTTCTCTTTGCCTGGCTCCTCCATGGACTGCAGCAAAGGATACTGGTAACATTACACTCAGTGGCTGATAATAATAGTGTCCACCCAGGTGGGCTCTGAAATCCAGTCGGATCACCTGACTGGTTGATAGAAAGGTACATTGCCAGGGCTCATGCCAAACCCACCAGATTGCTGCCTCAAGGAGTCCAGCCCAGGAACATAAGCTTTGACGAACTCTGGAGGTTATTCTGCCTGCCTGCTGAGGTGCCATTGCTACATCCACTTCTAGCTGTGCTCTCTGTGGTCTTAATGGCAGATCTAGTGACCTGCTTTAGTTGTATATCCTACCCGAAGCTGTCATACTACTTGACTTCTGGGGTGAGACCCATACTCACCACTGCATTGTTCATTTCTCTCAAATTTCCTCTCGAAATATTTCAGACAGGCCGAAAAGTATGGAGGACAGGGCCCGGCAGCATGGCCTAGCAACTAAAGTCCTCGCCTTGAACGCCCCCGGATCCCATATGGGCGCTGGTTCTAATCCCGGCAGCTCCACTTCCCATCCAGCTCCCTGCTTGTGGCCTGGGAAAGCAGTTGAGGACGGCCCAAAGCTTTGGGACCCGGCACCCGCGTGGGAGACCTGGAAGAGGTTCCTGGTTCCCGGCTTCGGATCGGCACACACCGGCCCGTTGCGGCTCACTTGAGGAGTGTAACATCACATCGGACGGAAGATCTTCCTCTCTGTCTCTCCTCCTGTCTGTGTATCCGGCTTTCCAATAATAATAAAATCTTTTAAAAAAAAAAAGTATGGAGGATAATGTAGTGAACACCCGTGTACTTCTATCTATCTTAAAAATATATCCCAATAGATTTTTATGTTGCATTATTTCCTAAGTAACCTCTGAAGTTAGATGAAGAATACAAGATAGGGGTCACTTGCAGTTACTGCTATACATCACCTGTCTTTCCAAAAAAGAATTTTTTAAGTTCTATTTTTTTGAAAGGTCAAGCTACAAAGAAAGGAAGAGAAACAAATCTTCCATCCGCTGGGATTCTCTTCCCAAATGGCCACAATGGCCAAAGCTAGGCTGGTCTGAAGTTACCCTGCTTTTGGCCCTTCTACATGGGTACAAGGGGCCTATCAACTTGGACCACCTTTTGCTGCTTTCTCAGGCACATTAACAGGGAGCTGGATCAGAAGTGGAACAGCTGGGACTCAAACGAGCACCTACAAGGTATGCCAACATGCAGGTGGAGGCTTAACCTACCATGTTATGGCACCAGCCCTGGTAGTCCATGCTTGATGCTGCAATCTAGTGTAATTATGTTAAAATGACTTATATATGTCGGGCCCGGCGGCGTGGTCTAGTGGCTAAAAGTCCTTGTCCTGAACGCCCCGGGATCCCATATGGGCGCCGGTTCCTATCCCGGCAACCCCACTTCCCATCCAGCTCCCTGCTTGTGGCCTGGGAAAGCAGTCGAGGACGGCTCAAAGCTTTGGGTTTCTGCACCCATGTGGGAGACCTAGAAGAGGTTCCAGGTTCCTGGCTTCGGGTTGGCGCAGCACCGGCCCTTGTGGTCACGTGGGGAGTGAATCATCGGACGGAAGATCTTCCTCTCTGTCTCTCCTCCTCTATATATATATCCGCCTTTCCAATAAAAATAATAAATCTTTAAAAAAAGATGACATATATGTGGCATAAAATGGCACCTTGAGTATAATAGCTAAATATTGTCAACTGGGGAACATGATATCTCTGAAAAGGGCAGTTGGCGATTTACCAGACAATATATTACAAGACTACTGTCACCACACACAAAAAGTCTTCAAGCTTGTGAAGGGATACTATATAGCTAATACTAAGCAGATAAACCCTCTATCTCAATGTTATACTACATTATACTCAATATTAAGTAATACTCGGTGTTAACTACAGAGTAAAAGAGAAGAAATTTAGCTCCTAAGTCTTAAGTTATCGTAATGACCCAGATTTTAATGGCTAGCATACATTGTCTCTCTACACAACTTGAGAGTGGTGCACACAGGCCACCTGAAAGGTCCTGAGCCGGTGCTTCATGTGCACTGTCCTTAACCCTTCAGCTCCAGGAGCAGGTCGGGAGCAAAGAGGCCAAGCAAGAGACCTGCAACAGGTGGGTGCGTTCTAAAGCTCATACCCGCTTGGCCACGGCGACTTCTTGTTGCTCCTCCCACTTCTTCTGCTCTGCTCTGACACGTGTTTTATACTCCGCAAGCTCAGGCAGCTCTTCCAGCCACCGATTACGAGCATTTTGCACAGCTGTTTCCACCTGTAACATATCAAAAGAGATGAGGTGGGATTATAAAATTCCTAAAAGACCCCATTATCAAACAGCAGCTATGATGACATGTGTTTCTTAACAGTATATTTCACCACACAACAGTCACACTAACTTCAAACTCCCTCCCTCATCCCGAACAGCAGATGCTAACTTTCTTTTCTCTACTCCCAATAGTGTCCAACTTACTGCCGCAACTCAACAGGGAAAATCGGTCTGGTGAAAAGCTTCGTACAAAGCATTGGCTGACTTTCCCAACAAAATCCTACTTATTTGGCGTGGGCGGGGAACACAGGGAAGGCCAGCCACAGGGCCTTGGGTCCCTGGTGCTGTCCAATCAGTACCCCTATCACCTCCTCACACCCCCACAAACCCCAACCATTAGAGTTAAGAGCCTTATACCTAGCAAACAATAGGATGAGGGCCATGCTGCAATGCGGGCAAAAACTTAAGACAAAGAACTATAAAGCGACCTAGAGGTAAATCTGTCAACAGTGATCAGAAAATCATTTCTTAATTTTTCCTTATTTTAAAATATGCAGAGTCACACCTACACATAATCCATACATACACACTAAAGTAGATCTGACATAGGAAGCTGTATTCCTTGCCAAAGTGCTAAAACGTATCTCCATGTAAACTCCTGGGAGCTAAAACTGTGGGGGAAAGAAAAAGCTCCCTTAGGAATTTATACTCCTGAAAAGGTTACTGTGAAACCCTTCCTATCGTATTATGCTAGTTGTTTTGCTGTTTAAGATCTGTAATGCATGAACACCAAAGTAGTGCTTTCAAACAAATCTCTTTACGGAATAGTTTCTTAATTATGTTCAAAACTTTCGGTAAACATTTCAGATAACTTTTAACTGGCTGATACCCTTACATATACACGTACCCTTACATATACATGCCTGTTTCAACACCTGAAGGATGCCCAACGAAATCACATAGAATAATGTAACAAGTGAGTACAATTTAGTCCCCAAGTGATGGATATATTTTTTGTAATCTTACTTCTGACAGTATCTGGTTTACAGGTTTCTAACAAACATAGAACAGATAGATGTATAAGGTCTGGGGTCTCCTCCAGAGACCCTGCCAGGCTGTGAGGTGAAAACTCTTTCCGCTATATTAAGGTACTGTTTGCCTTCTTGTGCTGCTGTCTCATGTGGAAAGAGCACAGAATGAGAGGCCGTCGGGGGATGACACCATTGTTCCGACAGCCAAGGAGCTGTGTGTGTATTTTTTTTTAAGATTTTTTTTTTTTAATTTCCTTGAAAATCAGAGTTACAGAGAGATAAAGAAGTCTTCCATCTGCTGGTTCACTCTCCAGATGGCTGCAAGGGCTGCAGATGGGCCGGTTTGAGGCTGGAGCCAAGAGCTTCCTTGGGTCTCCCATGTGAGTGCAGGGACCCACCGCCTTAGGGCATCCTCGCTGCTTTCCCAGGTCAGACTGGTACCCACCTGAGATTGCAGGCAGAGGACTAGCCCTGCTACGGCCATGACACTGGCCCTGGGTACTCTTTTTTAAAACTCTCAAAATCATTTTCTTATAGGGTGAACAGATACAAGCCACCCCCCAAATAATGAATAAATAAATAATAATTAGTTTTTTGAGAGTCCTCAGAAGTCTTGAAACCAAGACATTTGAGAATCACTGTAACTGTAACTGGTAGTAACTCATCTTGATGCTGCTAACATGGGCTGTCCTTTTCTCAGTGGGAGGCTTGTTTCAAAGTACATTGCCTCAGCCAAGTTAGTCCAGTGAGCACTTCAAAAGGCAATGGCACCACTTTGTGACAGCTGTCGGAAATCACAGACCTGCCTCCATACTCCACCCTGCATCCAACTGATATATATATACACACACACAGTTATATGTCTTACTTGCTTAAATTTAGTTATCTATAACTACTACCGTGGGACAGTTTCTGTAAGTTTAGATTTCTAGTTAAACTGCACTCCATTCACATGTGAAACTGCCATCATATTAACCTCAGGCACCTTAATACAGACTGCTCTCAGAGGAACAAGAGTCACACACTGAAAGAATACGCAGAAACACTGGAAGATTCGAGTCCTGCAGTTAAAGAAAAAAAACCCACAAAGAACATACTGAGTCTCCTCATTTATCAAAGCAGAGAAATCACAATTCAACAGCAGCATTTTGCCAGTTTCCATTAATACTGATAATTTCACTGTAATAAACCTGTCGATTACCTGTTTGGCAATATTTTCACAATATTTGAGTTCCAATTCAATCTCAAGTTTCTTCAACGCCCCCTTGATGGCTATTTCTTTCTCGTGTTCTAAGTCTTGCTGGATCTTTTGCTTCTGTTCTTCTATCATGCCTGCCATCTCCTTCTTGGAAATCACATCAAGGGTGGCTCCGTGGTCGGTCTGGCTCCCACACTCGGAGGTCCTCTTTTTCAGGGCCTTTATAGTTTGATCCAGCTTACTCTGCCACTCCTTTTCAAGCTGTTGGATGAGTTTTTGTTTGATCTGTTTTCAGAAGAAAAATCATGTGAAAAAAAAAATTCGAGGAAGTCAAAACTGGAATTAATAGCTAGTTAAAAAAGCAACCACAGCTGTGTTTGAAAACATCTCAACGTGATTGTAAGTATGAGGCTTAAAGCTCTAGTCAATGAAAATACAGTCTTCAGGCTAGCTTGAAAGTTATACTTTGATCTTAACTGTGTAACAGGGAAAAAAAAAACACATGGAATATTTTATTGTGGTGTGCGTAAGGTCAGACTACCTTGCACTGATATTGCCACTGCAAAGACAGCATCGAAAAACTTCTGATAGTAGTAACTATTTTGCCATCACCACCATGCTTTCCAAAAACTGGCCACTAAAGTAAACCTAATGAATGAACTGAAAAACAAACAACTGAAAGAACTAGTTTGATTCATTTGAACACATCAGTATTTTACTGGCAATGTTAAATATTATGGTGTAGACTGCACTCAAAAGAGGCACCGCTGGAAGAACATCTTAATGATTTTTCCACTTTTACTCATGGGGTAGACATGAACACAATCAATCAGGCAAAACCATGGAAAGTAAAATTTGCTTTTCTTGATTGTTTCCCCATCTCCTGTGTATCCAGGGTTCTAAAAATATTTCCCTGATTATTTGGTCCTTAACTTTCTAGGAAACTACTACCTCACTTCCCAATCTCATTTGCCATTTAGGGGACAGAAACGATCAGCTTTATGCCTGTGACTTCCTTCTTATTCATGATATGAATCCTTATTTGTTAACCATAGATACTAATCTGAATTATCAGAATCATTTTATAACATGAAATTGGATCGTGGCTTTAGAGAAACAGCATTGTGCCCAGAAAACTGTTACATCCTAAATTGGGGTGAAGAGTTAAGAAGGGGCAAAGTTAAAAACTACATCTGGTGTGGTAAACTGCCAAAGCCTAACTCCGAAAGGCAGACTGGATTAGGTAGGGTTTTGGCAATGAAAAGTTTTACATCTTGTTCAGAAAAAAAATTGTCTTCTGTAACTCATACTGCATTTTTAAGACATGGTGTCCGGAAAGGAATTTAACCCACACCTTTTTCTGTTCCTTATCCTGGTATGCTCTGGCTAACTCCACTTCTTTTTCAACCCACTGTCTGATACTAGTTTCTTGTTTTTCAACCACGTTCTCTTTTCCACTATAAGGGTCCATTGGTACTTTTCTTCAAGTTTCAACTGCAGTTGGCTTATACATTCTTCTCTTTATTCCAATAGCTGTCTCTTTGAACAAAACTCAAACATCTTTGTAAACACTAATCATCTCCAAGTTACAAACATTTCAACTGGTTGTGCATGGCTTAGATGGCCAAAACAGAAACAAAACCTCTAAGGACTTACTTGGCTTGGGTTGCAGCATTAAGCTTCAACATGTACAGGAATAACATAACAAGAGGAGTGCAAATCATTGCTTTCTCTTCAAGGTCATGGGCTTTCCTGATTACTACTCAATCCGAAGGGTCCTATGACTCATTTTCTTTCTTTGGATGAGCCAAGTAAACATGTAAGGAAAGTTCTATGCACCAATAGCTAGAATAGAGCCCCTACTCTGTAGGACTCAACAAGCCTTTTAGCAAAATGGCACCTAAGACATGTGAATGTACACCTTTTGAACGTACAGCAGTATCCTAAATTCTACATTTAGACTGTTTCCTTCCTAAAATTCAGCAGCAGGGAAGGGCCATCTGAGCTGCAGAGAAGGCCGCCTCCCTCTGAAGTCCCCCTATTTGCTCAGAAGCTTAAGATTTCTGTGTTCTATACATAGGAAACATTTTCTAGGCAAACAAATCAGTATATCTGCCCACTTGTCAAGGATATAAAAAAAAAAACCTTGATAATGTTTGCTATCTATAAATGTTTCACTTCTAACAAAGGCTTACATAAATTTGTAACAGATAGCTAGTTTCCAGATAAAGAAATTAAACTTCAAATGCTTTAGATATACTGATTCTTTAAGTGAGAATGAAAGCAACTTCAAATTAATGGCACAAATGTTTGAGGAGGATACAACTGTTCTGCGTGCTGATGAGGCTGTGCATGTTGAAAACCGTATGGGACGACACAACCCATGTGGGCAGAAGGGCCAATTTTACTGCATGAGGATTTGAAATTTTTAAGGAACATTTCACCTTGAAGGTTTTTCTTTGTGATGCGCCAAAGGACAGTTTTAAGTTTCCTTCCTGTGCTGTGCACAAACCTTTGAGAGCCAAGATTTCAGTTGGTAGCAGCTAGTAATTGCAAGCGACCTCTTATATGAGATTCAACTTAACAGGCAAATTCATTCTTTGAAATCCATGAAAAATATATTCCTGAAAAGAATGACCTCTTTGAGAAAACTGTTCTGATGTTCTTGCCAAACTATATATTTTTCTGAAAAAAAAAAAAATCATACTAGAGATCTTCTCCCTAATTTTTAAAACATTACTGAAAGCTAAGTCTTCAATTTTTAGGTAATTTAAGATTCCTTTAAAGTTTTTGACATTCAGCAGTAACTAAAACAACTCCTTTTAGAAGTTCTTTTTCCACCAAATTACACATTTGCAGGAACTTTTTTCATATTAATCTATTCAAAAATAATCAAAATATTAAATGAACTCCTCACCTGCTCATTACTATTCATAAAGTCTGTGGTAGCAAGTTTGCTTTACTGTAACTTATTACAAAAACTTCTATATAGGATATTGCTTCAAGCCTTCAAAAATATTTTTTTTCATGACACAGATTTATAAGCATAAGGGATCAACCCTGCCTCTCCAAAGATGTTTTTCTAATCTCAGAGCAGGTGGCTTCCAAACCGTGGTGTGCCACCTGGTCCGAAGTGTAAGGGATAGTCAGACTGGTGACTTGGGGTGGCAGCCAGCCAGCCCAAGTGCAGGCACAGTATTCTACTCGTGGGGACTTGCCAAGGACAACTCAGAAACATCAGGTGGAAGAGGCAGAGTCTGCCTTAGCCCCAGCAGCCTCACTGTGGAAGTTGCACCAACACTCTGACCTTCCCCTTCAAGAGACATGGATAAAATGACACTGAGGTACTGAGAGGAACAGGAGTTACAGGATCTGGCCTCTAGGGAATACTGCGTGCAGTGCCCACAGGACCAAGGGAGGGTGGAACAAACAAATGAGAAGTGATTATCTTTAAGTTCCAGACTGCTTCATGTTTTTTTTTTTTCTTTTGCCCTCTAGTATCAATATGTAAAGAAAAAAATTATTTATATATCACTCTGCTTAAGGTGCTGTTAATCACTTCAATGTTCACTCTATTTGTGAGTTATTTGAGGGTAAAGTAGCCAAAATGAAACTTCTTCCCCATTCTGTTCCCCTTAGTACAAATCTAAGGGGCAGTGCCAAGGCTGGCACTCGCGCAGTGATGGAGACGTGACACCCCCTGACACGCTACCTTCTTCTCTTGGGCCTCTTGCTCCTTTTCAAAGGTCTTCCTGAGGGTCACTTCTAGATGATCCTTCTCTCTGCACACTTCTAGGTAACATTCCTGCACGGCAGCCATCTCCTTATGGATCTTGTCTAAGTCAGACCTTGGAAAACACAAAACCAGTCAGTCAATGTGGAGCACCGTTTTCGTCCAAGAGGCTGACAGTCTCCAGCCTCCGGGGCGGCTGCACTCTCCTCCTCTCACCTCAGTTGCGAGTGTTTCCCTTCATAAACCTCAAACAGCTGCTGCTTCTCCAAGGCGTGCTTCGCCAGGAGGCTCTCACGGATCTGGGCTTTCATGGCTTCATGGTGCTGCTGGTACGTCCTCTCACACCTAGAAGCAGAGAGAGCGGAACCTAAGGCAAAGCCGGGATTACCACAAGCACCAAAATGAAGTGGCCATCCTGCCTTCCTTCCCAACCTCCCCCCTGGTGTTACAACAGAGGCCAGAAGGCTTTGCTTCAACTCCAAGTGGTAATAACTAATCTACAACCAATGATCTCATGAGAACCTTCAAAGATTTTTCTCCAATGTTTCTACAGAAAAAAAAAATAGAAAATTGGATGTGCAAATGCCCCCATCCATCAAGCACAGAGATTAATCCATGTTGAAGACTTGTGTTTATAAAAGACTAATGAGAAATAATTGAGGGCATGGTTCCAAAATTCCAAGTCCTTCATATTAAACACAAGCCCTAGCGGTACCCAACTCACACGTAAGTTATGCTCCAAAGGTCTGTTTCCAAGCTCGTGACTTGGTATTTGGAAGACATACTCCCCTTCTCACAAGTTTTTTTTTAACGTTTATAAAGAATAGTTTGTTTCCCAGACTAGTCTTTAAAAAGTAAACACTGAGCCATACAATATTTTAGTGAACTGTAGTTACAACAGTGCTAAAGAACCAGGGCCACTGTATAACACTGTTTCTATGGATGAGGTGTTCCAAATTCTAATTTGAGAAATCAAAGACTCATCTGTGATAATCCAAACTCTCAACAGGGAAAGTTCACATCTTTTTTTTTTTTTTTTTTTTTTTTTTAGGGCAGGCAGGTGGTGTCCCTCAGGAGCAGGGATCAGATTATCCCTTAGATAAATCAGGGCTCAGGCATCCATATACTCCTAACCTGTCCACAGCCTCTTGTTTATCACGGTCAAAATCTTGTACCATCTGCCTCATTTGATTGCATAAATCCTGATTTGTAGTTCTCAATTTGTCCTCAGCTTCTTTAAGTTCCTAGAAACAAAAAGAGTAAACCATTTAAAAGAAATAGACATAATTTTCACTGATTGGTTTAATTTTTTTTTTTAAACATTCTGTGCTTGAATTCCACCCTATAATATCATTTGACATAGTATCATTTTAATGATTCTGAAAAGGAAAGATTTTCAGACCTGGATAACAGCATAATCTCATTTTTCTAGCAAGTAATTTTCTTACAGAAGTAAAAGTTAAATTTTTATATTTTAATGCACATAAAAAATTAACCAAAGATGTATTAGCTGGTAAAACATGTGTCAGATTTCAGGATCATCAAAAATTTTTAAGTGAAGTTTTGCTATTTGGTGAAGGGATGACAAACAAGGGAAAAACACCTGCTTGGCCATGCTTCTATACAGAAAAGAAAACTGGAATTACACTAATGTATCCTCCAGTGGAAAGCGACCCAACAAAAGGCAACAGTGGCTACCACATTCACTGGCCATGAACATACCTGTCTGCTGACTTGCACTGGCTCAGTATCACTGAAAAGTCCACTGTATCCTTTGTATTTAATGAATCTGTGCAAACTCTCACAAGATGTAGAAAAAATATATAATCACCTGATTTTGTTGTTGTAAAACTTGGATTTCATTTTTAAGTTGCAAAACATCATCTCTGACGGTCTTATCACATGTAGAGGGTTCACACCATAACTGAGGAGTTGGTTTTTCATCTGTGTTAGTCTGAATGTTAACAAGAAGTGAAAAGTTTTCCAGGGCCTTAAGACATTCAAGTATGCATTTAAAAATGTCATACTTACAAAAATTTTCAGAAAACAGTACAAATAATTTCTATTTATTTTCCATTTACCTTTCCCAAGTATACCCCAAACAATACTAGGGAATTAACATGAATATAATACTACCAACAAATCTATAGTTCTTCTGCAAATGTATTTAAATGTTCTCTAATGTCCTTTTCCTGGACTAAGATTCTTAAACCCATGATTCCATAGGATATTAACATATCATATTTCTTAGGTCTCCTCCAATCTAAGATCCTCAATCTTTGTCTTAAGCCACTGACATTTTCTAAAAACACTAACCAATTATTTGAGTTTTTCTGATCCTTCTTTACTAAATTGAGGTCACACAACTTTGGAATCAATGTCAAAAAGTGATGTGCGCTCTTTACAGGAAACACAGGAGCCCAATGGGTCTCATCGTTAGTAATAATCAATTGATGAAAGTTGTGTCTTGCTGGCATCTCCATTAACTTTTTAATACCTAAAACAAGTTCTCTTTTGAAAAGATCAATGAAAGCTATGCAAATACTGATTTTTCACCATAACCACTAAACTGAGCACTCAATTTCTCTGTTTATTTACACCTATAGTAACTCATGGATATATTTTATTCACTAGTTTTATAGGTATATTTTTTATAAGACTCATGATACAGACTTAGTAATTTATAAATTATTTTTCAATAATTTAAATCAAAGACTGCCTAAGTCTGTCTTTACCTCCAATGACAATGATTATCTTTAATTACTGTATTTCATGTAGAAAGGGCACCTGGTAGTTGCTTTCCTTTGCATTTCTTGTACTACCATCACAAAGAAATCATTTATAGACCTTCATTCTTTGTTTTCTCATCATCTCAGACTTTGTTTCTTCCTTCAACATGGATGAGACCACGCCTGGCTGGTGCAGGAGTATAGCAGACAGCAACCTCATTTTCAGCAAGGGAAACAGCAGCAGCTATAGTGTAGTTTGAATCCCAGATTTGAATATGTAATACCTAACATTCTCTTCTGAACATCTGAGTGTTTTCCTTATTTAAGAGTTGTTTACAGGAGCCACTATTTGTGATGCTGATACCCATGTGGAGTCCCAGCTGCTACATTCCTAACCCAGCTCCTTGCTAACGTGCCAGGGAGAACAGTAGAAGGAAGCCCAAGTCCCTGGGCCCATGCACTCATGTGAGAGACCCAGGGGAGGTTCCTGACTCCTGGTTTTGAATCAGCTCAGCTCTAGCCACTGCAGTTAGCTGGAGAGTGACCCAGCAGATGGAAAGCCTCTCTAAAAACTCTCATCTTTCAAATAAGTAAACCTTAAAAGAAACCAAAACAAAAAAAAGTATTTTTTTCATTAACAGATGTCACAAAGATATTACAAGTAAATTGTAGTTGACGTCTTGTTGGTGTTTGTATGTGGACTCTGAGCTGCAGTATCTGATATACAGCCTATAACAAGGTCCACTCTACTCATGGCTGCTGTTGGGAAGGACTAAGAAAACAGGTCTGTGTGTCTCATTTCCACGCAGGATGGCAGATTTTTCAAGGCTCTGGATTGGTTTTCCAACATGATGTTCAGCATTGGAGTCCTCACTTCCTTCATCAGACAACAGCTCTGGCTAAAGTTTCCCTTTTCACTTACCAACACTTCACAGAATCACTTCTATGACCCCAGCCAGAAAAAAGAAGAGCCTGGGCCAGCACTGTGTTACAGTGGTCGGCTGGAGTCCCTGCTTCTCCACTCCCAATCCAGCTCCCTGCTGAGGGCCTGGGAACACTGACGGCCTCACTCACTAGAGAGACAGATGAAGCTCTTAGCTTTGGTCTGGCCCAGCCTGGCTGTTGGCGTCATCTGGGAAATGAACCAGTGGGTGGAAAATCTCTCTCTTTCTCTCCTGTCTCTCCCTCTTTCTCTGTAACTCTGAGTTTCAACTAGATAAATAAATCTTAGAAATTCTCTCCAATTTTGAAGGGTGGGAGGAGGTACTGCTGAAACTATTAAGGATTTTTACTGACTGCCTATAACGACCTTTTCTTTCCCATTTTAGCCTATACTTTTTAAAGTTTATGATATTCACTTTTATCTTTTCACAGACTGTCAATTTTTTTTTATTGCTAGGAATGAAAGCCACATCGATCTGGTACACTGAGAAATCTGTTTGTACCTAGTTTCACCCCCCACCTCCCACCCATATCCTTTTATTTCTAAATGTCAGAGTTCTCGGTCACACCTGAAAACACTCTTAAACAAGTCCTTGGCAACCTCCAGATTATTCTTGGTGACTTTGGTATCTCTCTGGCCATATTTGGGACTAGAGAGGCATATAAAAAAATCACCTCATGGCTAGGTTTGATACTTGATGCTGACATACTCCACTGCAGGCACAGAAGTACACAGTTTAGTATCTTTACCAAGCTCTTTCAAACCAGGATCACTTGAGTGTCACCAAACAATATCATTCTAAAGGCAGAATATGGAACACATTATCTTCACAAGAAAAAGATTTAACAACCAGCTCCCATGCTATTTTTCTACTTTCTGTGTCTAAAGAAGACTCTAGGTAGACACCTTCTGCAACGTCTATTCAATACCAGCCTGCCAAGCCGTTGGAATAGCTTGGACTACATCTTGTAGTGAGATTAATAATCAAAGGTCTCTTGTGTCCACAAAAACTTTAGTGTAGATACAGGCCCTGACTGCCAGTCAGTCAGTTTGGTTTTCCTAATGCCTTTCTCACATTCTGCCTTAGTGACTCGGTAGTCCAGGAAGAATGAACGGTGAAGTATCCGATCCATCCTCAATCACTGCCTACATTCCTCTTAAACGTCACCACTCTGCATCCTGGCAATGTCACAGAGCAACATGTTCTGAATGTGTAACTGTAGACCAGGCTATTGAGCTTCCAGATAACTAATGTTATGAATACTGACATGCCATAGAAGCAAACACCTGTAATTCCATGTGATAACCCTTAAGTTACTCTATATAAGATGAATACAAAGCAACACAAAACAAAGCAAAGCATGTATAAAAAACATACCACTACTTAAAATGCTCATCTGAAAAAAGACAAATAGTATATTATTTTTTCTAGTCTTCCTAACAATTAGGAAGTACACGGGAAAGATTTTGATGGCCCAATTCTCTGCAATAAGATACTCAGGGAAGTTTAAACCTATGTGTTCTTTCAATAGACCTCCTTGCAGCAAACACAGAAATTCTATAACCTTGTATTAACCTCAGGATTTGATGACAAGTATAATCATACTTGAGCTACTTAAGTCTTTCTGGCGTCATGAAAGACCTCAGAAAGGCTCAGCTGATAAACCAGACTTCCGTTCTCAGGCCATTCCCTCTAGCCAGGCTGGCTCCCTGTGACATCACTTCCTGTATTTCTGTGCAGGGATGAATGTCCTCCCCCACCTTCTCTCCTACATTTGTCCATCAGTATAAAAGTACCTGCCCTCAAAGACTTTACCCCCAAATAGTTAGGTATTTCTTCTCACAGAACCTTGTCCAAACTAGTATTATCATTAATACAAAAGGCAGGGTACATATTTGCTGTACAGATACGTACTATTAAATATAAGTCCAGTTACCACCTATGGTTATCAAGCATTTGAAGAATGGCTGATCCACACTGAAACCTAAAGTATAAAATACACGCGAGAACCCAAGGAGTTAGCACACATACTCACATGTAATCCAGCCCGTAAGTCATTGTTAATTGATTACATATTGAGTTGATTGTGCTTTTTGCACATAAAGCCAGTGCCTGACATAAGATGGTTCTGCTTAGAATTTTTCGACTTCACAATGGTACAAGATTGATAAATTCAGCAGAAACCACATTTCAAGTTCTGAATTTTGAGCTTTTCTTGCTGTGATATGTAATACAATACTCACTCAATACCTTCCCCAGTGAGAGTGGACAGCAGCAGCCAGACACAGTTCCCAGTCAGCTATGCAATCAATCACAAATGGAAACTGACAGTGTATTCTACTCAGTACCAAGTTGTATGAGATATTCAACAGTTAATTTTAAAATAGTCTTCATGTAGAAGACTCTAGCCAACTATAGGTTAATGTAAGTATTATAATCTCATTTAAGGTAGGCAAGGCTAAGCACTGATAGATAGCATTTAGATATACTGAATGCAGATTCAATGAATAGCATTTTCGACTTCAGATGGGTGATTTACTGAAATGTAATGCCATCATAAGTCAAGGAGCATCTACCCTAAATGAAATTAAACCGCTAAAATCAATTCACTTATGACTAGAAAATTCACAAGTAATGTATGGCTCTCATATTTCTATTGGACACGGCTATTCTAGATTCTAAGTTCCTTCATGGAATGGTGTTTGTATCATCACTGAATCCTATAATACACTGAATGCTTTCAGAAAAAAACATAAGGCTTACTCCATCTTCCACATACCTCCCAATTATGCTTGCTTTTAACGTACAAAAGAAGCTGTATGGGAGCCAGAGCAGTGGCGCCACCATCCCGTATGGGCATCAGTCTGTGTTGCCACTGCTCCATTTCTGATCCAGCTCTCTGCTATGGCCTGGGAAAGCAAAGGTTGGCCCAAGTCCTTGAGACCTTGCTGTCACACAGGAGACCCGGAAGAAGTCCCTGTCTCCTAACTGGATCACCTCAGCTTTGGCCACTGCAGCCAACTGGAGAGTGAATAAGTGGATGGAAGACCCCTTTCTTTTCTCAGTAAAATCTACCTTGCAAATGAAAATAAATAGATCATGTTTTAAAAAGTTCTGTTAAAAAAAGTTCCTTAACAAAAAATGTAGAGGAAAAAAAGAGTCTGATGTGGAAGGTTAAGTTGCTGTCTGCAATGCCAGCATCCCATGTGGGTACTGGTTTGATTCTTGACTGCTCCATTTCTGATCCAGTTCCCTATTGACGTGCCTGAGACAGAAGTGGAAATGTGGCTCATATGCTCGGGCTACACCCCTATGGGACACTCAGATGAAGCGCCTGCCTCATAGCTTTGACCAGGCCCAGTCCTGGCCATTGTGGCCATCTGGGGATTGAAAGAACATTCTCTCTCCTCTGTAACTCTCCCTTTCAAATAAATATTTTTTTTTTTACTTAAAAAATTATTCATTGGCTAATTAATGACTAGGAACTTCAGTATTTTCTTAAAATAGTCAAGTGATGGCTTCTCCCTCTCCCCATCTAGAAAGTGAACAGATAGGTATATTAATTCCAAATATTTACCCAGCATTTATGCAGAGAATTATCACTACACTATTTCCAGGAAATCCCTAAATGTTGAGTTAGGTAGAACAGACATAAGCAAGAAGTACTAGAAGCACTAAAGTAACACTTTAAAACAAAAAACAAACAAAAAAAAACCCTGGAATTTAAATGCAGACTTCTGAGAAATCACCATGGCAAAAGACTGATTGAACAAAACAAGTCCTCAAAGATGAGATAGCTTGCTTTTATCTATGGATCAACCAAACAGAAGCAAAAGGGAAACACTAAACAGACAACAGAAGGAATGACCACCACCAACTGCCTCACACAAGGACATGTAGCTGTATGACAAGTGCCATTAATAAGCATCCCACATATAAATGCCTGGGTTCAAATCCTGATTTCACTTCCAATTTCAGCTTCCTGCTAATATGGAAGGGAGCAGGTGATGGCTCAGGTAATCTGGGCCTGTGCCACCCACATGGGAGACCTGAGTTCCAGACTCTTGGCTTCCCCTTGGTCCAGCTGTAGTTGGTTGCGGGAATTTGGGAAATGAAGAAGCATTCGGAAGATTTCTCCTGCTGTGTGTCCCTTTCATATAAACTCATGTAAAGTGAAACAAATGCCATTAGTAACTCCAGGATAGATCAAAGAAAGTACCAAGAAGCCTGAGTAACACTGTGGATGCTAAGTCAGGTTCTTATTTTCTTAGCTTTAGGTTGTTCTCCCCAAAATTCTTAAAAGAATCAACTCTAACCTTCTAACACACAAACTGAGACAAGCTTTCGGCCCCTTCCTTTTAAAGAAACATGGAAGCAATTAAAACAACACAATTCAAACAAATGTGTTAACAGGAAAAGGAGGTAGGTCTTTCTCATCTGCTAACAACATTAAAATCAATGTTGTATACTCAAATACATTAACTCAAAGGAGGCAATCAGGGTAGGCAGGAGTGTGACAACAAAAATACACTATTCTTGAAAATAAATCAGGCACGATTAAAAGTGCATTATAATTAGTGCCACAGAATGACTTATATACTTTGCTTTAGTAATACTGTCTAAATGAACACAACTGTTACTTTCAGGATTAGAAGATAGTGCTGAAGTTGGAAGTAAACATGTTTTCCATCCAAGATGGATGCTCTCCACCTCACTCCCTTTTCCTTTCCTTAGTTATTAAGTATTTTACATAGTATTTTCTCTTGAAAGCCAGGCTTGATGACAATTTGTGAAATACAGAAAGATCAACCTAAAGCTATGTGAGAGATCATGGAAATAATCTTCACCTTTGACCATATTTTGTTTCCGTCTACCCAAGATTGACTGCTCAGAGGTTGAACTTCTGCTGTCTCATATTCCCCACCTGTCATATCTGTCAAGTGAGGAAAGTAACCTTGGGACCCAGCCAAGGGTCCCAAGGACAAACATATTCCCTGCCACTCTTGTCATGCCACCACCATCTCCTTACAGAATGTTCCTGGAGTAAGAACACGGGCCGTGGAAATCTCATAGCAAAATGCCAAAGGACTGACTACAGATCCTTGAATATTGTAAGCCATTCAGAGTACTCTTAGAGCCAATCTGGAAGAAAAGTAAACACCTTATTATGAAGACTTTCTTGTATTTGTGGCCACAGAATTTTACCTAATTGCCATTTCCTTTACAAGGTGCAAAGAGTAACACTTAGACTTTCTAGAATCATCAATCCCTGACAGCTAGAAGTTGAACAGACACGTACAGAGAACAAAAATTGCCTTCATCAAGCTTTGTAAAATGGTTTTTTAATGCTCCAGGCTCTACGAACCTCAGCGCCACTGCTTTTCTCATCCTTCTTCAGTTGCTGGAGTTGTTGGATTTTCTGGTGACAGCCCCTGAGGTCGCACTGTAACTGGGCCACGAGCTGACGCTTCACTGAGTTGCTCCCCAGCAGACGCTGGACTTCTGCTTTCAACTTCACGATAACCTCATCTTTCGAAAGCGCTTCGCCTGGGTCTCCCTGCGGCACCATGCTAGTGGAGAAATTGTAGAATGAATCAAGCACGGTAGTTCTTTCAAAGCAATAGATGCAGTGGTGAGTACGCATCATATGTAATTATATAAAAATTGCAAGACAACTGTAAATTTCCCCACACAAGGCATGTTGCCGTTGTTGTGTGTGTCCTCTTACAAGTTTCTTTATGCCGAGAGCACTCTTAAGCTTAGTCTTGCTGCTCTACCGGGCTTAATTTGTGCTTAGGGCAAACTGAATGGTGTGTCTGTGTGTGTGTCCGTGCCTTTACAACTCCAACAGGAGGAAAACAATACCAAACGTTAGCCAATCTAACAATTGCCGTTTTCTCTTTAAACTTTCAAAATGTGGATCTTAGTATCTGAATAGCTGAAACAATACCAATAAAAAACAAAAGCTGTGTCAACATAAGCCAAATTGTAGTTTCAATAATGTAAAGATTAACAGGGACCAAACTTGCCTGTCTCCTTAAAAAACTAGAACACCAATCAAAATGAGGAAGCAATGGTTGGTCTTCAACCATGAGAAAATGGGCAGCTCAGGACAGCGAGTCCCGAGAAAAGGGAAGCCAACCAGGCTTGCCCCATGGCAGGCCGGCCACCTGCCTACAGGCCCGCCAGGCTTCAGCCCCAGGGAGGAAAACCTCAACAGTGATCTCAAGGAGTTGCAAGCAAAAAGCGAAAAGTTAGCGGAGACCTAGAATTGTAAGAGGAGCTGAATATCAGCAAAAAAAAGGAGCTGCATGCAAACATACTCTGGAGAACTGTGCATGTCAGGAGAGAGAAAGAACCATTGGCAAAGAACAAGGCTGGGGTTATGCTGTACTCCAGGGAGTCACGGAAGAAAGATTACTGACAGAGCATCAGATACTGCCTCAAAAGTGATACTTCACCCTACCTAACCCTTACAAGCAGGAGAAGTGGGAACAACACTGGCTGTAGTACAAGGAGGAATGGGTGCTGTCACTCGATGTAGGTCACAATGCAAACTTCAGGTCCAGAGCTTTGCAGCAAAATCCTTAAACATGTACATACAGCTTAGCAAAAAACCCGTTCTACCTCTTAATGAAATAATCAAAGATGTGAAAAAAGGGGGGGGGGAGGGACTTGACCAAAATGCTTATAACAATATTGCTAAAACCTAAGTATCTGGGCCTGGCGGCGTGGCCTAGTGGCTAAAAGTCCTCGCCTTGAAAGCCCCGGGATCCCATATGGGTGCCGGTTCTAATCCCGGCAGCTCCACTTCCCATCCAGCTCCCTGCTTGTGGCCTGGGAAAGCAGTCGAGGACGGCCCAAAGCTTTGGGACCCTGCACCCGCGTGGGAGACCTGGAAGAGGTTCCTGGTACCCGGCATCGGATTGGCGCGCACCGGCCCGTTGCGGCTCACTTGGGGAGTGAAACATCGGATGGAAGATCTTTCTGTCTCTCCTCCTCTCTGTATATCCGGCTTTCCAATAATAAAATCTTTAAAAAAAAAAAAAAAACCCTAAGTATCTAAATATTTAATCTTAATGCTTAAACAAGATTTTAAACGTGTACAGATATCCATTAAAAATTACACACATCTACATCAATATTTAATGACATTAAAAGATTTTAGGATGCACTGTTAAAAGCCATTATAAAATATGATATCCAGCATCATTTTATCTTTTAGTAACATATAAGACAGACAATATGGATATGACATTCCCAAAATCTAACGGTGCTTTTCTTTATGGGACGAAAGATTAAGGGAAGATTTTATTTCCTTCTGTTTTCTTCATGTTTATTTCTAATTTTTTTTTTCATAACAGAGGAGAAAGTTCCCTTAGGAGAGAGAAAGAAAGTGGAGAGCAGGCACCACTGGTTTGCTGTGATGAAAAGGCCATCTCATTCTCCGTGATCCTTCTCCACAAAACCCCCGAGAAAACCCCAATCACGAGGAAAACAGCGAAGTCTAATACAGAAGCTTCCTACGGAATACTTGACCCGCAGTCCTCAAAACTGTCAAGGTCATTCAAAACAAGGACACGTAAGGACAGGTATAACCCAGGGAAGCTCAGCCCCTAAATGTAGCATGGTGTCTAGGAGAGACAGGTAAGACACTGGGTAAAAACTAAAGGAACGTCAACAAACTCTGGATAAGAAAACCAACCAAAAAGCTACAATGGGTCAATAATAATTTATCAGTAGAGATACCTGTTCACACTACTGTAGCATGTCAGTGGGAGAAGATGGAAGCATAGACACAGCAACTCGCGCAGATATATATATATTTTTTCTGAGAATCTAAACTGCTCCAAAAAATTAATAATAGTATCTAGATTACAGTTCTTACCTTTCTTTAGTTTTGGATGATTTGAATCAAATACTAGAACATTGTGACTGTACATGTAGAGAAAATGAACAAAATATTGGGTAGATTTAACTTTTAATGCTATAAAATATGGCCCTTACAATTCATATATACAATTTCATATATAAAAATAGCAGGTAGGGTCATGTGAGGAACATATTATTATTCCCCAAAAGGTCCCACACTGAAGATATGCCTGGACTAGACAAACTAAGACACACAGGTAACCAGACAATGTCCAAGCATAGGAGGCTTAAACCATTCAGATGGCTCAAGACAAAACCTGTTTACCACAGCCACCAAATTTAGGGTATAAAAAGCCTAGTAAAACCAAGAGTGGTTGTTCAGATGTTACAGGTGGCAGGAGACTGTCCACTGTATCCTGATCCAGAAGTGACCAGAGTCCAGAGCTGCCCCCATGCCCGCTGCCCCACCCCTGGCATAGCCCTAGGATATTCCGGTAAAGCAGATCAGCTTGGGTTTTATTTCGCAGAGGTTAAGAGATTCGCAAGGTTCCGGTGCATAGAGTGATGTGCTCAAGCAGAGTGATGTTTGCTGTTGAGTCGTTATGCATTATCTATTGTTAAGGTAATTAAAGGTACATATAAAGATGTACATATATACATATACATCTGTGGTAACTGAAAGGCCGCTCTAACTCCAATAGCTGATGCACCAGAAGGAAACCGATAATTATAAGCCAGCATTGTAGTATAGTAAGTAAAGCCACCTTCTGCAACTCCAGCAGCAAATATGGACACCAGTTCAAGTCCTGGCTGCTCCACTTCTGATCCAGCTCCCTGCATAATGTGCTTAGTAGAGCAACAGAGGACAGCCCGAGAACTTGGGGCTCTGCACCCACATGGAAGACCCATAAGAAGCTCCTGGCTTTAGACCAGCCCAGCTGTGGCCATGTGGGGAGTGAACCAAGGGATGGAAGCACTCTCTCTGTAACTCTGCCTTTCAAACAGATACATCCTTAGAAAAAAAATACTATGTCAGTATGTCTATACATATAGATCTCACATATTTAAATCACTTCTGGGCCCGGCGGCTTGGCCTAGTGGCTAAAGTCCTCGCCTTGAAAGCCCCCGGATCCCATATGGGCACCGGTTCTAATCCCGGCAGCTCCACTTCCCATCCAGCTCCCTGCTTGTGGCCTGGGAAGGCAGTCGAGGACGGCCCAATGCTTTGCGACACTGCACCCGCGTGGGAGACCCGGAGGAGGTTCCAGGTTCCCGGCTTCAGATTGGCACGCATCGGCCCGTTGCGGCTCACTTGGGGAGTGAGTCATCGGACGGAAGATCTTCCTCTCTGTCTCTCCTCCTCTGTGTATATCTGGCTGTAATAAAATGAATAAATCTTTTTAAAAAATCACTTCTATTTAAATCTAAACAGAACCCATAGTATAAGAAATATAAATAAAATCATATTAAGAAAAAATATTTCTTCCTGGGTTATTGATACGATCATCTCAGAGCACTCCTTTTGTTCACAAATCATGCATCTCTCATTTCTTTTCTCACTGTCTGTTGACTACTGAAATAGCACATCTTGTATTCCTAACGGGAGCCAGGTCGAAGAGCAGAGAAAGTGCTTGCTAAATCATTTTTCTCTTCTTTCCTCAAGGGGGAAAAGCCAGTGGTGGTGAACACTCCTGCAGAAGGCTCACCACTGAGCCCTATGGATGTGAAGTCCCCTAAACCCAAATAAACCCTAGTCCCTTCTGAAGCCTGCGAAGACCAAAGGGGAACAGGCATTCCACTTGTTCAATGTTTATTATTGCAGCTTAGCAGCCAACTGTAACAGGGAGAGAGGAAGCTGTGTGCGAACGGCAGGCAGCTTTAGCTACTCAAATTCCACAAGTGTAAAACAGAACCCTGAGGCTAAGCCCTTACAATCCGCTAGGCAGGAGTTTGAGGAAGGTTGGTGGCTGGTAATAAAAGCTTGGAGCTGCTACTATTTGGGTCAGTGACTTGAAAGCAGGTCAAGAAAGAACGAAAAATTCTCAACCCTGGGAAAACTGTCGGCTGCTTCTTAATTCTAAGAATCGCAGTCCCCCAAGGGGAAAGCTACAGGTCACTTTTCTCCTGTCTCCTTTAAGTTTGATCTGACAATGAATCCTCCCAGTTGTCCTCAAAGCCAAATTGTCACTTACTAAGCTGCTGAAGGGAGAGAGAACATTTCTTCCCTTCTCCTGCACTGGCTGTATCCACACTCAACACCTCAGTGACTAGACACACACCGCGCCTGCGTTAGCCTCCCTTCCCATCACGAACACATCGCCACTCCTGCTACTGCGAACATGACGTGATGTCGCAGGATCACCCCCTCCAGGAACACACCTCAACGTTACGACAGGATTTGGGCTATGAGAGCCAAGTAAATACAAGTACAAAAGTAGAAAATATTTTAGCATACATAAAGACAAAGTCTACTTTAAGATAAGCATAATGATATGTTATTTATCCAATTCCCAAGGTAATTGTGGTACAAACAGTAGTCATAACAAATTAAACATTTTTTTTTAATATATCAACTCCATCTTTAACCCTCGAGAGTGAAAGACATAAAACAAGAATAAAATGTAAGGCAGAAAGGTCTGGCTGTGATATGAACAAACGGAAAACTGGGCCTGGCCCGAGCAGTTCTGTGATGGAAGAACCACTTCCAGTGCTAATTGTCTCTCTTCATAAGCAAAGCAGTTTCCCAACACCAACACCACAATATTTTTCCATGAAGTGAAAGAGCAAGAACGTCTTACAAAATGTGTGTTGACACAAATTGGAACAGACAGAGAACAACAAGGAAAGCTTGGAACCAGACAGGAAACGGGTAGCGTGGACTCACACATACCTTACTAGGTAGGACACAAAGATTAGTTACTCCTCACTAAGGCATTGAAGATTTCTCTGCACACCCCTCCTAAAACTGTTCTGCACTTCAACTGTTGACATATGCCTTGTTAGAGTTATAAGCCAGTGTAGACTATCCCCAAATCTGCCAAGTTCAGCAAAAGTATGCTTCAACACTACAAACCGCTGAATACTAAAATGAAAATAGACACGAGACAGCTGAATAGTACCCTATAGCCATTTTAAGGTGTATAGCAGCCAGTTCTGTGTGAAAACTAAAATTGAAATGTTAATGAAGTAGTCACAGGATGTGGTTACGAACTTGCATTTTTTTAACATATTTGTTACTCAATACCATGTCAATTAATTCCATAATGTTGTAAATTGTTGTTGATGTTATGTTGGGGCTTTTAATTGATCGGGATGATATTCTGCCAGCTCTGCTTTCAGATCAGAGATGGTCTCCCCAAGAAACCGTTGAATTTATCTGGACAATAAGATGCTGGACTCTATGCTTGGTATATGCTTGCAATGAAAGAATCTCAACTGAATTTGAACTGTAATACTGCACCAAGGTGGAGGAATCCACCATGGAGGGAGGGTATGGGGAAAGGTTGGGGGAATCCCAGAGCCTATGAGACAGTGTCCATAATGCAATGTAATCAATAAAAATAAATAAAGATTGTTTTTTAAAAAGTGTGTTAAAAGTGAATTAATTCAAAATGTGATCACTAGTATATTTGAACCAATTAGATAACAGCTATCATTTATTGTCCAATATAGGCTAGAACATGTTAATGAGGCCCTTTATACACTTTACTTTAATCCTTCCTTTAGCCTCCAAGAGACACCAATCTGATATCTCTTGGATATCAGAAAACAGGCTCAGAAAAGTAAAGAAATTTGCCCACAGTAATAAGTTGCAGAATTAAGATTTAAAGGAGTTTGGCTCTACAGTCCAGGCTCTTCCAACCAGGGCCTTAGAATTAATCTGGCATTAACAGGAAATGAAGCATCCACAGTGATGAATTTTCCAGATGACCACACTTTCACATTAAAATGTCACGTAAATCTGTCTCAAAAATATAACACACAACAGGCCCAGCATGATAGCCTAGTGGCTAAAGTCCTCGCCTTGCACACGTTCAGATCCCATATGGGCACCGGTTACAATCCTGGCAGCCCCAATTCCCACCCAGCTCCCTGCCTGGGAAAACAGTCGAAGATGGCCCAGTCTTGGGACCCTACAGCCATGTGGGAGACCTGGAAGAGGCTCCAGGCTCCTGGCTTCGGTTCGGCTCAGTTCCAACCTTTGCGGTCACTTGGGGAGTGAATCGATGGATAGAAGATATTCCTCTGGCTCTCCTCCTCTGTTTATCTGACTTCCCAATTAAAAAATGAGTAGATCTTTAAATGTAAATCTTTAAAACACACTTTCCCTTTTGCTTTAATTAACTAGCCCAAGTGGAAGCCATTCCTCGACAACCTGGGCTCCCCACTAAGACACCAGGGTGCAGACCACAGACTATGTGCATGTATACACCCACCTATACTGAAGCTCAGCAACCCCAGCCCCCCGGGACTCCAAAGCAACCTCCTTGCTAAGGACTAGCCAGCTGCTCCAAACACTACCAAGATCTCTCCCAAGCCCCTGTCCTAGCTACTCTGCGGTCACTCTGAAAATCTCAGTTCATGTGGCCCTGGGCAGAAGTCTGAATGTGGTGGGGGCTGGCACTGCTTGGTACGCCTGACATATTGGGTAAAGAGTGAAAAGCTATCACTTGGAGCACCAGCATCCCGGATAGGGTTCCACTTCAAGTTCTGGTTGTTTTACTTCTGATCCAGCTCCCTGCTAACACCCCTGGGAAAGCAACAGAAGACAGCCCAAGTCCTTGGGCCCCTGCACCCACCTGGGAGACCAGGAAGAGGCTCCTGGACTCTGGTGTTGAACCAGCCTAGCTTGGCCACTGCAACCATGTGGGAAGTGAACCAACAGATCGAAGGAAGTGAACCAACAGATCGAAGTCCTCCCTCAGTAAAAATTCTGCCTTTAAATAAATTTATACATATACATATATACACCCAAAGAAAGAATTTAACGATGGCTCCTTCAAAATCCTCGGATTAGTGAAACTGGCAACATTTCAGAACTATCCAAAACCACTTGGACTCAGAATATGTACACACTGAGACTCTGGGTTGATATGAGATGGCGGTTCCTCATCCCTGGGTACTGGGACGTGTGGAAAGTCATGAGTGGTTTCCCCCTTTGTCTCTCCCCTTCCCCCAGAAACAAGCAATCAGTTCACCCAATTTTCCCTGAACTTCGATCCTTCCCACCCTGATCAACCATGTACTCATTATAAAAAATAAAATTTCTAATAAAAAAATACATCAAATAATCCAGTTCTGCTATTTTCTTCTTTGCTTCCTTCTGGATGGCACTGTGACCTGCAGAGACGAGAATCCCTGAACACAGATCCCAAGATAATTGAAACTTCACTATAGTTTCTTTCATATTTTCAACTGATCACTTTAGGTTTCCAATTACTCAATTTGATCGTACTCTCTCTCAATCACAGCATGAGAATATATAACTTCTAAACCCTATTTGGGAAATTCACATACTTGTATTTAGTTGTAAGATGTTTGGAATACAACATGCATTTAACGCTAAACAATAACGCATTGACAGTAAACTCAGTCTTAAACTACAAACCATTCACTGGCTAAGTGAGGACCAAAAGTATTCAAGGCAAGTTTTCTGAGTCAAGTTTTTGGCCAGGCAGTTCAGACGCCAAGTGCCACCAGCCAGTGTTATGGCGTATCAGTTTAAAGCTGCTACCCGCAATGCCAGCATCCCTCACAGGTTCCAGTTCATGTCCCAACTACTCTACTTCCAATACAGCTCCCTGAAAATGTCCTGGGAAAAGCAGCACAACACGGCCCAAATACTTGGACCCCCACCACTACATGAGAAACTTGGTAGAAATTTCCTGCTTTGGCCTGGCTCCACTCTGGTTACTGGGGTCACTTGAGTACACCAAAGCATCAAAGACGTCTTTCTCTGTTCCTCCCTCTTCAAATAAATAAATAAAAATTAAATAAGTAGATGTCATGTCTTACATTGGAGTACTTGGCTCCAAGGCCCAGCTCTGCCTCCCAGTTCCAGCTTCCTGCTCACACATACCCTGGGAACCACAGGGAATGGTTGAAATCATTGAGCTCCTGACACTCATGTGGAGACCCAGGTTGAGTTTTGTGTTCCCTACTCTCAGGTTCAGCTCAAGTAGCACCAGGTATTGCAAGCTGGATGGGAGCTCTCTTTCCCTATGCCTCCCCACTTCCCAAAAATATTTTAAAAACGAAAAAGCTTCCCTTGGCCTAAAAGCAATCTCTTCCCAACATCCCATCTCTTATGTCTGTCCTAATCCAGGAGAGGAAAACTCGAATAAAGCCTCCATTATACATCGAGCATAACAGTCAACACACAGTGCCTAGTTGTTCACAAGTATTTCTCCTAGTTACCCACCAAGTAAAGGTAAATTCCCTGTGGCAGTACACTGTTCTCCATGCACAGTCTTGCATAGCATCTTCCAAGCGGCAAGTGCTTTAAAAGCATAATAAAACTGGATCTCATCCATTCACCCTGTAAAGGTTTAACATGCCTTCCTATCGCACTCACTTCGTCACCAGTCCTTGGAAGGTTTGACAAAGCCCTCTCTTGCATGAGATTGCTAAAATATCCGTATTAGGTAGCAGCAAAAAAGGCAGAATCTCTTTTAAAAGTAAGGTTAGACTGAAGTTCCTATTTTTCTTACTATTCCCTTGAAAAATACTATGAACCTGCTTTCACTAGCGTTAACATAAAAAAAGTCCTCATCGCAATAATTGTAACAGTCTTATTTTAGAACTTACTGTGTAGGGCCCGGCGGCGTGGCACAGTGGTTAAAGTCCTCGCCTTGCATGCGCCCGGGATCCTATATGAGCGTCGGTTCTAATCCCGGCAGCCCCACTTCCCATCCAGCTCCCTGCTTGTGGCCTAGGCAATCAGTCGAGGACGGTCCAAAGCCTTGGGACCCTGCACCCACGTGGGCGACCTGGAGGAGGTTCCTGGCTCCTGGCTTCTGGTTGGCGCACCACCGGCCATTGCGCTCATTTGGGGAGTGAATCACTGGACGGAAGATCTTTCTCCCTGTCTCTGCTCCTCTCTGTATATCTGACTTTCCAATATAAATAAATAGATCTTAAAAAAAAAGAACTTACTGTGTATAATTTGACTACATTAATTTTTTAAAAAAACTTTTCTAAAGTGAAAATGTCTTTTGGGGACTGAAGACAGTGTAATATCAAAACTTGCGATTTTGATTTCAGACATTTACATATCATTAAAAAATAGTCTCACATTCAAGAACCTTTAGTCAGTTCAAGATTTCACACCTAGAAGCAAGTAATTATCACACAGCATTAGTATTACTCATGCAGGTTATTCTACAGTCAACTTGTCTCTCAATACCTGTTCACTTGGGCTTTCTTCAGGTTGTCTTTTTTAATACCCAAATCCACATAGGATTCACTGGGTTCTATATTTAATTCTCCTTCTGAATCAGCTGGAAGTACTCCTAGTTTTGTAGCCGACTCATAAAGAGATATTTCTTCTTTTAGTTCTGCTAATTCTTCCTAGAACATAAAATTAACAAAAATAATTTTGATTATTTTCCTATGGGAAGAGTTCAGTCATTGCTTTAAAATTTACTTTGGTCACCAACAGAAAGCAGAAAAACTTCTCCCAGTGCCTTATTAGCATACATTATACACAACTTCTTAAAGGATAGCATGCATCAGATTTTCAAGCAAATTGAAATGAACTAAATGAATAAACAAAAAGCAACGATAAGCAGTTTTTGCCACATCTCACTCTCATACTTTTTCCTCCATAAAAAGTGCCCCATGAGTTAAAACGCTCATGGCAACGCTTTTGGACTTTCTAGACAACAGACAAAGCACATTGATTTTCCAAGATTATGTAGTATTTTAGGTTGTCCAGGGTTAAAATGCCACTTTCAATGGAAGTAATAAAAGGGACCCTACCCCAGGATTTTTTTTTCTCATCCTCCAGTGAAAAAGATAAGCAATGCTGGAGTACCTTGTGAGACAATCAGTTGAATGAAATGTTTCCTACCCTTGTTGATCAACTTGTCTCCTGGATACACCCATGGATGAAGGGATGCACCACAGGAAACAGTTGCCAAGCCAACTAGCAGCAGAGGGAAGGCCCCAGCTCTGCAGTTAACAAACCTGGACATGAATGCCCAAGTGTGTGGATAAGGTTGTGAACAAGTGCCATGAGCTAGTGTGAAGACAGGCCAATGACCTCCAAAATCAGAGAAGGTCAAGACTCAAAAGGGTCATCTCCCCACCGCCAAACTCCATTACCCAGGGAGCCTCTACCTAGAGGCAGTGCTCACCTGCAAAGCCTTGTTCATGCTGTCGCTCAGAGCATAAGCCTTCTGTGCTTGCTGCAGCTGCATCTGTAGCTGTGCCACCTCCTGGACTGAGCCTGTTGGAGGGGGACACTAGAATTAAGGGGTCGAAGATGCAGAGAAGGTTGAATTCTGGAGTAGAGAGGTATAGAGCCAGTGGGACCCAAAAGACACAGGTGTTATGTAGATGTTTCCAAGACTGAGTACAACTCCCTGTATGTCCTTGGGGAGCTGACACTGCTGAAGTCCTTGAGTGGGAGTACAATGTTCCAACTCGAAGAAAGCCAAATACATAATTTTTTGGAACCCATTTGTCCTCCAATAAGAAAATGACACCTTAGTGCCTTTGGCTTCATTCTAAATGCTTTTATTTCCACACACATGCACACACACCCTCCACTATAAAATAAGTCTAATACTGTTACGCTTCTGAAACTGGAGTAACACAATATTATAACTCTTCTATGGAGGTTCCCACCTAGAAGGAACTTAATTGAGTTTCCTCAAAAGAAAATGATCATCTTGGAAATGGTTAAGTGAAATACTATGGGCTTATTATGCAGCTAAAGAAAACCATTTTTTCAAAGACTTTAATGGCCAGGAAAAGGATCATCAAGTAATAACCAAGTAGGGGCAGGGGTGGGAGAGGAGGAGAGCTGGGCAGAGGAAAAGATAAGTAAACAAAGAAAAAAAACAGTAAATAGAGGGGGAAACTAAGGTAGAACCCAAATTTCGCTTGCCACCAAAGTACCTACACATACTGAGGCAGTCCTTGACTTTAATTTTCAACTTGTGAGTTACCCACCCTTTCCTTCAGTGTCCCAACAGTCTGAGTAGCTTTGATATGCCACTGTGTGACTCTGCTGTATCAATTAATGAATAACTGCTGACCTATTTTTAGTGGGGGAGTCGCTCACCAGCAAACGGTGCAGTTCTGCCAGTAAAGCAATGCTTGAATTGCAGTGTCTTTTTACTTCAATGCCATTTCATAAAAAATTGATATCAAATAAAACGACTGAGGAAACAACAGTGGTAGGAAGCCAGTGTCTCCAAGTGAACACCGTGGAGAGCAGAACAGAGATCTCAAGGATGACAGAAAGTCAAGATCTGGTCTCAGTGACCACAGAGGTGACTATTCTGCCATGGGGCCGTGTGTTGCAGGGTCTGGAGAAATCAGAGTTATGCAAGAGGACAGAACTGTCTAGTCAAATATTGGGTATGCCTCCGCCTGTCCCACGTCCTGGAATCCTGGGTATAAAAAAACACAGGGCCTGGCGGCATGGCCTAGCGGCTAAAGTCCTCGCCTTGAACGCCCCGGGATCCCATATGGGCGCCAGTTCTAATCCCAGTAGCTCCACTTCCCATCCAGCTCCCTGCTTGTGGCCTGGGAAAGCAGTCGAGGACGGCCCAATGCATTGGGACCCTGCACCTGTGTAGGAAACCTGGAAGAGGTTCCTGGTTCCCGGAACTTGGGGAGTGAATCATCGGACGGAAGATCTTCCTCTCTGTCTCTCTGTCTCTCCTCCTCTCCGTATATCTGACTTTGTAATAAAAATAAATCTTTAAAAAAAAAAAACAGAAACACAAAATACAACAGGATTCTTGAATCAATTTTGCTTTTTCAGGGAAAGAGCTCATCTTAAGACATTTCTGTGTACTCAGCTTATAGTATGCCTCCAGAAATTCACTAGATAAAGGCGGGGCATTGTCTATGTGCACATTCATTTCACTTGAATAGTCAAGTATTAACGATAATGATCTCAGAGTAATTGGGTTATTGGTTATTTTTGATATTTGACACCTGTAACCCTACTGTGTTCCCTCTGCATGTCACCCTGGCCTCCTGGGGAGGTAACAGTCTAACCAGGGACTCACCCGACTGCAGCAAGTGCGCACACTGGTTTTGACTCTCCTCTAGACTTCTGGTCAACCTGTTGATGATTTCAGTCTTCTCTAATTTGATTTCTTCTTGATTCCTTTCCAATTGCTTTACATGATCTTTCAAGTGACAGCAAACATCTTCCTAAACAGACAGTGCCAGAAGTCATTGTCATGATCAGTTTTAATATTAAACCCAAAATTAAGACACATAGTTGGTCATGAAGTCAACTGCACAGTTACCACATGGCAGCACCCCCTTCTCCTAGACGGCAACACGCACAGGACGAGAGACACAACAAATGTGTGTGGTCTCCGATGACACTTCAACTTCTCCGTCTGCTTCCTCTTTTGCAATTAGGCTAATAAATATTGGGTCAAGTTATTTCTAAAACTCCCATCTATTTTCCATTCACAAGGTATTATTAATGCTAAAGTTATTTGTGCCGAAGGAAATGTGTTACATTCCTATTTGCATTTTACATTGTCAGTGTGTGTACATGTACATGTTTAGGTAAACTGCTTTGCCAACACTGAAGAAATCACTACATCTTATTCACAAAAGGCTGAATTTCAGGCACACGGCGGAACATGGAAGAGACAGAAGAGGAGATTGTATTTTTAGGTAATTTTAGTATTTACCACAAAGAAACTAAGAATAAGGAACATAAAAAGTATCTGCTCTAAAACAGAAAGAGGCTTCGGCCTTTGGTGCTCCATCTGCAGAAGTAAAAGCCTGATAGTGCCTCAGTGACGTCACCATATTGCATCAGGGCATAGGAGGGCACACAGAGGTTCCCGGAAGGGAAAGATGGGACAGTGAAAATCACCTGTGCATTTTGTGTTTTATTTTATAATATGGCTATATTCTTTTTTTTTTTTTAAGATTTATTTATTTTTATTGGAAAGGTGGATACACAGAGAGGAGGAGAGACAGAGAAGATGATCTTCCGTCCGATTGTTCACTCCCCAAGCAGCCGCAACGGCTGGAGCTGAACCAATACGAAGCCAGGAGCCAGGAGCTTCCTCTGGGTCTCCCAAGTGGGTGCAGGGTCCCAAAGCTTTGGGCTATCCTCAACTGCTTTCCCAGGCCACAAGCAGGGAGCTGGATGGGAAGCAGAGCTACCAGGATTAGAACCAGCACCCATATGGGATCCCGGGGCGCATGCAAGGCAAGGACTTTGACCAATATGCTATCGTGCTGGGCCCGGCTGTGTTCATTTTAAAGTTTTCAACTACACTTCTGAGGAAACTGAAACTTTTGGCAACAGGTCTATGTTTATTCAGCCTTGGCGCACAGCTCCTAATGCAGGCCGGCTTGAAAAGCACTGTTCTAAAGCACCAAAGCAACACGGCCAACACAGTACATATGCTAACATGAACCCAAGCATGGATGTGTGTGTGTATGTGTGTGTGTGTGTGCACGCACGCAGCAGGAAGTGGTGGGGAAACAACTCATGTCTGTTCTGGAGGTCACAATAGTTTTTGTAAGCAACTAGGAACTAGGAGAAGAAAAACAAAATAGTTACTTTCTTCTCCTCTTCATGGTAATTCAGAAATTATGTTAGGAAAAATACATCATTAAATTTTATGCATTCAGCTTATTACCTAGGATCTTGTTAAACAACAAACTTACCACCCGACTCACAAAATATTTCATTCTCTCTTGGAAAAAGTAATACAAACATTTACTGTGAAACATGCTCAAACTTCATATATATATATATATATATATATATATATATATATATATATATATATATACTGAAAATTAACACTGAAGAATCAGTTCTCTAATCTTCATGGGCAGGTGAATTCCCAAATGCTGGGAGACCCAAAAAATGCTTTCTTTATTTTTCCCCAGGACAACTGCTCAAGTTCTGGCCAACTCTGCATATTTGTTCCTCTCTGTTTGTATTTAGTCTAGGAAAATAGGAACAATGTGCACGAATAATCTGGAAATACAGGAGTAGTGATGTGAGAATTGAAAAAGTCCTAATCAATCTTGGAGGAATGGTTTCCAAAATTACACCTTTAGCATGCATTTAAAGACTATAAAAAAAAAAAATACAGGATGTTATGTTTCATTCACAATCTAACACCTACCTATACAACGATTGACAAAATATCAATTACAGAAAAAGTAACCAGCTTTACTTGTTGATAACATTTGCTCTTTGAAAATCATCCCAACCTGCTCCTTCAGTGCGGTCACTGTAGCATCCAAGTTCTTCTGCAAGGACAACACTTGCTCTTCATACTTCTTGGTGAGGCCCGTGACAATGCTCTCGTGCTGCTCCCTGGCTCGCTGAAGTGATTCGGAATGATGCAGATCAACCAGTTGCTGCTTCAAGCTTTCCAGAGCCATTTCCGTTGTCCTGGATTTCTTGATTATCTAGTAAACACACACACAGAGCATATCCACATACATGCTATTTAACTTCATGCTCTCTGCAGGCTTTACAATCCAACAGTGCTTTAATGAGATCAGGGGTCTGTCACCTGTGTGGCCTAGCTTTTTACAACATCCCTAGCTGGGACCAACCAGGTCCATGGTTGCTGGAAATATTCACTCAGGAAAAAAAAAAAAAAACAAAACTGTAGTTTCCCAAATAAGTGTAGAAGAGGATTTTGCACAATACGATGGCAGTGTTAGTATCAGGTAAGGGATGCTGCTCTTGTATTGGTCTTAATGCTAATCACGCTGTTCTGTGAGCAAAGTGTAGGACATGCAAATGTTGGGTCATTTAAAAATGACAACTGTTCCTTGCTAACCTAATGAAACTTGCCATGGTCACTCACTGAAAGCAAAGTTTCAGTTTTAGATATAACTGCACAATTGGTTATCATTGGCAAAATAATGGCTCCTAAGAAATTCACTACAACCCGTAAGAAAAAATAAAAACCCATGGCTATACTTTGTTACATGGCCTGACAAAAATAAAGTTGCTAAGCAAAATGGCCCTCAAACAAGAGGATTATCCAGGTAAGCCTGATACAAGCACCAGATTCCATAAATGAGGAAATCTATCAATGTCAACATGGAAACAGGCCACAAGCCAAAGCAGGCGACCTCCAGACACGGCAGAGGCAACAAGACAGACGGTGCCTCGGCTAGAGCCTCCAGAGGGCAGTGCCAGCCCTGCTGACCTCTGACTGCAGCCTAGTGAGACCCAAGGAAGACTTCTCATTTTGCTCATTCTGAAACCACTCCCTTGTGGCTATCTGCCATAGCAGCAAATCAGACACTAATACACTTGGTGAATCCAATGCCTTCATTTTTCTTTAACTGTAATTTCTAATATAAAATTACAATGTTACAACCTTTGATTACTAAATGCAATTTAAAAATTTTTTTAGCTATTTTCAGTTTTCAAAAACCTAAAAACTTACTTTATACACACAATTTTTTTTAAAGAGTATTCTTCTGTAAGGCAGAATTTCAGAGAGAAAAGAGAGATCTTCCATCTACTGGTTCACTCCCCAAATGGCCTAAAGGGCCAGCACTAAAAAAAAATTGTTATTTTTTAATTTTTCCACTCTTCATTAAACGTAAGTCCTCCTGCCCACAAGTGCCAAGAACTGTAAATTTTTTAATAAGGGTATCCCTGGCATACCAAATATCAAAGCAACACAAAGCTATAGTCATGACAGTATCCAAGGAAAACACACAATGTAAGAAAAAATATACAGGGCCCGGCGGCGTGGCCTAGCGGCTAAAGTCTTCGCCTTGAAAGCCCCAGGATCCCATATGGGCGCCGGTTCTAATCCCAGAAGCTCCACTTCCCATCCAGCTCCCTGCTTGTGGCCTGGGAAAGCAGTCGAGGACGGCCCAATGCATTGGGACACTGCACCCGCATGGGAGACCCGGAGGAGGTTCCAGGTTCCCAGCTTCGGATCAGCGCGCATCGGCCCGTTGCGGCTCACTTGGGGAGTGAATCATCGGATGGAAGATCTTCCTCTCTGTCTCTCCTCCTCTGTGTATATCTGGCTGTAATAAAAAAAATGAATAAATCTTAAAAAAAAAAAAAAAGAAAAAATATACAGCTTGGGTATATTTTTGAGCAACAATGCTTATTTGACATACACTGACCACCAACCTTATGCCTAGTGCTGGGCCTAGATGGCAAAGCTACAAGGAAGAAGGCAGCACAATACCACTGGGCTCTTGATCTGTTGTTAAAACAGATGTCATCAGTACACTTCTTAAAACTGAGTTTTCCCTTGGCGAGTCATAACTCCCGCTGGTGAACATGTGGTCCAGACCTGGGCATCGGACAAGCTGGGCAAAGTAGCTCCAACAGCTGGCGAATGTGTCAATTGGTAATGGAATAGGGTGGACTGGGCAGGACTGAGCAAACCTTAGCCCACAAGTGAAACTAGAAACCAGGATGGAGCACAGGTCATGCCGAGCTAGGCTCTTGCACCTACTGGTCTGCATGAGCCAGGAATGCTACACCACAGTGTCTAAGGCAGAGGTCGTGACAGGTGAGGGGCTGAGCCAAGCTGAGTCAGAGCAACCACTGGCAGGCGTGTGACTTACAGCTGGGAATAGGCCCAGTTGGGTAGCTAAGGGGACAACCCTAGCTCCGTTGAGATTGCCCACTAAGGGGTGCGTGGCCTGGAATGGGGGCTGTGTTCTGATCAGGAAACGGTTGTAGTCTCCCTTGGCACAAGTGTGGACTGGGATAGGATGCACCGAGCCGGGTCAGACTCCAACACCCTCTGGTGTCCTGGAGGACCAGGGTAGATGTGGGATGGACTAGGCAAGGTCTCAACCCCCAATGAGCCATGTGTGACCCATATGTGGGTATGGATGGGCCGTGGCTGGGCTGAAATATCCAACAGCAAGGACCAGTTTGGGTTGAAGGCCAGTCAGGAAAAACCACTGTTCCTGCTAGGACAGGAGGTGAACTGAGTAGGGCTGGCTCATGGACCCACTGGTATGTGCAAAATCTGGCAATGGGAGAGGTTCTGATGGAGAAGCCTGGGCAACGCCTCTGGCAGGACACAGTCCCTGCAGGTAAGCGCAAGAAGCATGATAGCAAACAGCCCAGAACAGGCCATGGAAAGTTACCCACTGGCATACATTTGGCATGGGTCAGGGGAAGACCAGGCTGAATCAGTTCTCATCATCCACTGGCAAATCCAAGCACCAGAACAGTGTGGTTCGAGCCGGGTTTGGTCGCGACAAAAACCAGTGCACAATACGGAATGCCAAGGTGAGGTTGCCTGTACCGGATGTGACTGCAGCGCCCAACCAGCACATCTGTGAACCAGGAAGGAAGGGGCGGAGCCAGCAGGGGAATAAGGGGTGGTTCCCTTGCTGGACAGCTACTCCCACTGGAGAGTGTGAGCTGGGATGGGGGCAGACCAGACTGGGCAGGGCTACAACACCTGTGCGCCTCACGCGGACCAGATCAGGGAAAAGCCAGGCTGTGCTGATTATTCCTACTGGTGCAAACAAAATTAGAGTGGGTAAGGGTTGTTTGGGCTTAGCTGCAGCATCAGCTGGCAGAAGCTGGCACTGAGGTCTAATTCTGTCAAGTCAAACCACAGAACTACCTGGAGAGTGCATAATCCGGGAGGGGGAGAGGCCTTGGAGGGAAACAGTGGGCTCCTACCTCTTGGGTTACCACTTCCACGGGAGGGCAAGAAAACTAGGACAGGGGCTGGGGTGGCTAGACAGAAGAGCACCCAACAGCATCTGTGTGGGCTGCATAGTCGAGCTGGTTAGATGGAACAAAGCTTTAATACCCGTTGACATGTATGAGAGCCAAATGGGGTGTGGGACAGACTGGACTAGTCTGCTACACATACTGGCAAACCAGGGTAGGGGGCGGGCCTGGTGGGGGTTATTGTGGGTCGCTCCAACTAGGCTGCAGCCCCCACTGGTTTATGCAAGGGCCGAGTATGTGTTGGGCAGAACCAGGCTGGACCACAACACCCATTGGTTCCAGTGGAAGTTGGGGCTGAAAACAAAACCAACTCAGCAATTGCAACCACCAGCTGATCAGGGCAATAGACTGTGCCGAGCCCTGTACTTGCTAGAACATACAAGAATCTGGTCTGAAAACACCTCAGACAAAGTTTCTTTGGAGATCTCCCCAATCGAAATGCTGGACTCAGAACTCTAACCAAGAAAAGACAGAAGACAGAACAGGTCAATCAACTATCTCAGCTATATGTTGGCAGCGAAATACGGGACAAACAGATACTCTATGATGGACTATGTCAATCAGTGGATTCGTCAAAGACCTCATCGTGCTTGGAGTGGCAAGATTGGCAGCGATTCATAATTGGTGAACTATCAAAACCACTTGAGCAAGACCCTAGGAACATGCCCTACATCCGGGACCTGGGGAGGGTGGGAAATTGGGTGGGCCTTCTCCCTTAATACCCCCCTTTAAACAGGAAGGAAACAATATGGGAATAATAGTCTTACCCACTTTCCCATAGCCCTTCAACCTTTTTACCCTAATTAACTATGTAAAGATTGTCAAAAAATAGTAAAAAATAAATAAGTTTTTTAAAAAACTCAGTTTTGCATTACCAGTGTTATCACTTCTTCTACCAATTTTTTTCATGTTGAGATTTATAGTTCAAAATAATTCTATGCAAAACTTTTAAATGACTCGGTTTTTTCAAGGTGCTTTTCTGTTATATTGCATTTTAATGTTTCCTCTTCAGCTAACTATTAATGAGCAGTATCTATTAGATATTAGATTACTAATCCTCGAAGTGTCAATGTTCATTCTGCTCTTACATGATTTGGTCATATCATCTTGAATTTTTTTTATGGAAGAGATTTTCAGGGCATCTGGTAACATAGTATAATAAGTTGACACTTATTTTTATTAAAGGGCTGTCTTACAAAAACTATTTTAAATAATTCCTTAAGTTTGAAGGAGTACAAGTTGAACTAATGCAAACAGCAGTGATAGTCTTTTTCCCTCAAACTGTGGAATGTCTTCAAGTAGGGATTGTCATTAACCTTAATAAAAATGAAAAAACAAATAAAAACAGATGTCATCATCCAACCTGAGGGAAGCGAGGGAGAGTTGGGGAAGGAAAACCTGAAAGCAGGGGCTTATCGAACAGCACAGAGCTGTTCAGACACGACAAGTCCAGGTATGTAAAAATACCAGACTGCCTGAAGAGAGTTAAACAGCAGTCAGGCAATGGTCATTTTAACACCATTTTTCATCTCAGAGAGAACAGGGTCAAAGGCTGTAAGGAAGGGCATGACATAATCAGAACTGCATTCTAGAAAATGGTTCAGATGATCTTAAGAGGATTTGTGGACAGGGAAAAGCATAAACTCGTATGTAAGATGGTGAAATCCTGAAGGACAGCATTGAAGACACCAGCAGAGCCGAGAAGCGGAGGTCCCCAGTCAGGGACAAATGGTGAGCCGATCAGCAGTTTTGCTCCTCCAGGTGACTTGAGCGTGGAGCAAGGTAACACAGTTCCTCCACACTCAGTCCAACCTGACCAAAACTTCTGTTCAACAACTGGAGTTAACCTTTGTTAACCCTTTGTATGGCCACCTGGGTAATCCTCTTACTCGATTAACCTCTGTTAAGTAACCTTTTTACCATAGATAAGCAAGGTAAGATACTTGCCTTTTCTTCATTGGCTTTTAAGGCTTGTATCTGGGTCTCCAGTGTTTTGATTTGTGCTTCAAGCTGCATCTCTCTTTCTTTTCCATTCTGAAAGAGTTTCTGGGATTCCCGAAGGCTGATGTTCAATCCATCTTTTTCATCTACAAAATTTTTACAAATTTTATAATAGTCTGTCACTGTGCAGGTACCTCAACTGTCACCTTCCCTATCACATAATTCAGATCTGTATCACATAATTCAAACAACTAAATGTTAGCCAATTTGGAGAAAACCAAATTTAAAAAATGGCAAAACTACCTGAATAACACCAAGAAAAACCATCCTTGGGCCCCTGCAACCATGTGGGGGACCCAGAGGAAGCTCCTGGCTCCTGGCTTCAGAAAAACCCAGCTCTAGCCATGGTGGCTATTTGGGGAATGAACTAGCAGATGTAAGATCTGTTTCTCTTTCAAATAAAAATAAAACAAATATTTGAAACCCAGAGAGAAGTAATTTAAACACAGTGTTCAGAAGCTCTGGGGTTTGTTTCTCTTTGACTTCCTACGAGCCCTCTGCGTGCCTCAATTCTCCTAAGCTTCATACTCAAAAGGAGGTTTTAGAAGGAGATATTACTGCCACTGGTAAACAAAAAATCCAGCAGTCATTCTCTTACCTTTGACTATCAAAAGCTGGTGGTTCAGATACCGAATCTGACGTTCACTTTCGTTTAACTTTTCAACTAAGTTGTCTAGTTGTCTCTCTTTTGCTTTATTAAGAACTTGAAGTTGGATAATCTGCATATTTTCTGCAGAATCTCCTTTGGAATTAAAGATTGTTTATTAGACACAAACTCAAAAATGTATGTTCAGTTAGAAAAATGTTTTTCAAGCTGTGAACACAGCTTATTTGAGTACCACGAAACCAATTCCTCCGTCTGCTGATCCAATCCAAAGTGGCCACAATGGCCAGAGCTGAGCTGATCTGAAGACAGGAGCCAAGAGCATCCTCCAGGTCTCCTTTGCAGGTGCAGGGTCCCAAAGCTTTGGGCTATCCCCAACAACCCTCCCAGGCCACAAGCAGAGAGCTGGATGGGAAGTGTGCCTCCGGGACAGGAACCGGCGCCCACATGGGATTCTGGTGCGTGCAAAGCAAGGACTTCATTCACTAGGCTACTGTGCTGGGCCCCACTGCTCCACTTTTAATCCAGCTCCCTGCCAATGTGCCTAAGAAAGAAGTAGAGGTTGGCACAAATACATTGGCCCCTCTGAGTGGAGTCCCAGGTTTCTGAATTCAGTCTAGTCCAGCCCAGCTGAGGCAGCCGTCTGAGAACTGAACCAGCATATGAAAGATCTAACTGTCCCTTCCTGTTTCTCTATAATTCTGCCTTTCAAATAAATAATGAAATGAATCACTATCACCATAGCACAGCAAGCTAATTCCCTACCCTATGATGTAGACATCTAATATGGGTGCCACTCTGTGCCCCAGCTACTCCACTTATGGCTTGGAAAAGCAGTGGAGGTTAGCCCAAGTCCTTGGGACCCAGTACCTACGTGGGATACCTGGAAGAAGCTCCTGGCTCCTAGCTTCAAATCAACCCAGCTCTGGCCATTGCATCCATTTGGCGATTGAACCAACAGAGGGAAGACCTTCTATCACTCCTTCTCTCTCTGGAAAAATCAGCAATAAAAATTAAAAAGGGAGGACTGGCACGGTGGCCTAGCGGCTAAAGTCCTCGCCTTGAACATGCCAGGATCCCATATGGACGCCAGTTCTAATCCCAGCAGCCCCACTTCCCATCCAGCTCCCTGCTTGTGGCCTGAGAACACAGTCGAGGACGGCCCAATGTTTTGGGACCCTGCACCCGCGTGGGAGACCTGGAAAAAGTTCCAGGCTTCTGACTTTGGGTTGGCGCAGCACCGGCCAATGTGGTCACTTGGGGTGTGAATCACTGGACGGAAGATCTTTCTGTCTTTCCTCCTGTCTGTATATCTGACTTTGTAATAAAAATAAATAAATCTTTAAAAAAAATTACAAAGGAAAAGGATAACAATCATATAAAGACATACTTACAAAATTTTATTTTTTTTATTATTCTAAACTTCATACTTATAAGAGTGGAGAAGACAGACATAAAACTGTGCCTTCCATTCAAAACTTAGCAACCCCTAGACCATTTTAAGTATACTCCCACCCAGCATCACCCCACCCAGCGTCGCCTTTGGAAAACTTACTTTCTGGATTTCAAATCAGCCCACTCTACAAACGTGAGCACTCTGAAATACCACAATTCTATTAATACTTTTGGAATGTTAATACTGGAAGGTGCTGAGACAGCTGCTCGGTGTTTGACCCTCTCCAATATTATACTGAACAATAAACAAACTTGATACCTACTTTCATTAACACCTAAAAATTGTTGTTGCAGCCCTTCAAATAGGTCACTTCTTGCCATATCTGCGGCTGGTGAACCATTATTCTGGGCAGAAGAATTCTGAAAAGGTTTGTATGTCACTTTATATGTTTCCAAAGCTGGGCAACTGGGACTCTGTAATGGACCAAACTGCTATTATAACACGAGAAATAAAATGAGCAATTAAGATTTAGCCATTTCTCTCAAAATTACTTATTCCCTTAATTTTATGTTACAGAGGTTCCACGGCAATACAAATTTAATATACAAATCTTTGATGAAAAAGAATATTTACTGTTATTTGACAGTTAATTGATGGTCTGCAATGTATCATTTACAAACAACTGAAGTTTTACTTGTGAGCACTCAGTGGGCCTGATTTTATTAAGCACTCCAATGATATATGCAAGTGCTTTGTGACAAAAGATGCAGATGGCAACATCTTTGGAATGTAAGACTGCACATGATCAGTAGCAAGAAGAGGTGATACAATGACTCACATGCAGTACATGTTCACAGACTGTATGGAATGAGTCACCTGACAGACAGGGAAAATGACCACCTTAAGGGTAACACACAATAGCTATTGGCCAAATGAGGCATTTATTGTCATCAAGCAATTCTGAGAAGCAACTAAGCATATCCTGAGGTCTTACTATTCACTACATTGTCATATTCATCCTGTTAACCACTATATCATCATTCAGAAAAGTTGTCAACTTTGCAGCATTTCACCTAAAATTTGTGAGATGAGGCTAACTGAAGAAACTAAATGTTTTCAGCTATACGCAGTTCCTCTTTTAAAAACCATATCCAGACCCCTTCATATAGACCCGCACTGAAGCTCGGTAAAGCAGAAAAGCCAGAAGCACCAGTTAATGAGGAAGGTCATTCTCGGATGCACTTAACTTTTAATGTTCATGTATCTCTTTCCATAAAACCTCCACCAGAACCTTCTGACTCAAGACCATACTTACATTAGATTGTAAAAGGGGGAGAAAAAAAGGATGATTAATTCAGCATTATCCTGAACAAACTTTTGTAGTTAAATCATCTTAAATACACATATATCTTAAACACACATGCATCAGACAAATGCCCACACACGTGTATTGTTTAAAGTCAAATTCTTAGAATACCTGAAAATGGTTCCTTTGAGGATCTGAAAAGGTAATCACGTTGGTCGGCTGGTTGTTAAATTCCTGCTTCTGACCACTGAACGGCCTGAAGCTCTCAGGAAGGCGATATAAGTCAGTCTCTTCGTATTTACTTGGAGGACTGTAACCACTGCCACCTTCATCTCCGCCTTCCTCGAGATGATACTCCAGGGGTTGGTCTTCATTTTTACTTCGACTTTCATACAAGCCCTGCATTTCATGAGTCACAATTAGAAGAACAGAACAAAAGCACCAAGATCTGTTTGCGTGCTCACCAAAGCCATCAGCACACCCGACACTCACATTTACATTTTGTGATTTGGGCAGCACTTGATGCTCACTCCAACCCGCCTCCAACTGCTCAGAATGGGGTAGTCTTCAGAAAAAAAAGAAAAAAGTCAGCACTTTAGATTTTAAAGCCCCATCATTTTTTTCAGACGTAGATAACACAACCCCACGATTTTAACACGTTTTCCCCTCCAACCCTCAACTAGTTTCGAGAACTGATCCACAATTCCAGAATTGTGTAAATTATCATTGCCTGAAGAGATTCAAAAGACACAGAACTGGAAGACAAGAGGGAAGGGCATCTGAGGTCCTTACTGTCCCTCCAGGCCGTCTTCACTGCAGTCCGGGGAGGAGAGGTCGTCATCCAGCATGTCATGAGGAAGGTCGGTGAGCAGCTGCTGCAACTGAGGCAGGAGAGCCGGGTCAGCCTCACACCGGCTGCAACTCAAGACGCCAGCCATGTGACGCTGATGTTGACCCAACCAAAGTCCTAATTCCTCCACTTCCTTAGTTCTTTAAATAAATGTAAGTAAGGGCCATCATTTCACTTGGGAAAAAGAGAATGTAGAGAATCACTACTTATATTAGAAGGCACTTTTTTCCTACAAAGGCATTTAAATGCACATATGCTAAAACAAAATCGGGAAATTTTTTATGGAAATACAACAAGCCTTGATAGTGATACAATCATTCTACTGGACAGTCTTGTAAGTCTCAGAATCCTATTCTTTCACCAACTATCAGACCTTGAAGACTTGACAGACACCTTGCAGGGAAATCTGAGTAACCAGGTGCACTGTGACAGGTGGTGACAGCAGGTGGCCTTGGAGGCCTGGGGCTTTGAGAGTGCGAGACAAACCCTGGGGAGCAGACTATCTAGGAGACAACCCTCTAATTCCAATAATGGAAAGCTATATGATACATGGCTCTTAGGAAACATTTGAGTAGTAGGAGAGTTAAGATTCAGTTTTCTGCAGATAACATCCTCAATAGCTGGGTTGAAGTGGTAGCCTAGTAGCTAAAGTTCTAGCCTTGAACGTGCTGGGATCCCATGTGGATGCTGGTTTTAATGCTGGAGCTCCACTTCCCAGCCAGCTCCCTGCTTGTGGCCTGGAAAAGCAGCTGAAGACAGCACAAAGCCTTGGGATCCTGCACCAACATGGAAGAGGCTCCTCGTTCCTGGCTTCAGATTGGCTCAACACCGGCCATTACAGCCACTTGGAGAGTGAATCATCAGATGGAAGTTCTTCTTCTCTGTCTCTCCTCCTCTTTACATCTGACTTTCCAATAAAAATAAATCAATCTTTAAAAAACAAAATCCTCCCTAGCAACGTATTTCCAGAAAAAGCACATTTTTAGCATTTTATCAATATAAACTAAAGAGACAATACAAATCTACTGACGTTTCAGGCCTGGCACTACAGCTCAGTCACTAAATTCTAGCTTTACATGCACCAGGATTCCTTATGAGGTGCCAGTTCTAATCCCGGCTACTCCACTTCCCGTCCAACTCCCTGCTTGTGGCCGGGGAAAGCAGACGAGGACGGCCCAAAACCTTGAGACCCTGCAGCCATGTGGGAGACCCGAAAGAGGCTTTTGGCTTAGGATCAACTCTGCTCAGGCACCGTGGCCACTTGGGGAGTGAACCAGTGGACGGGAGATCTTTTTCTCTCCTCTCTCTCTAAATCTTCCTTTCCAATAAAAATAAAACCTAAAATTCATTGAAGTTTCAAGAAAAACTATAAAAAAGATGAAATTGTGGAATTTCCACATCTACCTACAACTCCCTTCAAATTCCAAGAAAGCATCTTAAAATCTGTAACTGTAGGAGGACAGCTGATTGGACATTGGTAAGACGATGATTAATTGAATCTGTAGAACATAACAAAGAGATACCTCCAAGCAAGGGTTGGGAAGAACCGATGGGATCTATAGACAGGCTTTGGGAACTCCCAATGATCCATATATAAATTCCTTAAACCCTCCTCCCTTATCCTGTATGACGCTCAGTCTATAAAAGTCTATGATGCTGCTCATAAACTTTGGCTATCAATCATCAGTTAGCAGTTCGTGTGTGATCACTGGCTCCATGCTCCAGTCCATCACTGCCGGACAGCAAACAGAAACACTAAGAAGATTCAAATATTACATAATTCAAATAGCATGTAGGGGAATTCCTATAGTGACTTCTTAACAAACTAAGCACCATTTTAGCAAATCCGTCTAATGTACATAAATTAATCTCACAAAATAAGGCAATGAGTAAATTTTAAAGATATTGAAGAAAAAAATCAATAAAAATAAATCTTTAAAAAAAAAAATAGCAAGTTGCCAGTGCTGTGACACAATGGGTTAAACCACTTCCTGGGATGCCAGCACTGCATCTGAGCACTGATTCAAGTCCCAGCTCCTCCACTTGTGACCCACTTTCCTGCTAATACACCTGGGAAAGCAGATGAAGATCCAAGGAAGTGACCTAGATGGAGTCACAGGCCCCTCACTGGCTGGCCCGGCCGCAGTCATTAAGTCCCATTTGTGGGGAGAACATGTGGATAGAAAACATTTCTTTTTCCTTCTCTGCCGCTCAAATAAGTTTTAAAAAATGTTTTTAATTTCTTAAATGCCACTCATATCTCAATCTATGACAGATTTGCTCCGCATTTTCTGTCATTAGTTTAACAGAAATGGAGTGTGATTTCAATACACCTATGAGCATTATTTTTAGAATAAAAAAAAAACAACTTCACTAAACAAAGACATTTGTTAATGTTAAATAGATACATTATAAAAAAGCAATCTGTGGAGCTGGCTCAATGACTCAACTGGCTAATTCTCCGCCTTCAAGCCCAGAATCCCATATGGGAACTGGTTCATGTCCTGGGAAAGCAGTGGAGGATGGTTTAAAGCGTTGGGCCCCTGCACCTGTGTGGGACAAGGGAAGAAGCTCCTAGCTCCTGGCTTCAGATCGGCTCAGCTCTGGTGGTTGTGGCCACTTGGGAAATGAACTAGAGGATGGAAAATATTTCTATTATCTCTGTAAATCTGCCTTTCCAATAAAAATAAATAGAGCTTTTAAAAAAAACTCTGAAACGAATATCCCAAATTGTTAACTGAGTTTTATTAGTAAAGTAAAACAGGGAAATGTGTATGCAATATGGGAAGTGGGTAGGGATACTTCCTCACTTCCATGTACTTTTCCGAATTCACTAAATATTGAAAAAAAAAAAAAAAGGAAAAGAGAAAGGGGGCGGAGCAGGCCGAGGGGAGGGCAGGGGGTGGTCCTCAGTCTATCTGATTCCTTAAGCATGAATCAAGAAAAAGACAGTCTTTCCAGGGAACAGTTACCTTCACCTTTCAATTTGTTTGACACTGATATTAACAACTGCTATTAACAACCCTAGCTCCAACAAATGAGAAGTCATTTGGAGGATCAGACACAAGTGACTGAAACACATAAAAACCAAGAAACAAGCACCTTGCTAGCGTATTAATTGTCTCAAGCGAAAGGCAACAAAGCCATTCTGAAAGACATGAAATGCATTGAGCTCAAAGAAAAAAAAACAGATAAAAATCACCTCCATGAGGTCTCTCAAAAGCAGCCCAACCTGTTTGCCTGTAATTACACATCACCGCTCTGAAGGAAGCGGGGATCCCCACATATGACATTGGGTAAAGCAAAAAACATTATACTTACATCAAGTAAGGACTCCTGAATGGAACGGATACTTTCTTGTAAACCTTCGGTGAGGTTCAAGTACATAGCCTTATACTTCAGGGGATCCTTGACAGGAAGCCGTGGACAGGGCATTTTTCCCCGTCTTCCGCCTCCACAAAGGCAGAGCAAGGTACCCGACAATGAAGCTGCTATTGTACCTTTCTTTGTGACACCCAAGAAATTAAACTGCCATCTGTGGTGGCAAATTCGTTTGAGCATAAGCAAGCAGCTAATTTAAAATGCTCTGGGATCCAGTAGATCAACTTACCAACTAGCAGAATCACCGCAATAGTAATGAGAGTCTTACAAGGTATTGTACATGAATGCTAACATTTTCTTCAACACCTTAATTCACTTTCAGAAAGTTACTCCATCAAGTTGTTTGGCATAGTTCGGTCCTATCCCTGGACTTCTGTTAACTTGCAGGGTTGAGAGACCCTGAGGGAAGTCAAGTCCCCCCACTCACGATGCTCGGAGGCAAAATCCCACGCACACTGTTTCTAGGTGCTCGGATCAGAATGTGCCTTCAAGCACACCATCAAACACATTTGGTTCTTGGTCACTGAACCTGTGCTGTAAAACACAGAACTGCTCCACTGACCTAGGCATGTTCCCGGAAAGAGGACTGCAGAACCTGTACATCTTCCTCATTAAAGTTCCGCCCGAATTCCAAGCACAGGTTCAAGAACAGAAAGAACAATGTTTATAAATGAGAAAACCTAAACTCACTCATTAATTTCTAACTCATCAGAGGGCTCTTTGCTTGCAACTAGCAATCCTCTCAGTGGGATATTATTGACTTTCAACTGCTTTTAATAATTTAAGAGATACCTTCCCTAGGGAAAAATAAAATCATTTGTGATGATGGAGGTGTCTATATCGAAATACATTCCAAACCACCCTATACACCCCTCTCCCTTTGCTACTCCCTAAAGGTGGGGAAGTGGGCAGCTTTCTCCAAGAGCATTATCAATAAAACACTTCAAAGGAACTTAAGTAGAACAGCACCCCTCTCTCCCACCACACACTCACCACTATGCTCAGAGGAGAAAGTACAATAGACAAGCACACCTTTTGTTAGGGTTACTAATTAACGCAACAGGCTGTCTTCAGAGCCTGTAACCTTCAATACTCCAAAAAGCAAGAGATCTCCGATTACAAACCACATAATGCACCTTCTCGCAGGAGGAACGAAGCAGATGGAGCTGCCAACCGTCACAGCCCTTGGGAAAGGGTGACTTGCTAAGTATCTCTCTGAAAGCAGTCTGTCATTTTGAAAACAGAATTACAAGATAATGTTTTGGTGGATAAACATTAAGAAGAAAGTTCACTTTCCCTTTAGAAGCGAGTGTGAAGTCAGCCTACGTGGTGGACCTTCAGCCTAGTTGTTACGGCTGAGAGTCCTATGACCTCACGGGACTACCCGAGTTCAATCCTTGGTCCAATGTGGGGGGTGGGGGGGCAGTTTGGTGCTATAGCTAGTTAATCCTCTCCCTGTGGTTCCAGTGCCCCATTTGGACACCAGTTCTAGTACTGGCTGCTCCAGTTTCCAGTCCAGCTCCCTGCTTATAGTTGGGGAAAGCAGTGGAAGGAAGGTTCAAGTCCCTGGGCTCTGAATCCATGTGGGAGACCCAGAAGAGCTCCTGGCTCCCAGCTTCGGACTGGCTCAGCTCTGGCTGTTGAGGCCATTTGGGGAGGGAACCAGCAGACGCAAGATGAAGCTCTCTCTCTTTCAAGTAAATGTAATAAATCTTTAAAAACAAAACAAAAACATTCAAAAGTATTTGAAAAAAGAAATCCTAACTCCTGACCCCAGCCTCCTGCTAAGGCAGACTTCAGAAGACAGTGGCGGTGGCTCAGCACGTGGGTTCCTCACCCTCTCAGGAGACCTGGATTCTGTGTCTGACTCTGGGCTTCAGACCACTGCAAGCATTTAGGGAATGAGCCAGCTTCCAGGGGAGCACAGAACTCACAAATTCACTCTCTTTTTCTCCTCCACCCTTTCTCTGTGTCTCTCATAAATAAAAAGTTTTGAAAGACCCTTATACTTGAAAAATCAATAGGAGATTGAGAAAGAACCAAAATGAATTGGCAATCAGCCCTCCAATTTAGGAATTACACTATTCAGAATATTTAAAAAAAAAAAACAAACCTGCATTTCATCATTTATACCAAATTTCTTAGTGTCCAAAGGGAAGCCCTGGCCTGGGCTGCTGTGCATCAGAAAAGGCAATGCGGCAATACTCAGGAGAGAAGCCGCAGCTGCACTGCAGATGACACATGAGCGGGTTTCTGGCCCAGAAGGACCAGTGGTGTGCCTATCCAGCCAGCCCGGCACTTCAAGGTGAGCACACCAAAGCCCAGAGAAGGCATGGGGGCAGCCAGTGATTAGGCGGCAGAACCCAGAGCAGGAACCAGAGCTTGAACTTCCCCATCCTCACTCGCCTCTCCTCCTCTGGGTGACGCCGAGTCAGCCACTGGAAGAGATGCACTTCTACCCGTTTGTGTGTAAGCAAGCTTCCGTACTAGCAAAAAAACATCCAATGTGGCTGCCCCAGTTGCGACAGCCACTGAAAAGTACCTATAGGGACGGGGAAATTGCTCTAGGCATAATCTGGACCTAGTGGTAGAAACAGCTAAAGGAAAATCTCACGGAAACAAAAAAGAAAAGCATGAGGAGTCAAACATTTACTTCTTGATTTTTGTTAGCGGGGAGAGGGAGACGAGAAAATTCCACTAAATCAACTATTATCAGCTGTTTACAAATGCTAGCTGCACAACTCCCTCTAGCGGGGGCAAAACATCAAACTGTTGCTATTACTACATCAAACAAAGCAGCTAAAGAGAATAAACTCACTGATGCTTTTTTACTCTGTTAAGCGAAAAGCAAATATGAAAACCAAGGAGGGATGGCATTGTGTCACAGCAGGCTACCCCATAGCCTATGACGTCAGCATCCAAAATGGGCTGCTCCACTTCCCATACAGCTCCTGCTATCACACCTGGGAAACGCGCCTAACGTGGCAAGGACATGGGCCCCTGCCACCCATGTGGGAGACTAACAGGCAGTTCCAGGTTCCTGCTCTGGCCTGGCTCATCCACAACCACTGAGGACATCGGGGGATAACCCAGCAACAGAAGAGCTCTCTCTCTCCCTCTCTAACTCTGCCTTCAAATAAATCAATCTTTAAAAAAAAAAAAAATAGGGACCCAAATCAGTGTTGCCAGGTGCGAGGTTCTAGCATCTGCTCCTTAAGTACCTATGTATTCAGGATTATTTTAAACATGTAATTACTAACTGAACCATCATCACTAAGTTTTTGTCTTAATAGCATGGATTATCAAGTATTTCTGTCCTACACCACCAGCACCAGAATAGAAACACACACACGTAGCACTAAGCAATCGCCACAGTTATTTCTGGTAACACTGCAGGGACTGCCCGAGTTTTCCAGCACACTGCCAAGTCCTTAAGTTGAAGCTGCAACTTCACCAGTAACTCAGATGCTTCTAACAGTCATTCTATCTCAAAATTAATAACCAATCATGAAATCATAAATACAGCAAATCATCTGAAAATAATATTGCTACATTATGCGTTTTCAACTTATTTTCATGCAACTTTTTTGAATTCTTTTTTTTAAAAATTTGTTTATTTTTATTGGAAAGGCAGATATAGAGAGAAGAGGAGACAGAAAGATCTTCCGTCTGATGGTTCACTCCCCAGGTGGCCACAATGGCTAGACTTGAGCCAATCCAAAGCCAGGAGCCAGGAGCTTCCTCCGGGCATCCCACATGGGTGCAGGGTCCCAGGGCTTTGGGCCATCCTCGACTGCTTTCCCAGGTCACAAGCAGAGATCTGGATGGGAAGTGGAGCAGCCAGGATACAAACCAGTGCCCACATGGGATCCCGGCACTCTCAAGGCGAGGACTTTAACCACTACACTATTACGCTGGGCCCTCTTTTTTCATTTTAAATTAGCCTTTTCTAGCCAAACTTGAAAGTCGGCCAAAAATACTTTAGATGAGGTCTACTTAATATGTAGGAAGCATAACTACATTTCAGCTCTCAAATGGTACAGCAAGAAGTTGTGAGAAATGTGTAACATGTGACTAACTGGTAGGAATCCTGCCTGAAATGACCCCACACCTCCGTGCGATCCTCATCCTCACTTACTCACTTCACTCTGCTCTGTCAGCTGCGTAAGAGGAGGAGTTTCGGGAGAAATAATGTGTAAGGCAGCAAGTTAGGTATGCACTCCCCTGCATGGTCGTCGCCACGGCGGCCAAACTTCCACCACAGTATCACTAAGATAGAAATCTGAAGACAAATATATTACCTACTTTTTCGGCAAAATTCTATGATTTTTCAAAATAGGGGCCTATTAATGGTGACCAGTGTCTTGAAATCTCATTGGTCTAATTGTTCTCTGAACACTAAATACATTCGTTTAGCAAATATTTCCTGTTCTGAACATTAAATGAACTTTCCCATTTGGTCTTCAATATCAGTCATGGACAGAATAGAAATGGCAAAGGCAAGATCATAATTCAGAGTTGCAGATTTGGATGACCTAGAGTTCGGAATTTGAAAATGACTGGGCCCGGGCCCGGCGGCCGTGGCCTAGCGGCTAAAGTCCTCGCCTTGAAAGCCCCGGGATCCCATATGGGCGCCGGTTCTAATCCCGGCAGCTCCACTTCCCATCCAGCTCCCTGCTTGTGGCCTGGGAAAGCAGTCAGGGACGGCCCAAAGCCTTGGGACCCTGCACCCGCGTGGGAGACCTGGAAGAGGTTCCTGGTTCCTGGCATCGGATCGGCGCGCACCGGCCCGTTGCGGCTCACTTGGGGAGTGAATCATCGGACGGAAGATCTTCCTCTCTGTCTCTCCTCCTCTGTGTATATCTGGCTGTAATAAAACGAATAAATCTTTAAAAAAAAAAAAAAAGAAAATGACTGGGCCCGGCGGCGTGGCCTAGCGGCTCAAGTCCTCGCCTTGAAAGCCCCAGGATCCCATATGGGCGCCGGTTCTAATCCCGGCAGCTCCATTCCCATCCAGCTCCTTGCTTGTGGCCTGGGAAAGCAGTCAGGGACGGCCCAAAGCTTTGGGACCCTGCACCCGTGTGGGAGACCCGGAAGAGATTCCAGGTTCCCGGCTTCAGATCGGCGCAGCACCGGCCCGTTGCGGCTCACTTGGGGAGTGAATCATCGAATGGAAGATCTTCCTCTCTGTCTCTCCTCCTCTCTGTATATCCAGCTTTCCAATAATAACAAATCTTTTAAAAAAAAAATGACTTATTCACTAATGTTATAGGCAAATACAGACAAAAATCCCACCTAGCCCCTAAGTAATTAATGGACTGTAGCTCAACACCTGGCCATCCATACTAGAAAGTCAAACTCAGGACTACCCTACCATTGACAGAGACAAGCTTTCTTAAATCCTTACCATGATCATAAGTCCCAGGTAACACAGTTTGGCCAGCCTTAGAGTACACTACTGAGGATTCAGACTCCTACCTTGGATAACTAAACACAAAGTGATTCACTAAGTACAGAAAGCAATCAATACGCACGAGCCGCATGCTGACAGTTACGCTCCAAAGCTACCAACCAGCAGAGAAAGACTGCGCTTCCCTTCTTTTGTCTTACTTTATTTTACAGGCAGAGACAGAAACAGAGACCAACAGACCAAGCATTCCCATCCACTGCTTCACGTCCCAGACACTGCAACAGCCAAGGGGCCAGAGCCTGGAACTCAATCCGGATCTCCAGGAGCACGGCAGGGACCCACTGCACAAACCATCATAAACAAACCTCCTACACAAACCTCCCAGGGTCGCACTGGCTGGAAATAAGACCCAGGACTCAAACCAAGGCACTCCAATACAGTTGTTCCAATTGACATGCTTAACTCCAGGTCAAACACCTGCCCTAGCTCTTTATTCTCTCAAGATTATGTGCTATGCTGCAATTGTAGGGTCAGGTAGGCTCAAAATGACTACCAAATATGCAAGCAAGCTAAGGCGTGATCAGCCAGTTTACTATTTTAACATGCAATAGCAAAATATAGATACACATGGCTCAATCTACATCAGTAATTCTGAGTTCCATTTACTGAAACTCTGAAAGTCTGTAGCTCCCAATCTCAAGTTGTCCCCGACAGCAACCATCTTCTTTAAAGAAGTGGAAATCTTTTTATTCACATGAAGCTTTTGAGGAATAGAACTGTAATGTCATAGTAGAACTAAATTAGTTCTATGTTCCTTTCCCTTGCCCTGCTGGAAACATTCATTCTTAAGCATGTCTTCTGTTTGATTATTTAAGAGGCAGGCAGAGCAAGCTCCCACCTGCTGGTTCCCTCCCCAGATGCCTGCAACTGTGGGGGACTGGACTGAGCCAAACCAGGGAACCAGGAACTCAACCTAGGCCTCCCATGTGTGTGGCAGGAAACGAATTCCTTGAGCCACAATGGCCATTTCCCAGGGTCTGCTTCAGCAGGAGGCTGGATTCAGGAGCTGGAGGACAGGCATTAAGCCGCCAAAGCACTCTAAGGGTGTAACACAAGATCTTAAATAGTATCTTAACCATTCGCCAGTCATCTGCCTCTACTCCCATCTTCAAAGAACTGCTTTTCCCAAGGCTAGAATGGTGGCTTAATAGGTTAATCCTCCACCTGCACCATGGGCATCCCCCATGTAGGCAGAAGTTCGAGTCCCAACTGCTCCATTTCTGATTCAGCTGACTGTTTATGGCCTGGGAAAGCAGCAGAGGATGGTTCAAATCCTTGAGCCCCCTGCACCTGCACGGGTAAGCCAGAAGAATCTCCAGGCTCCTGGCTTCAGATTGGCTCAGCTCTGGCCATTGCAGTCATCTGGGGAGTGAACCTTTTCTCTCTGTAAATCTACCTCTCAAATAGAAATAAAGACATTTAAGAAAAAAATTGCTTTTCCTCCAAAAACTTCCTAACCCAGAATCTATCTCCAAAGAGGTGATTCTAATGGTTATGTTCTATGTCATCTACAATTAACTGCCTCCTTAACAAACACTCTTTTTAAATTTCTCATCATCTAATACATCTAGTAGTAAGCTCCCTCAACATCTACTCAGCTAATGTATCTTTCCCAATGAAAGCCCATTTATCAGAATATTTTTCTTTTCTTACACTAATGATTCCTTAAACTGGCCCTCTCACAATCATGGTGGCTGCAGCCCAGCCAACTTTCCAGACCCTCTCAGGGTTTTTAAAAACTTCATTCTGCAAGTTACAGAACACCCTTCCCCATATCTGCCACAGCTACTTTGAGGGACCTTATCAAACTTCAGAAGCCCTTACCAGGCCACAAGGTCAGATGTCCTCAGGGAACTGGCAGAGAATTTAGCACAGCACAGCAGGAGGTCTAAGTGCTGGTACCCAAGCCTAGGAGAGGAGTGGGGGCTGGACCATGGGGTCCTCCCAAGCTCCAGCCCACCTGCTGCCATGGGCAAACACGGCCGGGGGTCGGCAACAGAAGCCCGAAACTAGTATTACATGAAATTTTCAATCTGCACGTACGGATTAGGCTTTGGGCCTTATTTATTTGTTTGTTTACTTATTTCAGGAACTCACCTCTTTTTCCCTTTCATAGTCTTCTTTGTCATATTCTTCATCTTCGTTTTGTGTCTGTAATGTCATACTACCAAAATCTAGCGACATGGTCCTCCTGTGGGAAAGAGGAAGGTAACTTGGTTTTGTCCATTACAGGACAATAGGCTGAAAGAACATAGGTGTATCATACATATCAAAAACACTCTCCCAAGGAAAGAGATTCCTTATTCACAGAAAATAGATACAGGCCAGCAATTCACATACACACACACAAAGAAATGGGTAACAAAATTAAGAATGAATTTTTCTAGTTGTCTAGAAAGCATTAACAAAGAAGCATTCTGCACCCACACACATAAATAACTCTAATAACTCACTGTACCAAATAAGCTCAAATAAAATCTCAAAGTTGATGTCATAACCATGACACAGGTAGTATCCTCCACAATTTGCTTCATTCTTTACATGCCGCAAATCCAAACACCCATGGTATAACCAAAAAATGGGGGGGAAAAGGCATTCAAATACTGCTGGTGATTGCTGTCCGGGGGCCATTCATGATCTGGTCAAAGCGTAGAGCACGCAACAACCACCGGAATGTCAAATGACCTGCTCTTAGGCCTGATACAGGCACATTCTGCCAAAAACACTCCAGGGAAACAAGCGAAGGCTGTGCAGCTGCACCACTGTCATGTTCCAACTGCAGAAGCAACAGGACTGCTTCCGCCCTGCAGCCGGATACGGGTCTCTCTGCCCTCAGATTCCAAAAGGCAATCACCGACTGTAGTTAGATTGTTTAGGCATCCTGACACCACACATTAACACATGCTAGGGCCCAGCGCAATGGCCTAGTGGCTACTGCGTTGCACATGCCAGGATCTCATATGGGAACCAGTTCATGTCCTCCACTTCCCACCCAGTTCCCTGCTGGTGGCTGAGAAAGCAGTGGAGGCTGGCCCAAAGCCTTGGGACCCTGCACTCATTTGGGAGACCCAGAAGAAGCTCCTGTCTGCTGGCTTCGGATCGGCTCAGCTCTGGCCACTGCGGCCACCCGGGAAGTGAACCAGCGGAAGGATGATCCTTGTCTCTCCTCTCTGTACACCTGCCTTTCCAATAGAAATAAATCTTTAAAAACAAAACACCCTACATTTCAGAATTCAAATCTTGACAAGCCTCACAGGAAGCAGGTGTTATCAGTTACCTGGCTTAACACTGCTGGACTCCCCCCAGGCCCCTGCCAGCCAACAAAACGTGCTGTAACATGAGCCTGCGCCTCGATTCTCTCTCTGCACCTTTCAGGTTCCAACGTGACATTAAACTGGCAGGAAAATGAGATGCCAAGAGACCCAGCAATCCAAACGTGTTACTATGCAGACCTTAGCCCCTTTGCGATACCCACTGGGCGCTCTATTGCCAACCTCCAGCCAGTGGCTCCACAACAAAAACTGCCCCACCTCATCAGCTCTAAGATGCCTTGGATGGGATGAATCAGTTCCATGTGCAGCAAACGTGCCCAATTAAACTGTCAGGCCTCAACGACTGTGAAACGTAGCCCATTTTGTAGATGGTAAGATGGGAAAGGCAAATGTAAAATATGCTCTTGTAGATTTCAGTGCTAATGCACCTGGGAAAGGCAGTCCCAAAATGCTGATGGCCCCACAACCATGCCCAAACCCTGGAGGAAGTTCCCGGTGTGAGCCTGGCTCAGCCCTGGCCATGGCAGATCCAAGATCTGTCTCCTCTCCTTCTATGCCTGACTTTCAGATAAAAGGGGAAAATTAATCAACTTTTTAAAAAAATAAAATTATTAGTATTTTAGCTGAAATTTAAAATAACACTTGAACCTACTAATCTCCACTAACTACCAGTGCTCTCAAAGACTTTACGATTCCAGAACGTGTGGGAGAACAGTATCGTGGTTCTTGTCTCCCACTTCGGCCTGGCCCCAACTGGCTCTGACAACCTCAGATGCGGGAAGCAGCAGACGGCTAATTCCCTCTGGCTCCTCTGGCCCTCTACCTTGCAAATAAAATATTTTTTTTAAAAAAAGACCATGATTAAGAATTCCAATATTATATATGGAAAAGCACACAATTTAGAAAGTCAGAAGATGATGAGAAAAATATTTGTAGAACACATGAAAAAAATCCAAATATACAATTCCTGAAAATAAGACAAGCAACTCAATTTAAAAATGGACAACTAGCTGAAAATGAATTTTGAACAAAATAAAAATGATCAATTTGAAAAACAATGCTTAAGCTTATGAATTATTCAAAGCATCATTTAAACAAGAAAATGTCATTTTCTACTAGTAGATTAAAAGAAAACAAACCAAAAAAAAAACCCGGCTAACATATAATGGCAGTAATTTTGTGTTTTGTGTGACTCATGAATTATGAGTGATAATATAAACCGATCTTGAAATCTAGCAACAATATATGTGTCCTAAAAAGGTATTAATAAAGGTGAAATATTTCTGTATTTGATTCAGAGGATTTACAATCTAAAAAAATCAAGATATAGGAGCCAGCACGCAAGCTAATTCTCTACCTGCGGTGCCAGAATTCCGTACAGGTGGTTCATGTCCTGGCGGCTCCACTTCCCATCCAGCTCCCTGCTTATGGCCTGAAAGCAACAGAGGATGGCTGAAGGCCTTGGGCCCCTGCACAAGCATGGGAGACCCAGAAGCAGCTCCTGGCTTCAAATGGGTTCAGCTCTGGCCATTCCAACCATTTGGGGAGTGAACCATTGATGGAAGCTTTTCTCTCTCTCTCTCTCCCTCTCTCTCTAAATCTTGCAAATAAAGACAAACATTTTTAAAAACAATAAAGAACATAAAATTTAAAAAGACATCAAGATGCAAAATCAGTCTACAATGTTATGCCTTTAAAACTAGCAGTCCAGGCCCATGCAATAGCCTAGTGGCTAAATGCTAATGCTCGCCTTGCATACACCTAGATCTCATACGGGCGCCAGCTCATATCCCAGATACTCCACTTCCCATCCAGCTCCCTGCTCGTGGCCTGGGAAAGCAGTAGGAGACAGCCCAAAGCCTTGGGACCCTGCATCCATGTGGGAGACCGGGAACAAGCTCCTGGCTTCAAAGCGGTTCAGCTCCAGCCATTGTGGCCACTTGGGCAGTGAACCAGCGGGTGGAAGATCTTTGTCTCCCCTTCTCTCTGTAAATCTGCCTGTCCCATAGAAATCAATAAATCTTTTTAAAAAAAACAGCAGTCTAGGTGTTTGCTACAAAGTAACTATTTCGGGATCCCTAAGACTATAAAGAAGCAGGTCTGCCTTTCATTACACTCAGGTGAGGCAGTACTCTGGCTCAATATTCTGCAGCTGCTGGTCATGCTTTCCTGGCCTTCCTTGCCAAGAGAAGAAAACTGAAAGCTGCTTAGGTGGACAAAGATGACAAAACAAAAATCGCATTGTTGGGCCGGGCGGCTTGGCCTAGCGGCTAAAGTCCTCGCCTTGAACGCGCCAGGATCTCATATGGGTGCCGGTTCTATTCCCGGCAGCTCCACTTCCCATCCAGCTCCCTGCTTGTGGCCTGGGAAAGCAGTCGAGGACGGCCCAAGGCTTTGGGATGCTGCACCTGTGTGGGAGACCCGGAAGAGGTTCCTGGTTCCAGGCATCGGATCGGCGCAGCACCGGCCCGTTGCGGCTCACTTGGGGAGTTAGACATCGGACGAAAGATCTTCCTCTCTGTCTGTCCTCCTCTCTGTATATCCGGCTTTCCAATAATAATAAAATCTTTAAAAAAAAAAATCGCATTGTTTTTGCCTCATGAAAGAACACTAAAGGCCCAAAACGTATCACGCACAGTAGGCATACTTCATATTCAATGACTGATACATAAACATGATATTCAACGGGAATTCATGATTTCAGTGCAATTGTACTGACCACCTGCTGAGTGCCAGACTACAAGCATCTAAAGACCATGGGGTGATCAGTATTAGAGATACAATGACATAAACTTGTGGTTCCAAGGATACATTGTATTAAATTCAATGGTAAAGAAAAATACAGAGCACAAACTAACTTTGCCTAAGAAGACTCACAGAAGGTACCAAAAGGCATTTTAGATTAGAAACAGCTGTATCCATCCAGAGACACCCCAGCAGCTAAGAAATCAGCCCCAGATTTGGTTCTCCTGAGCTTAATTCGGGTCCTTTATCAACTGCATAACCTTCAGCACCTGTTCCCAATTCTTAAGGGAAATAGGAGTAAAAGTAGTATCCATCTCAAAGACTGGTTGTGAGGATTGACAAAAATGATGCACATAAAATGCTTAGCACCATGTACCCACCAACACACCATTTTATTAAGACATTATGATTGCTGAACTGGAGGCTTCCAGCTACGGAGATTACAGTAACGAACAGCATTCCTTAGAACCAAGAAAAGAGTGTGTAGCCTGTGGGCAAGCTTACTTCAAACAATGCAACCTCCTCTGGAATGAAAACACCACCACCTGCAAAGGCCCTCACCAGTTCCCCCACAAGATCAATTCCTTCCTTGCACCTTCACACTACTTCTGACGCTTTTCTTGGGGTTTCAACGTCAGCCTCTTTGGAATGCATGCACCAACCTAGAAAGCGTATGCCAACTGTCATAAACTGGACATATGATGTCACTCGGCCTCAATCTGACTCAAACTGGTAACTACAAGATTAAAGGGCTTCAAAGTGTATGAACTGCCCTGGGAGTTGGGAAACTGTTTACTTGCTAACATGCCTCAGCCAGAACACACCAGCACGCTTTAGACTTGAAACGTCTCTGCCGAAGGTGCCTACTCATTCTCCCAATAATTGTCCAAGCACTACTTGCGGTGCCAAAGTCTAACAGGACACGATAAAATGAAAGAAAACAGCCCTATGGAGAACCAATACCTTCTGGTCATTCTAATGACAGCAGTTTGCACAAATAGGCTCTAGAGGCCCAGAGGCGATCATAACACACGGCAGGCACCCACAGAATGAACAGGCGGACGAGCGCAGCAATAAGTGAAACGACCTTACCTAGAACTATGAGACCTCAGCCACGACGCATCAAACAGGCACCCGGAGACTGCGCTGCCCGGCGCCCAGCCGCCGGGGGTGCCGGCTCCGCGGCCAGCGTCACCTGCCCCCGGTCAGCACGCGTGCACACAGCACCCACTATGAGCCAGGCACGGCGCCGGGCCACCGCCGCGGGGGTGTCCGGGTAAGAGTCTGGGGGCGACCCCAGCAGCCGGGAGAAGAGACGGGCAGGGCTGCCCAGCCGTCAGCTCCAAGGAGAAGCCTGGGCTTCAAAGCCGAGCTCAGCCACCTGCAGGCAGTCCACCACCGCGCGATTTGGGGAGGGGGCGAATCTGCACCTGGGGAAGCCTCGGCCAGGATCCACCAAGGCCCCCGTCACTCTTCCACCCCGGAGGCTACGCCTAGGCGCGAAGGGGAAACTCACCGGAGGCCACGGACGCTGTCACTGCGGGAAAACTCTGGCCCCAGCCCAAGACCAACTTCTGGCAAACCCCCTTCCCCAGCCCTAAAATCAGCCAGCTCCTTCCTAGTCACAACCGAACGCGGAGGCACGAGGCCCGTGAAGAGCAGCCGCCTCCTGCAATCACCGCCTAGAGCCTGGCCTGCAGGGTGGGGCCAGGCGGAGCGCGCGTCTCCGCCCTCCTCAAGCTGGGTTGAGAGGTCGCCCGCAGCTGCACGCGTCCGGCTGTTTGAAAGCCGGCGCCAGGCGTGGCGGGAAGCTCCCGGTGCGTCCATTGGAGGCTTCGTGAGCCAATGCCGAAAGGGGTGGGAGGGCTTACAGGTTTCCTGGAGACGCCAGGGCGCCTCGCCAGAGAGTTTTGGCTAAGTTCAGCTCAGCAAAACCGAATCCTCTGCCGGTTTGGTGCGGGAAACGCGAGCAGTGACTCCTGCCCTGCCCGTTTCCACTCCTGAACCCCGTCAAGCGCTCCGTTTCCTCACCGAACTCTTAGGACCAAATGCTTGGGCCCCTGCACTGGTGTGAGCGACCCAGAAGAAGCTCCTGGCTCCTATCTTTGGAGTCACCCAGCTCCGGCCATCGAGGGCATTTAAGGAGAGAACCAGTAGATGGAAGATCTCCTCTTTCTGTGTCTCAGCTTCTCTCTTAGTAAAATCTGCCTTTCAAATAAAAATAAACATTAAAGAAGAGCTTTCTGAAGCCTGCAAGAATAATAAAGGCACCGCACCAAGCCAAGGTGCCGTGTGCATGAGGAAGGAGCCTAACGTAACCTGGAGAAACACAAAGACGGAAGCCTGTAGGAAAAGACCAGTGTGGAAAGAGAGAGAAAAACAACCAAGACCCTGAGTGCGTAGATTACTTGTGGAATATTGGGACAATGTTTGCCTTGCACTTTGGACACACCTGTGAGCTGGGTGGGACTCAACTCTCAAGAGGAAAAGGTCACATTGTTAAAGAGATTGGGTTCCTCCCACTAACAAGGTTTGTATAAAGATAGTGCCAAACCACCTCTTGTCCATTTCCCTGCAGTGTCAAAGCTACCAGATCGAGGCAGTGCCGCCCCGAAAGTGACATCCAACACATTGTGACCAAGAAGTCCTGTCTGCAAGAGAGCACGCGATTTCAGATTGAGTGAAATGTGGACGTTCAAGCTTTTGGAGCGATTGATCTGTTTTATTAAATTCACTATTGAATTCATGTGTTTAGAGTCTTGTGTAGCATTCTGTATTCCTTCTATGTCTGTAGGTCTTCAGTGATGATCTCTTTTTCATGCTAACACCATAATATTGTTATACGCTCCATTGTTAGATTATAAAAATCTGTACACCGAGAAAAAGCCCATGATAGCTGGAGCATATAGGGGCATATAGGTGCATACCAATGAAGCAGAGTCTTTGTTACCCAGTATAAATAAGAAACTAAAAGAAACTAAATAACAGTATACTTTAATATCAATTTGTGTGGGAGATCTCACCTTGTAGGCGTGGCTCACGGCCTATCTGCCCAAGAACTGTGATCTGTGGTGACATGACTGGAGGGCCTAAAAAGATAGACATGTTTTCTAGCCAATCACAGGGTCAGTGCTGGGTGGGGAGACTGCCGGAAGACAAACACGCTCCTACCCGCCCCTCCCCAAGTTTTTATAAACTTGTAATTTACTCACAATAAATAGACATCCCTAACCAGCTTGTCTCTGGTGGTTCTTATGGCCGAGGAATACTGTAGTCTCACTCCTCAATGGTCTGGGGGCCTGCTGGCAGGAATTCACCCCGAGAAATAATTTTTAATAATTTTCCACAGAGACAGTGCTTTTCACATATGTGTTTGATATGGTAAGAAATCATCCCATATTGTAATCTATGTGGATCTATGAATCCAATCATAAAAAATGGTGGGGTAGGCCTGGCGGCGTGACCTAGCAGCTAAAGTCTTCGCCTTGAACGTGCCAGGATCCCATATGGGCGCCGGTTCTAATCCCGGTGGCCCTGCTTCCCATCCAGCTCCCTGCTTGTGGCCTGGGAAAGCATTCGAGGACTGCCCAAAGCCTTGGGACTCTGCAGCTATGTGGGAGATGTGGAGGAGGTTCCAGGCTCCTGGCTTCAGATCAGCACAGCACCAGCCATTGCGGTCACTTGAGGAATGAATTATCAGATGGAAGATCTTCCTCTCTGTCTCTCCTCTCCTCTCTGTATATCTGACTTTGTAATAAAAATAAATGAATACATTTTTAAAAAAAGTGGTAGGGTGAGATGATTTTTCCAGATATGAACACAAATTTTAAAAAATGGCAAAAGTTACAGAAGTACTTGTAAGAAACATGACAAAGATGGAAATTATCTAAGATTTAAAAGTATTTGAAATTGTTCTTGGCCAAAATAACTGGATCTCAACATATAACTTGTTAGGTTTTTAATGTAATTCACACTCGGCCTATCTGCTGGGACTCAGACATACGTACACAGTTGGCTGCCCGGGCTTGCTCCACTGCAAACTGCCTTCCCTAGACCAGCTGGTACAGATCTTCTTCTCTAAGGAGCCTGACTGCTTCCAAGTCCTTTGACTGGCTGTGCTCCGTTTGCCCCTCCAGATCCCCTGTCTACCCTTCTCCTGTCTCTTGGTGTCCCAAGTGCCAGCCCTTGGCATTGCATCTAGCATCTCTGCAAATTGCTTGGCACGTGGGAATCCCAGTAGAGGAGGAGAGGGTGAGCAGATGAGACGCAGAGTGTTACGGCCCTAGAGGCTTGCTCGTGGAGTCACCAGGACTGTTTGCATCCCTCTGAATTCTGGGACTGCTCCCAGGGCACTGCTTTGTCCCCCTGAAGTTTCCTTTTTTCTGTTCAGACAGGTGCTGAACTGTCCTCCAAAGACACCACTAGAGTGAGCCATCTCTTTTCTCTAGGATCCCGAAATAAGCTACTAATGACAGGTTTTTTCCAAGTCCAAAACATCAGACATTTTGTCAGTTGTCACAAAGCAATAATCATTTATTTTTTTTAAAAAAGTCATTTACATGTACTTATAGACAAACCGATTTCCACTTTGACAGATGAGGAGTGCAAGATTAAAATGTTGTGCAGGCGTTCCTTCTCCTTGGTTTTAGCTGTATCTGATAATTCTCAGAGCAGTACTTGCTCACCCAACTACTATCATTAGAGTCAAACACTGACTATGCATGTGTGCTGCTCACCCATTCACACAGCGCATTCTATCATATCAGGAACTCTTTCTTGCCACCCAGGTAACGCTCTGCCCAGCGGACTGAGACACAGCCATACCATGTCCATGATTAAGATGGTTAGGTTTTTATTATCCATACCATGTAGTTCCTTTTTATGAGGGAAAAAATGAACTAAGATACATGGAAAGCTAATGAAAAATACATTGTTTTCTAACTGTATAAAAAGAGAAAAAAAAGCCTAAGAAATTACTGGCGGTAGAAATAAAATGAAACCATACCCTTTGCATGGAAATAATAGATTCCAACATGTTGGGTTTTTAATGATATCTCTCTGAAATAGATTTTCAATATTTTATTTAGAAATGAGCAAATATATCTATCATAACTGCAAAGAAAAAGCTGAATCTACATAGTGAAAATGAAATGGGCGTAACACGATTGTTTGGTAAGTCAGGATTTAAAAGAAAAACACTCTACAGTAAAGCCCATGTCTCTATATGCAAAAAGAACTGAAACAGTTTTCTGTTATTCAAAATAAACCAACTCCACTTCTACCATCCTTCTCTACACGATTCCAAATGTTCAGTGTTTTTAACAGAAAGGCTTAGGGTCTAAACTCACAAATGCTGGTCTCAGATATAACATCCATTGTGTGGTTACAGAAAAGAAAAGAATTGATTTTTAACCATGTTTATGGAGACTGATTATCAGGGTGAGCCCTAGCAAATCAAAAACTTTTGTATAGATTCATCGCATGTTAGGTCTGAAGTAGACCCCAGAATTCACCTGTCAGGCTCCTTCACCTCATAGACAGGAGACCTGGAACCCAGACAGGCTTGGTTATACAAAACTGACACCACACGTTTACCCACGGATTGATACATGCATGACACACTTCAAACTGTTGCATTCCATGTACCTTTTCTACTTTGATCATATCTAGACAAGGTGCTAGGATACAGCTAGGGGAGAGACTGGCATTTCCCTAATTTCCGTGTTTGTGCTTTCAATAAGAACATAACCAATTTAGATACTGAAAACAAAGAGCACTGGTTTTGTTCATCATGTTTTAAATTCATGCACTCAAGAGCCTTGTTTTTGGACAGGGAAGAGAGGGAGGAAATGCTGAAACCAGAATCTCTTCAGTTTATCACATGCTGTATACACAGTCTAAACAGCAGCATGTTGCAAACACTGGACCAAAGAATCGGGACCTCAAGCCTTTAACCAGTACATGAGACAGACCCATGGAACAGACCAACACTTTTAAGGGCTTTTTTCTTGATTCCACAGCATACACACAGTCTGAGTTCAATGTCATATTTATTGTAACATTACAGTGAAAATGGCACTAAAACAAAAATATAATAATGTTAACTATCAAGCAAATTGCTCCATTTTCCTGTAGCAAGGAAAAAGTTTTCTTTTTTTTTTTGGCAAATGGTTCTGTAGTGATAGAACATGAAGACACTTAAAACTACAATCCCCAATATGAAAACGTCCCTAAGTTATCAAGTTGAAAGGCACATACTACTGCCCCAGCAGTTCAAGTTGTTTCTAGCAGGTGTAATGTTAATTGTGCTTTTAGCTTGTTATTAATGCATTACGACTTTTAAAAAAGTGACATCTGTGCATACGTATAACTTCTTTTCACATGGGTCGATCCTCTTCCTCTTTCCTGAAGATCAGTTTTGTTAGTTGTTTACTTTATAAAGGATCTGATCTGTGATGGTCTCAGAAAGACGCACTTTGCAGTTTGTGCCCTATTTTATCTAGAAAGCAAGTCTGAGCTCCCTTTGTGTCCTAACACAAAATGGAATTTCTTGAAAGATCAGTGTGGTGGTTACTTCAAAAGTGTCATTTCTTCAAGTGCAAAAGTGCTGAAGTACTGTCTTTTCTCACAGGTTGCTTAAGGCTTACTTCGCTTCCAGAAGAGATGATTGGCAAACTGTTATCCATGTGGTATCTGATAAGGTGGCCAACATTATCAAACACATGATCTTTGGTCCTCACCTTGATAAGGAAAAACAAACATATTTGGGTTAAGTAATAATAGTTCTTCTGAAAGAACCAGGAGAAAAAAAGACAGACATATCCCTAAAACAGATACTCTACTTAGAAAATCAAAGGTGTTATAAAACTAAATATCCCCTAGTAACCAATTTTCTCATTCCTCATTATCTCCTTAAAGCAGCCATGCTAGGGGTGGGAGTTTGGCACAGTGACCAAACACCAGCGGAGACACCTGCCTCGCAGCCCACAGTGTCTTGGCTGGAACCTCGGCTTGATTCTCAGTCAAGGGTGCACTCCAGGAGGCAGCAGGTGATGGCTTCAGGAGTTAGATTCCTGCCACCTCCAGAGGAGATCTTGAAGGAGTTCCAAGCACCCAGAGTCAGCCTGGCCCAGTACCGGACATTGTGGGCCTTCGGGAGGTGAACCAGCAGACAGTGGCCTGTCTCTCTGTCTCTTTCTCATTTGGTGTAATGAGCATCTGCCTCTCAACCATTCCGACGGGGTAGGAACATGGTGAGGACCCACCACTCAACCTCAATTTCCAATGTTATTGTGTAGTGTATTTTATCACGTGACCACTTGTAGAGAATTGCCTTGTACACAGCCATGAGGGACTACAAGCATCTGCCATCAATTTTATAGAGGGTTTCCACATTATGCTGTCTCTATCCGAAGCAGACCCCTCTGGAGAAGTCATACCCCTCCTTGGACATTCAAGACAAGCCCTGTCTCTTCTGAGAATGCACCTGTACCTCCTTTCCACAGATACCAAAATAGCTGAATCACAAATATTTGTTGCGTGCAACTGTCTGCTTGCCAGAGGAACTCAAATCTTCCTATGCCATGCCTTGTCCTGAGGAATTTCCTCCTAATATTTCCGTGTCCTCACTCTGTACCTGCATAGCACATTAACAAGACTCTTTGTTGCTGTATCACTGACTTGGCCCACGAATGCTTCTTTTTGGGAGTGGCTGGGAACCATGCTGGAGAGATAAGGAGTGCATACAGGGAACAGAGTTTTTGTAATTCTGTAAGCTCCCCTCCAAGGGATTCTTTGGGTCTTTTCTAGATCATGGTCTTTGGCATTTAAAAAGCACACATACTAATTGGCATGATTGGTAGATTTGAATGTGGACTATGAACCAGTTAACTATAAAGTACCAATGTTCACTTTCCTAATTTTGATCATTGCACCATGGCTAAGAAAAAGGGCACCCCTCTTAGAAAGTACACTTTCAAGGTTTTACAGAAAAGCATCAAAGTGGCTTCAATGTACTCTCAATGGCTCCAAACCTTGTAGAAATTATTTTCGCCTCCTTTTCATCCTTGCCCCATACAAAATCAGACAGACTTGGAGCCTGCCTGCTTGCATGCCTCACCCCAATGGACTCTGCTCTCTTGCTCTACTGCTCCCACTTCAGTTCGGCTTCAGGCTTTCACAGTTTTTTCCAGAACCACTTTCTCTGCCTCTGATCCTCACTCTTCTAATTGGTTCTGCATACAAACGTCAAGTTCATCTTTCCAGGACAGAGATTATAAACAGGCCACCCTCTGGCTGAAAACACTAATATTTTAGTTTACTAGGGAGTAGAGTAAGGAGGTCACCAGAGAGAGTTTTAAATATTTTGGATTTTAAGTGGGGGAGAGCTTCTAGCACATCTCTGGTTTTGCAGAAGCTTTGGAAAAGCCAAATCTGTTCCCACCAAGTCCTCTACTCTGTGGGACAGCACCCAGCTGTGGCTGTCCAGGGGCCAGTGTCCCGCTTCCCTGGGGCCTTGTGCTTCCCAGCTCGACACCACCTACCACTCTGCATTCATCCCTTCATCTGCCCAACTTTGTACTGCCTGCACCCCACAAACATGGTAAATGGGACCCCATCCACAGGCTTTGTGAGTATGTGTGTGTGGCTTTAGTATTAAAAAAGAAAAAGCATGCGATTCACCCTCCTAGCAGATTTTGAGTGTACCGGGCAATATTGCTAACTCTAAGCACAGTGCCACACTGCAGGCTCAAGAACTTCTCCATCTTGGCGCTTTGAACAGTAAGTAACTCCTCGCTTCTCCTGGCCTCAGGCCCTACCAACCACCACTCTACTGTGGTGTCTGTGAGGTTGCTTACTTGAGACAGTATTCGTCCTTTGTGACTGATTTGTTTTACTTGACATAATGCTCTTAAGGCCTCTCTTTTAATTAATAAATACATATTTATTTACATAATATATGATATATGATATATAGTATATAATATATTTTACTTGACATAATGCTCTTAAGGCCTTTTTATATGTATGTGTTTTATATATACATATATTTGTGTATATACATATACTTTATATATATGTATGTATAACACCTATATTTCTCCCTCTTAAAAAAAGATTTGTTTTTTTTAAAGATTTATTATTTTTATTGGAAAGGTGGATATAAATAGAGGAGGAGAGACAGAGAGGAAGATCTTCCATCTGATGATTCACTCGCCAAGTGACCACAACGGCCGGTGCTATGCCAATCCGAAGGCAGGAACCTCGAACCTCCTCCAGGTCTCCCACAAGGGTGCAAGAACCCAAGGTTTTGGGCCGTCCTCAACTGCTTTCCCAGGCCACAAGCAGGGAGCTGGATGGGAAGTAGAGCTGCCGGGATTAGAACCGGCGCCCATATGGGATCCTGGCGTGTTCAGGGCGAAGACTTTAGCCCTCTAGGCCATGCCGCCGGGCCCAAGATTTGTTTGTTTTTTTGAATGTCAGAGGAGTTACAGAAGAGTTACAGAGGACTTGCAGAGAGCTTCCATCTGTCGAATCACACCACAAATGGCCGCAGTGGCTGGAGCTGGGAGATTCCTCTGGGTCTCTCTCATGGGTGGCAGAGGCCCAAGCACTTAAGACATTCTCCGCTGCTGCTTTTCCAGGCAGCAATGAGCTAGACTAGAAGTAGAGCATCAAGACATGAACAGGTGTCCATGTAGGATGCCACTATCACAGGTGGTGGCTTTGCCCAGTATGCCTCAACGCTGGCTGCCAGGTCTCTGAAAACACTGCAGCATGACAGGGTTTCCTTCCTTCTTAGTTGAATAGAGTCCTATCGGGTGTACACACCACAGTTTCCTGATGGATTCATCATCCATAGACCTTCTTTCCCCTTTTTCCCACTTCACAGCTGCTCTGAGTAATGCCATGATGAAATGGGAATGCCAGTACCTCTTCGAGATCATGACCTCAGTTCTTTGGACTAACTACTCAAAACTGTGATTGGTTATAAAAAAAAAAACAGTTTTGTTTTTAACTTTTGGGGGGGATATTATAATTTTTTTCCATAGTGGCTGCATAATCTTGCATTCCCAGCAACAGAGTACAAAGGTTTCATCTTCTTAAAGTCCTTATAAACACTTCATATTATGTTTGCTTTGTTTGTCTAACAGGTGTGAAGTGTTAAGGAACAATGATTTTGATTTGTATTTATCTGATCATTTAGTGATGCTCAGAGCCTCTTCCTGTACCAGGTACTCAGCTGTATGCCTTCTTGAGACAAATATATATTCAAACCCTGTACCCATTTTACATAGGATTATCTTGCATGATGGCATAGCAGGCTGAGCCTCCACCTGAAGCACTAGCATCCCATATGGTCACCAGATCAAGTCCTGGTTGCAACACTTCTGATCCAGTTCCCTGCTTGTGCCTGGGAAAGCAGCAGAGTCTGGTCCAGGTTCTTGCATCCATATGGGAGACCCGGAAAAATCTCATGTTCCCTGCGTTGGACAAGCCCAATAACTGTGGATGGAAGATCTGTTTCTTCCTCTGTTTACGCAATTATGGCTTTCCGATAAAAAGAGACTTTTTAAAAAATGGGGTTCTCTGAGGTTTTTGCTGCAGAAAAAGAGGAGTCTTTTACATACATTGTGTATGAACTACTAATCAGATGCACACTTTACAAATAGTTTCTCCCATTCTGTTTGTTGCCTTTTCACCGTGTTGATGGTCCCTGTTGCTATGAAGACGCTTTTTAGTGTAGTTCCACTACTCCCACTATCTTTGCTTTTGATGCTTATTGTTTGGTGCCTTATCTAAAAAAAACAAAAATTTCCACTGCAAAGAACAGTACTAAAATGCTTTTATTGCACGCTTCTTTAAGCTTCTTTTAAGTGTTTATAGTGTCGGGTCTTCTGCTGAACTGTTTGTTTTGACTGGTATCTGTGTGTATGTGGTTCAGTTTCATTCTTTCACATGCAGATATTTAGTGTCCCTGAGAAATGCTCTTGAAAACACCATCCTTTCCCCATTACATAATGTTAGCACTCTTCTTGGGGATCATTCGCCCAAATACAATGGGGTTTAATTCTGGGCTCTCTGTTCTATTCCACTGTTCTTTCAATCTTCAGGCCAGTACCGTTTTCATTAATACAGTTTTGTAACATGTTTTGAAATATGGAAGTGTGAGACCTCTAACTTTGTTTTTCTTTCCGGACGTTGTTTTGGATATTGGGGGTTCTTTGTAGTCCGATATGAATTTTAGCACGGTTTTTCCATGTCCATAAAAATTCATTGTGAATTTGATAAAGGTTGCATTGAATCTTTATATTGAGTAGTGCACATTCTGACACACTAACGCTTCCAATTAACAACCATGGAATGTCTTTCATTTACCTGTAATCTTTTTCATCAATGTTTTGTAATTTTCAGCACATGTGTGTCTTTTCTCTACTTGCTAAAAATATTCCTTAGTATTTTATTCTCCATGATGCTACTTCAAATGCAATCTTATTGATTTTCTTCTTGAATAATTTTTTTCTGGAATTATCAACTGATTTTCGCATTTTATCTTTGTGTTTCTGGCAACTTCGATGAAATTATTAGTTCTAACAGATTTTTTTCTGAGTCTCCAGATTTTCTACATGTAAGATGATCAATCTGCAAGCATAATTTCACTGCTTCCTTGATGATTTGGTTGTTTGTATTACTTTTGCTTACTAATTTCTCTAATACTTCTAGTATTATGTCGACGACAGAGAGTGAGGAGAGTGGGTATCCTTGTTTTGCTGCTGATCTTAGAAGAAAAGCTTAATCTTTCACCGTTGAGTGTGATGTCAGCTAGTGGCTTTTTAAAACTTACATTCATTTTATTTCAAAGGCAAAGAACCGGACACATGGGGAGAGGGGCAGAGAAATTTTCCAATAACTGGTTCACTCCTCCAACGCCTGCAACATCAGTATTGGCCCATGCTGAAGCCAGGAGTCCGGAACTCAGCATGCAGCTTCCTCATGAGTGGTAGGGACATAAGCACTCTCACCATCGTTTGTCTCCAGGGGCATCAGCAGGAAGCTAGACAAGAAGCAGTCAAGGTGGAACTTTAATTGTCCCTCCAACACAAGATGTGGGCATCCCATGATGCCCACGCCTCTTTGGGTTTCTTGTAGCTTGGCTACTTGAACATGATGCTCATTTCTTCTCTAGATTACTGGAATTTCTTTGTTTCCTTTTCCCTTCCTCCCTTTCCACTTTCTGGACTTCCACAGTACCTTTGCTGGTATTAGCACTGCTATCCCCTAGGTCCTATAGGTTTTATTCTTCCTTTTTTCCGCATTCTTTTTTATTTCCCTGTCTGGGTAATTTTAACCCATTTTTAAGTTCAATGATTTCCTCTGCTTGATGAAGTCTGTTGCTGAACCCTTCTCGTGAAATTTTTCTGCCTTGTTTTATTTTTCAAATTTGCAATTTCTGACTTAAAAGAAAAGGTTTATTTATTTATTTGAAAGGCAGAGAGCAAGAGAGACAGTTATATTCCATGTGTTTGTTGACGCCCCAGATGGCTGCAATGACTGGGACTGGGCCAGGCTGAAGCCAGGAGCTTCTTGTAGGTCTCCCCTGTGGTGGAAGGGACCCAAGCATGTGAGTCATGTTCTGGATTGGAAGTGGAGTAGTCAAGACGCAAACAGGTCCCATGTGGGATGCTGGCATTGTAGATACAGGCTGAGACTGCAGCATCACAATGCTAGCCTCTCTGCTGTTTTATGTGGTCTCTCTCATCACGGATATTCTCTGTTTGTTCTGAATTGTGTTCCTGAGCTCACAGAGCATCTTTCCAATGGTTATTTTGACTTTTTGTCATGTAATTTATACATTTTCGTTTCATTAAGATTTCCTTTGTTCCTCTATTTGGGCCGCACTTCCCTTCATGTTTTTCTTCGTCTCATAACTTGAGCTTAGGAATCACGCATTTAAAAGCACCCGCCTCTCCCACCACAAACCAGCTTCATACAAGGGAATGCCTTGACTACTGCAGACCAGCTTCAAGCCAGAATTTCTGGGAGCTGCGGTATGCTCAAGCAAGTTCTCTGGGTCTGAAGGATCTGTTTTCCGAGGATTTGTAATCCCTTGCTCCCTCTGGTGTCCTTTTGTGGCACTGCGACTCCCCCAGTGCTACAACAGCAAGCCTCTGGGCTCTTGTCCTCACTGCCGACCTCCCAACTAGGGCCAAACCTATACCAGCCCATCAAGCAGAGGCAGAAAGCTGGTGGCATACTTGTCTTCTCTTCTCCTTCCTCAGTGAGCAGCCTGATGTGGTGCACATTCTCCTGCCCAAGTGAAGGAGGGCCAGCTGTTTCCCAGCATGTTCTGTCCTCAGTGGTACCCAGACATCCAGTGCTGCTGGTGCTTGGACGGACGTGAGGCACAACCAGTTCCTCAGGCTGCCCACGAAAAGCCACAACAGGGGTGCACGCTCCGCTCTTGCCGCACCAAGGGTGAAATCACACTGCTGCTGGCCCCGAGCGGTGCTGCCTTGGGAAAGGAACCGATGCAGGTGAAGTGAAACTGCCTTCCTGCCTCGATGTTAGTGTGACATTTCTCGGCTTTGTGCCTGTCTGGGGTACTACAGCTTCTCAGCTGGATTCTGCTGTTCTCACAAGGACAGTTTGGTCCATATTAAGTACTTAAACCACTGTTTCTGTGGTTGAATGAGAGCTAGAAAATCCCTTCTGCCACCTGGATGATGTTGCCACCCACACTGGGTTGGTGGCATCCAAGTCCCTCCTCCAAAATGATCAGTACCCGCACTCTGGCAAATCAGGCGGTTTGGTCCATATCACCATCCCACACGGTGGCTGCAAGCTGCCCTTCCTGGCTCACTTTCTGCTCCAGCTGCACACCCTGTATTGGCTTCTACCATTTTATTACTCTCTCTGTTCCTTTATAGCTCTGTTCTGTCCTCTTTCAAGGTTTATCCTACAGGTCAGAGCCCATAAGGAGCCTTCTCAATCGGCCTCAAGCAGCCTGACCTGAGAAAGAATCCTTTGGTTGAACCATCCTTCCCTCATTCATCCTGATTATTTAAGCGTCTATTTTATGGAAACATAAGCACCCTGGCAGTAAGAAATACCTACACTACACTGAGTATCAAACACCTGTGGCTTTCTTCCATGTACTGGGTATGCCTTCAATTTGCTGGACTGATTTGAGAATGGCAGAAAGAAGCTAGCCTCTATTTGATGACTCAGAGTAGCCCCCCAATCTCACCCTTCTCCTATCTTCTATTTAGTACTTCCTGTTCCAGCTAGAGAGTTCACAGGAATGTCCACACTTAGCCTTGAGATCCGTCAAGGCCAGTGTTAGCTGTTCCTCAGGTTAGTCTTAATAGAACATTCTCCTGCAAAGCCTGTAAATTACAAGTTAGGGCTACCTTGCCTTCGGGATCCACCAGGAGAAGATGTTTGGCCTGGCCTCCCTGGAGTCCGCTCAGTACATACTGGCCGGGGGACGTTGCGCTCTCTCGAACCAAAAAGTCCCCATCCTTTATCAGCAGGCTTTCGGCTGCCTTCCTGCTCAGCTTGCCGTGGTAGCACTCTTCATTCCACAGCTGCTGCTTGATATGTGGCAGAGAATGTTCGCTGGCAGGCTGGGCTGTGGCACCTGGCTGAACGGTTTCTGGTGTCTCTGAGATCAGAACACAGAGAGAGAGTCACCACTTCATCCAACTGACCACCCATCTGTCAACCCATCCATCCATGCATTCACTCATAAATACAACTTGAGGTCCTGTGGTGTGCCAGGCACTGGTCAAGGATCCATTGTCTCTGGAACAAATGAGGTTTCTGTGTTCACACCTTGCAACAGCCTCTCATTCAATTGTCTATCCAAACACTGTCTTTGGCTTCCTTCACCACGGAAGGCTTTCCCAAGTGTGAGATTTTTTTTCCTTTCAGATCAGCAAGGGAACTGGCCCATGAGAACTGCTTTGTAACTGCATGGAGATGTTCTTTATGTGGCAAGGAAAGCAGCTTATTCTGCACTTACAGACAACCTCTACTGTGTTCCCAGATGCCATGGAAATGACCATGATAACCTTGGACTAGGCCCATTTTGAGTATTTTGACTTTTTTAAGATTTAATTTTATTGGATTTGGAGAGCTACAGAGAGAGAGATAGGGAGAGAAAGAGATCTTCTCTGCATCACCTCACTGACTGTTGCTATGGTTACGGGAGGAGGGCAGAACCTGCTTCAAACCCGGTATGTCACTCTGACCTCAGACTGGAAGCCGGAAAGGACAGTAGAAATCCAGCACACCCCGCGGCAGCAGAGCCACTGCTGCGTCAATGATGCTTCACATACAATATGCTGCTTAACTCCCTTAAAAATTGTTTTTAATTTACCCAAAAGACAGAGTTACAGAGAAGGAGAGGTAAAGTCAAAGGTGAGAGAGAGAGAGAAAGAGATGTGTTTTTCATCCCATGGCTCATTCTCCAAATGGCTGAAAGGCCAGGGCTCAGCCAGGACAAAGCCAGGAGTGCCAGTTCATATCCCAGCTGCTCCACTTCCCATCCAGCTCCCTGTTTGTGGCCTGGGAAAGCAGTTGAGGACAGCCCAAAGCCTTGGGACCCTGCACCTGTGAGGGATACCCAGAAGAGGCTCCTGGCTCCTGGTTCCTGACTTTAGATCAGCTCAGCTCTGGCAGTTTCAGGCACTTGGAGAGGTGAACCAGCAGCTGGAAGATCTTTTCTCTGTTTCTCCTTCTCTCTATAAATCTTCATTTCAATAAAAATAAATATACATTTTTAAAAATTCTCAAAATTAAACAGACAAGGAAATTATCTTCCCAATGAGCCGTTACTTAGTCAAAGTCACGTTACTAGTAGGCTGTGGATCTGGAATTCAACATCAGGTTCTTCCGACTCTACAGTCCATGTTCTTAGTCTCCAAACTCTAAGACCTTTGCGCTACATATGAAAAACTTTCCGTTATTAAAACCTGTCAAGCCACCTACTTCTGTCACCCACAAAGGTACCCGTAGGTGATCAGGCTATCAGGATGACAGATGGCACCTCCAGAAGCAATGACATGAGATTTAGGGAAAAAAGTTGAAAATTTCACTAGGAAAAATAATCATGTAGACCAAGCTGTGTGCAGTCTGCCTTCCACAATCATGGCCATACATGTCCAGACTCAAACAACCTCGGACTGAAAACATCTGGGAAGAACTTACAACCCCATGAACATTTACACTACACTTATTTTTCTCATTATTATTCCCTCAATGACACAGAATAGCAGCTACTTACATAGCATGCCATTTCAATTAGGTATTCTAAGTGACCTACCAATGACTTAAAGCATACAAGACAACATGCATAGGTTACAGACTAATACTAAACCATCTTACATTAGAGACTGCAGCATCCACCAGTCTTGGTGTCAGCAGGAGGTTCTGAACGCCATTCCCTGTGGTCCTCAGGGACAACTAACAGTACCATTAAATGCAGAGGATCCCTCATGTAGAAGCCAACCTGCCTCTATGTTAATGCAAAGGAGTGTTTGCACGTCCTTATCCAAGGATCTCACAAAGGGAATTTTGCTGGAGTTTGAGTTTTACAATTTACATGTGAGCATCCGAGGAAGTCAGGAGTGGAGGCAAGCAGAGCCCTGCAGAGACGCAGGTGCAGCCCAGTTCTCCTGTTAATGGCTTTGCCTCTCCTTACGAACTTCTTTCTGCACAACAGTTATGACGCCACACTCGCGAAGATATTCTTCATCTAGATCTAATGGCTGGGAACATTCTCCACAAGTCAGTGTCTCTATTGTTGCCAGGAAAAGCCTGATGAAATGTGTCCAGATTTGATGAATAATCCTCACAGCTGGCCTTGGTGGTGGCTGTTTTCAGACACAATGCAGAACTTCTAATGAGCAACTTTGTGTGTGTGTGTCAGAGAAAATGATGTGTTTACACACATGGGGGCATGCATGTGTGCATGTGTGTTGGGCGGGCGCACACATTCGAGTGCATGGTGACTTTTAGTTTATTCTGAGATTATGGTGAAGAGCTTTTGGACAAGAACAAAACAAAAGACAGACAGACATTATATCATCTTGAACAGAAACAATTGATCATGGGCCAGCCAGAGGATGTGGACAATGTTTTCCTAACACATTTTCCCAAATTAGCCAAAGGACAAGATACACTGTGCCCAGAGATTTCAATCAGCCAAACATTTGCTGAAAATCTAACTCTGCTAGAAGCACATTATGTGACAAATTTTTTAAGTGCTCTTTTTTACAAATTGGACAAGCTGATTTTTTAAAATCTGGAAAACACGGAAAAATCACCCTAAACAGCACTAAATATAACACCAACTAGAATGACTTTTAGCATTGTGACATATTATCCATTAATACCCTTTTTCCCTTGTATAAAGTTGACTTTGAGAATGATAATCACAATGTAAATATGGCTATGTATGCAATTCCTATATAATATTCATAAATCATTGATTTGATATAATTATATGTTCTCAAAAGCGAAGGTTAAGGAACCTGCAAGGAAAGCCACCTTAGATTAACTGACATTAAAATGTAATAGGAATCACTGCAGGAAGCAATCACTTCGTCTTGCATTTCCCTTAGCAACTACAGCTACATGGTACCCAATCAGAGCTTCAGGAACAGACAGGACAAATGTGATCAGCCACCTTCCTTCTTATCTGATGGGCAAACCCGTGAAAGGAGGATATCATTCAAGAAAGAGAAAAAAAATCAGACACATAAAATCTGATTAAACAGCTGTAAGCAATCTCTATGAGAAAGCAAGCGAGCAGCATTTAAAGCTGTCTCTTTCACTTTCCCCCATTCCTGGACCCTCGCCACCCTAATCCATGGTCCACATGGGCATGCATCCTTCCCAACTATGTAAACAGCATCAAAAGATAAAAAGCCTCAATGCTAACTGTAAAGATGACACACTAATAGCACTTGTAGCAGGAGTGTGGAAGTCTCAATCATTGCACTAGCAAAAGATGTGGAAACAAGGAAACATGAGTCGCTCTACAAGTGACTGGTTTTAAAAATCATTATTCACTCCTATGATACAATTCTATGGTGCAATTGCAAACAATGAAGGAGAAAGCTGCTAATGGGAAAAACCTCATTGTAATACAAGAGTAACACAAGAAGGGAGTTGGGGACAGAAACCACTAGTTACTTAAGCGCACACTAACATTCTGGCAGCAATCAAAAAAAGGTGTTAGTATTCAGGTAGTTGGAGAAAGTTCTAGGGCATGGGAAGGGACCTTTTTATTATTTTCATTTATACCATTCTTTATTATTTTAATTCTTCCTAAGAGAATTTGTATGACTTACTCATACACATACAAAACTATAAACTCTACTGGAGGGATTAGTATTCGGGGAAATAAGAGACACATACAGCATGTGCCTTTGCACTCCCAAATAATAGAATTCCCCGGCGGCGAGGCCTAGCAGCTAAAGTCCTCGCCTTGCACACGCCGGGATCCCATACAGGCACTAGTTCTAATCTCCGCAGCCCTGCTTCCCATCCGGCTCCTTGCTTGTGGTCTGGGAAAGCAGTTGAGGATGGCCCAAAGCCTTGGGACCCTGCACTGGTGTGGGAGACCCAGAAGAAACTCCTGGCTTCTGGCTTCAACTCCGGCCAATGCAGTCCCTTGGGGAGTGAATTATCATATAAAAGATCTTTCTCCCTGTTTCTCCTCCTCTCTGTACATCTTACTTTGCAATAAACAAATCTTTAAAAAAATAATAGAATTCCCATGACTATATTTAATTATACTTTTATATTACATTACTTTATTTTCTTCCTTTTCCCTCTATTTGTAGTCATGATACATTTACAGAAAATTAACCCTGTCACAGTGAAGTGAATGACTTGCCATTGTAATAACTTATGGACAAATATTAAGAGCGGAATATAAGGACAGAGGAAGACAAGAGATTGGGGAAGGGGTGATTCCCTATGCATATAAATCTGTATCGAGGGAAAAAAAATAAGTACTTATAAATTTTTAAAAATTGTTTAAAAGAAAGACTTTTAAATATTAACAAAACACTTTTTTTCTTTTTTTATTTAATAATTTTTCTATTGATTACCTTCATTATGTGACACGGTTTTATAGGCACTGGGATTCCCCCCACCACTCCCCAACAAAACACTTTCTATAAAACAAACACAAATGATAGCTAAGATTCCAACCAGGAGAAGGATGAACTTGTGAGAAGAATGTTAGAATGGGATGACAACCTTGTTTCTGGAAGTTCACTCTTTTTTCCCCTCAGCGTGTTAAAATGACTCCATGTCCAGTCGGAGAGAAATGAAAACACAGTCAGTTCTTGCTATTTGTGGTAGTTGTGCTTTGAGATGTCAGACATCACCACATGTTCATCAATAAATGAACACACAGCTTTATGTGGGTCTCTGTGTACGGGCACTGCGCTCAGTATATACTGTCGATTAATTAACTGAACTTGCAGCCAACAACACCGGCTCATGCCTGATCCATGTTTATCTTATACACATGTTACCTTTGTAAGGCACATCAGATCCTTCCCTCACTTAGAAATTCTAGAGAGCAATTCACTGCTGTGCGTGGGGGTGTCTTCAGTAGTGACACCACCAACAAGCAGCATTAAGAATGTGAAGATGTGGCACTGAATAAACCACAGAAGGACACCTGTTGACGGCGTTAAGAAGCACTATGAGAATTTTGTAATGTTTATTTTTTTTGAAAGGCAGAGAAACCAACAGATTTTTCCATCCACGGGTTCATTCCACAAACAAAGCCAGGAACTCCACACAGGTCTCCCATGTGTACCTGAGTCTCACCCACTGCATCCTGGGTGTGCAATGACAGGAATCCAGAAGTAGAACAGCCAGGACTCAGGCCAGGCACTATGATCTGGGATGCTGGCTTCCCAAGAGGCAGCTTAGTCCACTCTACACCAACGCCTGCCTCCTACTGCTGATTTTGGGGTTACAACTAAGCTTTCGTGAGTAAGCCAATTTTAAAATTTAACCCATAACAATGAAACCTTTTATTTATTATATGATTATTGGGTATCTAAAAATCAGCAGTTAAATTTTATTTGCATGATTGACAAGAAAAATATATTCACTCCCATAAAGTACCTGAAAACGTGGCAGAAAAAAAATGTTAGCCATAATGAGGAGTTAAGATAGTAACCAGAGAAAACTTGTATTATAAAGGAAAAATGTTAGACATCTTATAAAGGCAGAACAATTCTTAAATAGTGATTAGTACAAAAATACAAAACAGATGGGCCACCTAATAGAAAAAGCATTAATAAAAAGAACTCAGAAACACCTTCACATATCCAGAGCAGACTAGCACATTAATCAAAGCCTGGCATTAAGACAAAGAAGAGATGTTTTCAGCAACAGTGTTTGGGAAATGGACTCACAAGGATAAAACTGACACCTTGCCTCATATGATCAGAGAGGTCAAAGGGGAGAAACAGAGGTCAGTTTTGTGGCCTAGCAAGTTCAGCCACAACATGCAAAAACAACAACTGGACACCAGTTTAAGTGTTGGCTGCTCCCCTTCTGATCCATCCCTCTGATAATGTGCCTAGGAAAGCAGCAGACAATGGTCCAAGTGTTTGGGCCTCTGCCCTCTGTGGGAAACCTAGAAGAAACTCTTGGTTCCTGGCTTCAGCCTGGCCCAGTCTGGTTGCTGCAGCCATTCTGGAAGTGAACCAGCAGATACAAGGTCTCTCCTTCTCTGCCTTTCAAATAAATAAAATAAATCTTTTCCTTAAAAGTGGACTAAAATTTTTAGTGTGGATATAAAACTATAAAGCCAATAGAAGAAAACATTGTGGAGATCTGATAAAGAGAAAATACAATCCAAAGAGGGTGGAAGGAAGACAAAATGAAGGGGAAGGGGCCAGAGTGATGGCTCAGTTGGCTAATCCTCTGTCTGCAAGTACAGGCATCCACATGGATGCTGGTTCATGTCCCAGCTGCTCTACTTGTCATCAAGTTCCCTGCTTGTGGCCTGGGAAATCAGTCGAGGATGGCCCAAAGCCTTGGGACCCTGCACCCGCGTGGGCTGCCTGGAAGGAGCTCCTGGCTCCTGGTTTCAGCTCAGCTCAGCTCTGGCCATTGAGGCCATTTGTGGAGTGAATCAGTGGATGGAAGATTTCTTTTTCTCTCTGTCTCTCCTCTCTGTAAATCTGTCTTTCCTGTAGAAAATAAATCAATCTTTAAAAAATAAATGGGAGGGGGTCAATGAAATAGAATTTTTAGAAAACAACAGAAAAATTAAATCAAAATCCAGGTATTTGGGAAATATCAATAAAGTAATAACCCTAAAAGAGAAATTGCCAAATAAAAAAAGAAAAATCATTACCAGTTGTAGAGAAAAATATCACCACAGATCCTTTGGGAAATAAAAGGACAATAAAGAAGCATAGCAACAGTTCAATGGAACAGACTCTATGTAAATAAAGCAGAATCCTAAAATTCTGAGGAAACTGCATTGACAAAGAAATCCCAACCCCTCATGTCTCTGGCTCTTGGCTCCCGAGGCAAACTTCAGGCTCTCAAGCCCACAGCAACAGCAAATGGGCTATAAACGTGGTGATAGCTGGGCCCAGTGTGGTAGCCTAGTGGCTAAAGTCCTCTCTTTGCAAATGCCAGGATCCCATACGTGCACTGGTCCATATCCCGGGGCCCCAACTCCCATCCAACTCCCTGCTTGTAGCCTGGGCAAGCAGTAGAGGATGGCCAAATCCTTGGGGCCCTGCATCCAGCTGGGAGACCCAGAAAAGGCTCCTGGCTTCAGATTGATGCAGCTCTCGCCATTGAGGCCACTTAGGGTATTAACAGACAGAAGATCTTCCTCTCTGTCTATCCTCCTCTGTATATCAACTTTCCAATAAAAATAAAATAAATCTTAAAAACAAAAGTGATATCAGCAAAGAAGGTGCCTTCTCCAACATCTGCTCTAAGTTGGAGGACGATGCAAGACCAGCCCAGAGAGCACAGTCTGGATCCTCCAAAGCTCTCTCACAAAACTGAACCAGGGACAGCACTGTAACACAGTGGGATAAGCTACCACCTGCAATACCAGCATCCCATGTGGGCATTGGTTCAAGTCCTGGCTGCTCCACTTCGATCCAGCTCCCTGTTAATGCTCTTGGGAAAGCAGTAGAAGATGGCCCAGTACCTGATGTGCTTCCCATGTGGGAGACCTGGAAGAAGCTCTGGCTCATGGTTTCAGACTGGCCCAGCTGTGGTCATTAAAGCCATATAGGGAGTGAATCTGTGGATGGAGGAGCTCTCTCTGTGTCCTGCTCCCCAACCCCTCACCCCTGCCTCCACTCTGTAGCTTTTTAAAATAAAATAAAATAAATATTTAACTAAATAAATAAACACAGATGAACCAGTCTCTAAACAAATCATTCCCCCCACTCCCCAACTCAGAGAGCTTACAACCACTGCCTGGCAGGATTTTGTAATCACTATGAGCTATGGACTTTGTAATCACTGTGCACCAGCAACTGCTGCCCTAGGCTGTTGCATTCTTCTCTTTCAGAATGTAAATTTTTATTTCAATTATCTTATTCCTACTCCACCACTAATTTTGGATGCGGAAGGGGAGCATATAAAAAAGATTCTCATTCAATCTTGGATGCTGCAATTGTATGACGTATTTGCAATATCTTCATTGTGAAAAAGGGAAATATATTTTAATGTGAGCAAAGGCTCATGAAAAAAAAAAGCAGAAAGGTATATTGTAGCAGAGGGAGCTACCTACAAATATTTACCTGCCTCTTTAGCAACATTATACAATTCCTAAGTTTTAACTGGGCACCATACGAGAGCTAACTTTTTCCACCTTCTTTGCAGCTAAGTATGGTACACCTAGGTTCTGCCAAGGCCAGGTAAGAAGTCATGCTGTCTTTCACTTGCGGGTTATATCCGCTAAACAATGTACCTGTGCTCCCCTCGCCTTTACCTCCCCCTACTGGCAGAACATAAATGTGATACATAAAAATTACAGAGAAATTTGGCTCTCACCTTGAACCAGAGACACAGGCCAGATGTTGAAAATAGCAAAGACACCACACCAGTCCTATGTTGCCAATTTTGTGCTATTTTATTAAACAGACACATTTTACTTATTTTTACACTAGATTGTTGGGTGGGTGACATTTCTTGTTATGGAAGGTGACACTGAAACTAATAATATACCAGCTGTGGACAAGTGAGAAAGCAGCCAATAGCTGGCAGACATTCAGCCCAATCTGAGTTAACTATACCAGTGTGCCAGCATAGTTGCCTAATTTTTTTTATGTGGGGGAGGTGGGGAATGCCAGGCTGGGACATGCCACCCTGACCCACAGGCAGGGGGGGCTATAGGTTGGGTCAAAGCGGGGTATAGGACATGATTGAGTGGCAGCAGCTGAGGGCACATTTGACAGGGGAGGAATGACTTTTGGGGTCTACCACTGACTAGGCCACTGTACTCACAGGTAGGCAAGGGAGCTGAGATGGGGTGATTTATAGGAGGAAAGACAGAAGCCATGTCTGGGTCAGGCCAAGGTACCCAACCACATGGGAGACCCGGACTGGACTAAATAGCATCGCCTACCACCCACCAGCACATGAAAAAGCTAGAGCTGGTGGGGGGCATGACTGGCTTGGCCACGCTCTTAGTACCTGCCCACAAATGTCAGAACAGTGGGTGGGCTACATCAGGTTGGGCCACAGCACCCACCAGAATGCAAGAGAATTGCATCTGGGGGCAAATTCTGTAGGGAAACTGTGGGTTCTCCTGTGTGGGATTGTAGCACCTGAAGGTTGGTGCAGAGAGTTGAGGGTGGTGATGGGCTGATCATGGAACCCACTGATACTTGCAGGAGCCAGGGCTGGGAAGAGGTTGGGTTGGGCCAGGCTGCAGCACCTGCTGGCACGTGCAAAAGCCAGGACCTAGGGCAGGCTATGCCAAACAGGGCCATGACACTCGCCAACACACAAGAGATCTGGGGCTAAAAGCACCCTTCTTTTTGCATGAGAGATGGGGCTAGGGGCAGAGCCATGTGGGCTGGTGCAGGTGATGGACTGAACCTGACCCTGCATTAGCTTGTACATGTAAGAATCAAGTCTGAGGTCACCCAAGACAAGGTTTCCTGGGGGATTCCCCAACTAACTACTATACTCAAACCCTGGCCACAGGGAAAATCACAAGATGTTTTCTTTGGAGTCCATGTTTCAAGACTGGGCTTCCTCAGGTGCTGATGTGAACAGCATGCCCAGTGCAGTGGACAGCACGCCCAGATGCACACGGGGGACATGACGGCCCACTCATCTAGATCAGCAGGGAATGTTCACCACCTCACCAGAGGCTGGAAAGCAGAAAAGGCTGGACCACTTTCCTGGCCAAGCTTTGCAGCATGTTCCTGGGCCTGTGGATGAACTAAGGTGGACTGGGTCAGACAATAGACCTTGGAAAGATGATCTCAACCCTGGTGCAATGAAGCCAGCAACATCTCAGGGCTATCAAAACCACTCAGGCAACACCGTCAGAACATGCTTCCCCACTTCAAGGTTTCTAAGGCATCCTCAAACGAGTGTCGCCCATCTCTGCTGATGTAGTTTGACAGCAAGAGTGGTCCCTTCCCCTTCTTCTCTGTGGATACAGGAGGGAAAAAAAAGTAGGGGAAACATTTGTCCCACCCACTTTCCTCCACACCTCAGCCCTTCTCATCCTTATCAGAGATCCACAGGGCATGCATCCCTCTCAACTCTGTAAACAATATTAAAAATGAAATTTTAAAAAAAATTAAAAGAAACTAATAATAAACCAACCTAAAAATCTAGTACCCAAACTAGTGGTTTTCTTTTGGCATGTTTAGCAAGGAGAGATGGGGTGTACAACCCTCCCTATGTTGGCAGTAACTGGAAGCAGTGAGGAGCCTGGGGTTATGCTGAAGATATATGTTTTACTTTGCTTCTTAAGTTCGCTGAACTGATCGATTCGTTTTTGGGGAGATGAGGGTGGCTGAGTGGCTAGAGAAACAAGAGAGGCTTTCTGTGGGACAAAGAAGGAAGAAGAATCATTGGGGGAAATGTTAAGGGGAACATAAGGTATTTTATAAAAAAGTATTGTGAAGTTAGCCCTACTACTCCTCTTTATTGCATTTTCTTAAGTTAACATTATGTTTTTGGAGTAGTATTTCATTTTTTTTTTAGGAGGGAGTGATGGTAGGCTAAATATAACCCCTAGGGGGCAGCAAGAAGCCAAAGAGGGCTATACTACATTACATGCCCTAAGGTACAAACAAAAAGAAAGAATGCTAGAAGTCAACATTATTGGACATATTGTCACAGGAATGAGAAAAAACACATTTGATATTCTAGTTTTGGGCAAGGCCTTTACTTATTTTTAACCAAAGACAGTTGCAAATGGATTTTGTCTTTTCATGTTATTGAATGGCAAAAAACAGTGGGTTTTTCTGTTTTTTGTTTTTTTGTTTCTTTTTGCTTCAGTTATAAATATTTTAACAATGAAAAGTTGATTAGAAAGGAACTGGAATTGTATGTCAATAACCACCTAATTTGAGCCACCTACTAAATCTTATTTATTAATATCTTGTGGCTCTGAAAAATCTGTTGGAACCTATCAAGTAAATACTAATAAATAAAGTCACTTTTAAAATCTAGGGTTCAGAAACCTTTCTAAACACAAACTTTCCCTCTAAGCATTTAACCTTACCCGTGCAGAACATTCTACATTGAGCAGTTGTCCTCTGCTTAGTGCAAGAATCTGGCTCATATCCCCTCACCCATCACACAAAAAATCCTTCTGTGGTTGGCATGGAGAAGCACAGTCGAAACCCCCTGCAAGGAAGGGCTAACTGCCCCCCATGTGTCTAGTTCAGTTGAACAGCAATTCAGGCTCCATTTCAGCTGCTCTAAGTTTTATCCACTCAGGAATGGCCCACTTACAGAAATTAACACAATCCAAGGACACAGACCCAGCCGCTGAAGTCCAGGGTAGGACACTCTGACAGAGCAGGCCAGTTCTGTGTGGGGCCTGACAGAGGCTTGCCAAGCCCGCATTGTGCTTCTACTTCCCCCTGTACAGCCAGCCCTCCCCCTCACTTCCTAACACAGATTCCCACAAAGACCCAACCTGCCAAGCTCTCAGTATCCAACCAGAGACCTCCACCTAGTTGGGATGGGCACCAAGAATGACCCTAGAAAGTTTGCGAAAGGACAGCTCCATGGCTGACACTGAGGGCTCTCCACATTTCTGGAGTTGGGTAGCCCAGTAAAACCCACACTCCACAAAATCATGTAAATTTGGTCTTGCCATGGCAACCACATCAGCTGGGAAATTGCCTTTGGCAGTTCTGGAGAAACTTTCTGGGCCAGTGAAAGGGCTTTCTCAGTGCCAACTGAATCGCCATCTTTGGAGTAAAGCCAGTTTGAGATTATGCCAATCTCTGAACAAGGTTCAATATCTTATGAAAAACATTTTTGTTTGTTTTTCAGTTGACTGTAGTTTTTGGCTTATTTTGCTCTTCTTTATTTATGTTCCTGTTTATGCATTTACCACTGAAGCAACTTGGCAGAAAATGATGTTTGTTTTATTGTATTTCACCCATGATAGGAGATTGAAGAAAGGAGCCATCTTATTTTAGTAATACATAGATGATTTACCAAGGGGTTTGGAAATGAATTAAATCAATGCCAACATTAAAGGAAACAGAAACAGTGACCACTGTTGCTCATACAGACAACATGTCCTGAGTTTGACAACTTTTCTATAGCAAAAGCAGACAACAGACACCAAAATGGGAGCAAATTTAACATTTGAAAGGTCTGTTGAAAAATCAAAATGCTAAAATGTTCAAACTCAAATAATCTCCAAAAGTTCTGATCTATATTAGCTAAAGTGAGAGAATGCAGGAAAAAAAAAAGAATCTTATTAACTCTCTAAAACTAAGGCCAAATAACCTTTAAAATGAACAACAGGGGGCCCATGCAACATCATATTCTCCGCCCAACATCCCCATTGGCACCAGATTGAGTCCCAGATGCTCTACTTTCAATCCAGTTCCCTGCTAATGCACCTAAGCAAGTAGCAGAAGATAGTCCAAATGCTCCCTGCATCCACATGGGAGACCAGGAAGAAGCTTCTAGCTCTATGCTTCGATCAGCCCAGTTCCGGTCTTTGCAGTATCTGGGGAGTGAACCAATGGACAAAACATATTTCTCTCTCTAACTCTGACTTTCAAGTAAAATAAATCAATCTTTTTAAAAAAAAAATAGAACAAGAGACAGATAATGAAAGATTTATTGGCCCCTAAAATGATATGTTCTGTCTGAATCCATGGTACCTGTGAATGTAACCTAATTTGGAAAGGAGTGTTTACAGGTGTAGTTAAATGAAGGGCTTGCTGATGAGAGGATTTTATCTCACCCTAAATCCACTGATTATCAGCCTCTGCGATAGACAGCACTCTCAGACGCACAGTCCCAGAGCAGACCCTCTGAGGACTTGTGTAATGATGAGGCTGGGGTATCCACAGGCAAGGAAAGGGAAATGAGACAAACCCTCCTGAGGAGTCCCCACAAGGAAGCCATCAGCCTAAGGGCTTGAGTGAAGATTTCTGTCTTCGGCGAATTCTGTTGTTTTAACATGCCCAGTTTGTGGTCATTTGTTACAACAGCCCCAGGAAGCTAAAACAGACAGCGAGCAAGCTACTTACTTCCAGGAAGCCACGAGCTCCCCATTGCTTGACTTGAGCTCTGCTCTCTGGCAGAGCCGAGCGCACCGTGAAGGGTCTGTGTATTAATGTAGCAAGGGTCATCAAAGAGATCCACTCGACACGTGTGCTTCATGAAGGAGGCCTCTCGTAGGAACTGCACTCCTCTGTCATGGGCATCACCTGTGGGAATTAGGAGCCACAGAATCATTGTTTTGTTTTTGATGCAGTAAGTAGAAAATCCTATTTGTGTCTAGGATTGATGGGAAGCTAAAAGCCTCACCCACCCATACAGGGTTTGACCTTACCTCCTAAAGCCAGGCCAAGCATCAGTCGTTGAGGGAAAGCCTCCCTCTCGCCGCCCTTCCTTCTATTCTCTCTTGATTGCCTCCTCAGCAGAGGAAGAACCAAAAAGGAAGGGAGGGGGCCGACCACCTCAGCAAACAGCTTGAAGCCACATGCAGTACTGCTCCAAGTGCTTACCCAAAAGGCAGCATGCCATACACAACCAGAAAGGCTCATGTAAAATCCTATTCAACATTTAATTACTTCACTTACAGTTTTTCAACTCAAAGATAAATAAATGAATGATCAGATTCTTTTATCATTATTATTGTTGTTGTTGTTTTATAAGTTCCATAGGCTCTGGGATTTCCCATCCTCTCTAAGTTCCCTCCCCCTCCGAATGATTTCCCTGCTAGTCTTACAATGGGTAGTCCAATTGAAAGTCCATCATTCTGCTACTGAAGTAATTCCCAACGTTGTAGGCATGGACAATGTCAGAGACTCCAGCATCCTACTGTCAGGATACATTCAAGTTTCACTGGGAGTCCATCTGTGGTCTGGATGCAGAGATGCACACTGCACTGTCTCCACATCTGGTCATGTCAGTCTCTGCTACATGTCTATTATACAGTTGATCAGGATTCTTAAGCAGGGGTAACATCCAGCTTCTCTCTATGCCTGAAGTTTTCAGTTTCCTGGCTCAGTCTTGCACTGGTTGCTGTTCTTTCAATTCTGCTGTTTGGCAAAATGCAATCAACTGTCATGTTCTCTATCCTCCTCCCTATGCCACACATCATGGCCAGCAGGAGCCTATTAAAACTGTACATCTGCTCACATGGTGTTTCTCAGAGGCTTGAAGACCTGTTTGTTATTTCCTATGCTCTAGAACGGGCTGCAGGTTCTACTCTGCTAGGCTTCCCTGCCTTCTCTCACTTGTCCGGTGTAGAAATCTACTGGAGCCACTGGGTCCTGTAGTGTGAGCTCACCCTATGGGCTCACCTCCTCTGACATGCTTTCCCTCCCCATCTCCATCACAGTCATCCTCCAGTCATCAATTCCAACACCTACACCATCAGGAGAACCTTCCCCGACCCTCCGGACTGAAACGTGGTACTCGATCTTCAGAGGCCACAGTACAAGAGTCACTGCTGCTGTCACTTCTGCGATCACTGGGTTCCTATCTGGAGTGCGTGTAGTCTGTCTGCACTGTGAAGGCGGGATTCCCACCTGCTTTGGGCACAGCTGCAGCAGCTGCACACACCTGCCATACCACACTCAGGGAACGCAAGGATGCGAGGATCAGCATTTGCTACCCCATGGCATGGAGTTCTTTAGACGGCCCACATGGTTCTGTCCCTAAGAATCCCAGGATGGGGGCTTTTTGCTTTACCAAAGTTTAGGAATAGCTTTGGCCAGATATGAGATGTGGTTCTGCATCACCAAAGGCTACACCTAAAGTAGGGACTGTCCACTGCCTGACCATAAAATGTCAGTCCTGTTGTTACCTCACTCCTTCAACATTGTAATGAGGCCCAAGTTCGGACCACATGTGGGAGGAACAGCGCTCTGATTCCTGGGACTCATAGATGGAGCACCCCAGGGTACTCTGGCGGGGGCGGGGAGGAGCCCAATCAAGAGAGCCCAGCCTGATGACCTGTTCCTCCTTTAGTCCCTGCCCACAGTGACATGTGGTCTTGCTATGCCCATGCTTGACTTTGTACACATGTGTCCTGAGAGAGGGGTGGGCTTTCTACAAAGGGAGAGAGTAGTGGGACCCTTCATCCATGTGTGCACTTGACAGCTTCCATTGGCTAGGTTAAGTGAACTGATGATTCATCTAGTTTAAGCAAAATGTACTTTCAGCAAATGACAAGCAGCTAAAAGAACGCTGCAAAGAAATCAAAGATTGAAGACAATCCTTTTACACCTAGTACCAACACCTCCTTAGCTGTATCATAAGCTCATAAAAAATTGTGACCCACAGAGATGGGATTTTGGCCTCCTGAAAGTGAAAATGACTGAGATTTGAAATTGTACATTTACAGCTATTTTCTTTTCTTTTCTTTTTAAAGATTTATTTATTTTCATAAAAAAGGCAGAAATACAGAGAGAAGGAGAGACAGAAATATTTTCTGCCCGCTGGTTTACTCCCCAAGTGGCTGCAATGCCTAGAGCTGAGTTGATCCAAAGTCAAGAGCCAGGAGCTTCTTCTGGGTCTTCCACACAGGCACAGGGTCCCAAGGCTTTGGCTTATCCTTAACTGCTTTCCCAGGCTACAGCAGGGAGCTGGATGGAAAGTGGGGTATCCGGGACATGAACCAGTTTCCATGTGGAATTCCAGTGCATACAAGGCAAGGACTTCAGCCATTAGGCTCCAGCACTGGGCCGCAGCTATTTGCTTTACTACTGGAACTTGAAACTTAATCTAATGATAGTATTCAGTTGTTATAATCACAGAAATTCTTTTTAAAGATTTATTTAAAAGATTTTATTTATTCTGCTTTTTTTAAAAGGCAGAATGATAGGGATTGGAAGGAGAAAAGGGAGGAGAGGGAGAGGAAGATGGAGGGGAAGATGAGGGGGCAGGTATGCATTTGTCTCCTGCAGTTCAGTGCCTGGGATGAAGCAAGCGCTCAAAGAACAGTCAGTGGAGCAGCAGGCGGGTGACTGGATCCATCAGCCACATGGCTGTGGCTAGGGGAACTCCTGCTGGGCAAGGCTTCCGGCTGGGGATCCCAGCTCCCCATCCACTGCGGCTGGGTTGGGGGAGGGTCCTGGGCTTATGAGTGGGCAGAGTGCCAACCAGCACTGGGCCTCTCCTGATGGCTGCTCAGTGATGAGCCTTGGGGTCTTGGGGGTATGGAATTACTGCCTAGGGACATCCATGGATAAGGCCACTATATATTTAAGTGAGGAATGAATTCTGAGCGACACCCAATGACATGGCGACTGTACCTGCAGCTCTCTGCTTGTGCTCTGGGAAAGCAGTCGAGGAAGGCCCAAAGCCTTGGGACCCTGTACCCATGCAAGAGACCCGGAAAAGCTCCTGGCTCCTGGCTTTGGATCGGCTCAGCTCCTGGCGTTGCAGTCACTTGGGGAGCAAATCATCGGATGGAAGATCTTCCTCTCTGTCTCTCCTCCTCTCTCTCTATATATATCTGACTTTGCAATAAAAATAAATCTTAACAACAAAACAAAACAAACACACACACACTTGAGCAGGACCCTCAGAGCATGCTCCACATCAGGGACTCTGGGATGGCTGGGAGGCTAGGTGTGGCTTCTCCCCTTATCTCACTTGAGCCAATCGGGGTCATTCTCTATTTTTAAGTTCTAATTTACATTACGATTAAAACCCTTAATGCTTCACTAAGAAACACATGAAAAAGGCAAAAGGACCACATTTCAGCAGGAATATAGGCAAGGGATATAAACAGTAAGCAAATGGAAAGGTGACTATTTCACTTAAATACAGTAAAATTTAGAACAACCTGGCATAGCCACAGTTTTTACAGGTATTTTAGGAATAAACCAGCAGATGGAAACACATATTATCTCCTTTTTTCAAATGAGCAAAATTTCTTTTTTTTTTTTTAAAGATTTATTCATTTTATTACAGCCAGATATACACAGAGGAGAGACAGAGAGGAAGATCTTCCGTCCGATGATTCACTCCCCAAGTGAGCCGCAATGGGCCGATGCGCGCCGATCCGAAGCCGGGAACCTGGAACCTCTTCCGGGTCTCCCACACGGGTGCAGGGTCCCAATGCATTGGGCCGTCCTCAACTGCTTTCCCAGGCCACAAGCAGGGAGCTGGATGGGAAGTGGAGCTTCCGGGATTAGAACTGGCGCCCATATGGGATCCCGGGGCTTTCAAGGCGAGGACTCTAGCCACTAGGCCACGCCGCCGGGCCCCAAATGAGCAAAATTTCAAAAATTTTAACAAAGTAAAAACAGTAAGAGTTCAAAAAGAATTACTCCCTTAGCTTACTATTTTTTTTTTAAGACCTATTTATCTATTTGAAACTCAGAGTTACAGGGGAAGAAGAGGAGGGAAGTAGGAAGGGAGAGAGAGGAAAAAAAGATCAATTTTCTGTCTGTTGGTTCACTACCCAAATGGCCACAACAGTTAGGGCTGGGCAAGGTAGAAGCTTGGAGCTTCCTCAGGGTCTCCCATGTGGGTACAGGGGCTCAAGGACTGGAGTAGCCAAGACCCTGATCAGCACCCAAATGGGATGCTGGCTTTGCAGACAGTAACTTAACTCACAGAACCAGCCCTAATTTACTACTCTTTTTTTCTTTAACAAGATGAAAGAGGGTGACAATCAGAGCTATACTACAAACAACAGATTCTCACACCCTGATACAAAAAGAGAACAAAACCAGTAGGTTACATTGACATCATTCCATAAGAAATATGAAAATATTGTTGAAAATGGTACCTTGTCCACGACAAACTCCTGTTGATTAGAGTCCCTAAATGCAGCTCTCTAACTCTGTCCCCACAATGTGATCTGTCAGTCACCTCCTCCCTAAACCTGCAGCAAGCAATAAATCCCTTCAACAATTTGCCAATGACTAACGTGCAACAGAATTTACTTTAGGAAAATGTATGTCCAACCTGTTAGTTGATGTCCTATGCCTGTATCATGAAAAACTTCTGCCTAACATCAGGTAGCAATATAAGATTTAACATCCTGGCAGCTATGCAGTGGAGAGGCCCCTCGTTGGGATTCTCATTTTTCAGATCTCCTTTTGTTCCTTTTGCCATACTGGAGAAAAGCTTTGCTCTTTTTTTTTATTTATTTATTATTTTTAATTCATTAATTACATTGTATTATGTGACACAGTTTCATAGGTACTTGGATTTTAATCCCAGTAGATGTGACACATAGCCATTTTCATATTAGTTCATTGTCTCCTTGCCTTTTGAAGTAGACCTCCCTTGAGTCCTGTGTACTCGAAGAGGGTTTTCATGACAGTGGAGCAGTGAAAGGGCCCATGAAGCCAAACCATCAGCACAGTGGATCACCCCAGAGCAAAGAGAACTGTGGGTCTTCCCAGAGACACTCTTGTAGCATTCTGTTCCTCTCTGGGAAGCCTGTGGCTCAAAGAATGATGTGTCTACCTGTGTGTGCTGATCTCCCCATGAGGGATTTGAGAAATGGGCCACGTACATCCAACAACAGGAGGAAGGAGCGTGACAGACGGGAAGGGTGCGTCACCTACCTATTGACCTGCTTGGTTCTAAACAATTCTCGTAGACACTGCTGCACTTGGAGTTTCCAGGCTGTGCAAACAATAAGTGGTGAGACATTTACAAACATAGCACAAGTACACAAACTTCTGAAAGACAATCATAAACAACACTCCCAGGCCTCCACTTACTGTCCCTGCATGTGTCTGACAAGGAAGGGAAGGGCTCTTGAGCTATATACTCTTGAGCATATACTCCCCTCCCAGCCTGTCGCTTTGGAGCTGTGGCATTGAGTCATTGGGGGGTGGAGAGTTGCAAAACGGGCCAATGTCCTGTGTCCTAAGGATGACCACTTTCTGTTTGGAATTTCATACCCAGGACTCCACCAAAGCCTCAGCCAGAGAGCAGTTTTCAGCACATTAGTGTGAACACTGGGCCTTGCAGCTAACCTTGATCTAACTTTGATTTGGCAGATTAGAGCCCTTAAACGACCCAAGCTTGATGAGCCAGACTCACTTCTCATTCTTGTAAAGCTCATCTCACTGAAGGGCTTCAGTCGCTCCTATAGATACAGCTCTCTTTGGCAATGGAACGGGGTTGCCCTCATACCTTTGCCCAGTGTTGGCCCAGGGTGTTAGGATAATTAATATGGAACTGTACAGGAGCTTTGGAAGAATGAGGCTGGAGATGGAAAAGAGCTTTCAGAAGGCAGTTAGAAACCAGAATTTAGAAATGTGTGATGGCAATGGAAACGTTGGGGGGGATTAAAAAGATAGTCTCACAATCAAATTCTAGGTCTTAACAAGCAGCCCGAGGCATGAGAAAATTAAAAAAAAAAACAAAAAAAAACCAGACTGAATTAGCGAAAGAATGGCAGTGACATTAATAGACATGAGCACATCAGTCAGGGGATTGAGTTTAGAGTCAAGGAGAAAAGGTTGAACTTAACCTTGATACAAATAAGCAATGCAATACAACATGGTACCACAATAGGAAAGATAGGGAAGGGCTAAAAACAGAATCGAGGCAAAGGCTGAAGAAAGCAGAGCCCTAGAGAGAGCTGGGCATGGTGGGAAGAGGGGATGGGAGAAAACAACATCCAAGGAAAGGTGCAACATATCTTGAGAAGTATCAAAAGTAAAACGAATCAATGAATGTTAATGAGTTCATATTTGAAAGAGCAAATATAGTAAAATGTTAAAGTGTTGGCAAGTAAAATGTTAAACTAGCTATTCACTGGATAGCTATTTATTTTTCTGTATACTTGAAAATATTCATAATTAAAAGTAGGGCCCAGAGTGATAGCCTAGCTGCTAAAGTCCTTGCCTTGCACACCGGGATCCCATATGGGTGCTGGTTCTAATCCTGGTGGCCCTGCGCTTCCCATCCAGCTCCCTGTTGGTGGCCTGGGAAAGCAGTTGAGGATGACCCAAAGCTTTGGGACCCTGCACCTGCATGGGAGACCCAGAAGAGGCTCCAGGCTCCTGGCTTCAGATCGGCGCAGCTCTGGCCGTTGCAGCCACTTGGGGAGTGAATCAACGGACAGAAGATCTTCCTCTCTCTCCTCCTCTCTGTATATCTGACTTTCCAATAAAAATAAATAAATCTTCTTTTAGTGGAAAAACAGGTTAAAAGGAAAGAATGACAACTAGAGAAGTGATGGGAGAAAGACAAAGTGGAACTATTTTGGAAACTAACAGAAGATGTTGTGGTCAGATGTTGTGGATAAATGCAGAAGATTGGGCAGGGTGGGCCCGGTGGCATGGCCTAGCAGCTAAAGTCCTCGCCTTGAAAGCCTCGGGATCCCATATGGGCGCCAGTTCTAAACCCGGAAGCTCCACTGCCCATCCAGCTCCCTGCTTGTGGCCTGGGAAAGCAGTCGAGGACGGCCCAAGGCTTTGGGACCCTGCACCCGTGTGGGAGACCTGGAGGAAGAGGTTCCAGGTTCCCGGCATCGGATCAGCACGCATCGGCCCGTTGCAGCTCACTTGGGGAGTGAATCATCGGACGGAAGATTCCTCTCTGTCTCTCCTCCTCTGTGTATATCTGGCTGTAATAAAATGAATAAATCTTTAAAAAAAAAAAAGATTGTGCAGGGAAAGAGATGTAGCAATTAAAGCCATGAGTGACCTTTGTAGGAGTGATTTCTGCCAGGTTACCATGCACAGATCAGATCTTAAAAGTACAGAGCAGATGTGAAGGCAAATAGAGATAACACTTTCTAGAATTTTGTGGATAAAGGAAAAATGAGAAGGGGTGGGACATTACTAGCAGGGTTGGATACGTTCAAGTTTATTTGCAGGCAATGATGGTCAACAGAGAGATGCTGAGGGACAGAACAAAGGCACAAAGTTGGCAGGAAAGGACTGGAACAGGAATGTAGGGAACAGCTTCGCTTTGGAGACAGTTGCTAAGGGAGAGAAGCAAGAACAGTGGAGACGTGGAGAGGGGGAGGGGTGAGGTTGGAGGGTAACTTGTTGGACCTCCCTAGCTCCCTCCCCCCCCCCCCCCCCGGGTGAAGCAAGATATGAGCTCATCTGCTAAGGCTCTGGAGGGAAGATTGGATATAAAAGATGTGAAAATAGAAAAGGCTCCAACATGATTCACTCTCTGGCCTTATATTTGAACAAGATGAGACTTTCTCTAAGCTAGCATTTGGAAGCCCTCAAATCAAGCGTTCCTAGTAAGAACTAAAGGCACAGTTGGTCTTGTTGGTTCAAGTAACCACGAAACAAGGCTTACCAAATAGCACAACTTTTCACACCGTATGGGACAGAAAGCCATTTGTTCTGTAGCTGGAACTCGGGTTCGCACATCTGAAACGCCACCAGCAGGAGGTTGCTTCCCTGGGATCTCATTGTAATACTCAGGGTCTGCCCTCGCAGGGCCATCCTTGTGCGCTTCCTCCCTGTAAAGGAAAAAAAAAAAAAAATAAGAATTCTCCAGCAGCTGGGCAGGGCTTCAAATGCTGCAGGGGGTGTAGAGGGGTCAAAACCAAGTCAGTTATTATCCCAAGAAAGTTTGCATTCATGCTCTAAGTTGATAGCTGTGCCTTAGTGATGTCAAACATCTGGAGAGAAGCAACCAGACGGTTGAGTTGTTTATCATTCCACAATCAGAGTAGAGCAATTGGACACAAGGTGCCAAAGGTGGTGCCTTTGCATCCCTCTCCAGTAATAACAGTAATGAATATATCAGGTCCCTGAATAGAAGTCATTTTTGCTCTGAGAGCATAAAACCAAGAGGTTCTCTACGTACCTCTGGCATATACCTTGGTTGTTCCATTTGGGAAATGTTTTGCTCAAAGCAAATTCAGATATTGTTTTTTGGATAGAAGGCCTGGCCCAGTTTTCAAAACGAAGATGAAAAAAAAAATAGAGAGACAGAGAGCGAGAATTACGGCCAGCTATCTTGTCTGCACAAATCTGGAGGCGTATATGGGATTCATAAAGGAATATTGGAACCATATGTGGTACGTGGGAAGATTTATGTAAACACATGGTTGTTTTTTAAAACTGAAGCAGGGCAAAAGAAAAAAAAGGGACTTTCCTTATAAATTGAAACTAGTGAAGTTTCTTCTACAGAAAGGAATACATCAAGTATTTTTTGGGTTGAACTTACTCCATTGACAACCCACAGTTTTGCAGAGTTCATTACCAGTCAAGGAAATAATAACACTGGGGTTAGTGCTATCCAGGGAAAAATTCCGAATAGAGGCCTTCGGGTAACTCCCTCTTTTTGCTTAGCCTAGACCACTTCCTAAAGTACATATTGATACACAGAATGTCAAATTGTGGGTTGGGGGAATGCATGCTTAAATGCCCAAGCATTTCTTTTCCCAGAGGCCTCAGGGCAATCCGCACAGGGAGTCTGACAGCCCTGTGCCTTCCACAGAACAACCAGCTCCTCGGGTCACAGCGTGTTCTACCTCCTGCCACACGTCAGCTGGAGCCGACCCACTGACACAGCAAGTCAGCAAACCAGCAATAATTCCTACAACAGGCAGCTGATTCCTTTCACCAGGATCTTTGTTTTTTAGTTTGTTTGCTTGTTTTTGTTTCTTTAAACTGGTACGCAGGGGATCTGAGGTTGAAATAAATTTGAGAAATTCATGAATGTATATTATTTATGATTCCCCTTAATGAACTCATAGCTCTGTGTAACACTGGAAAAACACAATCAAACCCGTCTTACATTTTGTGTCTCCTTTAATCTCATTACAGGCAAAGAGGGAAATAATGTAAGGATGGAAGAGAAACCAAACGTGTCAGTATGACTTTGTACAGAAACCCTGTCTACTGGTAAAGAAAAAAAAAAATCACTAACGTCATTAGTCAATTGTGAGATCCCATATTAATTTGAAAAATACATAGTGAGTTAAATAATTATGCAACTCTGCCGACCTTTCACAAGAAGTATTCAAAGAAGGATTTTTCAAGTACTGTTTAAACCGGAGTTCAAAAGCCTGCCCTATGGTGCTTATGATGACTTGGGCTGTTCCGTTGCGGCATTCCAGGATATGGCAGGCTGCAGGAAGACACACCAGGAAACAACATTACAACAAATTCTCAGTAGGAGAAAATTACATAAAATCAAGACACTTCCAGAACACGAACTGGCAATTGGATGAATGGAAGCGGGTTTACAAACTTTTTGTGGTTCTGAAATGCTAAGGGTGCCTCAGTCCATGTTCCCCGCCAAAAAAAGGAAGAAATGCACTCAAATTTCACACATTATCCACAGCAGGTGCTTTGGGCCCATGTGTTTAATAAAAGTAAACTGATCTTGACTAATCACATGGCTGTTGCTGCAAGCTCTTGAAGTCGGTCCAAGAAATGCTCAAGGCAGCAGTCTGATGTGCGCTGTGCGTGACGGCTTACAGAAGGCTGAAAAACAAGACAACGCTCCAAACCCTTCTCCCAGACAGAGACGGAGCTGCTGGTGCAGAATAAGTCCTTCTCCAACTACTCCTCAGCCCTCCATCCTAGCCTGCCACTGGAGAGCAGTGAAAAGCCTAGCAATCCCCATCTTCAAAATTCTATTAAAGAATCCTCTCCAAAAAGCACCCAAATCAGGATATTTGGAAGAACCTGAAGATTGTAGAGGATGCTTTCTCTGAGAAGTAGTCCCTGGGAATGGGCTAGTTTTCACCTGCCAAATAAACTGGTGGCGGAGGGGGCGGAGCGCGGAGTACAGTCGGGGGCTGGCACATTAGCCAGCACGCAGCAGACGTCAAAACAGGGACCTGTATTCAGGGTTTCTCAGTTAACTTCCTCGACATATGTAATGCCTTTCATGCCTTGATTCAAACAGGACAACATGCTTCAGGTCTGACATACAAAGATTTAATTGCTGCTTCAAAGGATGACTTAGAGTCAGCCCTAAGGATGACTTTAAAGAGCAATATTAACAATCATTAGAAGTTTTGAATATAATTGAGGCATGAAGAAATACTTGGTAACAGTGTAACACACACAAGGGGCTTCTGTAGTATCACAGCTAATCTCAAAGTAGCAAAGAGGTGATGAACTTCTCAACATGCACAGGGAATTAGATACCAAGGAAAGCATTTTGGGTCTTGGAATTTCAAAACTAATGCTGGATCGCGTCTGTCACTAACAGACAGATCTGAAGAGAGGAGAAAGAGTGATCTTTGTGGAATAGTTTTAACTGCGTTAAATTTCACACTTTGCATTGTCTTGGAAAAGATACTATATGTATTCATTTAAAGAAAAAGGCAATCCATTCATATTTGATAAAATTTCTAAGGCTGATGATAGTAAGTTATAGAATCTATAACAGCATTTCTGAGCCTTATATTGATAATCATATCAAAGAAACTCAGAAAGGCTCATTCCACAATCTGGATTTTTAATTTTTTTTTAAATTTCAGAAGCAGATATACAGGCAGACAAAAAGAGCCCCCATATACTGGTTCATTGCCCGAATACCCGTGATGGGCCAGACTGGGGTGAGCTCAAGCTAGGGGATAGGAATTTCATCTAGGTGTCCCACTGGGTGGCAAGAACTCGATTACCTAAAGCCATCATTACTGCCACCAGGATCTGAATTAGCAGAAGCTGGGGCTAAGGATAGAGCCCAGGCACCCCAACATGACATGAGGATCTCACACCCAACATCTTAGCCAGCAAGCCAAATCCCAACCCTACTTTGCCTCTTTGTTCAAGGAATGAGGTCTCTGAACATTTTTGGAAGGAAATGCATGTGGCTGCTGAAATACAAGTTAATTCTAGTTTTGAAAACAATTAATAATATCTATAAATTTGCATCCTATATACCTAAAGATAATATTTGTCTGTCTTTAAACTATCATCTAATATTTACCCTGTATTTTTCTGAATAGTGGTTTTTACAGCTATACATAGAAGGTGTTTTAAAAATATCTGTCTTAGGGGGCTTGGCATAGTAGCCTAATGGCTAAAGTTCTTGCCTTGCATACACAAGGTTCCCATATGGGCACTGGCTTATGTCGCGGCTACTCCACTTTCCATCAAGCTCTCTGCTTGTGGCCTGGGGAAGCAGTAGAGGACATCTCAAAGCCTTGGGACCCTGGACCCGCGTGGGAAACCTAGAAGAGGCTCTGGGCTCCTGGTTTCAGATCAGCTCAGTTCTGGCCACTGTGACCATTTGGGGAGTGAACCAGCGAACATAAGATCTTTCTCTCGGTCTCTCTTCCGCTCTGTATATCTGCCTTTCCAATAAAAAATAAATCTTTTTAAAAAATCTGTCTTAGGGCTAGTATTGTGGTGCAGTGCATTAGGCCACCACCTGCAATACCAATATCCCAGGTGGCTGCCAGTTCAAGTCCTGGCTGAACCATTTCCAAACCAGCTGTTTGCTAATGTGCCTAGGAAAGCAGTAGAAGATAACCCAAATCCTTGGGCCCTTATACCCACATGGCATGAAGTACCTGGCCTGGCTTCTACCTGGCTCAGTCCTGCTGTCATGGCCATTCCAGAATGAACCAGTCAATGGAAGATCTTTCTCTCTTGCTCGCTCGTTCTCTTTCAAATAAAGTATTTATTTTTAAAATTAGTTTTAGCAATAATTTTATCTACTGGTTACGATACCTGTGTCCCATATCTGAGTGCCTGATTTTGATGTCTGTCTCTGGCTGAAGCAGACACTGGGTGGTAACTGTGATAGCCCAAGTAACCATGTTTCTGCCACCACATAAGAGATCTGGATTGAATTCCTCTTCCCCAACCTCAGACTTTTGGGGGAGTGATCCAGAGGATGAGCCGGCACACACACACACTCTCTCTCTACTTCTCAAACAAATAATACAAATATTTGCTAGCTTATGAGATCTATGCTCTTTTACTGGCTGCAAGCTGTGAGTCTCCAGTTAATGGAAGGTCTGTCTCTCAAATAAGTAAAATGTTTTTAAAATATGAAGGGCACAGTAAAAGAGGCAGGAGAATCCAACACACACTACAACAGATTGTGTTTCCAGGGAGAGGGCTAAGAGATGCAGCAAACTCACAAGAACTCTGTGAAAAGATTTATACCTGAGTTGAAAGTCCAACTAAACCGCCACCTTTGTGATCCTGAACAAGCCACTCTACGGAAAGGTGCTCATCTGCCAGGAACAGCACACTGGGTGTCTTTGGAAGCCCGTTTTAGCTTTCTAGAACTCTTACCCTAGACACAGCACCTTAGATTCTTTAACGAACAGAGTAAGGGTAGGTGGGCACACAGGAATGAACAAACCAATGAAACATACCAACCATCCTTTAAAACTTCTAACACATGAGGATCTTTCAAAATATGTGTGGAAATACATATTACAAGAAAAAAAGAACCTGTCTGGATTCCTATTTTTTTTTTACACCAAAGGAAGCTTATCTTTGAATTTCATATTTCCATGAATGCACTCAAGTAATTCTGTACTTCTAAGCTATTTTATTTATCTTAGCTTTTCCTTATGTGCTGATATCACCAACAAAATTTTCTGCTTTTCTTTGGATTACTCTGTGATTGCCAAGCTGTTCTTTTTTTAAAAAAAGATTTATTTTTATTACAAAGTCAGAGAGGAGAGACAGAGAGGAAGATCTTCCGTCCAACGATTCACTCCCCAAGTGACCACAACAGTCGGTGCTGCGCTGATCCGAAGCCAGGAATCAGGAACTTCCTCCAGGTCTCCCACAAGGGTGCAGGGTCCCAAAGCTTTGGGCCGTCCTCGACTGCTTTCCCAGGCCACAAGCAGGGAGCTGGATGGGAAGTGGAGCTGCCGGGATTAGAACCGGCGCCCATCTGGGATCCCGGTGCGTTCAAGGCGAGGACTTTAGCCACTAGGCCACGCTGCCAGGTCCCAAGCTGTTCTTTAAGAGGATTATTCTGGGGACAAACAGTGGTTTCCATTTTCCCCCAAGAAAAACAACAGAGACTGACTCCGGGTGGAAGCTCTTCCTGCTCCCTCTCCCCCTTGGGAAACAGACGTGTGCTGTTGTCACTCTCAGACACACTATCCTGTGAAAATGGCCAGGGTGCGGGTGTGCCTTGAATCTCATACAGATCTGTCCATTTCCAAGTCTAAGCACCGTCGCCAAAAGCTTACCCAAGAACTGCAATCTTCAACTAAAGGAAGGGAGGCAGGCCAGCACACACAAATCCCCCAATGAAGACACGTGCCAATGGAGTCTTAGGTCACCAAAAAGAATGAATCTCTTCCGTGGCATATGATTTTGCCAATGAGGCTTGACTTTGCCCTCTACATCTGGAGTCAGAGGCCGAGCTGGACCCTTAAATCCAACCTTGGAACCAGACAGACCCACAGTTCTATGATGGGGAATCAGGTACTCTAATAAGATTTATAAGAATCTTAGATTCATACCCTTCTGCATTTTTCTTGCTTTTTCTTTTTCTTTTCTTTTCTTTTTTTTTTTTTTTTTTTTTGTTGCTGGAAAGTTATGGACAGAAGATGAGAAGTATTCTTAGAGGATAACAGGCCCTCCTCTGCTAATGGTGTGCTGGTCTTCATTTTGACTAGGAAAATAGAAATTAAAACTTGAGCTTCTCAAGTTCCCCACCAGATGGCGGTGTGGGATTGCAGTAGGATATCCTCCAAGCAGTGGGCGTTCACGCACTCAAGGCACAAGACAGCAGTCTATAGCTAGCCAACATCCCCACAACACTAGCGCATGTACTTCACAACCTTAAGAATACACACAAACTAGGCCCGAAACGCTAGCCTAGCAACTGAAGTCCTCGCCTAACATGTGCTGGGATCCCACGTGGGCGCCAGTTCCTGTCCTGGCAGCCCTGCTTTCCATCCAGCTCCCTGCTTGTGGCCTGGGAAAGCAGTGGAGGGATGACTCAAAGCTTTGGGACCCTGCACCAGCATGGGAGGCCTGGAGGAGGCTCCAGGCTCCTGGCTTCAAATTGGCTCAAGTTCCGGCCGTTGTGGTCACTTGGGGAGTGAGTCATCAAACGCAGGATCTTCCTGTTTGTGTCTCCTCCTCTCTGTATATCTGACTTTGCAATAAGCAATAAATAAATCTAAAAAAAAAAAAAAGAATACACACAATTAAGTGGTTTGTTTGGATGCTTTTACAATCTTGGGAGGTTTTTGTTTTTTAAGTTCTTCAAGGACTCCGAACCATGGCCTTCCCATATCCATCTAGTCACCTTGAGAAAATGTGGAAACCTTCCTGGATTGCTACATAATAGACTAACAAGTGACAAGAACGCGCGCGCTACCTCCTTCACAGCGATCACAGGCACAAGCTGTGTTAGTCACTAAGTAAATGCCAATCATTGCCACTTCCACTTGCCTTTTCCACAGAAAGGCCAAAGTGAGTTCCTATGACATGAACTGTGCATGAAGGCAGGAGGGAAAGGGGGCAATGCTGTGATCAGAGGTGCTAACGCTGACAGGTCAGCCGGCACAGGGGGTGGCAGACCATCCAGCAGACTGGTGTGGAGCCTGCCTGCTGGCTGCACTTCCTGCCAGCATGCCCTCTCCTAGGTGACCTACTGCCTGCGAGGGGCTGGGTTGGGCACCATTAGCTCCTGCTTCGCAACTGCTGTGAGGATGAAATTGAGAAAATGAGAAGTACAATACTTGGTATATGCTTAGCATACAATAAATGGTAGCTATTTTTCTTTGCCTATTTTTTTTTAGATTTATCTATCAAATTTATGAAGAGAAGGATATATAGAGAGCAAGATTTTCCATCTGCTGGTTCACTCTCCAAATGGCCACAGTGACCAGAGCTAAGCTGATCTGAAGTCAAGAGCCAGGAGCCTCTTCTAGATCTCCCATGCAGGTACAGGGTCCCAAGGCTTTGGGCCATGCTCTCCTGCTTTCTCTGGTCACAAGCTGGGATCCCAGCACTTGTAAGGTGATGATTTAGTCATTGAACCAATGTGCTGGGCCCTCTTTGCCTAATTTTTGTTTTGGGTTGCCTATTTGTAAGAATTTGTGTTTCATTAGTGTCCACACGACTGTAACCCTGATAATGACAGCTGCCATTCACTGCATACTTGGTGTGAACTGGGCACTGCCGTCTCTGCATCGCGTCACTCAATGCTCAGAAACATCTGATTCCTATGACTTCACGGATGCACGCAGGCAAACAGTCATCAGGTACTCTCAGATCACAACTTTGGGCCGAGTTCTCCTTCCTCTTCCACACACACCTCTTCCACACACACCTCTTCCACACACACCTCTTCCACGCACACCTCTTCCACGCACACCTCTTCCACGCACACCTCTTCCACGCACACCTCTTCCACACACACCTCTTCCACGCACACCTCTTCCACACACACCTGCAGCAGCACCAGCTGTGCTCAGCTCTGGGGACACCCCCTCTGGACTGGGCTCTGCAGTTCCAGACTGACCTTTCTGCTCTCCAATATCACATTTACAGGTGCCAAATGATCATTGTACCACTTTTCAAGATGGCAAAGGCCAGAGTGATCTTTTTGTCAAGAATTATCTATTTATTTGAAAAGCAGAGTTAGAGAGAGAGAAGGGAAGGCAGAGAGAGAGAGGAAGAGATAAAAAGAGACAGAGACAGGAGAGAGGTCTTCCATTTGCTGATTAACTTCCCCAAATGGCTGCAATAGCGAGGGCTGGGCCAGGATTAAGCCAGGAGTCAGGAGCTGGACCTGGGACTCCACGAGGGTGGCAGACACCCAAGCATTCAGACTATCAGCCACTGCTTTCTCCGACATATTAGCAGAGAGTTCACGGGAAATGAAGCAGCTTGGATTCAAATTGGCACTGTGGGCAACACCTTAACCTCTGTCACAACATCAGCCCACACTCCGAGTAATTTTTATAAAGCTAAAAATCTTTCATGATCCTGATAATCTGTTGGCTGCCATCACATGCCTTCCACAACCTCTTCCCGGCCTATCTTTTCAGTTATGACTGTCCCCCTACCGCCGGCTTTCGCTCTTTCCTGTCCCTGCAACAGCCCCCTGCCTACACACTCAGTATCCAGACACAGGTCCCCGGGCTCTCAGTACCCTGGCCTTTCACCTGTGCCTTCATTCATTTCAAACATGCTCACTGAGCACCTGCTGCACCCCAGACAGTTCTGCAGGCACCACACCTCTGTGTACATCTTCCCAGGCCAGGCTTGTCCCCTCCACAAGCTACTGAGCCCACGATGGCCAGGAATTCCTTGTGTTCTATAGTGATCAGCTCATTCCTGCGCATTAGGTTGTAATCTGTAGTCTCAAAATGGTGTCATCACCTACTCTTTCCAGGCACTGTGGGGACCAAGGACCCAAGAGTGGGGGGAAAGACTTCACACTGCAGGGAGGTGCAAGCACACAGTGGCTTCTCACAGAGACTCTTCTAACAAGATACATGCAAAACACAGGATCAACAGATATATAGGTATACACATCTAATCATCTGGAGGACTGTATAAGGGAAAAAAGCATACCGAGAAAAGCAGATACAGTGCAGCATGCATCTCTATTGCCAAATAAAAGATAGACTCCCGGTGAGACTGTTAAATATAGGTTGACAACAGGACACTGAACTCTTTACGCTGTCTTTACCTACAACGTCATGATACACCCACACAGCAGAATGATGGACTGGCGACTTGCTCAAGGACCACATTATCGTAACAATATGAGGGAAAAGAGTGCGCGGAGGGAGGCAGAGGGGAAGTAGGAAGGGTGGAAGAGGAAATCCCACAATCTATGGAGCTGTATCATGAGAAATAAAAATAAAAATATTCATGAGAGGAACAGCAAGAGGGGAAAAAGAGGAGAAATTAGTGATGAGGGCCCACTAACTTTAAAAAAAAAAAGATTTATTTATTTTTATTACAAAGTCGGCTATACAGAGAGGAGGAGAGACAGAGAGGAAGATCTTCCGTCTGATGATTCACTCCCCAAGTGAGCCGCAACGGGCCGATGCGCGCCGATCCAATGCCGGGAACCAGGAACCTCTTCCGGGTCTCCCACGCAGGTGCAGCATCCCAAAACCTTGGGCCGTCCTCGACTGCCTTCCCAGGCCACAAGCAGGGAGCTGGATGGGCAGTGGAGCTTCCGGGATTAGAACCGGCGCCCATATGGGCTCCCGGCGTGTACAAGGCGAGGACTTTAGCTGCTAGGCCATGCCGCCAGGCCCTCATTAACTTTTAAATATAAAAAATTCTAAGTGATTTACCTACTAAAACAGACCTACTTCCCAAAATTTAAAAAAAGAAAGATGAGATGAAGAAAGAGAAAATATTACTCTCCACGTTTCCTAAGTTATTCAACCTAACAACACCAGGAGGTGTGTGTCATCATTCCAACTTAAATGACAAAAATCAAGAAGTTGAACTTTGAGGGCATAAAACAATCTGCCTAAGGTCATACATGACAATGATTTCTGCTGACTCTAGCAACAATCGTATTTCCTATGTCCTAGTCCCTATCTCTTATTTTTCAGGCCACTGAATAAAAGGAGAAGAAACTGAAGTTTCTCTTTGGACTGTTCCCCTTCCTCAGACTCCATCCTTCGGGAAGTCTGACTCCAGGAGCTGCATGGCTCCACTGTGGGCATCTCAACCCCGTCACACTGCTTGGGTCCAGGGCACAAACCATCTAAGAGAACACGCTGCAGGCAACGGGGCCCTTCCTGGCCACTACATAGTGCCACCAGCTTTGTGTTTGAACTCCTTCCTACCATTCACTCAGGAGCAAGGACACAAACACATTCGGTGACTTGTAGCCAAGTTACCAAACATCTCGATGTCGTAGTGCATTTTTTTCTTTTATTCTGTTCAACTCAGGATAAAAAAAGGGGGTGGGGGTGAGGAGGGCTTTGCTGTTCAGTGGCTTTGCTAAACACAGCGAGGAGTTATTCTTTGAGAAGGTCAAGCAAAGATGAAAGAAATGACTTGTTTCTGATATTCTTTGTTGGGTTCTTCCAGCCCCTTCTCCAGTTCCTGTCTCTCCCTTCATCCATTGACCGGTGCCCATGGTTCACTAGTTACAGTAAAGTGAGTTAATTTCTATGAGGTATTTTGGGGGTGTTTGTCATCTGCTCTTCCCTCTCCATCTGGGGAAGGCCATGTTATTTTGGCAACGACTTACTGAGCATCTATTTCACTCTAGGCTCTGTTCCAATGCATGCTCCTCATCATTTCGTATCTGGCAATCTCAGCTGCTTCCAAACGGACTTCCCTGCCTCAGATTTCTTCCTGAATTCATTTACTGGTGCATTGCACTGCCGAGTCCATCCTTTCTAAGCTCTGCTCTGTAAACAACAATCTGTACTCCTGCTCATCCGACTAAGCCCTACTCACTGGGCCTTCTCCTCTCTGCACTCTGAACACCCTTTTTCTTCCTCTACATGTATTCTGTGGTCTCGTGCACTCTCCTCATGTGGCCCCCAACAAATCATGTGCCTTTTCACCTTTGTCCCAAAAAGCTCTTAAAGTTTCCAAATCCTGCTTCATGTACATCTAATGCAAACTTTATCCACAGAAGATGCTGTTGCTTAACTAATGGACTCTAGGTTAGGGAGGAGAACCAAACTAACAATCATCCCTAGAAGCTGTCTTAGCATCCCAGTGTTAGTGATCAGAACACTAACCACATCTGTCTATAGGGAACTCAGCTGGAGCTGCAAGATGAACTGCTTAGCCAACTTAGCTATCAACTCACAGATTGTCCATTCATTCCACAAAATGGTTTTTTGGACATCAAAATAACAGGTAAAGGGCCGGGTGGCATGGCCTAGCAGCTAAAGTCCTCGCCTTGAAAGCCCCGGGATCCCATACAGGCACCGGTTCTAATCCCGGCTGCTCCACTTCCCATCCAGCTCCCTGCTTGTGGCCTGGGAAAGCAGTTGAGGACGGCCCAAAGCTTTGGGACCCTGCACCCGCGTGGGAGACCTGGAAGAGGTTCCGGGTTCCCGGCATCAGATTGGCGCGCACTGGCCCACTGCGGCTCACTTGGGGAGTGAATCATCGGATGGAAGATCTTCCTCTCTGTCTGTCCTCCTCTCTGTATATCCAGCTTTCCAATAACAATAAATCTTAAAAAATAAAATAAAATAAAAAATAACAGGTAAAACGTAAGTTTGAAAAACGGGTTTCTGCCCTCATGGACCATTCAGCCTAGCTGAACAGATACATGAAAGAAAGCAACAGTGACGACAAGTGAGTAGGTAAAACAGAGTATGGTGTAAAGGTTAAGAGAAACGAAGTGTTATAACACAGCAGGGTGAAGAAGAGGCATTCAGAATGTGATCCAAAAGATGAGAAGTGGCATCCTGCTCTTAAACAAGTGCACATGCTACATACACACACATACACATGTGTATATGTAAAGCTCAATGCAGGCCAATAACATCATTGGCTTGGCCCTTCTGGGTAATTCATTTGTGTATTGATTGGTGCTATGGCAGCCAGCCCCTTTCTCATAACCAAAACTGCCTCCCTGTTTACTGTGCTAGTAGGGCCTTAAATTTTTTTTTTAAAGATTCCACTGTTCAATTAAAGACAGACTGGCATCAGAGATAAAGAGAGAGAGACTCTACCATAATCTGGTTCATATCCCCATGTAGCTGGCATAACCAGGACCAGAAGGAACCCAGAAATCCACTCAGGATCCCATGTGGGTGGTAGGGATTCAAACGCTTGGGCTATCAATGTACTGCCTCTCCAGCATGTTAGCAGGGAGTCGGATCAGCAGCAGAGCAGCCAGGACTGGAGCCAGCGCTCTCGCTTCAAGATGCCAGTGTCACAAGCAGCAGCCAAACATGTGGCACCACAACACTGGCCCCAGCAGGGTCAAGCCAACTCAAATTCACAAAATGCTTCTAGAATGCAACACAGTGCTTTGTGTTACCAATCATCACGTATATTGAAAACAACTTCTTGCTACTTTTTAAAGCTAGTTAGTATATACCAGCTCTTATGAAAATCTTGGAAGTTATTTTTCATACCTCGTTGATTAACTGGATCTTTAGCTACGTAGGCAACATAGTCTGTGGTATCCTAGGAAAAAAATGGAAAACAATTATATTTAAAATAAATGAATTACATGCTGAAAGATAAGAGTACCTTTAGGACATGATACTTCAAGGAAGAGCTTAAACATACATGTTAAGCATTGCAGAGAAGAGCATAAGCACACAGCAGTTAAATAATTATGGATTCCGTAAGTGTTCCCCTTTAGAGAAAGAATGTAAACAGTAAAATTTTAAGAGCAGACTGTGTCATGCAGAATAAGAGAATGCAGATAATGAATATGTCAGGATATATCCTTAGAAAGTAGCTAGAGATGGGCCTGGCATGATGGCCTAGCGATTAAGTTCCTTGCCTTGAGCACACCAGGATCCCATATGGGCGCTAGTTCTGATCTCGGTGGCCCTGCTTCCCATCCAGCTCCATGCTTGTGCCTGGGAAGGCAGTGGAGGATGGCCCAAAGCCTTGGGACCCTGCACCTGTGTGGGAGACCTGGAGGAGGCTCTGGGCTCCTGGCTTCGGATCGGCTCAGCTCTGGCCCGTTGTGGCCACTTGGGGAGTGAATCATCAGACAGAGGATCTTCCTCTCTGTCTCTCCTCCTCTCTGTATGTCTGTCTTTCCAATAGAAATAAATCTTTTTTTAAAAAAAAGCAGCTAGGGATATGGTTCTCTGCTGCATTTAAAGGTGAAATTTCAGGAATGTTTACATTCACTGGGATATATAAGGTAGGATATGGCATCTTGCTTCTTCTCTTATCCAAATAGTTGGCAATATATACCAGAAAAATAAGCTGGTTGAAGGAAACAGGTTGGGCTTTGTGATAGTAGCTTGCTGGTGCAAAGCACAGTCAGTTTTAAGGACTAAAAAAGCAACAATGCAAGGCACTCAGTAGTTTTCAAAAAATAGAAGAGTCATTCTTTCTGAAGATTTATTATTTTTTAATTGAAAAAACAGATTTATAGAAGGAAGGAGAAACAGAGAGAAAGGTGTTTCATCTGCTGATTCACTCTTAAAGTGTTCACAACAGCCAGAGCTGAACCAATGCGAAGCCAGGAGCTTCTTCTAGGTTTCCCATGTGGGTCCAGGGTCCCAAGGCGTTGGGCTGTCCTTGACTGCTTCCCAGGCCACAAACAGGGAGCTGGATGGGAAGTGGAGCTGCCAGGATATGAACCCCCCATATGGGATCCCAGCAGATGCAAGGTGTGGATTTAGCCACTAGGCTATTGCATTGGGCCCAAAAAAGTGAGTCATTTTTTAAAAAAGAGAATCCAGAGGAAACTAAAATTGAAAAAGAGATATTATACTGATTTTCAAGCACAAATAAGGCACTAGTGATCCCAGCATCTTTCAAAAATGGCAAGGTGATGAATGACAAGATTTTTTTTATTGATTAGATTGTATTATGTGACACAGTTTGATAGGCACTGGGATTCACCCCCTCTCCCCAACCCCTGCCCCCCACAGTTCAAATTCACTTGAAATTCTTCCATTGCAAGCATTTACCAAGCATAAAGTCCAGCATCTTATTGTCCAGATAAGTTCAACGGTTTCTTGGGGAGACCATCTCTGGTCTGAAGGTAGAGCTGGCAGAGCATCATCCCGATTAATTAAAAGCCCCGACATAACATCAGTAACAATTTATAATGTTATGGAATTAGTTGACATGGTATTGAGTAACCAATATGTTAAAAGAGAAAAAAAAGAATGCAAGTTCTGAACCACATCCTGTGACTTCTACACTGACATTTCAATTATTAGTTTATATGCAACTGGGTTCCATACACCTTAAAATGGCTATAGGGTACTATTCAGCTGTCTCATGTCTATTTTAATTTTAGTATTTAGCAGTTTATAGTGTTGAAGCATGATTTTGCTGAACCTGGCTGTTTTTCAGGTAGTCTAACTCTGTAACTCTAACAAGACATATGTCAACAGTTTAGGTGAACAGTTTTAGGAGGGGTGTGCAGAGAAATCTTCAATACCCTAGTGAGGAGTAACTAAACTTTGTGGAATGACAAGATGTGAACAATTAAGCATCCTTTTCATTATCTCAATCCTCAAGGAAAAAAAAATACATGCATTGCCAATTGCAAATGAGAACAGTGACTCTTCCAGGGGAAGATGCAATCAGCTGGCAGGAAATAAAAGCCCATGTCTGCAGTACCCTCAAGGACAACCACTTAATAGTCACAGTGAGTCACACAGGAAGCAGACCCCAGGGTCAGTATAACTTGTCTTGGCTTAATTTAGGAAATAGCACACACTTAAGTACATTCCTCTCATCTAAAAAGAAAGTTTGAAATGGCTTTGAAATAAATAAGGCGCTACACATGAGCTTTGTGGTTCTGTTACTTTGGAGGAAAAGCCATAATTGCTTGGGACTTGGGTACTATTACTGAAGTGAAAAGATGGCAGGTGGAGAATGATGTGTGGCCTTTGAGATGAAGTGCTGACCTGTCTCCTCCCTTAAGTCTCCACCATTCTTTCAGTCCTAAAATTCTGCAGCTGTGAACATCTGGGAGAAGTGCTTTGCTAGAAGCAAAGCATGGCCAACAAAGGAAGTATGAAAGACAGTGACCACTGTGCACACCCACAATGCCCTTGAGAAAGCTCCAGAGCTACAGAAGCAGACCAAGAACTGTCCTCGAGGCTGAGACAGGAAGACAACGGCACTGCTTTTGGGGACCTGCTAGGTGTGTGCAGACCAACAAAGGTCACCAGATAAGGAGGGATCCACACTCCTGCTGAAATCTGGTTACACATCGAACTTTGGAGGCCTGTATCTCTACTTCCTGCCCCTCGCACTGAGTTAGCTGTGAAACTGCAAACTGAGTGAATAACTGTAAAAAATATGGCCGTGTGTCAGTGGTTGTGGTAGCCTTTCCCTCTTGTGGCTGTGTGCCAGGCACTGTGCTGGCACTCTGCATGTACCCAATCCTCACAACACCGTGAGGTGGTACAGATCAACCCCTCTGCAACAAATGAGAGCCCTGAAGCTTCAAGAGCTTTCACATGCCAAATTTGCTTGACTCCAAAGTCTGGAGTGACACCTAGCACCTCCCTGAAAAGAAGAAAACTGCTCTGCTGAGGGCACTCCCAACGCAACGCCAAGGGAGGCTCCCTGTTTCTATTTTAAATCCACAAGTCACAGGTTTTCCCTCCAGCTGCCGAGAACACAGGGGACCCGCTCTATTCAGCCAGTTCAAACTTTTCCCCAGCGACCGTGAATTCAATCCTGTTGTCTTGCAATGGGCTCTGCTTTGGTGAGTTGAAAGAACTAAAAAATGAAAGGCACACGAAGACGAAATGAAAAGAATTAAGATGCTGGAGAACATATGTAGAAATCAGCCATGTTCAGGGCATTTGAAGATTTGGGCCCATATCCTAAAATGATGGTAACTCTAGAAACATGGAAAGGAAAACAGAGCACAAATACCAAACACCAAAAATTGTGTTTTATACCACATTTATAGAAATTTTCTTTCCAAGAGTATTTGCATTCCTTCACTGACGACCAAACTGCAATGGCTTAGGCAGAGAAGAGATTATATCGCCATTTTTTTTCTCCATCCTGGATTCAGTCAACTCTCTCTGCTTCCTAACCCCTGGTGCCACTGTTGAAGCTGAATTAAAAGGCTGTGTGGATGAGAATCCAGACTCATGATGGCAGGTGCTAAGCGCCAACCACACAGCATGCTCTCTGTTTACTAAGTAAACCACGATTAGCCACCTACGGAATTTTTTGAGGGAAAAGGTGGCATTCTTTTAATTTGACTTACTTTTAAATAATAGCATGATGGAACTCAAACACTGGAAAAGTAACCAAACCCAAGCCTGGAAGATGGGGAACTAGTGAATTCTGAGAAGAAAAGTGAGTATCTATCATTTAAAGGAAAAAGAAAATTATATGAGATCCTGTAAAGGCTTCTTTCTCCTGTGTGCATCAAAGAAGTTCCAAAGGCAGAGTATCTAGACTTGCTACTTGATACTTTGAGTTCCTGGTAGCCGGAACACGCCACTGTAGAAATGTTTTCAAGAAAGACTCGATTAAAACAGCATTCAGCTCGACATTTTACACATAACAAAGCTACACCAACACGGCAGGAAAGGAACTTGCTTAAATACTTTAGATGACATAAATAACCAATGATCACACCTAGTTACTTCAGAATTTTCTTTTTAGAAGGCCTCTTTTTTTTGCTTCTTTTAAATATTTAGCCAGAGTTTAAAACAAATCAAAACTTTGCAATGACACCAGCTACATATCTAGTTTTTGCCACTGTCCAGCTCTCTCTTGGGTTTCTGGGTTATGTGTCTTACCTTTTAAGATACTAAATTTCATGCCTCAATTAGAAATGAAAAAGTAAATATGGCAGATAGAAAACAAATGAATTGCTGGACTGGATTTTGTTACCTTACTTTAGAGAGGCACAATATTTAAACAATGCTTTGCACAAAATAAAGTAATATATTCTATTACCCCATGTTTTCCTGTTCACTATTTCTATATTTATTGTGAAAACCATCTTCTCTCCTCCCTCAAACTTTTCTATGTTTACAAGTACAAGAAAAAAGATCCTCTGCATTAAACAAGAGCAAAGTTGTTTTTGAACTCTTTCGGTTTCAACAGATTTGTTTTTTCCTTGTGCAGCAGTGGATTCCCCAGCTTGAAGGACCCTCTCTTTTTCTGCAGTCCAGCTACGATGCAGCATGAAGTCCGCCCTGCAGACTATGCCTGGAAACAGAGTCCTGCGTCACTGTGACACACAAGTGCCATGTGGCCTCTTGGTAGAGGGAACTGACACATTCTTGCTCCCAGTCGGGCTTTCCCTCCATGAGGGTCTGCAAACCTGGCTGTTCATTCTAGATTAGAGTTAGTTGCCTTGATTGACAGCTATGATGGCAAAGAGGCACCCTCTCACATGACAAAGGATTAGTAAGCATGGGAGTTCTGAGGGAACCACCGCCACATATGGATATCACACTTGCAAGTCTTGGCTCAGATGTTATAGACAAGAGACCTACCAGATGACAGATGGCTGGTAACGCGATGGAGGACTATCAGCTCATCTGCTCACCCATATGTTTTCAGTTCAGTGACAAATTATATATATCTTTTTTTTCCCTAAGTCAAACTTTTTATTAGATGTTACAGGTAACACAAACTTAAACACTTAGAACACAAACAGGCAGGGCTTTAACTCTCAGCAAAAGAAATTTAAGAACCCATACTTACAGGATCCCCTCCAGAAGCAAAGGAAATAGACTGCATATGGTGATTTGCAATAATCTGGAAAACATAAATCAGACATGCATGATGATATAAATTACCTTCCGAAACACAGCCTAACAATGGAGGATTTAAGCCTGTTTGAGTCTCACTGCTCTTCATTCCTTGGGAAACCACTCCACCCACCACACAATAACCTCACATCGTGGGAGTCACATAGGTTTGACAGGACCCTGTCACTACACCTCCCCACTCAGAGCAACGCATGATACAGGTCTAACCCACCCAAAGATACCATCTGGATACAGAAGAGCCAACCAGTGTTTCTCTGGAGGAACTGAGAGGGATAATAGAAGAGAAAGCATCTCTCTCTCTGCCATGCAAGCACAAAAGTTTATGGAAACCATCGTTGGTGCTGTGTGGGAGAAGCCTGTTGCAGCATGAAGCTTTCCTTTGGGAGAAACATCAGAGCTAAAGGTGAAAAACAGAAAATGTTTGGTGGTAACATTTGTTCTTGAACAACAGTCGGTATGCTTATCCCTTCTCGTTCTATTTTTCTGTTATCTACTTGTTTGTTTAGGCAAAGTTTGAATTCAGTTGCAGTCACTACCTCTAAAAGTGTCCTGATCAAGCATCCTGGTCTTTTTTTACTCAAAGCGTTATTTATTTTTATTGAAAAATAAGATTTTTACAGAGAGAGAAGAAGGAGAGACAAAAGGTCTTGCATTTGGTGGTCTATTTCCAGATAGCTGCTATGGCCAGAACTGAGCTGATCCAAAGCTTGGAGCCAACAGCCTCTTCTGGGTCTCTCACGTGGGTTCAGGAGCCTAAGACTTGAGTTATCAGCTGCTTTTCCAGTCCTTAAGTGGAGAGCTGGATGGGAAGTGGACCATATGGTGTACATATAGGCTGCTGGTGCCACAGGGCCATGATTGGATCAAGTCTAACTTCAAGCTTTGCATTGTGAAGTGAAACTAACCAGGGGAACTTTTATTTTTTAATGTTTTTGAAAGAGAGACAGATCTGTCTACTGGTTCATTCTCCCTAATACCTACAGCAGCTGCACCTAGGCCAGTCAGGAGCCAGGCGCTCACTCTGGGTCTCAGCTCGAGCTGTTATCTGCCATCTCCCAGGGCATGCATTAGCAGGAAGTTGGCTAAGTCCCCATTTGGGATACTGCCTTCTTTGAGCCCCGGGGAGGCTTGCTTCTGGTCCAACATCCTCTGACGCACACCGGGGGAGGCACAGCTGATGCCCCCCTTTTAAGAGTGGCCAAGGACCGCCAGGCTCCTGGCTTGGACCTGGCATAACCCTGGCTGTGGCTGGTGTGTGTGGGGAGTCTACAGGTGAGATTCTTCCCTTTTTGCCTTTCCAATAAAATGAAGATAAACAGGTTTTGCAAACTTGAAACACCAAATACCATGCACTATATACTGTATTGCATAACTGCATGCTAGAATCTACTGAGACGCCCAAGCAACGAATGCCTCATAGACCTTATGAGATCAAAATATACTCTGCATAGAAGAATAGAACTAAAACATAATGCAAAATTTCCATGAACTATTCTTCTATGAATTTTTGATGCCCCTATTTAGAATACATTACTGTTAACTGTAGTCAACTTAATAACCAATAAAATGCCTGAACTCCAAAAAAATATATATATACTCTGCAAAATGATTTTTAAAAAAAAACTGTCCTGGAGGTCGGTAAAACCCAATATGAATACTGCAAGTGAAAAAAAAGGGTTGATGAGTTTTAGATGACAAAAATGAGCAGAATCTGCGTGGGCAGCAGAATCTGCGTGGAGTCAGCAATCTCTGGTTGCCTGGGAGACGAGGAAACGGGTGGAGCTTAACGATTGCCTGGGAGGCCTGGAGAGCCAAGGACAGCAGCCTGAGCATCCTTAAGGCCGAGCTCAGCTGTAGCGGGGCCTGCCCTGGCAGACAGGCTCTCCGAGCTCGCGCACAGCCCCTCCAAGCCCCCCACGCGGGAGGAGGTGGCCGAGGGCCACGCATGCGCACGGGGCTGGCGCACGCGCACAGCCGCACGGCCGCGTCGCTCCCGTTTAGCTGCCAGCGCTTTTGCCACCATGTCAGAGATGGCCGAGCTGTCGGAGCTGTACGAAGAGTGCGGTGACCTGCAGATGGACGTGATGTCCGGCGAGGGGGACCTTCCGCAGATGGAGGTAGGCGGCGGGGCCCGAGAGCCATCGGCGAGTGCACTGCAGCTGGAAGAGGAAGGCCCGATGGAGGAGGAGGAGGAGGAAGAGGAGGAGGAGGCCCAGCCCATGGCGGCGCCCGCTCGGAGACGCGGCCCGGGGGAGCAGGGCGCCGAGGGGGAGAGCGAGGACGAGGAGTTTGACGACTGGGAGGACGACTACGACTACCCCGAGGAGGAGCCGCTGAGCGCCGCCGGCTACCGGGTGTCGGCCGCCCTGGAGGAGGCCAACAAGATGTTCCTGGGCACGGCGCGAGCGCGCCAGGCCGCGCTGGAGGGCGGCTTCCAGATGCACTACGAGAAGACGCCGTTTGATCAGCTGGCCTTTATCGAGGAGCTCTTCTCGCTCATGGTGGTCAACCGTCTCACAGAGGAACTGGGCTGCGATGAGATAGTGGACAGGGAGTAGAGGTTCCGCGCTACCTCGAGGAGGGACCCCGGCACGCCGCTTTTCTCCGGGAGTCGTTGCAGATAGACTCCGTCACTACAAGAAGCTGTTTCTGGTTTTGTTTTTGTTTTGTTTTTTTTTTTTTCAAAATGCAAGACAATGGGACCGAGGCAGTGCAGTTAGGAAGAGCAGGAGGAGTTAGGACTGTTCAAGTTTCTTGTCAACAATACCTTAAAAGGCCCCTGGCGTTAGAATTCGGTGAATAACCCAAGTTATTTTCTGTGCGTTGGGAAAGCATTGGAAAAAAAAAATAGTTTTGCAGGAGTACTTCACGACCAAGACAAGCAGCCAATGTGAGAGCCCATGGATCATAATTATGATGGGGAAAAAAAGTACCCACAAGATTCTTTGGATTGCAAGCCTGTTAGAAAACTTCGGAAATTACACATTGTGAGCTGTTTCTGCCATGGCTATCCAAGGCTTTCAGTGTAAGATATATTGAGTATTCTTCATTATCCAAAAGGATGCACAAACTCAGAAGTGTTCATCACACACGTGGCATCTTCAGATGCGTTTCCAAGAGCATCTTGAGATCATGTCGGTACAGTTGTCTAGATGGCATATAAAGCTACTTGCTCTATAATCTGAAAGCTCGATTGTAATGACTGCTTTTAAAAGTCAAAAGTTAAGTAACCTATAAAAAATTTAAAATGTAGATATCAAAATGAAGGTAAAAGTACAAAGAAAAGCTTTCTCACCCCCTCACCTACTGGAGAAGTGTTGTTCTGCTTGCTTTGTTTTTAACCTGACAGGTAAAAGACTGGTGGAACTTCTTACTCTGCAAACACTTGGTGACCGTTATCGAGTGAAACCTCTACATCTCAGAAAAGTTTTATGATCGGTTGTACTGTTGACCTCTCAAGGTTTTAATCTGCCCAGAAATGCAACTCAGTATCTGAAGTTTCTCTCTGTCTCCTCCTCGAATTAAGCATAGTATTTGTTATGCACCAGCATTGATGTTAATAAAATTCCTTGTTGTATATATTTTGTCTGGCTAATAGCATTATAGACATATTTTATATGCTACATTATATTCTATGCATTGCATCCATTTTATGATTAAACGTAACCATTATTTTTGTAAGGGGAACATAATCCCAACTTACAATGTTTTACAACTTACCTGTTTTACAAATGAGTTTCTGGAAGTTCAACTCAGTAAGTAAGCGTTGCCCATAGAATTTACCACCTCAGGGAAACCTGTCTGGGATGTGATTAGATGGTTGGTCTCTGTGAGAGTATTCATTACATCAGGAGGCTGTGCCAAGCACAGCAGTGTATCAAGTGTTATCGGGATCAATAGCGTGGTTCCAGATGCTCCTTTATGCAGTAAAGGACCGCTCAAATATAATAGGATAACTTAGAAGCTCTTTAGTTTACAGTAATCCCATCCTGATGAGGGGTGGAGGGGTAGCAGTGGTATCCCTTTAAATACAAGACTGCCAAATAAAGAGAATCAAGATTGTGCCCCCACCAGTGTGGTTGGGAGCAGGGAGGAGAGGGGGAAAATACTAGAGTTACCACTTAAACATCCTTGTCACCCTGTTTCCCTACCTCGCTTCCGCCCAGTCCTCATCTGGTTTGTGATTGGAATCAGAGGAGGCAGCTGCTTGGATGTGCAGTGTAAATGGAAGCCTCCACAGAGGGGGGACACCAGGGCACAATGCGAGGTCAGCTGCAGCTCAGGTCTATGCACACATGGCGCCTCTCCCAGGCAACAAGGAAGGAGTGGAAAGCCATTTATTGGATCTGAGGACTTGGGAGACGCGGGCTCTGCAACTGACTGAGGATAGGGTAGGCGCTCTTAGAAACAAGCAGTAAGCTGAGACACCACTTAGCTTAATTACACTTGTCCTTGTTTACTAAAGGTAGAAAAAGGTAACATTTTCTAAAATTCAGATTTGGGCTCTGCCAGTTAGTTCAATTACTTGGTAAATTGCTGAGTTAAGTGGCGTATTTGTCACTCTATTTAAGTTGTTTAGTCCTCTGAATAGGACAGTGGGACATGATAGTTAAATTGGGATCAACATAAATATGTGTATATATGAAGATAGAGATCATATATATATATATGATCTCTATCTTCATTTTGGAGTAACTAAATTGGAGGGAAGTTCTCTGATGCTGATTTACAGTAGGAACAGGGGAGCTGTGAGGAACTTTCAAGAACCTACCAAGCTTGTACTGTGATGGGGCATGGTGGTCAGACCATCCATATGTATCATAAATGTTTGCATGGATCAGATAGCCCACACTGGCTACCATCAGGGTCCCAGGTTGTATCTTCCTCTTTTCCTCATGCTTCTAATTTTAACTTCCTTAGAGACCACCATCTTCCTCCAGACACAGCCAAAAACCCCAAAACAGTGTTTCGTTGTTGTTTTTAAAGTTGATCTGACAGGCTTGGACAGTCTGGCATGAGAGAAAACATTTGAGTCACCTGTAATAAGGGAAGGCGGCCGGCCTGCCTGCTCCTGCAGCATTGGCTCCCCAGCACAGTGGCAGAGGAGCACTCACCGGTGATGCCTGTGCCTACAACACTGCTTTTCGTGTGTTGGACAACGACCTCTTCATTTCCTGCTCCTGCCTGTTTTACCTTCTCATCTCTGCTTACCTTTGACAATTCAGTAGCTGTTAGAGTTAGTAATAGCTGTGACTAAGTGTAAAGAGCTAGAGCTACCACTTAGGGCCTTGAAATACCATCCATGGTTTCAGTTAACTCTGGGTGGACTTCACTCCAGAATAACAAACAGAAAGTTACAGAGGGCCTGGCAAGGTAGCCTAGAGGCTAAAGTTCCTTGCCTTGCACGCACTGGGATCCCATATGGGTTCCGGTTCTAGTCCCACCCGCCTCCCCCCTCACACCCCCTACCACTATTACCCTACCTTCCTCTGCTTCCCATCCAGCTCCCTGCTTGTGGCCTGGGAAAGCAGTCAAGGACAGCCCAAAGCCGTGGGACCCTGTACCCGCATGGGAGACCTGGAAGAGGCTCCTGGCTCCTGGCTTTTACTCAGCTTAGCTCTGGCCATGCGGTCGCTTGGGGAGTTAATCAACAGATGGAAGATCTTCCTCTCTGTGTATCTGACTTTCCAATAAAAATAAAATAAATCTTTAAAAAAAGTTACTAAAACGAGCCATGTATTTAAGTCATAAATTGTACTAACAGAATGAAACCTGCAGCTGTTCTCTGTCCTGAAGGAGGTGGGAATTATCCCTCTATCCAGCTATACTCCCCCCACCCCTGCTGATAGTCACTTTGTAGCCATCTCTCTTTTTACATTCTATTGCAGTTATTTATAATCAGGAACAGAGATGCTGGCAATTGAGATATGCCAAGGAAAATATGTAAAGTGCTTATTTTAAGTGAAAAAAAAATAAAAGTATAAGTCTTAATTTTTAAAAATTTGAGGCTCAAAGATCTATAACAAGAACAAAACCTAGAGTTTAGTACTAGCCATGGTTTGAGGCATCCAGAAGCAGTGTTGAAATGTATCCCTTGTGGACAAGGTGTCTCATGTGCTAAAATGTGTCAAACAGAGCTCCTTGGACTTTAAAACCAGCACTATACAGAAACTCCTCTCATTGGCTTTCCTGAAAGTGTGTTTTCCCACCCCAAAATGCAGGTAATTTTTTAAATTGCCAGAATTGTTTAATATGATTTTATTTTCTGCCTCTGAGGGTCTATGAACCTTAAGTGGGAATAAATAGTTACATTAATGTGTTCAGTGACTGACGATAAATCTGAACAATTAGAGCTATCAGCTATGACAAATACTTCCATCAACCTTAACTCCTGTTAGTCTTAAGTTCAGAAATTGGGGGAAGGGCAGGCAGTATTTTTACTTCAGACCATCAGGGGGTAGCTTCCTTTTTTATTCTTTCTACATCCATAAAGTCTTATCTTCTCCATAGCCTTCATCCTCTGAACATTTTAGTTGCTCTTTTCATGGGGTATATACAGCTTTTTGAGTTGCATATTGGTCCCCCAACTCACCGCCAGCTGGTTCCTCCCAACTTGTAAAATAGCACAAGATAATCATTTAAAATCAGCCCTTGGATGTGAAATAATGATGTCCTCAGATTGGTCTTCAATGCAGCAACAGTCTTATCCCAGCTCTATTCATGCCAACAATGGAGAAATGCTGTGATTCATCATTGCTGTGGCTATTGGTAGTGGAAACACCCAGCCCATTATCCCCACCTCATCTTACCTGAAGGATTAGAGACATTGACTGCTATGATCTGAAGAACAGTACTACAGGGGTATAGAGGCTGAGAATAAATCTTAACTGGGATTACTTCAAAAAGATCATGGAAAATGAAATTAAAGGATTATGTTGACACAAAAGTTTTGGAAATTGTGCATTTGAGAGGTCTTCAAAAAATTAATGGAAAGTATCTACAAGTATTATGAAAAAAAACTATGCACAGATTTCAAATGAACATCATTTCCACTTTCCATGGACATTTTGAAGTGTACTGACATACCAGAGTCTTTGTGAATTCCCCCTTCTCTTGTGGAGCCCTGTAGAGAAAGCTGTTTTAAAGATGATCACTAGAATCTGCACCTGAGGCTGCCTCTGGGATGGCTCCAGCTTTGCCTGCTCCTCCCTCACTAACCCGTAAGGGCATTCAAGGGCCCCTGTACTCTGGGAGATCTCAGGACTAACAGCATTGACCTTCTGTAGTACCACACGAACAGGGAAACCGAAAAAAAGAAAACACAAAACCTCACGCCATCATTTTAAATGACATCATACTAATGTCGTTACCTCTCCTGAGTAATCAGTGAAAACCTACGAATCTATTTTGAACTGTTTCATACTCAGCATGTTCCTCTGGGTGTTTTAGACCACTGTGTAACTAATGTGTTTTATTCCTTTTATGAATTTAGAGATTGGAGCTGCCCTCAAAACTATACCTTTATGTTACTAACAATGTATATGCTTCCAATGGTAAATACTCAGTGCATGGCAATGTCTCTGAAAACAAAGTTAGTAAACAACAATGGGCACAATGCGACTGGCACGGAGTTAAGTGATTCACATCTCTCATCTCCTTGAATCCTCCAAAGAGTCCTATGAGATCCTTACCATTAAATCCATCCTCTGAGAAACCCTATAAATAAATTATAAGTTCTTCATTTCACTGATAAAGAACCATCAGGTTTAGAGTAGTTGAATAACTCGCTGGTATGCAAGGCCAATATTTCAACCCAACGATACTTTAAAATCTCTTAGTGTTTATCATTACCAGGTATCCATTAAACTTTCCGTATGTTCCCATACAGCAAAACCTTAAATATGAAGAACCTCAAATGCCTACATGTTAGAAAAAACAGACTCTAACACTAACATGAATAACCCAATATATGGAAGCCTTAAACATTAGAAGTAAAATAGAATCCTGGCTGCACTTTTAGCTCAACGTCAGTGTATCTTTGGCATTATTGTCAGCAACGCTGTTCTGTGAGAACTGAGGCCCAATTTGCAAACGCATGAACATTAAGGTCCTGTACATCATCGAGGAAGAAAAGGTCACACAACAGCATTTCAGAGAGTGTTTTGACCACAAGACTTAGAAGGAAACGTCTTCTGTTACAACTTCAGTTAGCTAGAACAGGGACATCACCTTCCCACTTTGTCCCTCTGTTTCACTTCCTCCCAACCCACAGACTGCCGGTTCTGATAGGAAATTGCTTTTTCTTTGGGGAGGATTGGCAGGGACTAGTCAATGACCAAATCAAGGACATTAGTTATCAAATGATACTTGCCACTTGGCACATTCTTTGCACCTCAGTTATTCATAGATAGGAGCGAGTATAGAGGCAGCTAGGTTGAGCCAGAAATAATATCATTCTAATTACTGTTGTGCATACATTTTGGGTATATTTTTCTTTCCTTTGTGCCTTATTGAATTGTTTTTTATGTTAAAATGCACTATATAATTTGTGATATAATTTATTTTACTTCTCTCCATAATTTCTTGTTTGTTTTTTTTTTAATAATCTTAGTTGATTAGGGTACAAAGGGTCAAGGGCTACAGGAAAGTGGGCAATACCATTGTTTTCACACCAATATGTGCCTTATTAAATTGTATGAAAGTTTATTTTCTTTCTCAGGCTTTCCTAAAAGAAGCAAAAGATGTGCTAAGCCATAAATGACATTCTCAACCTTACCTGTTGATTGTCAAGATTCATCAGTGTGAGGCTGCATGTTGAGATGGTCAGTTTTACATTTGTTCCCGAAAACTGAAGATTACTTTTGCCAAGGACTGTTGACAGGAGCTTAACTGAGGGCTTTAAAAATAGTAACACAACACTGTGAGTTGTAGATTTTGTTAACTGAATGAGTGTTCAATAACAGAAAAGTTCAACTTCTTTTAATAACATTGGATCAAAGACTATACTTTCCCTCTGCATTTTACTTCACAATCAAACGATCTTTCTTTACATTTTTAAACTGAAATGCAAGGGTAATTCTTAGTAAATGGTGGGCCCTCAGAACTTATTTTCATGCACTGCCATGTTCCAAAGTGCTGAGAGTGTGGGCCCACTTTATAGAAATGAATCCTGTGGGAGTTCAGGCTGGCTGAATTCTTACGTCCTTCTCAGCATCACAAAACTAAGAAATAAAACCAAAGCTTGAACTCTCATCAGTCAAATGCCACAAAAGTCACTGACAGTTTCCAGTTCAGTCACAGCTTCCTTCATTAAAGTCACCCCTGTCCCTCCCTACACTTTCCCTCAGTTACAACTCTACCAGCTACCTCTTCACCTGCGGATAACCACGGGCCACTCTCGCAGGCTGAACCACTGTCTTCAGAAAGTCCCTGTCAAAATGAGTAAACATTACTCGGAAGGGATCAGCCCATTCTATATTAAATTCATTCATAAGGACAATGACCCAGGATTTACTGATCAATTTCGAGAGAGATTCTGAGGAAGGCAACATTTTTTTTTTTTTTTTTGGTCTTGTTTTGTTTTTGTTTGAAAGGCAGAGACAGAGGAAAATTCCATCCACTAGCTCACTCAGCAAACGCCTGCGCAGCAGCCAAGGACCAGGCTGATGCCAGGAGCAAGGAGCTCAATGTGGGTCTTCCACATGGGTGACAGGAAACCAGTTGCTTGAGTCATCACCTGCTGCCTCCCAGAGCATGCAATAGTAGGAAGCCAGGCAGGAAGTGGATCCAGGGATGTAACCCATGCAATCGAATATGGGGCACAGGGATGACAATCTCTGCTATGGACATGTGTTTGACAAAAGTTGAGGCTCTGGTCTAGGTATTTCTCAGAGAGGTAGTCTGGAACCTGGGTGGACAAACAGTAGGGGATGCCTGTGAGTTATAAAGGTGTTGGGTTCGTAAGTAAACAAATCTGAACAGAGAGGGAGGTTGGGCTGGCCAGTTTTCTCAAGCAGAGAGACACCTTCCCAGCTGAATGGCCTTAGACAAACATCCTCTTGAAATCTCAATTTCCTTTGTATGAAACAGTGAGAAAACAGAAACCACCTAAGGACTGTTGTGAAGACTGAATTAGATAACAAGTGAAGACCATGTAGCCCTGAGCTTGGCTGCATAAACAAAAGCTACTATTAGAAGTAGCAGTATCATCATTTTCTTTTTCAAAGACTTATTTATTTTTATTGGAAAGTCATTATTTGCAGAGAGAAGGAGAGATAGAAAGATCTTCCATCTGCTGGTTCACTCCCCAAGTGGCCACAATGGCCGCAGTTAAGCTGAAGCCAGGAGACTCTTCAGGTCTCCTTGATTTGCTTTATTGCTTCCTTAAATTTTTTGAACTCTTGTATGTGCTTCTCATTGTTGATTAGAAGCTTTAAAATCAGTTGAAAGGTAAAAAAAGATGAATACAGTTCAAAACAAAAAATTCATTTTCATCCTTTCCTCTTTTTCTTCTCCATCCTTTTTGCCTGTCCCACTTTGCCTATTTTCTTGTATAGTCTCCCAGAGTTTCTTCATATTACTATAAGTACATATAAGTATGTATCATATGCTGGGTCCATGTTTTTTTCCAGTTCTAGCACAGTAGATACCAAACCTACCTTTTATATTTTACATTTTTTATTATTATTATCATTTTATGATACAGTTCCATAGGCTCCTGGCATTTCCCTTATCCCCTCCCGAATTGCCTCCCCCCCACCTAGTTCCTCTATGTCATTACTAAAATATAGTTCTTCATACACAGTCTTATATCCATCATTGCGGGCATGGACAATGGCAGCGAGTTCAGCATCCCATTGTCAAGATATAGTGAACAGTTTCACTGTAAGTCCATCTTTGTCTGGAAGTAGAAATGCATACTACATTGCATCCTCACATCTGGATGTTAGTCTCCATTTCACAGCTACTGTACATCCCCTCAAATGAAAAGTCATAATACAAAATCAATAATAGAAAGAAAAATAGAAATTTACAATGCCATGAAGTTAAATGACATGTTACTAATATGACAGTCTCCATTACACAGCTACTGTACATCCCCTTAAATCAAAAGCCACAATACAAAATCAACATCAGGAAGGAAAAAAGAAATTAACAACACCACGAAGTTAAATAACATGCCACTAAATGACTAACGTGTAGCTGAAGAAATGAAAATCAAGAACCTTCTTGAAGAAAATGTCACTGCATGATCTACGAGTCATTGAATGATTTAATCAGAAGAAAGTGTTTTGAAGAGGTGAAACTAACAGAAAACAACAAAACCCATGCGATATAGTTACTGCTGATTTCTGTTGGTGAAGTGTGTCTCTTCTAGACAATAAATAGATGGGTTTTGTTTTTTAATCCAGTCTTCTAATCTATGACATTTGATTAAGCTTAATCCATTTACATTCAGAGTTTAATATGTATGGATGGTACTTTGGTCCTGTCATTTTAGGAATGTGTTGTTCATTGGTTTAGTCTTCTGTTGTCATTTTACTGGGATGTTCTTCCCATTTGCCTTTGGTTTTGTTTGGTGCTATTCCTCTTCTCAGTCAAGATTGAATTTGAACTGTGGTGCTGCATCAAGGTGGAGGAATTCACCAGGGGGGAGGGGAGGGGTGGGGGGATTCCCAGAGCCTATGAAACTGTCACATAATGCAAAATAATTAATAAAAATATATATAAAAAAAAAGAAAAAAGAGAGAACATCTTGAAGTCTCATTTGTAGGGCAGGTTTGGAAGAGGCAAATTCTTTTTAACTTTTCTTTACTGTGGAAGAATTTTATTTCATTTTCAAAGACAAAAGAAAGCTTTGCTGGATATGTTATCCTAGGCTGACAATTTTTTTGTTTTAGAATCTGGAATATGTCACTCCATTCTCTTCTTGCCTGTAGAGTTTCCTGTGAGAGATCTCCTGTGAGTTTAATTGGCATTCCTTTATATGTCAGTCCTTTCCCTTGCCTTTGCCTCCTTACGCAAAATGGCGCCCAATTCAGCTCTTCGGGGCTGACTGGGCTGTGAAATCCACCCTGTTCTCACACTGCCCATTTGGGATCTGCTGCTCTGTCTCTGCTCCTGGTCAAATCAAACGGACCAGTAGGATGGACAGTTCTTTGTCTGGGTTTACGTCCCAAGCTCCCAGTGAAAGTCCCTTCCCACCTGGTTGCTGGTGGAGTTCTGGCTGCTGGTGGAGTTCAGACGGCCGTTAGCTGAATGCTGCTGGAGTATCAGTCACTGCAACACCACACTGTTGTGTCCGCTGCTTTCCTGTGTCTGTCAGCCTCCAGGTACCCCTCTGTTCTATCCTTTCCTATTTCCTGAAATATGTCCTCTCTGCTTCATCCTGATTAAATGTTTTTCTGTCCTTTTAAACGTGTCCTCACCCTATTCCACCATCTTGATTCTCTCCTAGGTTTTAAAAAAATACTAAACGTCTATTACATAATAATAGTATCTCACACTTAAAAATTACTTTGTCCTTTGTAACAAACTTTAACATACACTCTAATTCTATTCTCACAATAACAACCTTTCGAGAGTTGCCCTAAATACATTTCTTGTCCAGGGATAGTCTTTCTTTTTCTCTTAAAGATTTGTTTATTTTTTATTAGAAAGGCAGAGTTACAGAGAGAGAAAGAGAGAGAGAGAATCTTCCAGATACCAGTTCACTACCAAATGACCACAATGGCTGGAGCTGGGCAGATCCAATCCAAAGCCAGGAGCCAGAAGCCTCCTCCAGGTCTCCCATGTGGATACAGGGGCCCAAAGATTTGAGCAATGCTCCACTGCTTTCCCAGGACATAAACAGGGAGCTGGAGAGCAGGCTTCTGGTTCAAGTAGTTAATCCTTTACCTCCAAGCACCAACATCTCAAATGAGTGTCAGTCTGTGTCCCAGCTGCTCTGCTTATGTCTTGGGAAGGAAGTGGAGGACAGCCCGAAGTCTTGGGACCCTGCACACATGTGGGAGACACAGAAGAGGCCCCTGACTCCTGGCTCCAGATTAACTCATCTTTGGCCATTGTGGCTGTTAAGAGAGTGAACCGGCAGATGGAAGATCTTTCTCTTTCTGTCTCTTCTCTGTAAATCTGCTTTTGCAATAAAGATAAATAAATTTTCAAAAGGGGATAGGGATGGAGAGCTGGATTGGAAGTGGAACTGCTGCTTCTATGGATTGCTGGTGCCAAAGGAAGAAGCTTAGTCTACCACATCATGGCATTTTATTTTATGTTTAGAACTAACCAATGTTGAAATGGTCTGTGGGACAGAAAGCACACACACTTCAGGCAGGTATGGTGGAGTAGAAAACAAACCAGACTGGCAACTTGGAGTCAAGTCTCAGGTGAGTTATTTCTATAGTCTTGGAAGATTTTAACTCAGAAGCAAAGATTATGGAAATGCATAATATACAGCAATGTGCTAACAAACTATAGGATTATGATTCTTACTTTCTAAATGATTAATGAGAGTTCTGTCCTAGGATTTTCCCTTTAGGAAAGAATGAGGGAAGAAAATTACGCACACCCATGGCCCTTGGAAGGGCTCGGAGTGGGACTGAGAGGAGCATGGAACAGACTGAAGGCAGCACACTTCCCAACTTTCACTGCAGAGGAAAGGCAGGCCAGGGGGCTGAGTATCCTCACATTACCAAGAAGAAAAACTCTAAAACAGTGAGCCTTTCATGCACATTAATTAATCAGCTATTAAGCAGTCCGGCTCTTATGACTCCATATCACATAGTCTCTTAGGAATCTTCACTTCTTTTGACTATTCATTAATTTTAGTCCTGCAAATTGTCTTATTTATCTATTTGAGAGGCAGAAACAGAGTTTTTGTCTTCTGGTTCATTCAACAAATGCCTGCAGTGGGTCAAATCCAGGAGCTGAAAACTCAGCACTGGTTTCCCACATGGGTGGCAGGAACCAGCTACTGGAATCATGACCTGCTGCCTCCCAGCACCTGCACTGACAGGAAGTGGAAAACAGGAGCTTGGCTGGGAGTCAAACCCAGACTCTCCAAAATGGGGTAATGGCATCTTACAGGATGTCATAATGGTCAAGCCAAGGGACAGCCCTTAAGTAGTTGCTACGTTTTAGATTTCAAAGCTCCTGTAACTGGATAAATCCTAAGCTGCCCACCCGCTGATGATCCAATGGAACCAAAGATACTGACCATAATCAATCAACCTTTAATAGTTTTTGGCTCCCTTGTAGGGGATGAGGGAGCCGCACTTCAGAGAGGTAGGTAACAATATGGTTAAGACCATGGATTCCATGGGTCTGGCATTGAGTTGTGGCAGGTGAAGTCTCCACCTACAATGACAGAATCCCAATGGACACCAGTTTGAGTCACAGCTGCTCCAATCCTGATTCAGCTTCCTACTCATGGCCTGGGAAAAGCAGCAGAAAATGGCCCAAGAGCTTGACCACTGCACCCACGTGGAAAACCTGCAAGAAGAAGCTCCTAGTTCCTGGCTTAGGCCTGGCCCAGCCCCAACTGGTGAGTAAATCAATGGATAGCACAACTCTCTTTATCTCTCCCGTTCTGTCCTTCCTTCTGTCTCCCTCCACACTCTACTCTCTTTCTATGTGTGTCTTTATCTCTCTGTAACTGACCTTAAAATTAATCAATACATCTTTAAAAATGCAGATTTTGACAGCACATTACATGGGCTTGACTTGGCTAACAACACACCAACTGAGTGACTGGACAAGTTATTGAGTCACTCTGAGCCCCTGTAAAACAGGGATAAACAACAGGATTTGTGTCTGGGTGACTGGTAATGAGCACAGAGTCTCATAAGAAACACAACGTAGTGCTCGCTTTGGCAGCACATACACTAGAACTGGAACGATACTGAGAAGATGAGTATGGCCCCTGCACAAGGATGACACGCAAATTCATGAAGCATTCCATGTTTTTGGTTTTTGATATTCTTTTTCATTTCTTCAGCAACCCATTGGTCATTCAATAGCATCTTAGTTAACTTCATGTTGTAAATTTTCCATTTTTCTTCCTGTGTTGATTTCGTTTATGGCTTTTCATTTATGGGGATATATAGTAACTGTGTAGCAGAAACTATCATATGCAGTGTGAAGTTACAATGCAGTATACATCTCTACTTCCAAATCAAAGATAGACTCCCAATGAAACTCTCAACTATATCTTTAACAATAGGATGCTGGACTCTGTCCATGCTCAGATGATGTATTTATAACTGTTTATGAAGAACTGTTTATGAAGGGAGGAAGGGATTTGGGGAGGGAGTAAGGGAAATCCCAGGGCCTATGGAACTGTATCATAAAATAATGGGGAGGGGGGGAGAATCCCAGATTCTATGTAATTACAACACAATGTAATTAATGAATAAATTTAATAAAATAAAATAATGGGAAGGAAGGAAGAAAGGGAGGGAGGGGGGAAGGGAAGGAATGAAACAAATAAACACAGTATAATGAAACTTAGGGAATCCAGCAAAAGAAAGGCATCTAAGAAAAAAAAAAGTATAGCTATAAACTCTCAGATGAAAAAAGAATATCCCTGGTGTGGTGGCCTGGTGTGGTAGCCTAATGGCTAAAGTCCTAGCCTTGCATGCACCAGGATCCCATATTGGTGCTGGTTCTAATCCTGGCTGCTCCACTTCCCATCCAGCTCCCTGCTTGCAGCCTGGGAAACCAGTCGAGGACAGCCCAAAGCTTTGGGATCCTGCACCCGTGTGGGAGACCTAGAGGAGGCTCCTGGCTTCTGGCTTTGGATTGTCTCAGCTCCAGCCATTGTGGCCACGTTAGGGAGTAAATCAGTGGAATCTTGTTAATTTCTTTTTTTTTTCCTGTTGTTGATTTTGTTTTGTGGTTTTTCATTTAAGGGGATGTATAGTAACTGTAATGGAGACTATCATATGCAGATGTGAGGATACAATGCTGTATTCATCTCTACTTCCAGACAAAGACAGATGCCCAATGAAACTCTTTGCTGTATCTTGACAACAGGATGCTGGATTCTCTGCCATTGTCCATGCCAGCATGATAGACTTATGATTGTTTATGAAGAACTATACTATAGTAACGATATAGGGGAACTCAGTGAGTGGGGAGGGAATTGGGAAGGAGATAAGGGAAATCCTAGGGCCTATGGAACTATATCATAAAATGATAAAAGTAAAAAGAAGTAAAAATTTTAAAAACTCTTGTTCTGATGGTGGAAATGTGATATGAATAAGTTATCTAGAAAGCATATGGCAATTCCTCAAAAATGAAAATCAAAGCAGCAGTCCTACTTCTGTGCATATGAGGGTATGTTAAAAAGGTCATACAAAATAAAAAAGGGTGCTGTCGGAGCCAGTGTCGTGATGCAACACATCCACCTTCCACCTTCAGTGCTGGCATCCCAGTGGGTGCCAGTTTGAGTTCCAGCTGCTCCCCTTCCAAACCAGCTCTCTGCTAATGGCATAGAAAAGCAGAAGAAAACGGCCCAAACACTTGGGCTCTGCACTCACGTGGGAGACCCAAAAGAAGTTCAGGCTCCTGCCTTCTGACCAGCCCAGCCTTGGCCTTCACGGCCATTTGGGAGTGAACCAGCAATGGGAGACCTCTCTCCCTGCCTTTCCTTACCTCTGTAACTCTGCGTTTTAAATCAAAATAAATGATTTTTTCAAAAAGAAAATGAAATTAGAAGATACGTTTAACTCCTGTTTTTTGAGTATGCATAGTCCCACGAATTTGAAAACCGTTCACATGCATGATCAAAATTTTCTGCATCAAAATGAACTTATCTTTGCTGAGACAGAGTCCTAGGCTCCAGGTTTCAGCGTGCTCCAGCTCTGGCTTTGAGGGTGTTTAGAGAGGGAACCAGCAGAGGGGAACACTCTTCATGCTCTCTGTCTCTCCATCTCTCAAATAGTAAAAATTCATTCATTAAATTTTAATTTAAAATGTAAAGTGCTGGGAAAAGTTCCTGACATTTATTAAGTGTTTAATAATGGGAAATTGACTCAGAAATTTGTTTTGCTTGTTTAAAGATTTATTTATGTTTATTGGAAAATCAGATTTACATAGAGGAAGAGAGACAGAGAGGAAGATAATCGTCCAATGATTCACTCCCCAAGTGGCCACAATGGCTGAAGCTAAGCTGAGTCAAAGCCAGTAACCCAGAGCTTCTTCTGGGTCTCCCACACAGGTGCAGGGTCCCAAGGCGTTGGGCCGTCCTCAACTGCTTTCCCAGGCCACAAGCAGGGAGCTGGATGGGAAGTGGAGCAGCCAGGATTAGAACCAGCACCCATATGGAATCCTGGTGCATGCAAGGTGAGGATTTAGCCTCTTGGCTACCATGCCGGTCCCATTTTTCTTTATAGGTATTATTTCTGGATTGATGTTCATTAGGGTTGCTTTGTTTTAATTTGGGATATGGAATGTCTTCTTCTAAAATTAGAAGGTCTTTGATAAAGGATCCATTTATTGAGATTATGCAATTGAAACTGACTTCAAAGAAGTGATGAGAGGCAGGAGGGGGCTGGAGGCGGCTCTGGGGCCAGGGTGTCTGTCCAAGAGGCTGAAACAGGGAGTCGTTAGTAAAATTCAAAGGCCATTTGTTAGGGTTTCCCATACTGGATGGCTTCTTTGAGTCTCTGGGGGGGAGTCTCTGGATTCAGCCATGTGTAAAATGATAAATAATGACAACAAAACAACACAGGACATTATGGGTGTAGAGTGCTAAGCTGGGAATCCTAAGACCCACTCCCCTTCCCTTCACTGATGCAGTTTAGTAGCTGGCAGAATGAAAGCACTGGGCCAGAGGGTCTCCAAAAAGCCCTTCCCCAGGGCACACATTTGTAAAGTTGTCCCAGCCTTGGTAGCTTTCCCTTGGACTTTTCAAAGTAAGTCAACACGATAGAGTTAATAGTCTGATAGCAAGAACACCTGCTACCACAAACATAGAAAGTAGAAAACGCAGTGTCTGCTAGGCACTGTGTTAGGTTCTTTATAGACATCATTGCACACAATTCTTGCATAACCCTATAACTTAAGTGCTTTCTCCCATCTTATGGATGAAGAAACCAAGAAGCCAAGAGGTTAACTGGCTCATCTAAGAATACACAGTTAGTAGGTGATAAAGGCAGGATTTCAATTCAAATCTGTCTAATTGAAACTTTTGCTTTCTTTCAACAAGGAAATCTCCCCAACGTGCCTGTTTTGCCCTGATCTTTCCCACTATCCATATTTACATTTGTAAACAGAGTAGGACTCCTAAAAATTCTAAAATGTTAAAAAGCAAGATGCATACACTGTAAACCATTGAAATGGAAGGGTCCAAACCAGTTATCTGGTCGAACTTTCTAACCTTACAGGAAAAACAGAGTCTCGGCCAGATGAGGTATCATGTTTGAAGGTAAATAAGGCCATGCGCCTGAAACCTGACTGCTCAAACTTTTAGATTAGTGACTACTGTACAAACGTATGGGTCACAGTATGAGATTTTCATATATGTATACTGATCCAATCAGAGTAATCCACATCTTCCCTTTTATATTCCTTTATGTTTGTAGCCTTGTCATGCCTTCCTTCTACCTGCACATCCATGTTATATAACAAGCTGTTATACAGTTTAGTCACCCCACAATGTCCTGTAACACGAGAAACTTAGGCCTTCCAGAAAACCCTGACTTGACACCTGCTATATGACCTCCCGATCTTTTCCCAGGCTCTAGATACCACTATTCTGCATTCAAGTTGAGTCTTTTTAACCTTCCATGTGAGGTAGAACATGTGGTACTTGTCTTATTTCACTTGCTAAATGTCTCCAGCTTGTTCATTTTGCTGTAGACAATATGATCTCAATCCTCTTATGCCTAATATCCCATTGTATGTAATATAAATGCACCACATCCTTTTAATTCATTCATCTGATGATAGCTACCTTGTCTGATTCCATCTCAGCTATGAAGAATGATATGAGATGACATAAAAGATAGGATAAATGGGGACCTGTTTTCCAGCTGAAGCTGAGGCACTTCCTCCAAGTTGCCACTTGAGACACAACCAATCCGGACAATGTTCGGAAAAGAGTGTGCCTTCTAACAAAGGCCAGAGACCAGTGGTGGGATGAACGACTGTTGTAGTTAATGATGTTAGGGAAACATCAAACAAGAAAACCACATCAATATTTACCTTTCGCTTTTTAATGGCTCCATTTGCCCCAGGCACAGCTTCACATAGGCGGCTTATTGCTTCCCTACAGAATAGAAACCACACAAAAACTTAGCATGCTAGCTACATATCAGAAATGTTCACAACCTGTTAGAAATGAACATGAACAGAACATACATATCCATAATAGCGAGTTTGACAGAAACAATCTCCCTTCAGGTCACAGTCTCTCTCTAATTCCAACCCAGGAACACGGAGCAACAACCTAACTACCGACAAATTACTGTACAGGAGTCCTGCAGTCTGCTTGTCCCATCCATCTTTGCTTTTTCTGTTGTTTTGTTTTGCTGTTAATATGTAACCACACAGAAGTGGGCAGCAGCTTGTAGTCTATAGTCTATTGTTCCCTCTGTGGTGTTCTGAATAAAAAGCATCATAGTATTGGGGCACCAAAGACAGTTAAACACAAAAGAACTCGACATCGGAGGCAGTTTAAAAGACCAAGGGAGAGCACCGGATGTCACCGTGGTCTCAGATGGAGCCCTATTGACGAGGATCCTGCTGCCAGCCATTGAACTTTCAGGCAATTTCACAGGAGAAAAGAAAATCAATATCAAATTTCCTTCTCAGCTTATTTTTCTGCCCTTACTATATATTGCACTTCCTGAGAGAACGGCTCCACTCAAATAAGGCACTGCTCCTTAATGGAAGTGGGGATGGTGCAGGGCCCCTCCTCTCCAGAAAGGTGCTGCTAACTAAAAGCTTTTGTCTGCCCAGTTCACTCTGCTTAATGGGAACCTGAGCCTTGTGGCTTTCAACATCCGTATTCAACATTTCACAAGGCAAACAGAAATCTCTAAACTCACACAGGATCCCCTTGAGATGACTGTTTAACTCAATGGACTGCACACACACACACACACACACACACACACACCAAACCATTGCATGACCACTTTTAATGTATTACATTCCATGACAGCATTTTCTGTAAGTTATTTTTTTGACTTCCAAAAGAAGGGGCTAGTAAGGCAGAGAATGCAGACTGGTTGCTAAGAATGTACAGTTACACTGTAATGCAGAGTTCAGTTTGTTCAGGAAATGTTGGAAAAGTGAGTAGAATTCTCAAAGACTCAAGGTATCATTTCAGACTTAGAGGTTCAGATTTCTTCTTTTTCTTCTTTTTTGCATAAATTAAAATCTAATCCAAAATATTACCCTTATTATGACTAATTACCTACCACTGAAGGCTAGATTGGTTCTTTGATTTTGCATATTTTCTCAGGATTTCAGATTTACTATTTCTTTAATGTTCTAACTTTTGTGCTTGGTAATCAAACAGAGGGATAACACAGAGGGCAGGGCTCTCCTTTGGGTGCTTGATTGGGGGTTTGAGTCATATTAATAATTTCTCAATAACTAATGAAACTCAACTGATGGAAACTGACCTGTCACACTTGCCAAATAACTAGGCCAGGCACTGCCTTCATTGACAGTATTTATTAAAATTGTGCCTAGGTCAGACCAGGCCAGGACATAACACCTGTTGGCCTGCATGAGAACTGGATTAAGGAGAAGAACCAGGCTGGCCTAATCAACTGTATCCATCAGTGCCAGGGCATGAGCCAGAGTAAGTGCAGATGGGTTGGGCTTTGCTGCAGCATTGGCTAGCAAGGCTGGGACTGCGGGCAAACCCTGTCAAGCTAGACTGCAGAATCACCTGGAGAGTGCAGGATCTGGGGTAAGGAGTAGGTCCAGAAGGAAAACTGTGGATCTAAAAGGGAAACTGTACTTTTCTAATGGGTTCTAGCTCCCAAGGTGAGCATGAGAACCAGGGCTAGGGGAGGACCTGGCTAGACAAACAGTAGCACCTGCTGGCATGAGTGTGGGCTAGAGGGTGGAATTGGTTGGAATGAGTTAGGCTTCAACACCCAGTCGTGTGTATGAGAGCTGAATTGGACAGATCAGACTAGACCAGTCCACTGCACATGCTGGCAGGCATAGGATCTGGGGCTTGGCGTTGGCCCAGTGGCGGTTATTGGGGGTCACGCTGACTGGACTGCAGCTCCCGATGGTGTATATGAGGGCCACATGTGTGGTGGGCAGGGTTAGGATGGGCCACAGCACCCATTGATGGGGCTGGAGATACATCTTACCTAGCAATTGCGATTACTAGTGTGAATGCAGGCTGATGTGGATGATAGAATGAACTGAACCCCATGCAGGCAGGTACTCATGCAAGAGATGGGTCTGAGATCACCTCAGACGGGATTTCTTTGAGGATCCCACCAACTAAACCACTGGGCTCAGAATTTCAACCATGGGGAGAGTGGCAGGACCTATGGTCTGACCATGGAGTGCGTGCGTCAAAACTGGGCCTCCTCAGTGGCTTTGAAAGAATAGTGGATGGCATACCCAGAAGCACATGGAGGATTCAGCAGTCCATGGGAGCCTACACAGAGGACATCTGGTGCCATAGCAGAGGAAGGAGGGCAGAACAAATTGGACAACCGCCCCTAACAAAACTTCACAGCAAATTTATTGGTGAATGGAGACTCTAAGGTGGGTTATGTCAGCCAATGGATGAAAGGATATCCTCATCCTTGGATCTGAGAGATCAATAGCATGTCAAACTATTGAAACCACTAGAACAGAACCCTTGGAGCATCCTCCACATTGGGAACCCTAGGATGACACTGAGTAGCCATTCACCATCCCCAGGTACTGAGGCAGTTGGGAAGCTGGGTGTGGCTTCTCCTCTTATCTCTACCTTTCCTCCAGATACAGGAGGAAGGTGAGCTGGCTGGATAGTGATGCTGGTTTGATTGAACTAGACTTCAATGCCCATCGACATGTATGAGAGCTGAATGAGATGTGGGACAGACTGGATCAGTCTGCTGTACATACTAGCAGACATGGGAACCAGTGCAGAGGGCAGGACTGGTGGGGGTTATTGATGGTTGCTCCAACTAGGCTGCAGCTCCCACTGGTTTGTGTGAGGGCCAAGTATTTGGTGGGCAGGACCGGGCTGTGCTGCAACACATGTTGGTTTGTGTAAAAGACAAGGCTGGAGACAACTGACCCAGCAATAGCAATCATCAGCATGTGCATAACCTAACTGCGGGGACAGACTATGCCGGACCCTGTATTGGCAAGTACACACAAGAATCAGGTCAGGGATCAACCTCAGATGAAGTTACTCTGGGGATTCCCCCAGTTGAATCGCTGGACTCAGAACCCCATCCATGAAGAGAATTTCAGGTTTCATGGTCCAACCGTGGAGTGCATGTGTCAGGGCTGGGCCTCCTCAGTGGCTTAGATGGAGCAGCGGACAGCATATCCAGGTGCACATGGAAGATATGGCAGTTCATTGGAACCTGCAGAGGACACCTGCTACCACAACAGAAGACAGAACAAACTGATCAGCTACCCCATCCATATGTTGGCAGTGAATATCTGGGCAAGTGGAGAGTCTAGAGTGGACTGTGTCAACCAGTGGGGTCTGGAGTGTTTTTGTCACTCTTGGAGTGGCGAGATTGTCAGTAATGCAGAACTGTCTAACTATCAAAGCCTCTTGAGCAGGACCCTCAGAGCATGCCCCACATCGGGGACCCTAGGGTGGTGTAGGGTGGCTGCCCTCCATCCCAGGGTGCTGAAGTGTTTGGGAGGCTGGGTGTGGCTCCTCTGCTTATCCCTTCCCCTTACTCCAGATACAAGAGGGGAAAAAGAATGTGGAAATGGTGATCTCACCCACCTTCCTGTAGCCCATGACCCTTACCACCCTAATCAACTATCACCAAAAATAAACATAATTAATAAAAAACAAAATGTGGAAATAATCGTCTCACCCACTTTCTCATAATCCTCCACCCTTCCCACCCTAATCAACTATGTTAACATCATCAAAAATAAAATGTAATAAAATAAAATAAAGAGTGTCTCAGTCCTTTACTCCATTAGAGCTAACTCTGGTGCTGTGGCCTATAAAATTTCCTGCAAATGGTTGGAAATAAAACCACGAGCAATGATTTGAAATGAAAACAAAAGCAGTTATTATAATTAGGATTAGAAGCTGTTATGTTTCATGTAATACCTACTGATTTAACAAAGTGCCTTTGTAGACTTTTTTATTCTCACATACTGTCAATAACTTCTAACAAAGGTAATAGTGAAGTTGAAGAGGAGTACTTATTTTTTTTTTGAAAGATTTATTTATTTTTATTGGAAAGGAAGATTTACAGAGAGGGGCAGAGACAGAGAGAAAGATCTTTCATCCATTGGTTTACTCTCCAGTGGTTGCAATGGCGAGAGCTGAGCTGATCCGAAGCCAAGAGCCAGGAGCTTCTTCCAGATCTCCCATGCAGGTGCAGGGTCCTAAGGCTTTGGGCCATCCTTAACTGCTTTCCCAGGCCACAGGCAGGGAGCTGGAGGGAAGTGGGGCCACGGGATTAGCAGGGAAGTGGAGCTGCCAGGACATGAACTGGTGCTGAAGCAAAGTACTTTACAACAGGTGCAATCCCAGGAGGGTTTGGAAAGGTGAAGCGTGGTGATAGAGTGGGTATTAGAGATAGTGTGGAAAAGACAGCAACACATAATGATTTCAGGGGAACTACAAGTGCTGGGATACTGCTGGGGTAGAAAATGTGACACAGCAAGAGTGAGTTGAGATTACAGTCTTAAAAACACTTTTTGGACAGGCCTTCCTTGTAGCATAACAGTCAAAACCTCTGCCATCTCATGCAGGCACTAGTTTGTATCTCAGACACTGAATTTCCAGTCTTGTTTCCTACTAATGGTATGGGGAAAGCAGCAGGAGATAACCCAAGCATCTGGACCCCTGCCAGCCATGTGGGAGACCCAGCTGAAACTCCTGGCCCCTGGCTTCACCCTGGTTCATTTCTGGCCATTGTGGCAATCTGGAGAGTGAAGCAGAGGATGACAGATGAGATCGATCTCTCTCTCTAAATTAAATAAATAAAAACATCTTTAAAGAGAACAAAAAAAAACTTTTTTAAAAGGCCAGATTTTAAGTACCAAAGTGCTTCAAAAATTCTTGGAAACATAAGATTTTTTCAGGGCCGATGCCGTGGCCTCTATCTACCATGCCAGCATCCAGTGGTTGCTCTACTTCCAATCCAGCTCCCTGATAACGTGCCTGGGAAAGCAGTGGATGATGGCTCAAGTGCCAGGTTCCTGATTCAGACCAGCCTGGCTCTGGCTGTTGTGACCATTTGAGCAATGAACTAGCAAACAGAAAGTCGCTCTCTCTTTCTCTTTGCCTGTGTGTCTCCTTCACTCTCTGTAAATCTGCTGTTTAAATAAAAATAAATAAATCTTTATTAAAATGTCTATTTTGGTGCAAAAAATATTGAAATCCATGCACACTTTTTTCATGATGTGTAATTCCCACTTTCTGAAGATCTCTCACCTTTCAGATTTTGCCGTCTTGTAACAATGCAATTCTGGAATTGTACTATAAAAAGTAGCCTTAGACAACATGCAAACAAACCAGCATGGCTGTGTTCCAAAATAAACTTTGTTTCTAGAAACAAGTAATTGGCCAGATTTGGTCCACGGGTTTTAGTTTGCCAAACCATGGATCAGATAATTCACATTAAAGGAGAAAGTTCAATTTTTTTAAAAATGAGAAAATGTTCACATTCATTATAATGTTAAATTGAAAATGAAAGCAACTCCAAGATACTTCGCTCACGCTAAAGTAGCAAACAGGCAAATACAAAATTTGTCTGAAAAGGAAGGGAAAAAATTTTACTTCAAGAATATTTATTCCTTATTAGGGGCCTAATACACTTTAAAAAGGACTTTGGTTAGAAATGACAAACATAATAAAATCCATCAGCATTTGATGGGGAAGAGACAGGGGAACTTACAGTGAAATAGCTGTGTGTGTGTGTGTGTGTGTGTGTGTGTGTGTGTGTGTCAGAGAGAGAGATAGAGAAATGGTTTAGAGTTAAAAAAAAACACACAAACTTTGAGATACAGAGATATGACATGCCAAAATAAATATTGTCATTTGGAATGTTAAATATGAGATATGCGGGAGTCTATACAGATTAGCGGGAAAGAAGGCATTGGAGTGCCATTAACATATTGGTTGCAGAGATGTGAAATTAATTCTCTGTAAACAGTGATGTAGAAAGCGCTGATAAACAGTGATTTGGCTTTAGATTTTGGCTTATAATTTGTTGTTTCTGATTCCATCAATGTTTACATATCAACAATGTAAACAAGGATTTCAAAACCCAAGCCTGCAAAAGGAGGAACCTTAGGTCCAGGAGTGTGAACAAAGGATCCCAGGGACTTGGAGAAGGACAGTGGCTGGCTCACCTGCCCCTGCCCACTCTTTCAACGGAGTGGGAGGCTACTTTTTCGGCCAACTCTTACACCAGTGTGCTGAGAGACCACCAGTGGAAAAGGACAAAGTGTCAGGGGCCAGCCAGGAACAGGCTGGAGTGGATGAGAACCCGGACGTGGGCTGCCATTGTTTGCTGTCTTCTCCCAGCAAGTAAGTGTGTGTGTGTGTGTGTGTGTGTGTACCCTCAGGAATTTCAAAGCTGGGTGAGGCACCTGTGGCTTCACAGAGCCTAAAAAATCATGGGACTGATGCTCAAACAGGGCACACAGGAGACAGTGTACGCTTAAGTATTTGCTTTTTAAAATTTATTATTGAGGGTCTTGTGCTATATAGCCTAGTGGCCAAATCCTCGCCTTACAACCATAGGGTTGCTCCACTTCCCATCCAGCTCCCTGCTTGTGTCCTGGGAAAGCAGTCAAGGAAGGCCCAAAGCCCTGGGACCCTGCACCCGCGTGGGAGACCCGGAAGAAGCTCCTGGCTCCTGGCTTCGGATCAGCCCAGCTCCAGCCTTTGCGGCCACTTAGGAAGTAAACCAGAGGATGGATCTTTCTCCTTCTCTCTGTAGATCTGGCTTTCCAATAAAGATAAAATCTTTTTTTTAAAAGCACTAATTATTGATGCTTGTAGGTATGGGATTCTAAGACAAGCTAGGGGCTTTCTCCCTTGGGGTGGAGGGGGTAATCTTTTATTCCAACTTTTCTGTTCCATTTTACGGGGTTCAACCCATCCCTGAAAACATTATGTGAATTCTTTGGGGTGATCGTTCCCAGTTAAGGACCACAGTTTTAAAATAAAACCTCTCAAATCCTGCTTTCTCTGCTGATGTCTTCGTGGCAGGGAGTGCCAGACCCACGCCAGGATTTGCTGCTCTTCTTCAGAAAGAGCTGCTCCTCCCCTCAAGTTGGGAGAAACAAATGGACTGTAACTTTTTAAAGAACAAGTTGTACTTTCAGTGCTTTTCTGAAATTTCAGCCACACCCTCTGGCCTAAAGCGTTGATTTGACAAAAAGCAGTGGAAAATGAAAACAGGCTTGTGAGCCCAGAGTGGAGACTTCATCCAGGACCACCCACCTCCCCTGGCCGCCCACCTCGCTGTAGATCCCTTCTGGGTGTGAGCTGCCCTGCGCCTGTATCCTCCAGCAGGAGTGGGCTGGGTGGCGTTTTGCTGGCTAAGAACCTCCATCCTGGGAGCCTGTACGGGAAAGAAAGGCAGCAAAAGGCTGCTGAGCCACAGCCAACAGTGGTCACTTTGTTTATTGTTCGGCCACATGAGACGGAAGGGGAGAAGTGGGCTGATGTCAGGGAACGAGAATGCAGCTGAAGATTTGCTTTTAAGCGTAGAAAATCCTGCCTACGCCATAAGATCCAAAAAAGATATTTTGTCTGTCTTAATAGAGTCCAAACCAACTGGACAAACAAAGCCACCTTTCTTCACCAACCCGTGGCTGGGGCCATATTCACATTATAATCTGTCTGTGTCTCTAAGCCTTAACTGGGCAAGTTCCTCTAGAAGCCACACCCATTATATGCACCCATTTTTTAACATTTGGAAGACAATATTACCAAAGTGAAGCATTTAATGGAGCAGGTTTTGTTCTGTTTTGATTGTTAGTTTGTTTTTAGTGACTATCAAGATGCTGTTTTCCAGTAAACAGAGGAGCCAAAGTGTCACATGAAACCAAGGCAAGGGTCCAGTTGGAAAGACAATGCTCTCCAAACCACTGCGACTCCTGCCACACACACATGCCAAGTCAGGCAAAGAACACACACAGTGAAGAAGTGAGATGAGAACAGAACTGAATCAGAACAAGAGCCTCTCTAATGTCAAAGACACACAAGTAGAACACATTCACCTGCACTTCCCAAGGGTCTCTCCCTCACCTTTCATCTCCACCACAAACCCTGCAACCTCTCAGGGACAAGTTGTCACTCCCGGTGTCTCAAATTGCTTTCATATTGTGAATGGAGAGACCTGGGAGTGATTCAGATTTCCCAGCAGGATGGGATTCCCTTGTTCCCATTATCCTGGGGAACTCAGCACCATCTTGTTTGAAATCTTTGCCTTCAGGACATCAAGGCTCAGGATCTAGGCGCTCAATGGTGTCCAGCTTGGCGAAATGAAAGACATCTAAGAATTTTGTGAAAGTCCTGGGATAGGACGTGTGGGAACATGAGCCAGCCTTGGTGGTGATAAGCATACAACAGGTGCTGTCAGTGCCCACAGACCCGTGGAGAACACAAAGCTCCCAACTCGCTTTGTGCTGTTATCAGGAAGTACTGCCCACTCGGTCTTCAGCGGATTGCCTCAGCGTATGAAATACCACCTTTCATTTTAGAAATAGGATGGTCAAGTTAACCCTTTCAGCCCTTCCCAGGGCATCCATCCCCACACTGGCTTAGTGTACTGTTCTGTTCCCACGAATTACATTCAAACTCAGACACAATGCACAATCTGACCCAGCCCAGGAACCTACGGGGTTCTTCTTTCTCTGTGATCCCACACTTCATCTCTGATACAACCGTGGGCCCATTAATCACACTGGAGTGAGGTGAAAGACAATCCCCTCCTCAACATCACAGCTCCTTCCCAAGTCTCTCTAGTTAGCCAAAACTATTTCTTCTTTCCTAACCTCACCAAGATTTCTCGTAACAGTCACACACATCTCAATATTCGAAACCTACACCACCCACTGATGGATTACAGACTTTGCAAGTGGTTAACACGTCTTACAAAAATGACAATGAAGAAACAGCTATTTTCATACCACAAACACACTGAAACTTGTACATCCAAGACTCCTCCTTTACTTTGAGACAAGTTGGGCTTTTAAAAAATAACTGTTTTGACAAGCTATAATGAAGCTGCAACTTTAGTTGGCATTAAGAGTACAATAAAAAAACACTGCATGGTCACTTAAAAGTCAAAGCTCTTTCAAAAAATCAAAACGGATACAACCTCATCACCCATTTTGTTTACTCTATTTCATTCTAAATGGTGTGTATCTACTTCTAAAGATGGGGACTATCTTCAAAGAAGGAAGATTTGACACTACTTAAGATCTATATATTTTTTTAAAAAGTTATTTATCTTTATCTGAAAGGCTGTTACACAGAGAGAAGAAAAGACAGAGAAACATATCTTCCAACCACTGGGTCACTCCCTAAATGGCCACAATGACTACAGCTGGACAGCTTCCTTTAGGTCTTGCGTGTGAATGCACTGCCCAAGGCCTTGGGCCATCCTCTACTGCTTCCACAGGAACATTAGCAGGAAGCTGGATTGCAAGTGCAGGAGCAGGATTCCAACCAACGCCCATAGAGGATGCTTAATTTTACATCATGGCACCAGGACCTACCTAAGATATGTTTAACAGTTCGCAGGGGAGGTATCTATAATACTGAGCAAGACTATGATGGATAGAATGAAAAATACCATAACTTTTTAAAAAAGGAACTAGTTACTTTGACTAAAACCTATTGATTTTATTTGAGAAGTCTATTAAATTAAAAATCTGGTCTGTGTATCTCTAGAAGAAATTATTCTACTGTAGCAAATGGTAGGACAACTTTGGCCTGCTCATCTGCCAAGAATTCACCAATATAACCATTTGGGTAAGTAGTAATGAATTTTAAAGCTCATTTTTTCTTAAAAAATTTTATTTATTTATTTGAAAAGTAGAATGGCAGAAAGAGAAGGAAAGACAGAAAGAGATCTTCATCCACTGGTTGAAAAGCCAAGTCCTGGGCCCAGCGGCGTGGCCTAGCGGCTAAAGTTCTCACCTTAAAAGCACCAGGATCCCATATGGGTGCCGGTTCTAATCCCAGCAGCCCCACTTCCCATCCAGATCCCTGTTTGTGGCCTGGGAAAGCAGTCAAGGACGGCCCAATGCTTTGGGATCCTGCACCCATGTGGGAGACCTGAAGGAAGAGCCTGGCTCCTGACTTTAGATCAGCACAGCACCGGCCATTGTGGTCACTTGGGGAGTGAATCATCGGACGGAAGATCTTCCTCTCTATCTCTTCTCCTCTCTGTATATCTGACTTTGTAATAAAAATAAATAAATCTTAAAAAAAAAAGCCAAGTCCTGTCTAGGCTGAACTCCATCCCAGTCTCACACATGATGACAGACCTGCACAGTTGAGCCATTGTCTCTTGCCTTCCCCGGCACATTAGCAGGAAGCTGAACTGGATGCAGGTGAGCCAAGACTTAAATAGGAGATGGCAGAGTAGCAAGCAGAAACTTAGCCCACTACACTACAATGCCAGCCTCTACTTACAACATTCGTAAGAATCAAATGGGGGCTGGCACAGTGGCTCAACAGGCTAATCCTCTACCTACAAGCACCAGTTCGCGTATGGGTGCTGGTTCGTGTGCCAGCTGCTCCACTTCCAATTCAGCTCCCTGCTTATGGTCTGGCAAAGCCACAGAGAATGGCTGAAGTCCTCGGGTCCCTACACCTATGTGGGAGACCTGGAAGAAACTCCTGGCGTCTGGTTTGGAATCAGCTTCAGCCATTGCATCCATTTGGGGAGTGAATCAGCAGACAGACTATCCCTTCCTCTCTTTTTCTCTCCTTCTCTCTGTAAATATGCCTTTCAAATCAAAATAAACAAAAATTAAAAAAAAATAATAAAATGAAGCTGGTTAAAATGTAGATTTCTATTATAATCCCTAGACATTTTGATTCTGTAAATCTGAGAAGGAGCCTAGGAATCTGCATTAACAACCTTGCAAGCAGAGTACATGGACCACACAGGTGGCCAAACTCCTACTTGGAGTCCTTGCGCAAAGGAATTAGTTCTGATCAGATGGATGTATTTGTGGCTGCCATAGAATTAGGTCACCTATTTCTACAGGCTAGGGTAGGCAGGGCTACACCACCTGTACATTTGATGATATTCTTCTATTTGGGAGGAAAACTTAGTCTCTAATGGTAATAGAAACTAATAGCTGTCTGATGTAATCTTTTGCATACCCAAACTCTTCCTCGAGAAGGGCACCTAGAGGTTCAAAACCTCTTTGCTAGCTTCACTTGTACACACAGGTGGTGAAAGTGACCTGTATTTTCTCTCCCATCTGGCAGCCTGGAGGCAGAGAGGATCCATCTGCCCCTCACACTGCACTGATGAACTAGGCAAGGATTCTAAACCTTGGAGGCATATTGTACCCTGGAGAGGATTAACAAGTACTGAAGGCCGGGCCTCATCTCCACAGGCTTGATTTAACTGGTAGAGAATGGGACTTGAGGCCTTGGATTTTGACAAGCTCTCCCAAATATTAATAATGGAGCTGGGGTTGAGAATCATGCTACAGCAATTCAGGTCGTAATTATTTTAGGCCCTTCAGGTCGTATTACCTCTTTCCCAACTGCCCATGAATGCAGCTTTCAAGGCAGGCATAGGCAACACACAAACAAGCTGACATGGTGATGAGCCAGTCACATTTACACCACTGGAAATTAGAATTCTATAAAACCGGGTCTGGTGTGGTAACTTAGTGGCTAAAGTCCACACACCAGGATCCCATATGGGTGCCGGTTCTAATCCCGTGGCCCCACTTCCCATCCAGCTCCCTGCTTGTGGCCTGGGAAAGCAGGCAAGGATGGCCCAAAGCCTTGGGACCCTGCACCCATGTGGGAGACCCGGAAGGAGACTCCTGGCTCCTGGATTTGGATCGGCTCAGCTCTGACTTGGGGAGTGAATCAGTGGATGGAAGATCTTCCTTTTTCTTTCCTCCTTTTTGTATATCTGACTTTCCAATAAAAATAAAATAAATCTTTTTTTAAAAAAGAATTCCGGGCCCGGTGGCATGGCCTAGCGGCTAAAGTCCTCGCCTTGAAAGCCCCGGGATCCCATATGGGCGCCGGTTCTAATCCCGGCAGCTCCACTTCCCATCCAGCTCCCTGCTTGTGGCCTGGGAAACCAGGAGAGGACGGCCCAAAGCTTTGGGACCCTGCACCCGCGTGGGAGACCAGGAAGAGGTTCCTGGTCCCGGCATCGGATCGGCGCGTACCGGCCCGTTGCGGCTCACTTGCGGAGTGAAACATCGGATGGAAGATCTTCCTCTCTGTCTCTCCTCCTCTCTGTATATCTGGCTTTCCAATAATAATAAAATCTTTAAAAAAAAAAAGAATTCCATGTAACTTGTCACAACATATTCTTTTTGCTTTCCATCATTTAAAAATGTCAAAACCATTCTTGGCTAGCAAGTTGCCAAAAATCAAAAACAGCTTCAAGACCATGGCTTGCTCTACAGCAAACCAGAAATAAATGTCAGAGGCTGTGGGCTCGTGGTCACTATTAAGTTTTGCAGAGTAGAAAACCTATTCAAACACAATCTTTTCATCTTTACAGAAAATGATTCTTTAAGTGCACTTCAGACTTGGGGTCTCTTTTAGCTTCTTGATGCAGAAAACTGAATGTTATAAGAGACATGTCTTTTACTCAGTTAACATAAGAATTATGGAATGCCTTTTACACTGCAAATTATCATTATCTATTTTTTGTTCTCCCAGTGCGCAAGAGGAACAAGAGGCAGAGGAGGAGAGAGAATGAAATTCTTTTGTACTTTTTAAGAATATTAACCATCATTAAGGAACACTGTAAGCTTGACACAGAGCAAAGTACTGGGGAAGGGAGTGGATACAGAAATTAATTAAAGCACAGTAAGTGCAAAAAGGAACAAAAATGGAAGATCTCATAGTTTCACAATTCCTCTTCTCCAAGATAACAGAGCGAAGGAAAGCTACTTAATTAAACTCTACAGATAACCAAAGTTTAAAATCTTAGTGTCCCTCATAATTTCTGTGACCTTGAACAAGTTTTAAAGCTATATTTTAATTCCTTAACTACATACCACTGGAATAATAATTGTTCTTAGAATAATGTTTCAGTAAATGCTACCACTATTACAGCTTTATCCTTTCATGGGCATCTGCTTTAAGAACTGGGTCTAACCTGCTTTGTTCAACACGTAGTGCCCTGCAAGACAGTCTGTGTATTATACCCGGGATTCTACAGACAATATCATGCTAGCAGTACTGGATAGTGCAAGCTTCCCCAAAAACAGAATGCATGTTTAATTTTCTTTTCACATTATGGCATCTAGCAGTCTACCTAGGACATACAGTGCACTCAATGTAGAGAAGTTTAGCAATCTCCATAACACTGAAGCAAGCATGCCTCTTGTCCCTGATGCAACCCAGATCCTTCAGGAAGTGTTCCTTGCTTGGTCACATTGGGCTTTCAGCATTTCCCTATCATCTCCTTCAAGCCATCGGTCTGAGGCACAGTGCAGAAGAATGAGGCAGAACTGGCTTGCAATTCCATCTCTCACTGACTTCCTAGCTGACCTTGGTTCTTTCCTTAATTTCCCCAAATCCCAGTGTAGGCATGAGCAAAAAAGAATGAACAGTCCTATCTGCTTCATAAATGTTAAATTTTGCAATGATGACAGTGTTGATAGCAATTATTCGTTAACAGTAAAGTGCCCTTTCAACTGTCTACTAACTATTGAAAATCATGTTGGAGTCATTCAAATAGAGTTGAAATTCAGCCAGTCCCACATAGATAGGGACACCTTTATTTAACATTAATCAACTTTCTTGGACACAAAGACTGTGTGGACCAATCTGAGTATCTTCAGTTTATTTCTTTTTATTCTTCAGTTCAAAACTCTGCGTGGATGGTGCCCTATTTGCCGCTCAACTGTAGAGCCAGTGATCTGACCTAATTGTCTCAGGATTCTGCATTTTGGAACTTGGCCTAGTTCAGGATGCCAGATCCTCTGTGTTAGATCTTCTGGGTCTTTTCTGCTTTTCTCTGGTGAGCAGTGACCATGTTGACAGCAGGAGCTCCAGGGTCACCTCATGAGCCGCCCTACGGGCCTGCAAATCCCTGTGGCCTCTGCACTGGCCAGCAGGATTTGATATCCAACTCTGTCCCAGGCAACGTGGTTCTGCCAGCGCCCCTGGGCAAGGCTTCCTGAGGAAGCCTTCAGGTCCAAAGAGGACTTTACCATGCCTTCACTTCCAGGCCAGACGTGACATGCTGGGCTTTGTCGGGAGGTTCCTGAGCAACTATAATACTGGTGCTTCTAGGAAAAAGTCTACTGTACTCGCAGTGATGCACGCTGGCCTGTATCACCTATGAAAATCACAGCTAGAAATTCAGTCCTTAGAAAACCAAAAAGGACCAAGCGGCGGGTGGGAGGGGATACCGATGTGCATGGGCAGCAAGCCCTGGGCAGAAATCAATGAAAAGAGCTATTTCACCCAGAATCAGAGCTAAGAATTCTGGAGTCACTGCTACACACTTGGGTTTTAATCATCATGTGTTTTGAGCTATGGGTTCATTTTTTTCTTTCCAAACACTCGAGGTCAACCACTACAATCCACATACAGACATGGACTGATAGCTCCTTGTTCTCATTTGGGTTGGTGAGTGAATGTTTCTCATTTGTTCTGAGTGTGTGTGCTTGTTGATAGTATCTGCACATCTGGAAAGGTCTATATATTCCATAATAAATGAGTGGGCCCTGCTTTTAGCTGCAACATATTTTTAGAAGCCAATTCATCAAATGCATCATATTTTCCACGGAAAATATGCTATAACTGGGAGTTTCATTCCTGGCCAAGGACTCTTCAACAAATAAAATAATTATTATAAACAGCTTGTCATGGAACAAAAACTGTTTTATACAAACTTCTAAACACATTTGCGACATTAAAACAATGCCCTACATTCTATAAAAAGGCATGTCCAGGACCTATATGTGGAGCCTCAATGTTTCTGGAATTGTCCAGCTATCACATAAAAATACAGTTCAATTGAATCCTGTTCTATAATTAATGTAGTGATATAACACTAAATATTTAATCAACAATTTTGAAAACATTGTTACTTGTAGTTCATTTAAACTGTCTTCTCTGAGGTGGAACTCTTTTTTTTTTTAATAAAAGATTTATTTATGTTTGTTTGAAAGGCGGACTTTACAAAAAGAGGAAGAGAGACAGAGGTCTCCCATCTGCTGGTTCACTCCCCAAATGAATACGAGGACCAGAGCTGAACTGATCCAAAGCCAGGAGTTTCCTCCAGGTCTCCCATGCAGGTACAGGACTCCAAGGACTTGGGTTACCTTCTACTGTTTTCCCAGGCTAGAAGCAGGAAGCTGGATGGGAAATGGAGCAGCTGGGACAGGAACCAGAACCCTTAAGTGATGCTGCTACCACAGGTGGAGGGTTAACCTGATATGCCACATGCCAGCCCTGGAAATATTATTATTATTATTATTATTATCATTATTACTACTACTACTACTATTATTATTATATTACCGTAGCTACTAGTGCATATTACTAGTCTCTTCTTCCTCCTGACTCTTTCCTTCTCAGCCTCCCCACTCCACAACTTACTCCCCAGTAAAGCACTGTCCTGGGCAGAGGCGACTGGTCCAGGATTTGACCCAGTTACCCTGTCTCCTGGGAATTTTTTAGTTGGAATAGAGAGAAGCAGAGATGGGCAAGTGCCTTCATTCCTGCTGCTAACAGCCTCAGGAACCGTGATAGTGTCCTTCTAATTAGCTTGGTTGTTCAAAGATGCTTAGGCTGAAAGAGCAGCTTCAACGCCCTTTCAAGAACTTCCCCATTTTGCTTAAACTAGGCAGTTCTTTTCAGTGACAGAAAGTCTAAAAGACTTTTAATAATACACTTGTAACAGAGAGATGCCCTTCCACCTTAATACTCAAATCAAAGAGAAATACTGCTAAGGCTTAAGTGGTACAATACTCATAATGACAAAAAAAATTTGTGACAAATTTCTATGTATCATATAATCCTACTTTGATTTTTTTTAAGTTTAAACAGCTTTATTTAAATAAACACATATTTTAAGCAAATACTAGTTGTAAGCAAACTATGACAACAGAAGTTAGGATGTGCAAAGAAGTTGCAAAGTAATTAGCACTCCATTTTTAATCAAATTATTCATGTGGAAGACAAAATTTTAAAATAACAATTACTATCAAATGTAGAAAAATTTGCTTAAATCAAATTCAGCTTCTAGTGATAAGAAGAAACTGCTAGCAGAATGACAGGAAATGGCAATTTCTCTACTATTACCAAGGCTACAATGCATGTATAACGACCAGCATTGCTAACATAGAACACTGAGAGTCTTCTACTTTGATTTTTAAATTGTTTAGGAAAAACAAATATGAGGCAGTTACTATTGGTTATTTCCATGGATCCATTTGTTTTTCTTTTATTTTTATCCTACTTACCGATTTCCAAAATGCATTTATTTATATATAAAGGGCATTTATACATATATATGTATAAAGGACAAAATCTCTTTCTCTCTCCCTGTCTTTCTCTTTCTCTCTCTCTCTCTCTCTCTCTCTCTCTCTCTCTCTCTCTCTCTTTTTCTCTCTGCTCTCTACTGGCTCACTCTTCAAATGGCCACAGTGGCCATGGTTGGGCCAAGCTGAAGCCAAAGGCCAGGACCTCCGTCCTGGTTACCCACATGGGGGTAGGGATCCAAATACTTGTACTATCTTCTGCTGCCTTCTCTGGTGCATTAGCTGGGCTGGGTACAAATTGGCACTCAGCTACAGGATCCCATTTTTACACATGCAAGCTTAAACCACTGTGCAATAACCCTGTTCTCAAGGTCTACTTACAATCAGAAAAAAAGTAGAAAAGCCTTTTAAGAATGAAATGTTGGGGGGGCATGAGGAGACCTGGCATCATGGTTCCATTGGCTAATCTTCACCTTGCAAGTACCTGAGTGCCATACAAGTGCTGATTCCTGTCCACGCAGCTCCACTTCCCATCCAGCTTCCTGTTTGTGGCCTGGGAAAGTAGCAGAGGATGGCCCAAAGCCTTGGGACCCTGCATCCACACGGGAGACCTGGAATTAGGCTCATGACTTCTGGCTCCTGGCTTCAGATATGCTCCTGGCTTCCTGGCTGTTGTGGCCACCTGGGGAGTGAACCAGTGAATGGAAGAGTTTTCTCTCTGTCTCTCCTTTCCTCTGGAGATCTGCCTTTCCAATAAAAATAAATAAAATCTTTTTTAAAAAATTAAGAATGAAATTAAGAAGAAGAGACCAGATATTAGCAATTCAGGATCATGATGACGTTCTCTCACAAAAAAAGTGATTTTTTTGAAAGATAATTCAGGTCTACCTTTATCCCCCTAATTGTCTCCCATCATCTTAATTTATTAACATCCAAAGAAACATTTCTTAGATCCAAATAAAAGCAGTAGGAAACAGGTGGTGTCAGGAAAGGTTGTGGAGGGGGAATACCTGAGTTTCAGTCCCATGGAACAGCAGCGTGGGCTCGGGATGGTTGCTGGTACTTTCTGAACCTCAACTTTCCCTGCTTTAGTCAGAGCACCTTCCTCTAGCTGACCACACTGTTAAGAAAGCACAAATGCAAAAGCTCTGTGTGTGTCCAACACACATGAGCTGCCATGAGCTGCCTGCTCCTCCTGTCCCACCACAGCAGCTCCACTGGTGGGACTTCTGGTCAGGTCTCACTGTCAAGAGTGATAAGAGGTCACCACGTCCTGCTTCCCAAACTCTCTTTGCTATAGACCTACTAAAAACCCAGGCACTAAAGTCACTTTTCTTGCATTAACTTTTCACCCTTTCAACATAAGAAAATTAATTTCTACAACATTGAAATATAATTAACCTAGTAACTATACTTTAAAAAAAAGATTATTGGGTCTGGCAGCGTGGCCTAGCGGCTAAAGTCCTCGCCTTGAATGCGCCCGGGATCCCATATGGGCGCCAGTTCTAATCCCGGCTGCTCCACTTCCCATCCAGCTCCCTGCTTGTGGCCTGGGAAAGCAGGAGAGGACGGCCCAAAGCTTTGGGACCCTGCACCCGTGTGGGAGACCCGGAAGAGGTTCCTGGTTCCCGACATCGGATCGGCGCGCACCGGCCCGTTGCGGCTCACTTGGGGAGTGAATCATCAAATGGAAGATCTTCCTCTCTGTCTCTCCTCCTCTCTGTATATCCGGCTTTCCTATAATAATAAATCTTTTAAAAAAAGATTATTCATTTTTATTGGCAAGGCAGATTAACAGAGAGAAGAAATAAAGAGCTGAGCCAATCTGAAGCCAGGAACTTCTGGGTCTCGCATGTGGGTGCAGGGTCCCAAGGCTTTGAGTCAATCTCTATTGACTTCCCAGGCCACAAGCAGGGAGCTGGATGGGAAGTGAAGCAGCCAGGACATGGAACTCGTGCCTATATGTGACCTCAGCATGTACAAGATAAGAATTTAGCCACACAACTATTGCTTCAGGCCCATAACTAGAAGTACACATAATATAAAATTTATCTTTCAATCATTTTTAATTGTGTGGATCAGTGGCATTAAGTACATTCATATTATTGGCTAACCATCACCACCATTCTCCTCTGGAATAGAAAATAAATGAATAGAAACATCTATTCAAGTCATTTGACCATTTAAACATAGTTTGTTGCTGTTGCTGTTAAATGGCAGGAGCTCTTTACATACTCTGTATATTAGCACTTTGTTAGGTATGTGACTTGCAAATGTTTTTCCCATCTGCAGGTTGCCTTGTAACCTTTTAAGTTTACATCAGTTCATTCAAATAGCAACAGTACACCTGCTATGTGAGAGACACTAAGCTAATAACTGAGCAGTTTTCATACCCTCTCTCTTGGCATTTGACTCTGCCATGCTGTCAGGACAACTGACTGAAAATGACTTTTTAATTACTACATCTTTAAAGACTTCTAAAAGAGCATAAATCATTATTTCACTTATCTTACATGTCTGAGAAGATCTTTAAGCAGACTTAAGGAACTGGAGAGCAGTCAAACTTGGAACTAGACGGGGTAGTCACTGCAATGTGCACATGTACACTGTGAGAGAGGAAGGGAGGGAAGGAGAGAGGAAGAGAAGGAGATAGGGCGGGAGGGAGGGAGAGGGAGGAAGGGGGAGAGAAAGAAAGCACTGCATCTAGCAAGGGCCTCCTGACACCTAGGCTCATGTAAAATGAAATATTTCCATTAACACTAATGCTTGCTTGGGAAAGTTCAGAATGTTATATTTTATTGTACAGTCTATTGTTCTAGCCACCTTACAAAGGTTGTGAACCTTGACCCAGGGACACCATACCTTTATTGAAGTCAACACTCTCTCATGACCAATGAACAATGAAAGTTGTGTGACTCCATCACTATAGCTGTTTTAGCTACGGTTGAACCCTTAGTAAGACCAGAACTTAGACATTCTGATTTGTTTTCTCCTTAACGCTCCTCTCAGGAAGTTTCTAAATTTCCTCATCAAGGAGTGTTCCCTTGCTAGACAGGTTAGCAGGTTTAGCATCTCATCTCGCCACACACCATGATCTTTATTTTACACACATGGAGCCAGCAATCCTATTGCTAATTGTATGATTTTATCAGAATCCATACACCATATGCTGTCCAACTACTTAGAAGTTTAGCAGAGATACACTCACTTATGCATGGATACCTGTATCAATCCCCCACCTAAAATCCAAAGCAAACATAACCCTATTTTCTAACAAGCAGATGCCTTCATTTAGTCATCTCACATACAAATATTGGACCTCTCTGGAGCATTTCCCATCCTAATGTGGACATTGCTCAAAAACGTCAAGCCCAGACCCCTGGGTGAGCGTTTAGCTACACCACAGATCTGCTTTGGACTTGATGATTTCTCTCTCTCTCTCTCTCTCTCTCTCTCTATCTATCTCTCACAGAGTGACAGAAGTAGGCATTTGGTGTAGAACTGCCTTTAATGTCTTATTGAAGCCAAAGAACCAACATTTTCAAGATGGCGAATTCAACCTGCAAAATCACTGCTCAGGAGCCACTGTGTTACAAACAGGAAATCTGTCCAATTACAACATCTTTGTTTCCATTTTGCTTTACCCAGTACCAAATCACTCATCAACCTGCTCACTGCCCACACTCAGAGGATGGAATGGAGCACATGAACCACCTCATGCAGTCCTAGAGTAAACCAATCTTAAGCAAAAATCCCCAAGGGGAGCACTCACCCCTCTTCTCTGATCCTCACGAATGGCCATCACACAAATGTGGCTAGCCCATCACAAACCACTGCTTCCCAGCTGTCCCTAGAGCCTATGGGGGCTGATCTTGTGCTGGGTGCCTGGTCTCAGAATGCTTGATTTTATGACCCATTATACCAGAAGCAGACAAAGCAGGAGGACAAAGATAGGCAGGTGACTTCTATTTTCTCAGTGCTCTACACCTCACAGTGCATTATGTGTTGGGGTGCAAGCTTAAGATCTGAAGCTTTGATGCCCAGGTCGGGGCCCTAAGCCTGTCACAGTAGCTTCACTAAAGGGTTTGCCTGGATGTTCTGCTCCTCCTTCAAGTTCCTATCCAGTCAAGTCACAAAGAGGGGGCATCATCATGTGGAAAGGAAGACTTTTTCTTTGTAAGAAAAAGAGGCTGGGCCTTAGCTGTTAGTGACCCGATTTCCCTGATATAGGTCAGATGGGGGTTTCTGTTTTTCTTTGTTTTAAAAGAATCACAAAGACAGCACATGGCTGTAGCATCCTTCTAATCTTCCTTCCATAATGATTTCCAGACACTTTCAAGGAAACAGTGGCTGTGAGTTTGTTCTTCTCATGGCCTTGTTTTTATTCACTATTTTCTCCTTGGTAATTCTGCACCAAGGCTCTGTGAGGAAGACTAGAGACCTGGGTGAGAACTAAAGGCATGATGTCCTGCCCCATTGGCCTGCCCAGGGACAAACCTGGAGTCAGGGCACAGAGTACCTCAGGGTACCACTGAGGAAGCAAATGATCGCTTGTCTTCTTCCTCTCTACGCATATTTGGGTACTTTCTGTGCTCTCGGTCCTGTGGAGTCAACTCTCAAATGACTGTACAAAGTTGCCTCATGAAGAGAAGAATCCTACCCCATCTCTTTCCAGCTTCCAAGGCTGGCCCTTCCCTATCAGGTCAACCTGATTCAACGTGTTTTAATGAGAACAGCCAACAAAACCAGGACTAGAGCAATGCAAATAGTGTTGTAGTGTGAAAAACATACAGAAGTTGAAGGAAAGGGAAGAACAAAAAATAAAAAGAAAAAAAGGAAAAGTGGAGGAAGAAGAAAAAGTTGGGAAGTGGAATATGTAAGATAGGCTATGTGGAAAGTGACCCATTTTCTTAACTTTCAAGTAAGAATGATGAAATCATCTGTTCACAGCCTTGAGACCCACACACACCCCGAATTGCTAGTCCAGTGCCAAGGTGAGGAAGGACCTCAGGAAAACAGCCCGGATACAGGAACAGGCTAAAATATTCCTGTTCAATCATGATATGGGGAAATAGGACCTGGAGGGTGTGCTAGCAAACACTTAAGCTTTTATTCCCATGTAGAATATGCTACAAGACCTGGAGTTTCAAATTTTGAAGTATCATTTTATTTGAAAGGCAGAGATGTAGAGATAAAAGGAAAGATCGTCCAACTGCTGATTTATTCCCCTAATGCCCACTGCAGCCATGGCTGGGGCAGACTGGAGCAGGGGCCAGCAATAAAAACTGGATTGTCCACATGGGTGCCAGGGGCCCAACTACCTAACACATCATTTGCTGCCTGCTGGGGTGTATTCCAGCAATGAATTGGATAGAAAACAGAGTCAAAACTCGATCCCAGACACTCCAATATGGAATATAAATATTCCTTTTTAATTTTAACTTTTCATGATATAGCCTAAAGAACTATCCTTAGCCTCAGGAATTTCCCCTTCCTTTCTTTCCATATGTCTTCCCTCCTTTCCCCCGCCCCATGTTATTTTCCTCCATGTTATTACAACAGTATAGTCCTTCAGAAACAGTCACCAGTCCATCATTCCGCTATTTAAGTGTGTCATGACATTGTAGGTACAGACAAAGGTAGAGAATCTAGCATCCTATTATCAAGATATGTGTAACAGTTTCATTGGGAGTCTGTCTTTGATTTGAGAGTAGAGATGCAAACTGCACTGTATCATATGTATAAACATGTTTACCTGTATATCTACTGATCTTGTGGAATGTAGATATTCAATGTTGTGTTCAAGCCACTGTGCCAAATGCTTGCCCTGAGACCTGCCATTTCAAAGTTCACCCTTACTTTTAGCAAAATGTAAGCTCCTGGGGTAAAAATATAAAAACTTTTCTTTCTTTTTTTTTTTTTTCACAGCGAATATTCTTAGAAATGCTGGCAAGGAATTTCCCACTTAGGAAAACCAAGGCTGAGTTCTTTGATGATAAATTTTCTGTTTAGGAAATTTAGATTTTTGCTAATTCCTTATACTGGGACACAACCTATTTTATACTTTCTCTTGTGTCTTATCTCTAAACTCTCTAGGTGAGCATGTCCCCTCTTCCTTTGGGGTCAGGAAGCTCCCAGTTTGCTGTGAAGCTCAGGCAGCTGCCAGATACAGACTTCCAGCCTCATAAAGCTCAGGAAAGGGGCTGAGGAAGATGGGCAGGAGCTGCTTAGAACATAGACCCTGAGTCAAGGGGCTGGATCACTAAGCCCTGTGAACAGAAACCAACCTCAAGCTGTCAGGCCCCACCAGAGACAAGCTCATCACACAACTGGGGGCTGGAGTCACTTGATTTCAGTTGGGATCAACAGACATCAAAGGGCAGCACTGAGCTGGATCCTCTCTCCTCTTCAGCTCCTCCTCCTCATATGTTGGGGTCCATTTAGTGGTTTCCACGTCCACTCTTTGGAGAAAAGACAGACACTGTTTCCCACTCTGACAAAACTGACCGAGACTTGATGGCAAGGAGCAGCGAAGCCATGGCTATCTCCCTTCCTTCAACTTTAAGCTTTCTTGCCCCAGCTACTCTTTTCGCAAGATCTTCAAATGCCTTCTCCTAAGGGAGGCCTTTCCAATTACACAGCTAGACCACCACTTCAGGGGTGTATGTGGGTCGCAAACTGAATCTTTATGACAGAAAAGCAAGCCAGCCTTCAACTGATTGTGGAAACTTCACAAAGTTCATGAAGACTTTTTAAAAACAAGTACAAAGGATGATAGATAGATAGATAGATAGATAGATAGATCAATCGATCGATCAGAGGAAAGAGTATCAGGAGAACAGTTCTATAGACTAATCTAAAATATACATCCAAAACTTTCAAAGTATTTAATTTGACTTAAGAGATCTAGATAAAATGGTCACCACAGCATTATTGCTACTAATGAAAAGTCAGAGCTGGCATTGCAACATAGTGGGTTAAGTTGTCCAAGTACAACCCAGCATCCCACATTAGAGTGCAGCTTCAAGTCCTGGTTGCTCCACTTTCAATCCAGCTTCCTGCTAACACACCTGGGAAGGCGAAGATGGTCCCAGTGCTTGGATCCCTGACACTCATTGGTGGAAGACCAGTAGTCAGATCTCGGCTTCAGCTTTGCTCAGATTTGGCTGTTGTGGTCATTTGGTAATGAACAAGGTTGTTCTGCCTTTCAAATAAACCTTTAAAACAATGATAGCAAGTCATCCTTCCTCTGTGGCCTAGGTGCCATCCTTCCACCACAACAGCACCTAGGTAGCTTCTGGGAATCTGGGGACTCAGGCTGACAGCCAACAGAGCAGAACAGGCCTGGGAACTCCTCCACATGCTTGGGTCCTTGGCAGGCAGGTGGGGGAGTGGGTAGTATTAGGGCACAAGGTGGGCATACTGGTGTGGTGTGCCAAATTAGACTGGGCTTGGGGACTTGTTAACATGCCTGAATCCCAGCTGGGTGGAGGGATGGAGTCCCAGGGCAAGGCTGGTTGGGCAAGGCTGCTGTACCTGCCAAGAAAGGAAGAGAGCCAAGTCAGGTTGGATCCATTGTGCAGGAGATCTGCCACTGGGAAGAGACCTAAGAGAGGAGCTTAGTGTAGTCCTCTGTTGGGGTGTAGTCCCTGCAGATGAGTGTAAGAATTAAGACCTGGAGCAGCCCAAACCAGGCCAAGTTACAGTGCCCAACAGCATATGTGTGGCTCAGGTCTGGGGGCAGACCAGGCTGGGCCAGTTCATAACACCCACTGGCAGATGTAAGAACCAGGACAGAGTGCAGAACAGTACAGGTCAGGCTGCAACACCAGCCAGTTCACATTAGGGCCATGACTGGGGGCTGGCTGGGTTAGGCTAGGCTGCAGCACCCACAAGCATGAGCTGGAAGTGGGAATAGACCTGACTGGGCCAGGCCACAGCACCTACTGGTGAATACCAAGGTGAGGCGGGCCATGCCAGATCAGGCTACAGCACACAAAAGCACATGTAAGGTCCAGCGGAGTGGGTGGCAAACCAGGGGAGGAGTCAATGAGGATTTCCCTGCTGGACTATTACTCCTGCTGGTGAGCGTAAGAACTGGGACCAGGGGCAGATCAGGCTAGGCAGAGCTATAACACCCATTGGCCTGCAAGTGTACTGGGTTAGAGGAAAAACACAGGCTGGGCTAATCGAATATATTCACTGGAGTTTGCATGAGCCAAAGTAAGTGCAGACTGGCTGAGCCTTGCCTCAGCATCAGCTAACAACTGCTGGGAATCGGGGGAAGCCCTGTCATGCTAGACTGCAGAACCATCTGGAAAGTTCAAGATCTGGGGCTGGAAATGGGCCTAGCAGGGAAACCATGGGCACCTCTCTGATGGGCTGCATTTCCCATGGGTGAGCATGAAAACCAGGACTGTAGGTGGATTTGGCTGGACAGGCAGTAGCACCCACCAACTAAGTGTGGGCAGAAAAGTGGAGTCAGTTGGGCTGAGCTGGACTGCACCACCCACTGGTATGTACAAAAGTTGAATGTGACTCAGGACAGACAGGACCGGTCTGTTGCACATACTGGCTTATGCAGGAACTGGGGCTGGGAGCGGGCCTGGTTGGGGTTATCGAAGATTGTCCTGACTGGGCTATAGCTTCCACTGGTGTACATGAGGGCCTAGTACATGAAGAATAAGGTTGGGTTGCGCTGCAGCATCCACTGGTTTGTGTAAGAGATGGGGCTAGAGACAGAACTGACCCAGCAACTGCAACCACTAGTGTGTGTGTGTAGGTCGATGTAGGTGACAGACTAAGCCAGACCCCGTAATGGCTAGCATACACAGCAGTCAGATCTGGGATCATATCAGACAAAATTTCTGTGGAGGCCCCCTCAACTGAACTACTGGACTCAGAACTCCAACCATGGGGAGATTTGACCGTGGAATACATGAGTCAGAACTAAGCCTCCTCAGTTGCTGAAGACAGTGCAGTGGGAAGCATGCCCAGATGCCCATGGGGGATATGACAGTTCATTGGGCCTGCAGAGGACATCTAACACCATAGCACATGATGGAGGACAGAACAAATTGATCAGCTATCCAAGTCAAGTGTGACAGCAATATCTGGGTGAATAGAGACTCTGAGGTGGATTATGTCAGCAAATAGACCTTGGAAGGATTTCCTTATCCTTGAAGCAATAAAATCAACAGCATTTCAGAACTATCAAAACCACTTGAGCAGAAACATTGGAGAACCTGTGATGATGATGGGGAGCCATTCCCTATCCCCAGATACTGATGCGATTAGGATGCTGGTTGTGGCTTCTCCCCTTATCTCCCCTCTTCCCCTAGATACAGGAAGAAGAAAAAGAACATTGGAAACAATTGTCTCATCCACTTTCTCCTGTTCCTTGACTCTTCCCACCCTAATTGGTGTTCCACATGGGCATGCATCTTTCTCAACTATATAAACATCATCAAAAATAAAATTTATAAAATGCAAAAAATCGGTGAAAAGTAAGAAAATGATACACAGCCACAAAGAATATTGACCAACTGATCCACAGATAAGAAAAATGAAGTACAACTACACAAAACAGGACAGCCCTCAGCTGTAAAAGAATGATATTTTGACACAAGCTACAGTTTGGAGACCTTGAAGGCTTGAAGACATTGTCCCAAGTGCATGAAGGCAGGCAGAAAAGGACAAGAACTGCATGATTTCACTTACAGGAGCTACTTCAAGCAATCAAATTCAGACATAGAAAACAGAAGTGTGGATGTTAGAAGTTGCAGGGCAGAAATTAGGGAACTTTCTCTAACGAGTACAGATAAAAAGGCTCTGCAGAGAAGTGGTGACAGTTGTACAATATGAATGGCTTGATGGCACTGAAACCTATTCTCAAAAATTTACAATGGTGGATTTTATATCATATGTATCTTACCACAATGCCAAGCATTTTCAAATATCTAGCAACAGGAACATGTTCAATGTGTGAGAAATTGCATATGGAAAATATGGACAATGCTATAAAAATTATTATAATCACATATATAGGGGAAAAAGACTACAAAGATATCCCAAAATCCAGAATGCTAGAAGATGCCATCTTCTGATCAATACAGCCTTTAGGCAAATTACAAATTCAATAGATACAGGTAATCAAGATATAGGTAATCAAGTATATACGTATACTATCTTAGATGAATTTAACAGAGGCCAGCACACTGGGAAGTAAAGTTAATTATAGTACACATCTCCACTCCTGAATAAAATTAGGATTCTCACTGTGAAATATGTTAATATACCCATACAGCATGATACTAGATTTTCTACCTCTACCTATACATACCATGCCATGAAACCTTTTTTTCTCCAAATTGTAATATTTTTAATTGCATTTTTTTCATTTTATTATTATTGCTATCATTTTATGATACAGTTCCATATTCCCTTATCCCCTCCCCAATTCCCTCCTCCCCCAGTTCCTCTATATCATTACTAACATATAGTTCTTCATACACAGTCTTATGTCCATCATTGCGGGCATGGACAATGGCAGAGTCCAAAATCCTATTGTCAAGATATAGTGAACAGTTTCATTGTAAGTCTTTGTCTGGAAATAGAGATGCATAGCACATTGCATCCTCACATCTGGATGTTAGTCTCCATTTCACAGCTACTGTACATCCCCTTAAATGAAAAGTCATGATACAAAATCAACAATAGAAAGAAAAATAGAAATTTACAATGCTCTGAAGTTAAATGACATGTTACTAGATATGACAGTCTCCATTATGCAGCTATTATACATCCCCTTAAATGAAGAGCCACAAAACAAAATTAACATCTGGGAGAAAAAAGAAATTAACACCATGAAATATGTTAATATACCCATGCAGCATGATACTAGATTTTCTACCTCTACCTATACATACCATGCCATGAAACCTTAATCAATAAAGTGAATCTTGTACTTCTTGCTGAGGGACTATACAATGTGATAATTTGGGGAATAATTGTTGAGGGAGAAGAATTGTGGAAAAAGAATGGAGGGGGGAGGAAGAACTCCTATAACTAAACTATACTACAAAACTAAAAATACAATAATAAAAGAAAAAAGAAAAGCAATAAAGCTGATAAGATTTCTAAATTTAAAAAAGGTCATCTCTAGATGGTATTATGAATAAACTTTGCAGGATTTTTATAACTATAAAGTAAAATTAAAAAGCCAAACCCTTGTATCTCTCTCCTCTTATTTCCTTCTACAAGGCAGAGGTTTTAGGTTTTGTTTTAGTGACTACTAGATGTTTAATTCTTTTTAAACATTTATATAGTTGTGTATAGAAAGGTAGAGTAAAAGAGAGATTTTTTTCTGTCCACTGTTTCACTCCCCAAATAACTGCAACTGCTAGGGCTGGGTCAGGCTACACTCAGGAGCCAAGAACTCCAACCAGGTCTTCTACATGGGACAGAGGGACTCAAATGGATGAGCCATCTTCTGCTGCCTCCCAGGCATGTCAGCAGGAGCTGGATCAGGAAGCAGAGTAGCCTGGATTACAGCCAGCAGTCTAATTTTTTTTAATGTTATACATTCATTTTATTTCCTTTTGTCTTATTTTTGATGATGTTTACATAGAGGATTCGGGTAGCAAGGGTCCAGGATCAGCAAAAGATCCTTCTTTCTGTATCTGGGGGAAAGAGAGAGATAAGGGGAGAAGACACACCCAGCTTCCCAATCACATCAATACCTGAAGATGGGGAATAGTCACACGATATCATCCCAAGGTCCCCAATGTGGAGCATGTTCCATGGGTTCTGCATAAGTGGTTTCAATAATTCTGAAATGCTATGAATCTCGCAGATCCAAGGATGAGGATATCCTTCCAAGGTCCATTGGCTGACATAGTCTACCTCTGAATCTCTCTTCACCTAGAAATTTGCTGTCATGCATAACTGGGGTAGTTGACCAATTTGTTCTGCCCTCCTTCCTCTGCTATGGCACCAGGTGTCCTCTGCAGGCTTCAATGGTCTGACATATCCTCCATGTGCTTCTGGTCTGACATGTCCTCCATATGCCATCCACTACTCAGTCACTGAGGAGGCCCAGTTTTGATGCACGCACTCCATGGTCAGACCATAGGTCCTGCCACTCTCCCCATGGTTGGAATTCTGAGCCCAATGGTTTAGTTGGTGGGATCCTCAAAGAAATCCCGTCTGAGGTGTTCTCAGACCTATCTCTTGCGTGAGTACCTGCCTGCATGGGGTTCAGTTCATTCTATCATCCACATCAGTCTGCATTCACACTGGTAATTGCAATTGCTAGGTAAGATGTATCTCCAGCCCCATCTTTACCACAAACCAATGGGTGCTGTGGCCCAGCCCAATCTTGCCCACCACACACGTGGCCCTCACATACACCATCAGCATCTGCAGCCCAGTCAGAGTGACCTCCTTATTGGATTGGCATCCAGCCCTGGTTTCTGTGCCTGCCAGCATATGCAGCGGACTGGTCTAATTTGTCCCACCTCCCATTCAGCTCTCATACACATGATTGGGTGTTGAAGTCTAACTCATTCCAACCAACTCCACCCTCCAGCTCACACTCATGCCAGCAGGTGCCACTGCCTGTCTAACTAGACTCACCTCCCCAGCCCTGGTTCTCATGCTTACCACTGGGAATTGAAGACATCCCAAGCTGCAGCTTAACTCACTATGCCACAATGCTGGACTCTGGAGCCTTAATTCTTGAATAGTGTCAGGCACTTAAGGGGCACTCAATAAACATGTAAGTAAGAGAATGAGTCAATGAAAATGTGGGTAAAAGGACAGAAAAACTAATCATCCTGCTGCTATAACAAAATATACTACAGTAGAAATTTCTAAATAACAGAAACCTGTTAGCTACAGTTTTGGAGGTTGGGAACTCCATATCAGATGCGAGTGCTACAGGAAGCAGCTTTACATACCATACCACAGTGCTGTCTAATAAATAATTTTTATAAGTAATCAAAATGAAATAAAACTCACATGTGGAACTAACAGATGGGTAATGTTTTAGAAACATCACTGGAACGACAACTGAACAGCTGAGAAGGCGAAAGAGATTTAAATGGGGGAAGAAGAAATATTCTAGTTGTCTGCAAATTCTAAAAGTATAGTCAGGTGGACCATGTATTTATTCAACAAATACCCACTAAGGATCTTCCACATGCTGGAGACTAGGGTAGGGACCAAGTGTTAAAAAACAAAAAAGCAAGATATATTTCACTTGTTTGACTCTACAAGGATTGTTGAGAGTTTTGGAAAAACAAAGCCTGATGTATTATAAGGCAGAGGGTCTAAATCAACATTTCATAAGATGAACTTTAGGGATCCCAACAACTGATGAGATCCTCATTTATGTTGTGCTACAAAAATACAACAAAACAAAATGCTGGAGTTAAGTAAGTTTAGGGCATCTCAAGATCAAATGAGTTTCTCCAACGACAGCCCAGGACCTCTCAGAGTGTTTACCACTCTTGGATACCAAGACTCTGCCAAGGAGCAATGTTTCACAATTTACCTCCTTAAACTCATGCCTTGTTCCCAAAGTCATGGTAATTGTACTCTGTGATTCGATTAAGTCATGGGGTAGAGCCCTTGTGATTGGATATGGGTCACTTTAGAAGGAAAGGGAGAGAGACACAGAGAGAAGCACCTGTTAACACCACAAAGGGATGCAGCCGCAGGAGACCTTTGCCAAACCCTGCAGTGGGCTGTCTGAACTTTGGACCCACAGAATCACTATCCAAAACAAACTTCCTTCGTTACAGGCCAGCCTGCCTCAGGTATTTTGTTACAGTAACAAAAAAGTTGGCAGCTCTGTTTTCCAAATTTTTTGAACAAGACACTATTTCTAAGGATAGAATTCCATGGCATGAACCTTAGTACATTATCCTCTGATCGTAATGAGATCATTCACCTTCAGAACAGATGGCCTGAGAGCACAGATGCAGGTAGACACTCTGGCATACCCAAGACACACCTTAGCACCATGTACAGTGCCCAAGTCCATTCTGAATCACGCATCAATTCGATCCTCTCAGCTCTCCCACCCTGTTGTTCTCCAGTTACAGAGGTCAGCATTCACTCTCTCTCCTTTCCATCATTGCTTGGAACTTGGCTTTAATGAGTCATGTCTTATATTTCTGCTTCTGAATTGAGTTTCACATAACAAGGATTCTGCTTTCTCCCCCTAAGCTGCCTGGGGTTAGCTTGGGTAAAGCTTCCCCTGGATGAACTGCTCCCCTTATCTGGGAGGCCCCCAGACAAGGCATGAGCAGGTCCTCAGAGAAATGCAGTAAACGGGGAGAGCTCTTGCCTGATCTTATTTTCAGCTACGTCCTTGGCAGATCTGTCTTTCTGTAATGTCCTATTTCTAGGCAGCATTTTAAATACTTTTGGTACCTGGGAAACCAGCTGTTTCTGAATACTTCAGCATCTTACTGATCTTCACACAGGGCATGGATGCTTTGCCACATATCTGGGAAATTTTTCACATGATAAATAAAGCCACTCATCCAATGTCCCTGGGTCATGTTCTACCTGCCAGTCACATGAATAAAACTCACAATGAGTGAAGGCTTGCTGTGAAGACTTAACTACAGTCCTAAAAACCCCTCTCATGCTTTATCTCTTACCTTGTAACTTGAGTTCTCATTCCAAAATCCAGTGACCTCATTGATTGCAGCACTTCAATACAGCCCATGTACTGCAAGAAAAACAGAAGCATGAGTGGGACAAAAATACCATCAAGCTGTCCATTAACTGCATAGGGACTTCTGAGGAAACTTTGAGTCACACTTGCACACTATCATTGACCATTAATGGACCCAAGCTTTGTGTCTCGATTAAGTTTTGAAACATCAGCTAAATCCAAGCTAGAACGTCTTAGATGCAGGCAGCCAAGCCTAACATGGTTAAAAGCATGGACTCTGGGGTCAGACCAGGTGGGTCTACATTCCGGCTCTGCCACTTTTTTGTGGAACCTCAACAAGTTACTCAACTTCTCTGCATCAGTTTTATCATTAACGAAAGGGGAATCCCATCGGAATCGAGACAGTTATTTCACAATGCAAGTTTTTAGAACAATGCCTAGGATAGAAACCCAAGCATCAGAGGAAACAAAGATAAATGTGACAAATCATATAGGAACACTGAAGCTTCTAAAGAGATAGCATGTGTATAGAAATGCAACTAAAACAAGATCTTAACAAGTTTTGAAAGCTCCAGGGAGTCCAAGAAAGAAAAACAGTCATCTCTTGCCCAAGTGATTTGTACATTTAGCTTGATCAAGGAGCCCTAATAAAGGGATTTTGACTTCTGAATGATTCGTATCTTATATGGCCTTGGTGGAGAGCCATGCCTAGCTGATGGCAACAGCATGATGCGATTGGATGTGGGTTTAAGCAGTAGAAAGGTGGGATAAGAGTGAGGGAATAAGTTAGGAACCTCTCATTAGAGGGGAAGTAATGACAGCCCACAATGAGGAGGGATGGTGGCAAGAGGCAGGAGGGGACAAATTCAAGTGGTATCACAGAAATAGATACTACAAGACTCGGTGATTGATCTGATACTGAGAATAAACGATAAGGATGAGTCAAGGATGACTCAGAAGTATCCAGCCAGGGTAGCAGAGGGAACAGTGATGCCATCAACAGGAAGGGGAAGATGATGAATTAGTTTGGGACACACTGACGACAAGACAGTGGTGGGGGTATCCAGGAAATAACAAGCTGGCAGTCGGACATGGAATTTTGGCTCCTGGAGTCTAGAGCTGCAGATTTGGTCTTCTGTATAGCTTTACCAGGTGTGGTTGTGGGAGTCAGTCCTTTGCAAAGCCTTGGTTGAACAGAGCATGCATTTTTCATCCTTGCTTTGTACCTGATATGACAGTCAAGCAATCTGATTCAAAGTGATCTGTCAGCCCTTTGGGAATGGTATGCTTCCAGTTCAGGTTTCCTTTGGCATTCCTAAGCCTTTCTCTGTGTGGAAATGGCAACAGCATTGTGGAGAGATGGCAGGCGCCAAACAGGGGGGTGAAGAGGGCACCTGCTCCAGACACGTCAGTATTTCTAAGCAGCTATGTCCATAGGTTTAACATCCTAACAGCAGCTAAGTGCACAAATATGGCCTTGAGCCTAGTGTTGGGCAGAGAACATCAGCTAGAACATTCTCAGCCAGACCCCAGTCAATTACATCTCTCTTGGGGTCTTCAGTATAGTTGCAAAAAGATATTCTGAGTGTTTGATTCTATCCCAGTCTTACTTAACTTAGACTTGGGTATCACAGGGAAGTAAGTGATGCCCGGAGAACTCTTTTAAATAGGAAGAAAACTTACTGGGAATAGAGAGCTCAATTTAGAGGGTGGAAGGCCCCTCTCAAAACTGCCATGAAGGATTCTGAGGAGCCAGGCTCCACATACAGGCAGACTGAGGAAAATGCTTGCATACCCTCCCTGGAGGCTCTGACTTCCCCTCGCAGGGCCCTCTCCTCACCACAGAGCATAACCTGCTCCCCTACCACCCAGGCCTCTAGCCTAGGACACAAAGGACTCCCCATACACAGGCTAGGGAGCAGGTTTGGGCTACACATTGTTTTCTCAGGACTCGTTGTTGGTATAAAACTCAATGTCAGGGCTCGGCAGCGTGGCCTAGTGGCTAAGGTCCTCGCCTTGATCCCATATGGCCGCTGGTTTTAATCCCAGCAGCTCCACTTCCTCTCTATCTCTCCTCCTCTCAGTATATCTGACTTTGGAATAAAAATAAAATAAATTTTAAAAAAAACCTTTTATCAAAAAAAAAACAAAAAAACTCAATGTCATCTTTCCCTAAGGCTGCAAATCACTTATTTAAGACAAGGTAATACCTTCTCACTGTGTACTTTCAAAAACAGATATTTTATACACACACATATGTGTATATATATGTATATATGTGTATACATATATATATATATAACACATATATAATTTATTCTAAAGGCAAAGTTACAGAGAGAAGAGGAGAGACAGAGAGATGTTTGATCCACTGGCTCACTGCCCAAATGGATGCAATAGCCAGGGCTGGGCCAGATAGAAGCCAGGAGCCTGGAACTTCTTCTGGTCTCCCCTTTGGATTCAGGAATTCAAGTATGTGGACTATCATCTGCATGGAGCTGAGTCTCGAACTGGCATGCACATGGTTTACCAGCACTGCAGGCCATGGCTTACTAACTCACTATACCACAACATCAGACCCAACTATATACTTTTTGAAAAGGTGACCAAGCACCTACATTTTTCACACCGTGCCACAAAGACTTTTCAAAAATACATATCAGATCATGTCCCTCCTCCAGTATCCAATATGAAAACACATGCACTGGGCTGGCATTGTGGTGCAGTGGGTAAAGTTGCCACATGCAACACTGGCATCTCATGCTTGAGTCCTGGTTGTTCCTCGTTCAACTCAGCTTCCTGATAATGCACCTGGGAAGGCAGAAGATGGACAAGTTCTTGGACCTCTGCCACTCACATGGGAGATCTGGGTGGAGTTCTGGGTTCCTGGCTTCAACCTGGCACAGCCCTTGCGGTGGCAGCTATCTGGGGAGTGAACCAACAGAGGGAGGATGCCTGTTGTCTCTTGCATGCTCCCTCTCTCTGTCTTTCAAACAGATACACAAATATCCTAAGAGAAAGGTGGAAATCTCTTCTCAATATAATATATCAGATAGCCTACTAAAAAGAACAATAAATGCACTGCCATCAACTCCCTGCCCTTTCTGGCCTCTGCCTATCCCTTCTGCCCCATCTGTGTCTCTCACCCCAGACTCTGTGGTTAGATCAGCCTCCTTTCTACACCTCAAATGTGCTCCATTCTTTCCCAATGCAAGGCTTGGGCACTTCCTCTTCCCTCTGCCCAGCTCTTCCAACATTGCTCTGCAGGACTGGCTCCTTGCCACACTTCAGGCTTCAATTAAAATGACACTCCCGTTCCCCCTCCTACCACCTCATCACAGCCCCAACTAGTCACCTTCCCATCTTCAGAGTGATTCGTTAATATGTTCATTTGTCCATTGGTTATCTGTCTGCATTCCCTGGCTGTCAGCCCCTGCCCCTAGGAGGGACCATGACCACCACTACATCCCCAGCCCCCGGGACAGTACCTAGGATCTGGCAGGTACTCAGCAAATATTGGTTGGAAGAGTGAAAGCAGCCTTGAGGCTTCAACACTACTGAACCTTTAAGATGAAAAGCAAAGGGGAAGAGAGTGAGGGAGGTGATGATGTGTGGGTAGCCTCTGGGGAAGACTTAGGGCAGGGGCTCCAGGCAGGGCTCCGGGCTTCTCGGTTCTTTACTCCATGTTGTGACTTTGATTATCCCTCACTGGCAACTGGCAGCAAGCAAGCAAAACAGAGTGGGGATTGTAGCAAGCAGGCAGCTGGAAGAACAGAGCTGACTTGTCATACAGTCTGTAGGCTGGCAGCAGGGAGAGTCCTGAGTGTTCAGCATAGCAAATTCGGATAGTAGGCTGCATGACTAACTTGAGGAGATAACAAAGGGAGCCGGATAGCATGGAGACATTCCAAGGCTGAGGAAGTGCAAATCCTACCTGAAGGATAATGTTAGAGTAGTAGCAATTGACCCAATAAACTGACCCAGTGATAACGGCCTTATCTACTGCCTCCTGGAGCAGTTTCCTTCCCGCTGCCCCAACCCTCTGGGAGCTCTGGGATTGCCTTCCCCTCTTATCAACGGGTTGTGCATCACACACTTGTATGTCAGCACCAGCACAGATGACACCTGCCGCCAGCCTCACTATGATATGATGGAAGGTTCTGAAAACATTTAAATCATAGCCTGAAGGGACTGACAATGAGGGCAATTCCCCTTGAGCACAGGCACATATTAGAAAACCCACAATCCATCTCTGTCCCAGTTATCTCGAAGTCAGAATGCAGGTGGTCTTCTCCTTGACTGGCACTGGGAATCATTGCTGTAAGGAAGTAGGGAGTGGTGGTGCCTAAAAAGCACCTGCCTGCTTCTCCGGCTTAGGTGGCTGAGGTGGCAGGCAGCGGCTGAACAGCAAGGCTGGAAGGAGGCATTTTGTGTGTTGAATATAAACTGGAGATGACAATGCCTTTGCCTTCGTGCATTAAATGAAGATTGGCACAAGACGACATCTCCATTCTTAACCAACCTAGCCCCAGAAAGACCCGACAACCACAGAAAATAATGACTTTCTTTTTATGAGCTTGGTCATTGTTGTTAACTCCATTTAATAGAAGAGGAAATTAGAGCCTATTCAAGGGAAGTGCCTAGCTCCATTTCACATATTCACTGAGACAGAATCACCATGGATTCCAGAGTCTGCAGTCATCACTGGGACTCTGGGTAACAGAAGAAGCAGAAGGAGAAGGGTTTATCTAGCTGGCTCCCTCCCTGGGGTCTGCCCGGTTACTAACAGTGGAGAGACTAGGGGGACACAGGGTAACCTCAGATGCGACTTCGAGAGGCTCTGGGGACCTGTAGGAGTGGCATATGAGACAGAAGGCACTCCCGAATCCTCGAGCTCGGGATGAGGAGAGGACACTGAAGCCCTTCACCCAGAGCATCTAGGTTGGTTAACACTCTGTCTCTCAGGTAAAATACAGAACACTCAGAACAAACACAAGTTCAATGTTCATAAAGCAAGAGGTCAGTTTCTCCATTCAACTCATATAGCCTCTTATTCCTACTCCCCCAAGTAAGACTTTGACCTAAACTGAACCAGGGCAGAGGGATCTCTTTGTAAACATAAAAAGAAATGCAAGACATTGGTTGTGACCCCTGAGAGTCCAGATGCACACACTGGTGATTTCAAGAACTTCCCAATATGTTCTTTATTCTACCTGAGTTTCGCTCTGCTGCTGACTTAACACCTCCCCTCAAGATGGGGACACTGGTGTCCCATTCCCCAAAGCCACATTGTAACCAGCATGTTCCTGAACAGTGTATATGTCACATTATCATCCCATCAAATCCCACTCATTTTCACTTAATAATTCTTATGTTCCCCCCAATCCTTAAAGCAGAATTTCTGAAACTTTGGGGTAAACTTTAGGATCAACGTTGAAATTGGCAGAAACTTTAGAGAGCAGACACCTGGACCCTGAGAGCGTTTTTCTCAGCAGTCTGGTACAGCACATCCTGATATGCATTTGGGTCATTCTGTTGCAGGAGTTCAAGAATCACACTTGAAAGAAAACACCAAACCTCAGGACAAGAGCCAGCAAGCTGAAAAGGGCCTCTGGCGGTCGCTCCTGCTCAACTCTGTGGCACTTGCTTCTCTCTCTCACCCTCTCATTTGACACTCTAGCCATTTTTCTGAACTCACTCAAGCTATTTCAGCATGCAGAACTACCCCTTCTTTTGCTCTTTCATCTCGAAATATCCTCCTCACGCCTGTCCCTCTGGCTAACACCTCATCATTCACAAGGAAATACAAGTCAACGCCTCCAGAAAGTCTTCCCTCTCTTCCTTCCCCATCCACAAGTATGATCATTCCCTAGAGGGCCCTCCTCTACACATTTCTAACAAACTTTTTGTAATACTGTAATAGCCCATATAGCACTGCTCTGTCATTACACCTGTATCTCTTCTAGAGTAGGACTAGTTTCTATTTCTATGTATTCTCTGCTCAAAGTCTGGCTCAATAATGCTTTTGGGATGAGCAAATACGGTATAATTTAAGGTAACTTTTGAAAATAATGGGATGGGTGGCCAGGCCATGTAGCTGCCTAGGGGGAGGGGTGCCTCTCAAGGCGGGCCTTCAGGACCCCATGCTTGGAGGCTTTTCTAACCAGCACAGGTACATACAGCTGAGCACACTGGCTCCCTGGCCGGGGTGGAGGAGAGCAATGCTCGGCAGGCATCTGGGACCACCGATCTTGATTGTTTGTTTGTTTGTTTGTTTGTTTGTTTTTACCTTCCCAGGTGCCTGTACCTGGGCCTTGTGACTCCCCACAAGGGCTCAAGTGGCCCAGACTCAAAGGCACTGGGCGAAGCCCCTTTGGCCACCTGGCAGCACATGGTTTGAAGGGTCTTGATTTACAGGGGAATGACAGGATCTTACAGGTGGTAATGAGAGATGACCTGTGGTTTTTATGCCCAGGTTAGGAATTACAGCTGAGGAGCTTCTATAGACAAGGCCATGACATGTGTATGTAAGTAGGGCACTAACAGCAAATTGGTTTGGAGGGGAGAACAAGAGTGAGAGAAGTGGGTGTGACAGCAGAATCTGTAGGGGAAATGTGGGCTCACCCCTGTGGAACTGCAATCTCTGCTGGTTCACCAAAGAACTGCAGGTGGGGTCAGGCCTTGCTGGGGAGCTAGGGTGGCATGCCAGTTGGGTTGGGGTTCCCACTGGTGAGGACGAGAGTAGGATTGATGGCAGCAGGCTTGGCTAGACATGCCTACAGCCTCCACTAGTGCAGGTGTGCACTGGGACTGTAGAGCATCAGTTTGGGCTAGACTCAAGCCCCCACTGGTACTCGTGAGAGCTAGGCTGGTTGTAGAACAGGCCAGGCTAGATCTTGACTCTCACTGAACTATGTAAAAGCTGTGTCTGGGTGCAGAACAGATATAGTTAGGCTTCAACAGCCAACAACAACAACCAGAATGGCTGTGGCTGGTCGAGCAAGGCCACTGTTCTTGCCAGGGCAGGAGGTGGACAAAGTCAACCTGTGCCAATGATCCACTGGTATGCATGAGAACTGCCACTGGGAGGAGACTCGATGGAGGAGCATGGGAAACTCCTTCACTGGGACGCAGTCCCTGCAGGTGAACACAAGAAGCAAGACAACGAGCAGCCCAGACCATGCCAGGTTATAGTACCAATGGCATGCATGCGGGTCAAGTCTGGACAGACCAGTCTGAGCCAGCATATAACACCCACCGGCAAATCTGAAAATCAGGGCAGGGGGCAGGAGGAGCCAGATCAAGCCACAACATCAGCCAGTTCACATTAGGCCCGGGACAGCAATCAGACTGGGCTGAGATTGGCTGCAGTACCCACCAGTAGGAGCTGGAACAGGGGACAGACTAGACTAGGCCAAGCTATGCAATTGTGGATGCTAAGGTGAGGTGACTCATGCCAGCCTGGGCCCAGTGGGGCCCAGGTTCATAAGTCCCAGGGACAGGGGATCTGACAGGGCTCAGGTAACTTGGCTGAGGTTCTGGGGTCCACCTGCGTGGTGGGGACTGAGTTTCTTAGCCCTGGAGATGGGGGAACTGGTGGGGCTTGGGTCACCTGGCCCAGATCCTGAGGCCTGCCTGTGAGGTGGGTGCCGGGTTTATGAGCCTCAGAGGTGGGGGATCAAGTGGGGCTTGGGTCACCTGGCCCAGATCCGGAAGCCCACCTACTATGTGGGTGACAGGTCGTAAGCCCTGGGGAGGGGGATTCGGTGGAGCTTGGGTTGCCTGGCCCAGGTCCTGGGGCCTGCCTAACTAGATGGGTGCCAGGTTCATGAACCCCAGGGTCAGGGGATCTGACAGAACTTGGGTCTCATGGCCTGGGACCTGGGAACGCCTACTAGGTGGATGTTGGGTTTGTGAGCCGCAGGGCTGGGGGATCCAGCAATGCTTGGAATGCCTGGCTGGGCACTTGGACTCACCTGCAAAACCATGTCCTACTCAATGAAAAAGGTGGAGCAGTGGGCACAGGCCCTGTTGTAAAAAGAGAGTATGGCAGCTCACTTAGTGCTGTAGCAGAACAGAACTGGACAGCTACCCCAAACAAATGACGACAGCAAAAAATTTCAGTGAATGGAACCAATGGACATTGATTGGGAAGGTGATATCATCCTCAGATTGGTGGAATTGACAGCATTTCAGAACTATCCAAATCACCTAGACAGAACCCTCAGACTCTGGGTTGATATGAGGTAACAATTCCTCATCCCTGGGTAATTGGGATGCGTGGAAAGTCATGAGTGGTTTCCCCCTTTGTCTCTCCCCTTCCACCAGAAACAATAAGAAGAAATAGCAAATTTGGAAGCGTTGAGTATACCCAATTTTCCCTAAACCTTGATCCTTCCCACCCTGATCCACCATGTAATCATTATAAAAAATGAAATAAATAATGGTATATAAAAAACTAACTGTACTGGGCCCGGCGGCGTGGTCTAGCGGCTAAAGTCCTCGCCTTGAAAGCCCCGGGATCCCATATGGGCGCCGGTTCTAATCCCGGCAGCTCCACTTCCCATCCAGCTCCCTGCTTGTGGCCTGGGAAAGCAGTTGAGGACGGCCCAATGCTTTGGGACCCTGCACCCGCGTGGGAGACCTGGAAGAGGTTCCTGGTTCCCGGCATCGGATCGGCGCGCATCGGCCCGTTGCGGCTCACTTGGGGAGTGAATCATCGGACGGAAGATCTTCCTCTCTGTCTCTCCTCCTCTGTGTATATCTGGCTGTAATAAAATGAATAAATCTTTAAAAAAAAAAAAAAAAAAAAAAAAACTAACTGTACTAACGATGTTGATATTATCCCTTCTTTCAAATTAAACCTCATATAACCTACATTTCTCTAAAGAACCATTCTGAAGGACAAAAACTCAATATTTAGGGCCCAGCACGATAGCATAGTGGTTAAAATCCTCGTCTTGAATGCACTAGGTTCCCATATCGGCACCGGTTCTAATCCTGGTAGCCCCGCTTCCCATCCAGATCCCTGCCTGGGACCTGGGAATGCAGCTGAGGTCAGCCCAAAGCTTTGGGAACCTGCACCCGCGTGGAAGACTGGGAAGAAGCTCCTGGATCCTGGCTTTGGATTGGCTCAGCTATAGCTATTGCAGCTGCTTGGGGAGTGAACGATCGGAAGGAAGATCTTCCTCTCTGTTTTTCCTCCTCTCTGTATACCTGCCCTTCCAATAAAAATAAACAAATGTTAAAAAACTCAATATTTAACAATAGAGATATTAATGCAAGATTAAGTCAGATATAAGACATAGCTAGATTAAAGCAAACTTGGAACCATATCATATTCAATGTGGATGAGATTGAGTCTGCTTTCTCTAAATCTGTCATTTTGAAAGCCAAATCTCATGGTTTTTCAGAAGAACTTGGATATCAAAACTTCACTTGTCAGTTTTCCTAATTTTTAAAGCCAACAAGTCCCAATGAGTAATCTAAAACTAACCTTATAAACACAATTTCATTTATAATATAATCAAAAAGAATAAAATATTTGTGAATAAATTTAACATAAATACAAAACATACTGAAAATTATAAAACATCATCGAAATAAATTTAAGATTTAAACAAATAAAAACACCTCTCGTATGCATCAGAACATTGTTAAGATTAAAATATTTCTAAAATTCATCTACTGGTTCAATACAATTTGTATCAAAATTCCAGAAGGCTTCTTCACAGAAATGAATTCTAAAACCCTTGTGGAAATTCAAGGAATAGACCACAAAGCTTGAGAAAAAACAAAGTTCTGCTCCTAGATATAGAGAAAGAGAACAGAAAGCATGACCATGCAAATATCAACACTAAAATGCCCAGAGAAGCATTACTCTTAGTAGACAAAAGTACAAAAACGCCAATATCCATCATTTGATGAATGGCTAAATAAAAAGTAGTATATCATGAAATGAAATAGTATCTGGCCAGAAGGAATGTAATCTGATGCATGCTAATACAACATGTGCAACCTTCAAAAATACTATCCTAAGTAAAAGAAGGCTATCACAAAAGACTACTAGCTATATGACTACATTTATATGAAATGTCCAGAACAGAAAAACTTTTGGAGCGAAAAAAAGAGCCAGAGGAAGGGGCAGAATAGAGTGTGACTGCTAAGGGATTCGTGGAGCTTCTCTTGAATCTCATGATAATTTTCTAAAAAGTCATCACAACTCTCAGAACACATGGAAAACCATTGAATTAAACACTTTGAATGGGTGAATTTTATGGCATATGAAGTATGTATCAATAATTTCCAAAAAGCAGTGACAGGGTTGGATGTCTCGCTTTGCAATTAAGATGCCAGTTATGATGCCCGTGTTTCACATATCCAATTTCAAACTCAGACCCTGGGAGTTAGCAGTGATGACCCACAAAGCTGGGCATGCTACCACCTAGGAGATCTAGGTTGAGTCCCTAGATCCTGGCTCCATCTCAATGCCCCTGTGAGGACTCAGGCAGTTAATCAGCAGATGGGAGTTCTCCATTTCCCTCCTCACCCCCCTTGGTCCTTGTCTCTCAACTAAGTGAATAAATATTTCTTTAGAAACAACAAGAGGCTAAACAAGCAATATCGGCAGTATGTGACATTGATAAAAACCATTCCAGAAATAAACATAAATAACAAATAAGTGAATGAGTATCAAAAATTATTCCAGTTGTTTGATATCTTCCCCAACACCCTGGAGACAGAGTTCATGACTCTACCTTTGGGCCTCCAGAACGTTCTCAGTCACACCCCTGTGGTGTGGTGCTACCCATTGCCCAGTGGTACTACCTTTTGTCCACTTCAACGTCTGTGCCCCCCACTGGCCCACAGACTCCTCAAGGGCAGAGAGTGAGGCTTAGTCATCATTATCCCCAGCACCTCTTACAGTGCAATAAATGATTTATTTGAATGAATTAGCCAAGAAATGATGCTCAGGAAGTCTGAAAATAACCTGCATCCTAACTGGACCATCTGTAATGTGCTCTTGCTTAAAGGGATACTATCACCAGCTAAACTAATCCTAAATTTAAGATGGCTGTAGCCCTCCCAATGCCAAATTTTAATTGGAACTTCGGTCCTTCAAAAGAGGAATGCAAATCTTGCCCCCTTTCCATGAATGTCAATCAACTGGAAATCTAGCTGGGTAGGCAATGAGTGCGACAGATGGGCCACTCTGGTCATACCTCCAAGGAAGAGGTACAAGTGGTCTTGGCAAAGGCTGACTTCTCTTAGGCATGATCTTACAGGTGCCGCTCCCATCCAAGAGTACAGAGCTGCTGAACCTTCCCTCTCCCAGCCATTCTCTGCCCACTTACATTTGTTTTTCTGCAGAGGCCTTATTGCTGAAACTATTACGTGTTCGTTTGTTGTCTGTCTCTTCCACTAAAAAGTGAGTAGCAGAGAAGAAGACTTCTCTATCCCCAACATCTGGAATACAAGCAGCTCCTTAAGACATGTTGGGGTTGATTAAATGGAATGTATTCTTAAGCAGACAGACATCCACTCTGCCAGAAGCTCCTCCTTCCACTCTAGATTCAAAAGCCTAAAGATCTAAATGTGTTCACAACTGGGGCCTTGGCGACCAGGGAATTTCAATCCTCTGAAACAAAGATGAAACCTTCTAAAAGGAAGTTGTGGTGGAGCCACAGAGCAGGGCTGCGAAGCACGCAAAGCCCAACCCTCTCCCGTCCTGCTGTCTTCTCCCCACTGCAGACCAACAGCACAGCCCCACCTTCCCTATCCCCTAAAATCCCAAGTCCCCTGAGTGAAACTGATCACATCTTAAGTAAAATCTCCTGAGGAATTTCAGAATTAATAAAGGAGATGTGGACTTTCATAATTCAATGACGAATTTTAAGTCGATTCAGACCAAATTTCTTTCTGACAGTGGACCACCCAGAAGTCAATGAACAGTGCCTTCAGTATTCAGGGCACCAATACACAACCAAGATCTCAGATTGTCAGCACTTCGGTGACACCCTAAGACCCTGGGTGATGGGCTGCCTGCAGTTATCCAAAACAATTCATTTGAAGGGGGGAAAAAAAGCCATTTACTCCGTGGGCAGGGAAAGTATGACAACAATCAGCATTCCACGGGGCAGCCATGCTCCGTCTCATTCCAGAAGTCCTACACCCATTGAAAATCCCTTACACATGTGGATTGTTTTGACCTGAAACAGTTTCTTCTTTGCCTATGGATCAAAGTGTAGATGTAACCATCCCTGTGGAGAAAACCGTGCTGGCAGCATTTGCAGAGCTATGATCTCCTCTAAGAATAATCTGTCCCAATGGGGTGGCTCCTTCATGGCCAGAAAAGTGATCCTGTGTGATCCCATACTTCCTCACACACAGAGGTACACACTGGGTCTGCTCTTATGGGAGTTATCTTGTTTGATCCTCCCAAAGACACTATGAGGGGTCCTGAATGGATGGAAGATCCCCTTTTATAAATGGACAACCTGATTCTCAGAAGCTCAGTGCCCTACCCCAAAGCCAAAAAGCTGCTAAGTGGAGAACTCAGAGATTTTCATGTTTAAAGCTACCCTGGGGACAACACGATGACTCAGCTAGCTAATTCTCTACCTGTAGGCATGGGCATCAAATACAGGTGCCATTGCATGTCCAAGCTGTTCCATTTCCCATCCAGCTCTCTGTTATGGCTTGGGAAAGCAGTGTAAGATGGCCCAAGTCCTTGGGGTCCTGCACCCATGTGGGAGATCTAGAAACAGCTTGTGACACCTAGATTCAGATCGGCTCAGCTCCAGCTGTTGCAACCATTTGGGAAATGAACCAGTGGAAGGAAGATCTTTCTCTCTGTCTTTCCTTCTCTTTGTAAAGTTGCCTTTCCAATGATAATAATAATAATAAATCTTTTTTAAAAAGAGAAAACAGAGAAAGAAAGCCTTCCTTTTTCATGTCACTTTCCTGACCTGGATAAGTTTGTCATCTATGGGAACCTCCAACCCCTGCAACTATGTGCAAAAAATTACATAAGATAACACACAATAATCTTGAGCCACTGACTTTAAAAGTTTGAGTTTTATCTTATTTGTGAGAAGTCTGCTGGTTTAGGTCAGTCCCAAATTTCTTCATGATGCCTATCCTCCTGCAGTGTCCCCTGTGCCCTAATGGGTATAATCTAGGGAGATATTTAAAAAGAAAATGAACTCAGGAATCCAAAAATGTCTGCATTGAAGTTACTGTGTGCCTGCTTCCAGTCAGCATGAAAATCCTCTCTCTATATGGTAATCTATCTCATGAAGAGAAAGAAGAGTGGTGAGGCTGACAACCTCTATAGGTAACAGATGTTCCTATATCCCATAGTAACTTAAAATATGACCTGAGTAATGGCTGCTGTGACCACCACAGATATAACTGGTATGCATCCCTGAAAAGTTCATGTGCTAGAAACTTAATCCCTAAATCCATATGTTGATTGCATATGGGAAGTAATTAGGATTGTACTAGACAAGAAGGGTTGGGCACCTCTGATGGCATTAGTGATTTCACAAGAGAATTAAAGCTATCAGACTTGCTCTGTCTCACTACACTGTGATGTATAAGGTCTACATATATGATGCTAACACCCTGCTCTTGAAATGTCCAGTCTCCCAAAACATAGCCTAATGTATTTCTATCTTTCACAAGTCATCCAGTCTTAGACACTCTTTTACACTTAAGAGGTAGGGACAGAGAAAAAGAGATTTTCCATCTGCTGGTTCAGTTTCCAATGTCCTTTACTGATTGGGCTGAGCCAGACTAAAGTAAGGAATTGGGAACTCCAACCCTCCCCTACATGTATGGCAGGGACCCAAGTACTTGAGCCTTCACCCACTAACTCCCAAGGTGCCCAGAAACAGGAAGCTGGAAGTGGGAGCAGAGCTGAGCCTTGATCCCAGTCCTTCTGATAAGGGATGCAGGTTTGCCAAGCAGAGTCTAAACAGCTGCAGCAAAAGGAATTTGGTATGGCAAAAGAAAATGGACTGACACTCACCTAAAATAGTGAGCACTGTGCCCACTGTTTTCCATGCCACGATGCCCTTAGTGATCTAGGGAAATAGGAATTGCATTGCACACAGGAAAATTCACCTTGATCCAAATACTCATTCTAAGTAGGCCCTCTGCAGTACTTCCCTGGGGGAAATTACATTGTTATATTCAACTTGAATGTTGTCATCGAGATCCAGAGGTTGCAATCAGTAACTGTAACCTGAATCATTTAAAGGCAGGAACAGGTTCTGACACTGAGTCCCAGCCTCCAGTCAAACCTGGAAGACATTGTTATCACTGTGTAAACCTAATCTAATTCTCTGAATGCTAATTCTCTGTTTTTCTTGGAGAAAATCTCTTAACTTGGAAGGACTGGTTCTCTATAATGCAAATGAGGATTGAAATACCAGCTTGTAAAAACTTGCTCATATTAACTTGATCTTGTAGAAGCCATTGACCACTGTCAATTGACCCAGAGACCTTTCTCTTTGTGTCAAAGCATATATCCGGAAGAGAAGCCTTCACTGCGCTACTTACAGGAAGAACAATTAAGTAATTGATCCAGCAGCCATTTAGCCAGAGCCCTGTGGCTCTAAAAAGGCAAGCTTTTTTCTCTTCTCAGGAAGGCCACCATCTCCTTTCTGTTATTTTCACGTACCTACTTCCTTTCCTCTTTCTGTTGCACCTGTGGAGGTCACTAATGCCCCTCCTATGGTAGGATGGCAACTTCTGCCCCTTTGAAGTTGGTTGTAGTCCCTGATTTGGCCAATGGTGAACTATGAAAAAGTGCTTAATTATCACAATTCTTCTCTCTTGCCATTGGAAAAGCAGAGAAATAGAGCTGCCCTCAGCCCACATCATCGTTGGGTGAGAATGTCACAAAGCAAAGCCCTCCCCCAGCCAAGACACAATGGACACATGATGGCAGCGAGAAATAAACCACTTCTTGTCTAAGTCACTGAGAAGCTGGGATTATCTGTTAACCTGCGCTGTCCTAACTGACGCAGTAACCACAAGCTGGAAGAAGGAAGATAACATACACGCTACCAATGCCAGCTTCAACAGTCAGATCCCTATGCATGTCCTAGCTGTGAAACCTTGAGATACCAATGTAATTCCCAAAGTTCCCATTTCTTTGTAAAGCAGAGGCACTATCTATCTCTTCGGTTGGATTATTGTGAGGATTCTGTAAAGTAAAGCACATCTTTGGATGACAATGCTATTCTTCCTGATTGACTTCAGTTCCACTTTCAGGTCTTCACTGGGGAAGCAGATGACTGAACCTCAACTACTCAGAAGGGGCCTCCATCAGGAGCAAGGGGGATGCAAGGGGCTATGGGAGTGAGTAGCAGGGGTTCTGAGAACCAGGGCAAAGCAAAGGAGGTTGAAGTGAGTCTTGGAAGACAAACAAGTGAGGCTGGAGGAGGAACTGCCAGGGAATGGGCAAAGCTCATGCAAAACAATAAGGGTAAACACAAGGGGCACTCCAAAAATACCAAAAAGCTCCCATCTGAGTAAAGTCCAAAGACCTGCTTAGGGGTGAAGGCAGGGACAACACTGTACTCATTCTCCAGTTAAATGCCAGCGTTCAGTGAGTGCCCGGAGGCAGCCTCACTTACCCTTGCATCCTTAGAGTCCAGCACAGCCTGTAGCACATAGTAGGCTCTCAAGAAACACTGGCCGAATGTCTGAGGATTTGAACCAAATCTCAGGCTATGCTAGCTTCAGTGTGATGCCAGTTTTGCCTCATTCTTCCATGAGCTTCCAAACTACACTTCCACCCAGCCCACTTTTCAGACCCAAATAAATAAAAGCTAAAAATATAGCCCAAGTCATGAATCATAAATGAGATGGGAAAGCAGTGACTCACAGAAGTTAATCTGCTTCCCAAGACAGTCTTGCTGAATGTCCTTCTCTCTGAAAGGTTAGGCAAAAAGCCAGTCCCACTGCTATACAGATACTGCGAATGCAATTCCCAGGCCTGCCACTGGGAGTCCATCTGGTATTCGCAGGCTCCCAGGCAGAGATGCCAAGGGGCAGCAGCTGGATGCATCCCACTGCAGGGCAGCAAAAAGTTGGACCCAGATGAAGATTTTTACCAAGCATGCTCAAGAACAGGCTAGAGAGCCCTATCTGTCATCTCAGTGGCCCCATGCATCCACCATCTTGTTGGCTATAGCATGAACATGGTTACCGCTGTAGCCAAGGCAATGTCTTTGCAGAATGGCCTAGTGAATGACCTACCGTTATATTATGAATCCCAGTCTAATTCAATTGGGGATATAATCTAACGTGTAATAAGCACTGTGTGTGTAGAATCTCCCCCTGCCAACCTATAATCCACTTAAAGTGGAACATCTTCAGATTTTTTCATTTACTGCCTTAATTATTTTTTTTTAATATATTTTATTGTATTGTTGACAATCTTTACATAGTTAATTGCGGTTAAAAAAAAAGGTTCAGGGGGTATAGGGAAGTGGGTAATACTATTATGTCCATATTGTTTCCATCATGTATCTGAGGTAAAGGGGGATATTGAGGGAGAAGCCCCACCCGGTTTCCCGCCCACCCCAAGTCCCGGATGTGGGGCATGCTCTGAGATATTTGCTCAAGTGGTTTTAATAGTTCTCCAGTTATGAATCGCTGCCAGTTTCGCTTGATGAGGTCGTCCACTGATTGATATGGTTCATCATAAAGTCTCTGTTTGCCCCATATTTCGCTGCCAACATACAGCTGAGATGAATGATTGACCTGTTCTGTCTTCTGTCTTTTCTTGGTTAGAGTTCTGAGTCTGGCAGTTCAATTGGGGAGATCTCCAAAGAAACTTTGAGGTATTCCCAGACCAGATTCTTGTATGTTCTAGCAAGCTCAGGGCCCGGCACAGTCCATCACCCCGATTAGCTGGTGGTTTCAATTGCTGGGTTGGTTCTGTTTTCAGTCCCGAGTTGCACTGGAACCAATAGGTGTTGCAGTCCAGTCTGGTTCTGCCCAGCACATACTCGGCCCTTACATCAACCAGTGGGAGCTGCAGCCTAGTTGGGGCGACCCACAATAACCCCCACCAGGCCCGCCCCCTACCCTGATTTGCCAGTATGTGTAGCAGTAGACCAGTCTGTCCCCCATCCCATTTGGCTCTTGTACTTGTCAATGGGTATTAAAGCTTAGTTCCATCTAACCAACTCAACCATCCAGCCCTCACGGATGTTGTTGAGTGCCTCTCTGTCTAGCCACCCCAGCCCCCGTCCTAGTTTTCATGCCCTCCCACAGGACTAGTGACCCAGGAAGGGGGAACCCACTTTTTCCCTCCCAGGTCTCTCTCAGTCCCGAACTTCCAACATGTGCAGCTTTAAAACTACCCTCTTTCCCAGCTTCTCTTATAGTCAGGAGCCCAGTGTCAGAGGATGTCCCTTTAAGGGACTTCACAGAAGATGCTTCAAAGGGAGCTAACTCCGCCAGCAACTTCTTGGCTCACTTGTGTATTTGCCTTCTCCTTTTCCTTCTGTATGGAAAACAGACATGCTGATGAGTGCTCCCGTGGCCATGCTATAATCTTAAGTAAGTCTGAGAACAGAAGCTATGTGTTAAGGAGGCAGAACAGGGAGAAGATGCACAGTGGTGTAAAGGGCTAATCCTCCACCTGCCAGTGCTAGCATCCCATATGGATGCCAGATTGTGTCCCGACTGCTCTACTTCCAAATCCAGCTCCTGCTTAAGGCCTGTAAAAGCAACGAAAGATGGTCCAAGGCCCTGGGATCCTGCACCCATGTGGGAGACCGGCAAAAAACTTCTGGCTCTCAGTTTCAGACTAGCCCACTCTGTCAAATGCAGCCATTTGGGGACTGAAACAGAGGATGGAAGATCTCCCTCTGTTTATCTCCTTCTCTCTGTAACTCTTCCAAATAAAATAAATAAATTTTAACATAAAAATAAGGAGACAGAACAAAAAGATAGTAGGGGCCTGAGTTATTGATGATTATGGAACCACCTTGTAGCTCTGGCCTGCCTACCTATGACAGGAGCAAAACATAAGCCTCTCTCTTAAGTGCAATGACAGGTTTTCATAATAACCAAATGCAAAATGATAATGAGGCATTTTAGTCCATGCTTTGCAAGCATCAGCATACACACCAGCAAAAGTTACCATTTACTTTTCTATTTTAAAAACCAAAAGTTTTGTTGTACACCTAACAAACTTTAACATCCAATGTCCTAAGTTCAGGGGCAGGTTTTGCCCAGTGGTTAAGGTGCTCAGATCCCTCTTTGGAGTACCTGAGCTCAACACCTGCCTCTGCTTCCCAACTCCAGCTTCGTGTGGATGCAGACCCTGGGAGGCAGCAGTGACAGATCAATTAACTGTGGCCCTGTCACCCACGTGACAGGACTGAATTCCAGCTAGATTCCAGCTACATCCCAGCTTCGGCCTCCTCCCTGTGGCTAGACCCATTTGGAGAATAAGCCAACAGATGAGATTCTCTCTCTCCTTCTCTCTCTCTAGCTCATTGTTTCTCACATGCTCTTTCTCTCCCTGTCATTGCCTTCTATTCACCATTGAGGGCATGCCCATTCCAAGACAGCAACCTAACTGTAGAATGGAGGCTCCACTTTGAGTAAATGGAGGTTGCATGCCAATCAGCATCCCCTCCTAGATATAGATCCAAGAAAACAGGAAGCATATGTCCACACAAAAAGCTACACTGGAATGCCCATTGCAGGCTTACTCACAATAGTCAAAAAGTGGAAGTCACCCAAACTTCCATCAGCTGATGAAAGGAGATCCAAGTTGTGCTGTATCCACTCAGAGGAATGTTAGCAATACAGACATGAAGTACTGACACATGCTGCAACGTGATGAGCCTGTAGAACAATACGTTCTGTGAGGAGCCAGACACGGGCCTGGCACGGTACCCTAGTGCCTGAAGTCCTCACCTTGCACAGCCGGGATCCCATGTGGTCGTCAGTTTTAGTCCCCAGCAGCCCGCTTCCCATCCAGCTCCCTGCTTGTGACCTGAGAAAGCAGTTGAGAATGTCCCAAGACCTTGGGACCCTGCACCCGCATGGGAGACCTGGACAAGACTCCAGGCTCCTGGCTTTGGATTGGCTCAGCTCCAGCCATTGTGGCCGCTTGGGGAGTGAATCAATGGACAGAGGATCTTCCTCTGTCTCTCCTCCTCTCTGTATATCTGACTTTCCAGTAAAAATACATAATTCTTTTTAAAAAAGAAAAAAAAACAGACACAAAGAACCACATATTCTTATTCCATTCATATGAAATATCTAGAAGAAGCAAACACACACAGAAGCAGAACATAGATTGGTGGTTGTTGGGGACTGGAGGAGGGCAGCAGGGAGTGACTGCTAATGATTACTGGACTTATTTCTAGGGTGACAAAAATATTCCCAGTAGCAATGGTTACAGAGTTCTGTAAATACAGCCAATGCAATATCCATAGGTTACAACACACCCATGTATTTAACTAACAACGGATAGGAAATACTGGAGGGAAATATATCTTTCGTGAACATACACAGACATTCTTCTTGCCTTTCTCCCCAAACTACTGAGCATAAACAATCTGCATGGATATACTTTGTACCAAGCATTATAAGTAATCTATAGCTTACTTCAAGTACAAGGGAGGATGTGTGCAGATTACATACAAGTATTGCATCCTTTAATACAAGAAACAGGAGCATTTGTGGATTTCACATTCACTGCCTGTCCTGAAACCAATACCCCATAGATATCATGAGACAATCTGATAAACTGCTGAACTGTACAGTTAAAGAAGAATGCTATAATACATGGATTATGTCACGATAAAACTGATTGAAACATAAATCATAAATCTAAAATAAATCAGGCATTTTACTCTTAAAAATTATTTTTGGTCAATAACAGCCATACAAAGGCGTCTGTGTAAAATAGTCAGATTTGGAAAATTGACTTCTAAAAGAGATGCTCCAATGATCTGAAATGTGCAATGATTGCTTGGTGATGTTAACTAAAGAAGCCAGGATTTATTCTGGTGAGGGGTAATGGCATCTGTGCACATCTCATTCAGAAAAAAAAACTGCCCCCCAAACTCTTGAGCTCAGACAATTGAGTGTTGACTCAAAATGTCTGCTCTTACACTTGCTCCGAGTTTGTGTTGAGTTTGTGTGTATAGCAAGCCTTAACCTCTCAGCAGGTAAGCCGCCTCAGTGGCTTCTGTAAGTCAGTAGGGTGTAATGGTAGGGTGTAACTCCTAAATAAGCACATGCCCATGGCTGTGCAGGGGACGCTTCCCTGAAGCTGGAGCAGCTACACTCCCTCCTCACCAGGGCCCTTAGGCTCCCAGGACAACACCCCCACCCTCCTATACTCACCCCTTTCTTTCTGTCCCCCGTTCCTATATTCCTCCCCTTCCTCCTGCTTTTCATAGGTGACAGAAAGCTTAGCTAAGAAATCTGATTCTTACATTTTCTTAAGGGAGATTGAGACATTTATCTACCACTCTAGGCCTGAATCTTTGTGCTGATTGCCCACTGGGATTTTAAGGCCTGGTTCTTTCCTCCCTCCTCATTTTATCATCTTGCTTGTTCCCTGGGCAAGACATTCAGAACATTCCCTCCCCAAAATGTCTGTATCACTGGACAAGGCATGACAATGTGGCACTGGCTGCCTTGGCCTTTGTAACTTACTGTGACTTGTCATAAAAGATAAGGAACTTCAGATTTAGTGTTGAGGGCCCGGCAGTGTGGCCTAGCAGCTAAAGTCCTCGCCTTGAAAGCCCCGGGATCCCATATGGGTACCGGTTCTAATCCCAGCAGTTCCACTTCCCATCCAGCTCCCTGCTTGTGGCCTGGGGAAGCAGTTGAGGACGGCCCAATGCACTGGGACACTGCACCCGCGTGGGAGACCCGGAAGAGGTTCCAGGTTCCCGGCATCGGATCGGCGCGTACCAGCCCGTTGCGGCTCACTTGGGGAGTGAATCATCGGACGGAAGATCTTCCTCTCTGTCTCTCCTCCTCTCTGTATATCTGACTTTGTAATAAAATGAATAAATCTTTAAAAAAAAAAGATTTAGTGTTGAAGAACAATATCTTTGTTTTTTATGTGAACAGCTTATAGCTACTCTTGATGGGCTAACATTTTTTTAAACTCAATCTTGTGTTTTAAGGGGTTGAGAAGAAATATTTGAAATAACTAAGAGAGGTTCAGAGACAACAACATTATGGAGACAGGCATGAGTTGGTTCCCACAAGCTGTGTACAATGGATAGGCTGGGGACAGGGGCAGTAAGAGCTGCCCTGAACAGAATTCACCTTTTATCTCCACTGTTCCAGGCTTTCAAGATAATTTGCTTTCAAAACACTCTTTCTTTCTGCTTAACTCCTCCTTTGGCCAGAATAAGTGTCTTGAACATCATTTCAAGACCCAAAAGAAAACAGCTCAGCCTCTGGTCAGAGTCCTCCAGAAGCCCAGAGAATCAGCCTAAAGTGTGGCGCTTTCCAGGGACACTCTGGGAGTATGTCCTGCATCAGTGTCAACAATCATGTTTGGGGCCAGTATTGTGGTACAGACTCCCACCACCACCCATGACACCAGCATCCCACATGAGCACTGGTTCATGCCCTGGCTGCTCCACTGCTGATCCAGCTTCCTGCTGATGCCCCTTGGAAAGCAGTGGAGGGCCCTCCCACCCACATGGGAGACTCAAATGGAGCTCCTGGCCTCTGGCTATTCCAACCCGCTGCTGTTGTGACTATCTGAAAAGCGAACCATTTGGTGGAAGGTTTCTTTTTCTCCCTGCCCCTCTGTAACTGTGCCTTTTAAATAAATAAACTTAATTTTGGGAAAAAAAAAAAACAGTGGAGCCAAACCCTAAATTTAAAAACCGAAAACAACAACAAATATGTTTGTAGGGATGTATAAATATGTAAATCTTAGAAAGAAAGTGTTAAAGAACACAAAACAAACTGCTAATTGTGGCAATTACCCCAGAGAAAGGTTTCCTTTTGTATTATTTGGATTTTCCCAGATCAGCATGTATTCCCTTTGAAAATTTAAAAAAAAAAAAAAAAAGGCTAAGCAAAAGCAATTAGAAGTTATCCTTCATTGCATGTCCTCTCTTATTATAGTCCTGATTCTTCCACTTAAAAAATAGATACAAATGAGAGAGCAAGCTCTTTCATTCACCAAGCATCTAGGATGCTCCGAGTTCTAGGATCACGGAGTGCAACAAAGCTGACATATGTCCATTTTGTTGGGTAAAAAGTATTGGAAAATAGATACAGAAGGCTAAACCATTTTGTGTTAGGGTATATTTCTAACAGCTAATATCATCATCTCTGAGAAAAAATATTTTTTCCATGACAACCAAAGCTATGAAGCTTTGAAGAATTATATCTGTGTTTGTAACAAATTCTTTCTACTCTGATTTGTTTTATGTTTACAGAATGCTATGGAAATGCAAATAGCACCTTGTAACACACAAGCTGTCATTAAGAAAAACAAAAGGCAAGGTGTCTTCACTCAGTCTTCAGCTGCTAAGGGGGAACTCAAACTCCACACGTTCCGGTTTTCTTTAGAAAGAAGATGGTACATGGGTTTCTAAATCTAAACCTCTATCTGCATTGACCCTTCTGGTTGCTGAGTCAATTTCACCTCCTAAATATGGGGTCTTAGACAGAATCTTGCAGCAGCAGTAGGGTGTCTGTGTAGCCCCAGTCGTGTTTTCATTTTCTAGCCTGCTTTACACACAGTACCCTACATCATTTTCCCTGCACTGAAATCATTTTGAGAGTAAGCACAAGAATATTTTTTTAAATATTATCTGCTCTTCACGGACAAGAAGATGTTGTCAATTTTAGTAAGAAAAGAAGTTGAATGTAAAATGGGCTTACAGATTACAACCAGGCAGTAAAATGTGACAACAAAAGTTAAAAACATGGGGCAGGTGGTTAACCCATTGGTTAGGAAACACACATCTGAAGTAGGAGTACTTTGGTTCAAGAACTGCCTCTAGCTCCTGACCCTAAGTTCCTAACAGCTTGCTATTTTTTAAATTAAAAAAATATTTTTTAGAGGCCATTGCAATGGTTCATCTGACAAATCCTCCACTTGCAAATGCCAATATTTCATGAGTGCCAGTTCATATCCCAGCTGCTCTACTTCCCATACAGCTCCCTGCTCATGACCTGGAAAAGCAGAAAAGGATGGCCTAAAACCTTGGGACCCTGCACTTGTGGGAGACCTGGTTAAGGCTTCTGGCTTCAGATCAGCTCAGCTCTGGCCACTGCATCTATTTGGGGAGTGTACCAGTGCCTGGGAGATCTCTCTCTCTCTCTCCCTCTCTCCCTCTTTGTAAATCTCCCTTTCCAATAAAATAATTTTTAAAAAAATGGTTTGAAAGGCAGAGAGATCAATCATGTACTCCTTTATGCCCCCAGTTCAAATGCCCACAACAGCCAGGGCTGGACCAGGTCAAAGCTAGGAGACCAGAATTCCATTTGGAATCTACCATGTGGCAACAGGGACCTAAGAACCTGAGTACAATTCACATGCTGCTTCCTAGCAATAAGCTGTAGCAGAAGCAGAGCCAAGACTCAACCCCAAATATGGGATACAGGCTCCTACGCAGCAGCTTAACTGCTGTGCTAGATGCCCACCTTCTTGCTAATTTAGACCTCAGAGATGCAGCCAGGAAGGCTCAGGTAATTGAGTTCCTGCCACCCACTTGTGTGACTTGAATTTGGAATGGCTGTCAGCTTTAGCCCTGCACAGCCCGGCTGGGGTAGACATTGGGGGGAAACCCAAAGGTCCACTTTTTCACTCTCTCTCCCACTTCTTTCTCAAACAGTTTTGAAGATGTGCATGCTCAAACATAAGAAATGTATTGTGAGAGCTTATCACAAGCCTCCTGCTGAATTGCTAGTGCACAATGCTACAAACTACTGACTGATGTTCCCTTGACCAACTGTGGCAGCCAATGGTGCAACCAAAGCTTCTGTTGCAACAATTCCAACGATAATAGAGGCTTAACAAGAATCTTGATGTTGGGCCCGGCGGCATGGCCTAGCGGCTAAAGTCCTCGCCTTGAAAGCCCCGGGATCCCATATGGGCACCGGTTCTAATCCCGGCAGCTCCACTTCCCATCCAGCTCCCTGCTTGTGGCCTGGGGAAGCAGTTGAGGATGGCCCAAAACTTTGGGACCCTGCACCCGTGTGGGAGACCCGGAAGAGGTTCCAGGTTCCTGGCATCAGATTGGCGCGTACCGGCCCGTTGCGGCTCACTTGGGGAGTGAAACATCGGACGGAAGATCTTCCTCTCTGTCTCTCCTCCTCTCTGTATATCCGGCTTTCCAATAACAATAAAAATCTTTAAAAAAAAAAAAAAAAAAGAATCTTGATGTGGAGAATCAAGATGGTGGAATAGGGTAAGGACACGTTTAAACAGATGGAAAAACATTTAATCAGGATGAAGTAGAGAGGACACATTCCAGGAAATAGGAGAGGACAGAACAACAGCAGAGGGGTACCTGGAGACTGACAGACACGGGAAAACAGCGGACACAACAGTGTGGTGTTGCAGTGACTGATACTCCAGTGGCATTCAGCTAACGGCCATCTGAACTCCACCAGCAGCTGGAACTCCACCAGCAACCAGGAGGGAAGGGACTTTCACTGGGAGCTTGGGAGGCAAACCCAGACAAAGAACTGTCCATCCTGATTTGACCAGGAGCAGAGACAGAGCAGCAGATCCCAGATGGACAGTGTGAGAACAGGGTGGATTTCACAGCCCAGTCAGCCCCCTAGAGCCAAATTGGATGTCATTTTGCATAAGGAGGCAAAGGCAAGGGAAAGGACTGAGCAGACGCTGAGCTGGGAGTGAACTCATTTCTGACCCAGTAAACTGCAGCAATGTGGCATTCTACAGGTTCCACCCAAGACAGGTCTGGGTAGCCCTCAGACCTGATGGCCAGCAGATCAAGAACTGAAGTAGTGGTATGTCAGGCATCATTTTGTACACTGTGGCAATAGCTTTAGGACTGCAGGAGACAACAGAGAACTGCGCATGTGCTGAGCTCATGAGAACTCACTGAGTTCCATGGATTGCACTGGTCCCGCAGGAAAATAATACCGACTGTGGCATCATACAGGTCAAAATAGGTCCGTGTGGCACCCACACCTAACTTCCAACAGGTTCCGACAAGATCAGCACCACCAACAACCTAACTATACAGGACACCTGGTGTCTCCCTAACCCTGGGACCTGCACCAACCAGAAGTGGGAGAAAGGTTACAGAGACAACAGTACAGCCTCAGCACGTTATCACAGGAGGAGGAGAGTGGTGAGCCAGGAGTTGTGGTTATGGAGTTCTTTGTGGAAATCTAACATAAGAACCCAGAGCTGGAACTCGCTGGAGGTTGTGGCACAAGTGGCTGCAAGCAAAGAGTTGTGTGCCAACTGCAATAGTAAAATCGCATTGTAGACCTGTGGGTGACACAGCTTAGAAACCTGCCCCAAGGAGAAGACTCTGCTAACCAGAAGTACAATGACCAAGAGCAAAAGAAGAGACAAAGGCACAATGAATATTACCGAAAACTCCCCTGCAAAGGTGCAAAACCCTATGCCAACCTCAGAGTTAACTGAGGAAGACATCGAGAAAATGGGGGACACAGAATTCAGAAAACTCATTTTAAAGCTTCTAATCAACAATGAGAAGCACATACAAGAGTTCAAAGAATTTAAGGAATATTTTACACAAGCAATAGCAGCAATAAAGCAAATCCCTATATCAGAAATTAAGAACACAGTAGAGCAAATTAAAAGTACAGTGGAGAGTCTCCAAAATAGAATGAAGCAAGCAGAAGAAGGAATCTCAGGATTGGAAGATCTTCCTCTCTGTCTCTCCTTCTCTCTATAGATCCAACTTTCCGGTAAAAATAAATAAATCTTTTTATAAAAAATCACCTGCAATCTCTCAGCGTTATGAGATAGTTGTTAAATAACAGTGCCCAAACACTTGGATCGACCCCCAGAAAGTTCACACCAGGCCGGACATCCTTCCAGTCATCTTCCTTCCATACAGAACTCTGCTATTTCAAACTCAACTCTCAGGAATGGAACTTCTCACTTGCCTTTTCAACAGCTCCTTTCCTTCGATGGTCCCCAAACTCCCCTAGGAAATCTATCTGAAAATCTCAGGTAGATGAATTGAACTCAACCCTTTCCCTTTATCCTCTTTATCAAATAATTCCTCCAATAAATAGCTTTACCCATTCCTTCCATCAACAACCTAATGCAAACAATGCCCCCACCTTTACAATCACTGAACTTGCCTCTCATGGGCTTTCCCTTCTCCAGAGTGTCCCTCCTATAGCACCAGGAACAGTCCATCATGTTTTCCCTCTAATCTCCTACTTATATCACATTCCCTATCTGAAAAAGTCAAATTACTCACTGGTCCCCAAACGTCCTCCACACTCTCGGGCCTGTCATCTCTTTGCCCAGAATGCTGTGCCTGCATTTCTGTCGATGGGAACTCTACCTCAGTTAAGATTTTCTTCATAAAATCTGCTTCAATCATCACAGATGAAAGGTGACCCCTTTCTTGTATGAACTCTCACAAACTCTCTTTGATTGGGTCACTGTGGCATCATTTATCAAGGCCAATTATGTGGGCACCTTTGTTATTTCCTACTGCACGGCTCTCATGCAAGAATTGTGTGTAATTCCCATCACACAGCGAAAGGAGCATGCCAAGTGGCCTGAATTTTAGTCCTTGTCCGGCTGCTGAGTCCTGTGACCTTGATAGCTTAACTCACCATGAAACACAATTTTGCAGAGCAGTGTATCTGATGTGTTCTGAGTTCCCTCCTGAGAGATGAGGGGGCAGGGGACAATAGCCTTTCAAAAGCCTAGAACTGGCACTAAGATTTTAAAGAAATAAAATTTCATTATGCATTTCACCATTGCCCAAGAAATAATTCATATAAATCACTGGTGACATTGAGGGTAAAAATTCACTTGCTAGAATTGGCCATATAGTACACAGGCTTTTTGTTCGTGTCTTTTGCTTTCTGCTACATTACTCTCTCTCTAACTAGAGGAAGTTTCTAACACCAAAACAGACTCCATTCTTAAAATTTACTTTGGAAGTTAGTCTTTAAAATCTTGAAGGCATTGGACTGGGAATGCCTCAGAGTTTCTTTGGGGATTCCCCTGAACAAAATGGAGGAATCAAAACATTAACCAAGAAAAGATGGAAGATGGAGTAGATCAATCAACCACCTCAGCTATATGCTTCCAGCGGAAAACTGGACAAGGGGAAACTCTAAGATAGACTATGTCAATCAGTGGACTCTGCACCAGCCTCATCGTACCTGGACTGTTGCTGATGATATGTTGGAGCTTCTAATTGATAGAGATGATGCTCTGCTGGCTCTGCCTTCAAACCTGAGAGGGCCTCCCTAAGAGGCCGTTGAACTTGACTGGACAGTGGGATGCTGGACTCTGTATGGAGTGAGCCTGTAATTAGGGAATCCCAACGGAACCTGAGCTGTGGTTATGCATCATGGTGAAGGAATTCACCATGGGGAAGGGTTTGGGGTGAAGGGGGGAGAATCCCAGTACCTATGAAATTGTGTCATGTAATACAATGTAATTAATGAATAAAAAAAAATCTTGAAGGCATTTCCCTACAGAAATGAAGGGACTAGCAATGGTAGGATGCCATGATTAGAATATAATATGTAAATACCAATTATCCCAGAATGCACCTGTGCATATGTGGACATGCTCACTGCACAAGTGAGTCTGTAGAAACACATGGCTCATTTGCCCCACCCCCATTCCCACTACTTGAGTTGTTAATATGTGGGGAAGATTTGGGAATATTTTTCTTCAGTGAAGAATGGGGTAGTAAACCATAATTTGTAGGAAACCCATAGATTTTTTAAAAAGAAGAAAAAAGATGACAGAAAATCCTAAGTAGCTTAGGTTAAATTTCAGGAATTACTGATAAGTTGTGTATTTTTCCATTCAATATCACTGCCTAATTCACAAACCATGTTTAATGTTCTTGGTCCCACTGACTCGAGCATTCTTAGCCTCAGCTGTATTAACAGGCTAAACAGATATAAATAAAAATAAATAAATAAATAAATAAATAAATCATAAATCTTTACTGTGAAACTTTCCCAGGCATAGTAGGATGCTTGGCCAGAGCCCTGGCCTCAAGCCATTAAAAACCAAGTAGCACTGCCTCCATTTACAATATTGTAACCTAATATAACTGCAAGCACTGCCAAATGTCCCTTGAATGGCAATGTCATCTCTCATGGAGATCTACTGCACTAAGACTCCCAAATTTTCTGTGTATCACCTAAAGAGCTTATTTTTAAAATGTGGGTTTCTGGGTCCCAGTCTCAGATGTTCTGGTCTAGAAACTCCAGGATGGGGGGCTGGGAGACCACATATTTAACAAGCATTTTTAACTGTATTCCTGTTCCTCAGGAAACTTTGGGAATACTACAATTCGGAACTCATGGTGTAAATAAACACAGCTTGCAAACAGCAAAGACTTTTCACTATGCTACACTAAGGGAACAGACAGCTGACCTGCGGATAAAGAGCAGGCAACCATAGAGAGAATGGCGGACTTTCCCTAGGAAGCACCATAAAGAAAGGTGTGGGGTTGGGGGATGGCGGCTCAATGACTAAATCCTCACCTTGAAACCACTGGGATCCTGTATGGGTGCTGATTCATGTCCTGGCTGCTCCACTTCCCATCCAATTCCCTGCTTACGGCCTAATAAGGCAGTAGAGGATGGCCCATAGCCTTGGGACCCTGCACTCATGGGAGAGACCTGGAGGAAGCTCCTGACTCCTGGTTTCGGATCAGCTCAGCTCTGGCCACTGTGGCCATTTTGGGTAGTGACCTAGCAGATGAAAGATCTGTCTCTGTCTCCCCCTCCCTCTGAAAATGTGATCCGCCTTTCCAACCAAAATAAATAAAAAGAAGGGAGAGAGAGAAGAAGGGTGGGAGGGAGGGAGGGAGGGAGGCAGGGAGAGAGGGAGGAAGGTAGGAACAGACTGGGGGAAGAAAGTCCCACCATGGTGACACTGCTGTCCAAGAGAAAGGATGCCAAGGGGACATGATCAAACACCTTGGTGAAAATCAAAGTTGTAGCACTATTTCTCTGGGAAACTGCATTGCCTACAAAAACTTATGTACAAACTAACTTTTGGTCTCCAACCTCTGCACAAAACAGGAACAACCAGTACTAGTCCTGGCATTCTGCTAATCTTAAAAAAACTCTTTGCAACACTGCTATGATGGGGAAAAAACTCTCTGAGCTGAGAAGGCAGGCCCACTCTCTCAGGTTTTACACAGCTCCTAGAACACTTTCCTTTGTGTCAAAGAGATAAGTCAATGAACGTTTGCACAGAAGACATGCTCAGTTTGTCCTCAGGTGTTCTAAACTGGAAAATTATGGACAAAGATGTTATGAATGTCTTATTCTTCTACAGATGGGTAGGGAGAGCTAACCACTTCAGGGGCAAACAGGTCACATAAGCAAAGGACACTGGATGGGAGGGGTGTAGGTCAACTTTGACTCATCAGCAGTGTGCACTATTTAGATCACTCTGCTGGTTGTATTGGGATTCAGGGTTGCTTCACTCTCATCCAAGGGATGACACAGGATTGGCTTTATAATATGCAAATGACAGTCAAAGGATGACTTATCCAAAGAAATGAGCACAAAACAGTTGTCAAAGATGGATGAAATGGGTTCAGGACACTCATGATATATAAATGCTAATCCAACATGCATACACTGCCATCCCAGGAACTTCCTTAAACATAAGTAGGGAATGTGTGAACATAAGTAGGGAATGGGCTCTGACCCCATTGCTAGTGCAGGCTCTTTAGTCTCTGCTACCACTGGACAAGGTTTAAAAGTGTCCCTCCCTGATCCATGGACAGGAAGCTTGGTGCCCAGTGTGGCAGCCTCAGGAAGCAGTAGAACCTCTAGATAATTGTCATGGGCAGCACACCCTTCCAAGGTATTAATGAAGCTCTTGCAGGACCCAGCCTAGTCCTGCAAGAGTGGGCTGTTCCAAAATAGCACACCTGACCCCTGCATCTCTCAGCTTCTGGTCTCATCATGATTATTTCTCTCTTCCACACACCACCACCATGCTGCCATCTGCCATATTGTGACACATCCAAGGAGATCCTCACCAGGAGCCAAACAGATGAGAATGTTTAATCTAGGACATTCAGCCTCCAAAACTGCCAGCTCAAGGAACGTCTTGCCTTGTTTTATTACCCAACATCAAGCATTTCAACACAACAGAAAATGGACAAATCAAGGCTCTTTATCATCACTCTCCCATGCTCTCTTTTTCCTTCTCACTGTCATCTTGAGACAATTTGTCCATTATCACACTCTGGGACAAATGTTTGACCCAACAGTTAAGATACTGGTTAAGGGAGCAGCATCTGGCATGGCAGCTAAAACCCCCCATGGGAAGCCCACTTCCACATCTCAGCACCAAGGTTAGTCTCAGTTCCACTTTTCACTCTGATTTCTGCTTATGTGCATCCTGGGAAGCTCCACCCAAAGGGGAGACCCAGAGTTCTGGACTCCTGGTTTCAACATGGCCTGGTCCCAGCTACTGCAAGCCATTAGGAGGGCATTAGTGAATTGAAGATCTCTGTTTCTACCTGTGTCTTTATGCCTTTCAAATAAATAAATGAATGCTTTTTTATGAGGGCACTGGTTAAGACAACTTTGATTCATGTCAATGTTCCAGGGTTCAATAGCTGGCTCTGACCCCATTGCTAGTGCAGACCCTGAGGGCCAGCTAACAAGGCTCAGGTAACCCACCACTATGTGGAAGACCTGCACTGAGCTCCCAAATCCCAGCTTCAGCCAGGGCTGTGAGCATTTAGGGTGTGAACCAGCTGCCTCTTTTCTCATGCATGCTGACTCTCAAATAAGTAAATAAGCAGGTAGATAGCTTTCTTTTGAAAAAGCACATACAGCATTTTCATCAAATAGAGACATTGGGTAAAGCATGCTTGGTTCAGGGAGTGAGGAAAGATGAGGTAAGACAGGGGTAGCAAGGAGTGCTGTGCACAGAACGGGGGGCCTTGTCTGGGCTCCATCACCAAGGAAAGGAGTGCTTTAGGGAGAGTTACTCCATGCCTCTGAACCACAGGTTCCTCAATTGTAAAACAAAGGGTTTGGATTCAATGACATCTAAAAGTACGTACAGATAAATATCTATTTTTAGGTTATTTATTTATTTGAATGGCACAGAGATCCCTTCCACTAGCTCACTCTCCAAATCCCTACAACAGTCAGAGCTGGGCCAGGCCCAAACTGGGATGGTAACTCAATCCAGGGATCCTCTGTGGTAGGAAGGGACCCAACCACTGGAACCATCAGTTGTTGCCTTCCAAAGTGTGCATTAGCAGGAACCAGGAACTGGAAATAGATCTGCAACCTGCACACAGACACTAATATGGAATGTGTGTGTCCCAAGCAGTGTGTTAATGCCTAGGCCAAATGTTCAGCCCTTTACAGTTTACGCTTGCAGTTAACACTCAAACATCCAGAACTGTGGAAGGAATGAACATAACAAGGGAAATGTGAATGCCTGAAGATGATGACAGGAGAACAAGCTAATATCTTGTCAAGCCTGTCAGGATTTTTTTAAATTCTAGCACAATCTACTTCTGCATCTCCTTCAATAGCACCTTCCGACTTCATTTATACATATCCTGAATGCCAAGTGTCTGTTTTAGCTGGAATCATTTCCTCTTACTCATGACCCCGCCCTCAGAATCACCAATAACTTAGAGGAGAACTGGCAGAGGCCACAAGCCAGCTCCCTTAGCTGTGCGTACTCAGAGCACAGCACCTGGGCCTAGGCTTGTTGTGTGTAACTTTGGGACCATCTCCCTAGGGTTTTTCAGAGTTAAGGTTACAGTTACATTATGGCAGGAGCCATGTTCTTTTGGCAATTTTGCTCAGAAAAGATAGAGAATAGTTAGCTCCTACTGCTCTTGTAGCCTTCATGTTAGACACCAAGCCACAGCAGGACCAAGCTAGGCAGACCACAACGGCAATGCCATGTTCTGGCAATGCCAGAATTAATTAACAGTCATCACTTCCAAACCTAACTGCCCCCTGAAGCAACTGGCCCTTCACCTCCCCAGACTCCTCTCCACACACTTCTCTAAAATGTACCCCTCCACCCATGCCAGTTCACCACCTCCATTTTTGCCTTAATGATGAAGCCACTGTGTATTCTTGAATATTCTTTCTCCTCTCAGCTAACACACAATTGCAGAGATGATTTCTTCTATGAAAGTCTTTGTAACCAAAACAGATCCTAATGGTAAGGCTTTAGAAAGGTTGGAAAGAGAGCCAGAGTTTCAAGATCTTAACATTTATTCCAAGTACTCAATCTAAACACGAGAGCATGTGTTTAGATTGACAAGCAGAGACGCGAAGAGATGTGAAGTGACTCACTCAGGCTCACAAAACTAGTTAGCATCAGAGCCATCACTTTAACCAAGCTCCCCCAATTCCTACATCTATGATCTCCCATGGAAAAGATACCCTAGGTAGGAAATGGACATTTGAGCACTTAGGAACTGAACCAGCAAATGGAAAATTTCTCTTTCTCTCCCTCCCTCCTAACCCTCTCTCACCTTCTCTCTACCTCCTTTTTTTATTTACTTATGTATTTGAATGGCAGAGTTTCAAAAAGATAGGTGGGGGGAAACAGAGATCTTCCACCAGCTGGTTCACTCCCCCAAAGAGCCACAATAGCCAGAGATGGGCTGGTCTGAAGCCAGGAACCAGGAGCTTCCTGTGAGTCTCTAACGTGGGTGCAGGGTCCCTAGCACTTGAGCCATCCCGCACCACTCTCTCAGGTGCATTAGAAGTAGAGCAGCCAGTACTTGAATTGGTGCTCATATGGAAAGCCAGCTTCTCAGGCAGTAGCTTTACCCACTGTACCACAGCACGCACGCACACACATACACACACACACCTCCCTCTCCCCCCAGCAATTCTTAAATTAAAAAAGGAAAAATACTCTGAGCAATCATGATACTGTGGTTTTGTGGACTGCATCTAGTCTAGGCAATAGCACCTGTATCTGCTCGCTGCAGCGTCAGGCCCACCATGGCTCAGACCTGCTCTGCTTCGTCCACTGATGCTGAGTGCCCAGAACAGTTCCTGCCACGTGACTGGCTCAAAATACTACTTGTTCAATAACTAAACAAATAAATAGGCAAGGAGAGGAAGTCACACGACATGGAGGAGAAGGTAAAATGAGACCTGCTTCTGCCAACACCACTTGCATGAGCCATTAAGATTCTCATTTGCCTGCTCAGAGTCCATCACCACAAGCAACCTTGGATTGAAATCTTCCTCTGTGGAAATTGCAATATCAATTCCCTTGGTACATTTTCCATTGTAAACTAATATGCTGGTGTTGGATTTTTTCCATTTATTTAAACGTGGTTTGCATTTCAGAAGAATGCTGAGGAGTACAATGTAAGCGAACAAGGAAACCATAACTAAAATGGGTACAATGGAGAATTTGCATCTAGACCCAACTCCGCTTCTGAGCCCACAAATTACTTTAAAAAAAAACACCTAGGACTCTACAAATTAGTGAAGTAAGCTCTTCCATGTATTCAGACTACATACTAGAGGAAATCACCTGGTGTCACACATCACAGCTACTGGTGATAGGATGAGGGTCATCTGGGCCATGGGGTCAGCACTTTTCCTGGGGTCAGTTATCATCATTATGACAAGACAGATGGTGTCCTCATTAAAAATCTAAAAGGCCAGCCAAGGCACTTCCCAGGGAAATGGAAATCACACAGCAAAGCTCTTCACTTTTAAACCCATATGAGTGTGGGTGCAGCAAAGTAAGCAGGAGGGTAGAGGAGTGAAGGAGAGGTGAGGCAGAAGGCTCGAGGTGAAGGTGACGGGCAGGGAGGGACACAGAGCCCAGGTCTGGATGGTTCAGCTTTTGCCATGAGGACACGCACTTATGCCTGACAAATGATAAGATGTCCATCAGGGGACCTCCATTATAAGCCACTTCCCGGCTGAGTGACCCACCCATTTACCTTGCTGAGAGGTTTGAGCTAATCTATTGTCAAGGCTGCCGCAGGCCTGTTCTGCCGGCCTTCATGATTCAATCTGCCTTGAGACACTGTTTGGGATGCAGTGCTTGGGCTAGCTCTCACCTTTCCAGATGGGACTTCTCACTGACATGATGCTCTCACACTACTGTCCAGCTGTGCTTGAGCTCCACTTGGCTCACATCAACAGCAAAACATAGAGACCAAAAGCAAACTTAGTGTGAGTTCTAACTACACTTTCCCAGCTCCTGGTTTATCATCACTGGCATCAGTAACGTCATCCAGGTTTTAAATGTGGAACTTAAGTTTCACTCCTCACTGCCCTTCACGAGAAATCACCACACAACCTACCGAGACATTAACAAAGTCATTACTGATGAGTAGGCTTCCCTCAAGAGTATTCATTAGTCTCCTCTGTATTATCACCTGGAATTATCTGCTCAGTCCCCCCAGTCACTGTGGCTTCTCACTCTCCTGAATTTATCTCCTCTTCAGCACCTTAACCCACACCCTCTACTCCTCACACCGGAACTCCCAAACTATCTTTCTCACTGGCCTCCAAATCTCTCACTTTTCCCCACTTCAATCTATGCCAAAATGCCTCGAGACTGATCTTTGTAAAATGACTTTGACCAGGTCCTATTTTCCTACAAACCTGCAAGGATTCTCACTTACCAATCACAGCCTGGGTCAAATGTCCGTCTGCCTTCCCCCATTCCCAAGCTGTGCAACACCCACCAGTGTTTGCCTTTCGTTAACTTGCCCTTGTTTGAGCACTGATCATGTACTGTCCCTCCCCCGAATGCTCATGACTCTAAGTTGCTTCACCACCCCCCACCTCGCTCCTAGATAGCACCATGCTCCCCTGCAGCCCAATGACTTTTCTCCTATTCTGGCCCTGCCAGGAATCTCCCCCTCTGCCGATCCAATATTTCTTCCAAAGTACACCTTCTCAATGGGGGTGGGCCAAGTGGGACTAGGCTATAGCACACACCAGTAAGAGCCAGAATGAGTATTGGCCAGACAGACAAGGTTGCTGTACCGCAGGTGAACACTGGGACAAGAAGTAGGCCAAGTGAGGCTGCACCAAGCACCCCCAAGTGTGCATAAGATCTGTGATGGGAGGTAGCTTGATGTAGGAGCTTGGGGAACTCCTCTGTCAGGATGCAGTCCATGAACCAAGTATGGGAGCAGCCCACCAAGCCAGGTTACAATACTCACTAAGCATACATATGGGTCTAATCTGGGAGCAGACCAGGCTGGGACAGTTCACAGCACACACTAGATGTGACAGCCAGGATGGGGTACAGGACAGATTGGGCCACAACACCAGGTAGTTCACATTAGAGCCAGGACTGGGGGCTGACTGGGTCAAGCTAGGCTTCAGTACCCACCAGCATGAGCCAGAATTGGGGCAGGCCAAGCAGAGCCAGACTACAGCACCTGCCAGTGAATACCAACGTAAGGTAAGCCATGCCAGACTGGACCACAGCTCCCACCAGTATGCACAAGATCCCACAAGGGGACCTTGTAGGGAGGCTGTAGGGGTTCCCCTGATGGGCCACTGCTCCTATTTGTGATTATGAAAGCTGGGACTTGAGGCAGATCACTGGGAGGGGCCACAGTACCAATCAACCTGCATGTGAGCTAGATTTGGGAAAGAACTGGGCTGGGCGAGGCCGCTGTATCTACTGGCACATGCATGAGTCAAAGTAAGTGTAGGCTGGTCAGGTTTTGCCAAAACAATGGTTGGCAAGTTTTGGGACTGGGGGCATGACTTGTCAGTACCACCCGGAAAGTGCAAGATTCAGAGCTGGGAGTGGGTCTAGTAGGGAAACTGTGGTCACCCTCCAATGGGCTGCAGCACACACCAGTGAGCATAAAAACCAGGGCTGGGGCAGACATGGCTGAACTAGGCAGCAACACCTGCTGGCAAAACTGTGTGCTAAATATCGGGGTCAGGCCAAGCTAGACTGCAGCACCCATTGATTCTACAAGAGCTGAATGGGATGTGAGACAGACTGGATCAATCTGGTGTACATACCACCATGCTCAGGGTTGAGGGTGAGCTTGGTGGGGCTTTTTGGGGATCTCCCTCAACTAGGCTGCAGTTGCTACTAGTGTGCACAAAGGCACTAGTGTGGGCAAGGTTAGTCTGCGCCACAGCAACCACTGTTTGCATAAGAGATGGGAATGGGCACAGCACAGAACTAACCAGGTGACACTGACTGGGGTGACTGCAACCACCAGAGTGTATGTAGGCTGATGTACATGATGGACTGAGCCAGACCCCACACTGGCTGGCAAACACAGGAGTCAGGTCTGGGGTCACCTCAGCCGACTTTTCTTTGGAACTCCTTCCCCATCAACTGGATCACTAGATGCAAAACTCCAACCATGGGGAAAACCAAAGGATCTGTGATCTGACATTGTAATGCATGTATCAGAACTGGGCCTCCTCAGTTGCTGATGCCTGTGCAGTGGACAGCATGTCCAGCAAATGGGCAACGTGACAGTCAGCTCATTGAGGCTTACAGAGGATGGAGGATAGAACAAATTGGACAACTTTCCCAGCCAAGTCCTGACAAGTATCTGGGCAAGTGGATACTTTAAGGTGCCTCCTTGGAGCAACAAAATCAATGGCATTATAGAACTACTGAAACCACTCAGGTAATAGCTTCAGAACATGCTCCACGTGGGGGATCCTAAGATGACGTCACATGGCAGTCCCCCAGCCTCAGGTACTGATGCTGAAAAGCTGCTGAAAGCAACCCTCACCCTTCCTTTTCTCCCTCCCCCAGTTACAAGAAAAAAAAATTGGAAGCAATGTCTCATCCACTTTCCTCCATACCTCGCACCTCACAGCCCTAATCAGTGATCCACAGTCCACACAGGCATATATACTTTTCAACTATGTAAACAACATCAAAAACAAACTAAATTAATAAAACACAAAGTACATAACCACCGCTTTTCCCTTTGAGCTCAGACACAACTCTTCCCTTTTTTTTTCCTTAATTCACTTAGCTATCTATGGCTAAGCAATATTCTGTTACTATTCTCACCTGCATTCACTGGTCTCTCCAATTGAAATTCCAGCTCCACAGCGGCACGGGAGCTAAATCCTGGTTTACCCAGGTCTTGATTGGGGAAAAAGATAAAGCTGAGACCAGTCAGGACCTTGTCCTGCTCACAGCCCACACCTGGACGAGGCCTTCTTGTCCAGTGGAGGTGATCAGTATGCACGGAACAGCTGGGAGCAGCTCCAAGAACACAGAGCCTCAGTTAGGTTTAGACGAGTGTTTGTTAAATGCTGAATTATCATCTTTTTACAATCCCTGCCCCTACTGCACCCTGTGCTACTCCAGCACACAGATCTCTGCTCTGGTCACCCAAAACACAATGACCAGTGTAACCTACCAGGTGTCAATCACCAAGTCAGACTCTCAAACCCTTAGCCAGCATGCTAGGTCCAGTGGGGCCAAGAAGGCGCCATCTCAGCTGCTCCTAGCAGAAGTCACCCCTATACCTCTCAAATACCGAGCCCCAGATCATGTCTTTAAACCAAAGGCTTTCTAACTCCACTAAGAACCAGATCTTTGTAGGGAGTTTTGTACAGCCAGCTAGCTTGCCTTCCCCTTGGTCCAGGGCCACAAACTCTGGACCAAGCCTAGAAGTCAGCCAGCCAGCCAGCCAGCCAGGAAAAGATACTCAGCTTCTTGGGGCAATCAGAAAGCAGACCTGCTCTCTTCCCCTGGAGTTCCTAGAGGGAGACCACTTACCCTCACAGAGTAGTTCAGGCCGGTCCCCAACAGGTGCTGCAAGTGCTGTTTGTCCTGCCGGGTCCTGGGGACTGGCTCTCCAGGGCCGGGAAGCGGGCAAGCCTCCGGAGTTAAGGCTGCCTCCCTGGGCCCCACCGGGTCAGTCTGTGCTGGCAGTGCAGAGCCGGTCTGGCTTAGACCGGTGTGGGGGGAAGCAGGGCTGCTGGGAGCCGGGTCCTGGCTCTCCTGGAGCTTCAGCCGGGGCACCTCTTTGGTACCCAAGCAAAAGTTTTTCAGACTCAGCAAAGTGGCTGGGTTGGCCAGCTTCATGCTTGCCATGCGAGGGATCAAGGTGCACAGCGGGGTGGGGCTCTCCTGGGCCGGCAGGGTAGCATCTTCCGCGGGCAGGTGGGGTGCCAGGGCTGAGTAGGGAGGCTGCTGCGAGCCTTTGTTCCCTGCCGAGCCTCCGGGGCCACCTTCGTCCAAAGACGTGATGGACTCGTTCCGAAAGCGGCTGTACTTGGCCCTGTGCAGCATGCCGGGGTGCCCAAAGGGTCCTACATACAGCACGAGTCCTGCCGGCCAGTCCTGGACGCGTTCTCGCATAGCCTTGGCGGGACTGAAGCAGGATCCGGTGGCATACACCGCCGGCTTGTCTGACAGAGGTACGACACCGGCATCCAGCGCCCAGCGCCCGTACAACTCGAGGCCGCCTCCTCTCCAACTCGTTTCTCGCTTGCTTGGGTTCCCACCCCCGGCCCCGCGACTAGCACCGCCAGGCCAGGGCCAGAAAACGCCTCCTCGGCTCGGACTCTAGTTGCTCCGTGTTCGGGGTGGCGCGCGGGGTTCTCGCCGTGGGCTCCCTGCTGGCACCGGCTGCACCCAGGCCCCCCGGCGGCAGGGATCGCTCACCTCTAATTCTTCGGCGCAGAACGGGGCCCGGCGCCGGGCGGCCGGCTCCGCCGCATCACCAGCCTTGCAGGAGCCGGGAGGAAATATTGAGTGCCCCCACTCCCCACGCCTCCACCCCTCCAGGCCCCAGCCCCCGGCCCCCCCCTTCCGCAAACAGGAACTTTCAGACCTGCTCCTTTCGGCTCCCACAGGGCGGGGCAATGACTGGCCTTATTAACCCTTTATTTGTTCCAGTGATTGTTCATTTAAAAGGCGGGGATTGGGGGGGGGGGGGACGAGTAACACGTAGGAACGTGATCCGGGCCCTTGGGCCAGCGTCCCCTGGTTCTGCGGGCTGCTCTCCCGGTCCGGGCAGATGGCGTCTGGCCCCAGGGACTAGCGAGGGGCGCTGCCCCGCATTGTTCCCTCTCTGACTTGCGAGCCCTGCGCGCTGCTCTGCTTGCCTCCCAGCCTGCACACCCTGGTTCCGAGCACCCCTCCCTCCGGGATCTCTCTTGGAGCTTCGTTCCGGAGCCCTTTCGCAGTAGAAGGCTAAGATGTGCGGGATGACACGCAGAATGTTGAAATTTTTATGAATGAACTTTGCCGAATGAATTTCTCTCCGTGTGTGCAAGCTAATAAATCTATGAATGAAGCTGAGAATAGCTGTAATTGACTGACGATCTCAGGGGTGCTCGCCTTCTGTCCAATCAGGCGGCGGCTTGATGACTCATGCACCATAAATATACTAAACTCGTAGCCAGGAGAAATAAAGCTGAGGTGGGGTGGAGTGGGGTGGGGTGGAGAGGACAGCAGAGGAGGGAGAGATGTTATTTTGTGATAGCTGATGCCCGCGGTAAAAGAAAAGATGGCTTTTCCTATAGATTATCAGGAAGCCGGTGAGTAGCAGGTTAAATAAAGACCTATTTTCTTTCTGGTTGAGCTGGCTGGGAGAGTCAGACACAAGAGTTCCAAATAAGATAGATACATCTATCGCTCCTCAGATATTTGGACATATGGTGCACAAACAAACCCTGTGGGAAGCCGTGATACATTTTTCTTAGAAACCTGTTTTTTTTTTTATTATTGTAATTTCCATCTTCCGTCTGGTGCAACTTCCTGTACCTATCAAATCATTCCGAAGATTTGATGACAGCTCGCAAGACGCTTTACATAGAGGAAGCCAAACCCCGAGGCCGAGGACGTGGGCAAAGGAAATGCAGGTTCTCTTGGGAATGGAGAGTAGGAAAGTGCTGAAGGATGGGGGAGGGCGGAGTGGCCAGCCCACTCCAGGAAGGCATAAGGAAATCATAGCTGAAAGTCCATGCTCCCAGGGGCCAGGCTGGGGTATCTCAGGTGATTCGTTCCAAAGCAAAAAAGCAGCTGGCATCAGAGGGATCCTGGGCCTCAGGCCACCCCCCTTGTCTTACTCCCCTGGAGGCTGTGAGGATTCCTGATTGGGCTAGCCTGGACTCCCCTGGGAGCTCTGAATGAAATGACTGGGAATGCCCAGGAAACATCTCCATGGAGCCTTGCTGCTCCTCTACCGAAGGAATGCGCCTTGTCACATCCTGCCTGCCAAGCCTGATGGCACCTGTCCCTTCCCTGGCCTCTTGTCCCACCCCACCCCATCTTCTTGAGGGGATAGGTGCTGGGCAAGCTTGTGACATCATGAGTCCTCCCCATTCCTCTTTTCCTTGCTAATGTGATGCTAGCATGAGCCCCCACACTGTGCTGCTCAGAGAAAGTTACCGCTCTGTGCCTGGATTTCCTCAACTGTCGGGAGTGACTATGGGATGCGGGTCTTGTGGGGGTGGTTCCTGGTGTAAGTCTGACCCCTGGAGTCAAGCTGTTCCATGTGGTGCCCACCTCTCTAAGCACATGCTAGGCAGTGTGGAACAAAGGCCGCTCTGGAGGTAGGGCCGCCTTCCCTAAGGTTGGCACTCCTCTGCGGTGTGGAGTCTATACTAATCTAAGCAAGGAGAAAGGAAAGTTAGCCCAAAGTGGGTGAAATGGAAGAAAGCCAAGGTGATCCTAAAACATCTTCCTAATAATCAGGTGGGATCTGGTGAAGGTAGCCAGGGGGCACCTGGGTGACCTGTATCCTTGCGGAGTGGGGGTGGGGGCAGGGGGGGATTCAACCCCACAGAACTGGGTGCCTGGGGAAGCAAGCTCACTCTGTGGGCCACAGGGATATCCAGACCCCAGAACTCAGATCAGCCCAAGTTCCTAAGGAGGGCTGAGCCCTGGGAGGGCTGGGGAATGGGGCTCAGGTGGATGCCATTGTGGCCTCAATAGGCTGCTTCTCTGTCATTAGGACCCCTGGAGACCACAACTGTGACTCCTAAGCAGCTTTGCCAGACCCCTCTGGAAGGTGAAGAAGGCGGCTTCTGCAGGCAGGTACAGAGGACATATCCTCATAAACCCAGCCAGTCCAGGAGAGCTGCCTTCCCAGCCTAACTGTGCCAGCTGCAAAGCGGTCCTGACAGCCAGCCCAAGAGAAGGCTGGTTCCTCAGGTGGATTTCCGTTGCTGCTGTGTGAGTGGGCAAGGCAACTGCTTTACTTCTTCCCAGGACATAGAATGTCTTTGTCAGTTGTAAGTAAAAATAACACTAGCTAGAGCTGCTATGAATGCAGCCCCTGACGGCTTATCAATGTGCCCATCTATTCATTCTGACAACAATGAGGCTGGAACAAGGTCACTGAAGAGGGGGGAGTGCACTGAGAGTAAGTGCAGTGACTTGGCCAAGATCCCCAGCTGTTGACCACAAGGTGGAACTCCCTCCTGCCATTCTGCCTGTGCTGGCAGCGGCTGCACTCTGCTGCCTCCCAGGGGACCAGATGAGTCCAGATCCCAGGTGCACATCCTGCTGGGAAATGTAGGAGCACGCAGAGCTGGTGATGGTCTCCTTTGTTTTTGCTCTTGTTTTCAGTGCTGAAACTGTCAGGAAGTTCATTCAGATTGGTCAGAGAGGGACCTGATAGACTAGTCTCCCGCACAAGTCATCTAAACTACCAGTGGAATACAGCAGACAGAACGCTGGCTTGGGAGTGTCACACCCACTGCGGGATTCTGAGACTGTTTCCTCATTTGAAAATGAGCATGGTAACAATAAGTACCATGGCTGGGCCCTGCGCATGCCAGATCCAGTACTAAGTGCTTCCCAGTGAGCCTCCCAGGTCATCAGCACACCAGGTGCTGTGTATCAACTGACTTGTCCACATCCACCCCTGTGAGTGGCGGGTCTGCTGAGCAGCCAAGGCCTGACATGCTGCAACCCCATGCCTTTGACACAGTCAGAGGGTCTGACATGCTTAAGAACCTAATTCCTGCTCTGCGCTCACTGTCAGCTCTTGCTCCCTTCTCTTCCTTCAAGATCATATCTTCAAATTTACCTTGAATACTTCCCAAGATATTGTCATGAAACCACCAGAGAACCATCCATTGCCAATGTGACATCTTTGGAAAGCAGGGCTCAGATTGCACTCTTTTTCTTTTTAAAGATTTATTCATTTTTATTGGAAAGGGAGATCTGCAGAGAGTCAGAGAGAAATATCTTCCAACCACAGATTCACTCCCCAGAGGGCCACAAATGGCCAGAGCTGAGCCGTTCTGAAGCCAGGAGCCTCCTCCAAGTTCCCTATGTGAGTGCAGGGTCCCAAGGCTTTGGGCCATCCTCCACTGCTTTCCAAGGCCACAAGCAGGGAGCTAGATGGAAAGCAGAACAGGCAGGACACAAACTGGTGCTCACACAGGATCCTTGCACTTACATAGGGAGAACTTGTCAATTGAACCATTGCATCTGGCCCTCAACATATACTCTTAGGCTACTACAGCATGCTCCTCTTTGCTTTGGGCCATCCCTCCTCCCAGGCTGCCTGCTGCAGATCAACAGGCCAGCTTCCTAAGGGACAGACTGCTGTGGACGGGCTTCCAGGGTATAACAGGCAAGTTTCAAGGGAGAGCTGGATGAGCTATGTTAGAATGAGCTATGTTAGAATTAGCCAAGACCTCCTAGAATCTCTTGAAGGGAAAGGAAAGAAGACCTGGCAAAAAAATCTGCCCAATTTAGGCGGATGCAATCCAAGGTGGAATTTGGGGGCTAGAGAAGGGGGTGCTAAGAATTGTGCCAAAGTGAAGACAAAATAAGGCAGAAATACTTGCAGATGATTGTGGGCCACTTGCTGCTTTGAACCAGAGGGCATCAGAGTGCTACAGCACAAGGAAGTTTCCTACGTACGTGCACACACACACACACACACACACACACACACTATCATTTCTATCACAGCAGAGCTATCTCTGAAGAATTTTCACTGGGCAGCACTCACTACAAATCTACCAGCTGGTCAGTAAGGAATGCTCATGCTGTATTTCAGAGAAAAGACATTTTACAAGAAATAGGAAGTGCTGGCCAGAAGCCAGAGCACCAATTCAAGGGTGGGCAGGGGAGATGGTGAAGGACTGGGCCCCTGGTGGCAGGGCCTCACCTCCCAGGCAGGACCACTGGTCCCTGAGCTGCCATTAACTTGGGAAGCAGCAACATCTGCTGCTGCCTGATGTTCTCCATCTCCCAGCAGACTGTATCCCTGCATGTCGACAACTCTCTGATAGTTGCCGCTCCACCTCACAAGCTTGGTTAGAGCCAGGAGCAGATAGAACAGCGCAGGATCACAGAGATTTTCCTGTGTTGAAAAGCAGATACTATGCCTGGAGGTGTTATGGAAAGAGTCAGACTTTGTGCAGACGAAAAGTAGATGAATGACTTGAGGCTAGATTTTGTTGCAGCTTAATTCCAAGCTACAGAAGTGCAGTGGCTCAAATGGAAATGTCATTCCTCTGGAGATGGAAAAGCCAAGGCTACTCTTACCTCATGGCCATCCCTAATGTCTATTCTGTTTCTTATAGTTCATAATGATTGAAGGAGTCCTAGTCATTCCACCTGGACTCCATGAAAGGAAAAAGGACACACCCTCTCTCTTTAAAGGAATATATTGGGGCCAGGGTTATGGTTCCTCATTTTGGGCTGCCACTTGTATCGCTAGCATCCCATGTCAGAGTGTGGGTTCAAGTTCCTCATACCCTGCTTTTGTTCCAGCTCCCTGCTAATGCATCTGGGAAGGTAGCAGAAGATTGTTGAGATGTCCCTGCCAGCCACATCAGAGACTAGGAAACAGCAATGGGCTGCTGGCTTTAACCTGCTCCAGCCCCAGCCAGTGAACATTTGACAAGTGAACCAGAGGATGGAACGGATGGAATCTCCCTCTGTCTCTGTCTCTGTCTCTTTCTCTGTCTCTCTCTCTCTCTCTCTCTCTCTCCATCTCTTTCAAATAAATAAAATTTTTAAAAACGAAAACCATCTGGAAGCCCCATACAATGTTTCTGTTCATATCACATTTGTATATACTTAGTCCCAAGGCTATACCTTGTTGTAAGAGAAGATAAAGTTGCCTTTATCTGAAGATGAAGGAATTAGTAGTCCAGGTGCATGGCTGCTGCACATCAAATCACAGTTCTGTCACTGTGGACAAAGGGGAAAATGGGTACTGTGGTATGAAATGGTAGATTCTGGTGTGGTAGAATTTTCAGAAGACTCTCTTTAGAATTTAAAACTAGCATAAGACGAACTTCTTTTGCTCAATACAATCCCATTCCTCTTTTTTCTGTGCAATCACAAATGTGCAGATTGTTTTAAAATGACTAGTGTGCTTTTAAATATTTGTTTTGGTTTTTATTGGAAAGTTAGATATACAGAGAGGAGGAGAGACAAAGAGGAAGATCTGTCAGAAGATTCACTCCCCAAGTGGCTGCAACAGCCAGAGCAGCACTGATCTGAAGCCAAGATCCCGGAGCCTCTTCCTGGTCTCCCACACAGGTACAGGGTCCGAAGGCTTTGGGCCATCCTTGACTGCTTTCCCAGGCCACAAGCAGGGAGCTGGATGGGAGCAGAGCCGTTGGGATTAGAACCTGCGCCCATATGGAATTCTGGTGCTTGCAAGGTGAGGATTTTTGTCACTAGGCTACCATGTGAGGCCTATGACTAATGTTTTAAAATGACTAGTGTGGGTGTCAGCACCATGGCATACTAGCCTCACTGGCCTAATGCCAGCCAATGAGGCCATTAGCAAGTGAACCAATGAATGGAAGATTCTCTCCCTGCCCCCCCCGCCCCCGTCTTTGTCTTTCCTTCTCTCCGTAACTCTTTTAAATTAAAATGAGAAAGTCTTGTTATAAAATGACTAATATGAAAACAGATGCTTTCAGAATAGAAGCTTGCCTCCAGCACTGTGAGTTGGCTAATCCAATCCTCATTCCCAATGATGATTTGTTTGTTTCCTTTTCTCACCTCCACCAGGAAAAGCTAGCTACTCACGTTTTGGGCTTCTTTGCAATTTCAGGAGGTGAAGCATGTGACTCAGTTCTAATGGATGAAATGAAGTGAAAGTCTCAAAGGCAGGGAGTTAAGGCAATGTTGTGGCACAGGAGGTTAAGCAGCTGTCTGCAGCATGGGCATCCAGCACTGGAGCATTGTTCAAGTCTTGGCTACTCCTCTTCTGATCAAGCTCCAGTAAAAGGTGGCCCAAGTGCTTGGACCCCTGCCAGCAAGGATGGAGTTCCAACACCTGGCTTCAGCCATGCCCAGCCCTCTGAACCAGCAGATGGTAAGTCTCTGCTTCTTCCTTGTCTCTCTCACTCTCTCTGTAATTCTACCTTTCAAGTGTGTTTGTGTGTGTGTATATATATATATATACAGTCTGATAAAAGAGGAAGATAAAACTGAAACCTATCACCTTTCTTGTAGGTTCTCCTGCTTGTGGGTGTGATTACCCAGTGCTATGGCAACCATGGTGCAACTATGAGGGCAAACTCAACCAGATCAAGTCAATGCTTTGACATAACTGAATCACTGAAACAGAAGAGCAACCACCTCCAGGTATGTTGTTTTGTGAGAAAAATAACCTCTGGAGCTGGTGTTTAGCATAGCAGATATGAAACTGCATCAATGAAACTGGGCTCACATCCCAGCTCCAGCTCCTGACTCTAGATTCCTGCTAATGCATGCTCTGGGAGACTACAGTGAGGCTAATTTTATGGCATCTGCTAAGAAAAAAACAAATGTGGCTGGACTATCCTGAGTTCAGATATAAATGCTGGCAGTCCATGGGTTGACTGAAATTGCCCATGCTCTGATCCAAAGAAGAAAGCTGGCCAATGCAATGGATACTTCAGATTGTGAGTTTAAGACAGGGCAGGGTAGAGCAGCACATGGTAGGAGTGAGCCCCATCGAGTCACACATACACTTCGAAGCCCTGAGCACTTCCTAGCTATGGTGGGGGCTGGACGGTCTGAGACAGATGAAAGGAGGTGGAAAGGTTGAAAGCAGCAGAAAATCACAGCCTGCTTTTGGTGGCCTTGGAGATGGAGGAGGAAGGGGCCGTGAACCAAGTAAGCTGAGAAGCATCCCCAGGTACAGCGAACAAAGAAGCCAAACTCTCCGGCTGAGAGCTGCAAGGAACAGAACCCCATCAGCAACCTGAATGAGTAAGAAATGGATCCTTGCCTGAAACCTCCCGAAATGACCACAGTCCTGCCAACACATCGATTTTCCACCAACCAGCCTCGTGTAGGACTGCTTCTCTATTCTGGAGAGCAGTAAGATAATGTGTTGTTTAAGCTAAGCAGGTAATAAATTTGTTATGAGAGCAACAAGAAACAAGTACAGATTTTGGCATCAGGAATTGGGGGAGCTACTTTGACAACTGCAAAAGGTGGAGTGCCTTGGAAGCTGAATGACAGGCACTGTCTGGAAGGCTTCTGAGGAGCAGGATTTCCTCGTGTGGACTATGAGTAGAAGCAGGGACGTTAAAGAGGCTGGCGGTGAGGCTTCTGAGACACTTGAGAAACATGTCATCGGCAACAGAGAAAGAAGGGGTCTTGTACACTGGAAAGCCCAGAACAGTTGTGTCCTGCAGGTGTGTAGAGAGCGGAAGTTACAAAAACACGAAAGTAAAAACTGAGCAGGGAAGAACTTCTAAGAAAAATGTTGAAAACAAGGGTGTACTTGTTCTTGCTTTTCAAATGGAAACTGTAGGATGTGAGAGGGAAGGGCTTGAATGAAAACGAAAGTGTTGAAAGAAAGAAAGAAAGAAAGAAAGAAAGAAAGAAAGAAAGAAAGAAAGAAAGAAAGAAAGAAAGAAAGAAAATGGTTTTGAAAACTCTGAGTCTATCTTCCTGGGAAAAATAATGCTAAAATTGAAGAGTCACTGCCAGGACCATGTACATCTTGGGAAGATCCCAAGGTGTAAATCACACAGAAGTTTCTTAGAAGAGATCAAGGATACAACTTACTTATCCTCAATTACACTAGAGAGGTTATTCTCTTATCCATTTCAACAAAAGCCAAAGCCAGAGAAGTAAACATCTAGGCAAGGGCTGTGGATGAACCTCTTCGCATGACATTTATAAGAGACCTATAGGGTCCTTGAGAAGGTTAGGCTGACAGAAACACTGTTAACTTGAATTGGAGAGTTAGCACACAAAAAGAAAACAGATGCTCAAAATTCCAGCTGTTTCAATACTCAGCTGAAAACACATCCTCTAGCAAAATGAAGGAGAGCTTGGAGGGCAGAATCGAAAGCTGAGAGGACACAGTCATGAGTCACAGAGGGCTAGTCCCAGGTCTTGAAATGTGCAGGGGTAAATTACCTGAGATGAATGGTACTGTTTTCCTTATGGCTTCCTCCCTTTGTGAGCTAGAATATCTAGAAGTGCTATCCCTCATCTGTTCCACCACTCCATTTTGAGAGCAGATAGTCTATTTGCATAGATCCACAGAACCATGCATGGAGAGCATCTTGCGCCAGGTCAGATCATTCTTGGTGCTCCGCTTGGACCTGAGATCTGAGACTTCTGGCCTGGTGACATTTACATGAGATGCTGTCATGAACTGAGACTCTGGAGGCCCTTGGGATGAGGAGAATGCATTTGACATGGGCAACAGATGTGAAGTTGCGACAGGCAGAGGCTGGACTGACTGACCCATGAAAGATTAAGATGACAATTTCAAGCTGAAGCTGCTAATTTACATGCTAAGATACTTTCATTTAAAAAAAATATTAATTTGAAAGGCAGAGTTACCAGAGAGAGAAGGAGAATGGGAAAGAGGGAGGGAGCTCTCCTCTGCACTGATTCAGGAGGCTGGAACTTCATACTGGCCTCCAGTGTGGGTGGCAGGCAGCCAAGCACTCAGCCATCTGCTGCTGCGTTCCTAGGTGCATTAGCAGGGAGCAGGATCAGAAGCAGAGCAGCCAGGACCCAAACTAGTGCTCTTGTGGAATGCCAGCATCACAGGAGGCAGTTTAACCAACTGTGCCACACACTGACCCCAGGCAGACACTTAGTACTGTAAATCAAATGAAAAGAAACATTTTGAACCTCAAGATAAAGAAACAGCAACCTAAATGAACAAGCAAATAAACAAATGGGAAAAGGTTTGGCTTTATCTGATTCTGGCCCCCAGAACAAATCCTCTCTGGAGCCTTTCTTGAAATGTACAGGTTTCCTGACCAAGCAGCTTTTGTATGCCTTAAGTGAAGACAAATGATAGTATCTGCACCTGTGGTCATCAGGGCAGAAAACTGCTGTTCTTCCACCAGGAATGGTCTAACTGCCCAGTAGGTGACTTGGGTAATCTGGTACTTTCTCTTTTAAATTCCAGCTGTATTTTTTCACTTAGCAAGCCAATCCTTCTAGAGCATGGGCTTCTTTGCATAATCCCTTTAAAAGATAAACAATTTTTTTATTCTCAAAATACTTTTGATTCCGAGTCTTCCTTTCACACCATCTATGTTATTTAGGCAAACTTACTTCACCTCCGTGGGTTCAGTTTTTCTCCTACTGTACAATGAAGGTAACAAAGTCTACCTTACATGTGGCATTATTGTAGGAAATGGATGGTTTGTGGCACACAGTAGGGCATCATTGTAGGAAAGCCACTATTGCAAGAACCCAGGCTCCCGGAGGAGCAGAAATGACAGCAACAGTGGGGTACACTTTAAGCCGAGAGATTCTGATCAAAAGCCTCTGAAGTTCCCCCTAAACTGGGGCCAAGCATGGTGCCTCAACAGGCTGAGCTACTGCTGGAATGTAGGTATCCCATATCAGAGCACTGACTTGAGTCCCAGCTATTTCATTTCCAATCCAGGTTCATGCCAACGTGTTTTGAAAGGAGCAGAGAATGGTCCAATTACTTGGGTCCCCTCCTCCTCCATCATGTAGAACCTGGCTCCTGGCTTCTGCCTGGGTATTGCAGGCATGTGGGGAATAAGTCGGCAAATGAAAGATTCTCTCAGATTCTGTCTCTCTCTCTCCCGCTCCCATTCCCTATCCTGTTCTCTCACCTCTTTGCAGTGTCTCCCTCTTTCTGTGTCACTCTGGCTGCCAAATAGATAAGTAAATAAAGTTTTTTAAGGTTTCATTACTAGAAAGAGAGCAGATTTCATGTATTTCAGTGTTTACAATTCCAAGATAACTATACATCTCTCCTTTCCTCAATCCTTCCCTCAATCCCTCTCCTTCTTTTACTTCCATTTTTTTTATTTTTTCCAGAAATACAATTTCAATTCATTCAGACTTAGTACACCATGAAGCATAATATACAACAAATAACAAGTAGAAAAATCACGGTTCCATAGGAATATAAACAAAGGCTAAAAACAAGGGTCAAATTACAAGATGTCAAGGCCAATGCAGTGGCAAAGCAGGCTAATCCTCTCTGGCATCTCATCTAGGGAGTCCCGGCTGCTCCACTTCCAATCCAGCTCCCTGCTAGCATCTTAGAAGAGCTGCAAAAGATGGTCCAAGTCCTTGGGCTCTTGAACCCACATGGAAAATCCAGAGGAAGCGCCTGTCTTCTTGCTTTTTTGGGTCAGCCCAGCTCTAGAAATTGTGACCATTTGGGGAGTGTGCCAGTGGATGGAACTGCCCCTGTAACTCTGACTTTCAAATAGAATAAATAGATCTTTTTTAAAAAATCACAAGATATGACCTTCATTCCAAAACCACTTTTTATTCTATATTAACTATCATATATCAGAGAAAACAAATTATACTTGTCTTTTTGGAACTGGCTTATTTCACTAAGGATAACAGTTTCTAGTTGCATCTATTTTGCTGCAAAAATATTATTTCATTCTTCTTTATGGCTGAGTAGTATTCCATACTATGTATGTGTATGTATGTATGTACGTGTATATACACACATATGTCATATACACACACATATCACATTTTCTTTCTCAAAAAATTATTTTTTATTTCTTTAAAAGGCGGAGTGACAGAGAGGGGAGGAGAGACACAGAGAGAGATCTTCTCTCCACTGGTTCACGCACTAGATGGCCACTATGGCCAGGGCTGGGCCAGGCCAAATCTAGGAGCCAGGAACTTCTTCTCAGTCCCCATGTGGGTACAGGGACCCAAGCTCTTGTACCATCCTCTGCTGCTTTCCAAGGTACATTAGCAGAGAGCTGGATGGAAAGTAGAGCAGCTGGTGCTCCCCAGATGAGATGCCAGGGAGGATTAGCCCATATGGGATGCTAGTGCCACAGGCAGAGACAACACTATCCCCCCACGACGTTTTCATTATCCAGTCATCAGCTGATGAACATGTGGCCTGATTCCATATTTTAGCTTTTGTGAACTGAGCTACAGTAAACATGCAGGTACAAATAACTCATTGCCTGATTGCATTTCATTTGGGTAAATTCCCAGGTATAGGGTGGTAAATTTCCAGGTCATACGGTGGATCTATTTTCAGATTTCTGAGGAATCTCCATACTGTCGTCCTTATGTTTTTAAAGGAATCCTTATATAACTTTTAGAGATGCATACAGAAGCATTTAGAGATGAATTATTATGATCATTGAGATTTACTTTAAAATAACCCAACAGAAGGGGAAAAGTTGGTTAGGGGGAAGAAGGAGCACAAGGAACACAAGATTGGCTGCTGCTGATTGTTGGAGCTAGGGATGAACATATCAGATTCAGCCATGTTTTGCTCTCTACATTTACAGAATCTAGAATAATATTGCAATTTTGGGTGTGGTATGGGAGGTCATAAAAAGGCAGTGTAGTCGGCAAGGCTGGGGAGGAATACAAGAAAGAGGAGGCAAGTCACCCTATACCCAGCTCTGCCCTTGTCAGGCTTGTCAACGGAAGACATTGGGCACAGGACATTGGGATTAGGTTGTCTGTACTTGGTAAGGTTGCAAGATTCATGCTATGAAATGTTTGAAATCTAATATTCCATTCCTGCAGCCCATATTTGGTAGAGTTCGTCTCTCTGAGCCTCCATTTTTACAACAGTAAAATGGGTCAGAGGACAAATATTCTATGTGAGGTGTTGGGCAGTGAATGGTCTCTAGCTTTTCAGAGCCTGTCTGTTGGTCAGAGGCTGTTCATGGCCCTAGCACCATAATGGAAAAGGTGGTCTCCTGGGCAATCATGCCATTGTTTCCTAGCCAATGATTTAGTGGGGAGGCTTTCAATCAGAAATTTCTTTAGCCATCAACCACATCTCCACAGCATTCATTCATTACCAATGCACTGCTAAACCCCAAGTTTTCTTCCTGGTCCAAACTCTCAGAATAAATTTTGACCTTCCTAAAGCTTCAAAGGTAGCAAATAAAAATTTCTTCTTCAACATGATGCTGTTGATTTTTAAAAACAGCATCATTGTGCATCTACCACTCCAGCTGCCATGCCAGACTCCTCCTTTTCTTGGTCCTGCACCTGACCACTCCATCACATCTGTCCATTCAACCTTCCAACTTTTGCCTTTTGATACTATCCTCAGCTATCAGGTAATATCCATTTACATATACCAGGTCAAGCCCTGGCCACTGCTCACAGAGACCTTTGCTTCACTCATTTACTACATTCTTTCAGAATTACTCATGTCTTTTTTCTAATTCAAATATATGATCACAATAGTTCCTGGATTGGAAAAATTAGAATTTCAATGACTTCTGAAATTTACAGGATAAAATTCTAATGTTTTGTCACAGAGAACCCCAACTAAATTGTCTGTCTCTACTTCAGTCACTCTTCTATGAAAATACTATTTCTAAGGAACCATGCTACTGACCATTGGTCAAACACAAGGAGCTATGTGAAAGAATTCAATAGCATTCTGGCCAGGTACCCTGAACAGTTTAACTCCTTTACCCCATACCCAAACATCTTCATCTTCCTCACTTCCTAAATATTGCATCTTCAACTTCTCAAAATCTGTTCTCAAATTCTTCATTCACACCAAGTCAAAATGAAAAGAATAATTAAAATGGGAATTAGAGAAACAGGTTTATGTAGTCCATCAGGAAAGTCATTATGAAATAAACTTGCTAAGTTATAAACAAAATTGGTTAACATCCTACAGGACAACAATCTATAATCTTTCAAGTTATCTTTTCTACTAGACAGAAATTATTTGCCCACATATCACTAAAGTCTACAAGCTAACACATAACATTAGAGCCTGAACCCTTAATTGTTTTTTTTTTCAAAAAAACAGATATTCTCCTGTATAACTAAATGTTGACTGAACCTGTTGAACACTCCTTCAGTACAAAAGTGAAAGGACATGCTGCCCATGTTTGTTGCCTTATTCTCAAGTTTTTAAGGTTTTTTTAAAAGATCTTACTCATTTTTATTGGAAAGTCAGATTTACAGAGAAAAGGAGAGACAGAGAGATCTTCCATTTACTTGTTTACTCCCAAGTGTCCACAATGGACACAGATGAGCTGATCCAAAGCCAGGAGCCAGGAGGTTCTTCTGAGTCTCCACATGGGTGGGCCCAAGGCTTTGAGTCATCCTCTACTGTTTCCCCAGGCCACAAGCAGAGAGATGGATGGGAAGTGGAACAGCCAGAACTTGATCTGGTGCCCATATGGGATACAGATGCATGCAAGGAAAGAATTTACTCACTAGGCCACCACACCATGCCTTTACAATGATTTTTTTTTTATTCATTAATTACATTGTATTACATGACACAATTTCATAGGTACTGGGATTCCCCCCCCTTCACCCCAAACCCTTCCCCCATGGTGAATTCCTTCACCATGATGCATAACCACAGCTCAGGTTCCGTTGGGATTCCCTAATTACAGGCTCACACCATACAGAGTCCAGCATCCCACTGTCCAGTCAAGTTCAACGGCCTCTTAGGGATACAATGATTTTTTTAAAGGCATACCCATGGAAGAGACCAAACTGAAAGAATTTCAGGCATCACTAACTCTCAGGCAGAGCCCCCATAACCAGTGAGGGGGTGAGGCAACAGTGTTCACCAGCAAGAACCACTGGAGAGAGTCTGGTCGAGCATGACTGTTTATTGTAATACAAACACAAACTTACATAGACTAAGGAAGGATGAAGGCAGAAAGGCATCTCCCAACAGTCCTTCCACCCAACAATAACACCGTAATTGGCTATAAGGCATGTCTATCTCTCTCTGGACCCTCCAATCATGTCACAGGTTATATTCAACATACACAGCTGGCAGGTATGCCTCAGATCACACTCACCACGTGTGGCTAACAGGTAGGCTGTGGGTTGCACTTGATTCTCAGAGTTTCTTATCAAGGAAGTCCCAGCACAGCTCATCCAAGGTCAGAGAAGAGAGACTGGGGTCGACCCATCATTCTTGCCTGTATGGCCAGTGGTCAGGCCAGGTCGATATCTCGGTTAGCCAAAACTATTGTCAGTGGTGCCCCCAGAGAACATCGTGTGCCATGTTCCTATGGCCTCCCACACAGGCCAAGCAAGCAGAGGTCCAAGGTTGATCTTCTACAACCAACAACAATGGGTAGCAGTCTCAAAAAATGATGAGCTAATCGTTCCCAAGTCAGTGCTTGTCTGTTTTTTTAAAAAGTATTTGACCACTTTGTATGGAAATAGTAGTAATTTCTAAAGTATGTACTGATAAAAGGAGAACTTCATAGTTAAGGTTTTATAAAGTTACATTAGCGTTTAAAAGATTTTTTTTAGATTGCCCTTCCTATTTGTGTGTGTGTGTGTGTATGTGTGTGAGATATACCGTGTTTCTTTTCTGTTATAAAATGGCAGTAATCAGAAATAGCAGTCAGCACTAATCCTCCACCCATAGCACCAGCATCCCAAACAGGTGCCAGTTTGAGTCCCACTGCTTTCACTTTTCATCCAACTCCCTGCTAAAGGACTGAGGAAGCAGCAGAGGATGACTCAAGTCCTTAGGCCCCTGCACATAGGAGACCCAGAGGAAACTCCTGGCTTTGTATCGGCTCATTGAGGCCATTTGAGAAATAAACCAGTAGGTAGAAGATCTCCCACTCTGTCTGCCCTTCTCTCTATAATTTTGCCTGTTTTAAAATACTAATAAATAAATTTTCTAAAATAGATTTACGTGACAAAATAAAAGTTAGTAACCCTACATCCATTGCTAAACAATTCTGATACTGTGGGAACCAATGTAAGAGAATATATAAACTGATTTTATGAACCCAAAATGTGTGGACAAAGTATTGCAGTGTCCCCAAGCGCCACTGTTTGTAGCATCCAGCTGACCCTGAAGTTGCCACAAAGCCCCACGCCTAAGCAAGACTTTCACTAGGAGCCTAGCAGGACTAGGCATCTCACAGAGCGCTCTCCAGGCTCAGCGCCAGCAGGTCAGCAGCTGACTCACATGCTGTCTTGACCCTGAGACAGGATTTTCACCCTATGAGACTTTGATGTCCAGTGGGGACTCTCTGTCCTCAGGGAGAATGTTGAGTGGGAGGAGTGCAGTTTGCTGCAGGAGGGGGTAAGGAGGAGAGAAGCAAGGAGTCCTCGGCGCTTTCAGAAACTATGGGGCTGGTGGGACCAGGCATGGCTGGGAAGGGCAGTCTTGAACCCACCCAGGACTTCTGTGGGGAGAAATCCAGATGGAACAAAGAGAGGGAGTGCTTCTAGCCTCTCAGCTGCACACATGTCTTAAATTCCCCATCTCATTTCACAACAGTAGTTCATGAAAAGAAATACAAATGAGCCAGAGATGAAAATTAAGCCCATCCATAGCTCCATTTAGATACAATCCCTGTTAACACTTTTGCAACAAACAACACCTCCAGGAGCTGGTGTTGTAGGATGCCAGTTAAGTCTCTTGGGATGATCACACCCCATATCAAGGAGCCTGAGGGCTCTCTGCTGTTTCCCATCCAGCGTCCTGGCACTATGTCCCTCGATGGCAGCAGTGAAGGTTCTAGCAACAGGTTTCCTGCTATCTTCTACCCATTCACTCAGTTCCCCAAATGCTCACAGCCACCAGGGCAACCCAGAAGCCAGGAATGAAATTCAGTCTCCTGTGTCTTTGCAAACACATCAGCAGGGAACTGGCTCCGAAGCAGAGGTCAGCCTGGTTCCCACTGGATGTGAGTATCCCAAGCTACGACTTCAAGGCTGACGAGCCACAAGGCTGCCTGTCCAAGGTGTCATTTTAATGGTTGTGCAATATTACTACTGTACTATTCTTCCAACTATTCTGCCTGCTCAACAATTTATGCAAAATAAAATTTCAGCAACTTAAAAAAAATGTTCTATTTGAAAGGCAGAATTACAGAAACAGGCAGAGACAGAGGCAGGAGTCCAAGTGCTGGCTCACTCTCCCAATGACCATAACTGCTAAAGCCAGGGGCCTTGGGGCTGCACCCTGGTTCCCAAGAGGGTGCAGGGGCCCAACCCCTTAGGCCATCCTCTGCTTCTTTCCCAGGTGCATTAACAGTGAGCTGAATCAGAAGCAGAGCAGCCAGGACTCCAACAGTGTATCCCATAGCAGTGAGTTAACCCGCTGCAACAGCCAAGGTGACTTTTGAAAACACCCTCGCGATGATCCCTAAATGCCCTTCTTAGATGAGTTCCTGAAAGCACCATGGGGCCAGAGTTCTGAGATGTGGGGGCTGCAGGTCAGTGACTCCTCACAGGCCAGCACAGCCTCTGTACTGCACCTACCTGAGCTGCGGACCCCGGGCTTACCCGGTGATGGGAGAAGCCTCCGCAGCGGCAGCGGCGGCGGGGAGAGCCCCTGGGCGAGCTTTCGCACGGCCTCCCTGAAAAGAGGCAGGGAACGTCAGGCCGCCAGGCGCGCAGCATCAAAGCTGCAGGCGCGCCGAGAAGAAAAGGGCCCCTGTGCGTCCGCGAGGCGGCCAAGGCCCTCTCGGAGCACAGCGACTCCCGGGGGAGGGCCGAGGGCGCTGGCACTGCTTTGGAACAGTGCGGGCAGTCAGGCCGTGGGTGCCCCGCTGGGACAAAAGGACCTCAGTGCTGGTGAGAAGGCAGCCCGGGGGCCTGGGGCGAGCATAAAGGGGAGCTGTGTCTTGGCGGCACTCAAGTTCACCTTTGTCTGCAGCGTCTAAGTCAAAGGAAGGTTACAGAGGGAGCCTGCAGGCGCCCCGCCCTTCTGCAGGATGGGGGTGGATTCTGGTTGATGGGAAGGGCCAAAGGCTTTCTCCAAGATGCTGGGAACTCAGATGAAAATAGAAATGCGCTCGCCTGCTCACTGGGACGGCAGTCAGTGTTTATGTCAATGGAGGGGAAGCCAGGACAAATGACTGGAAGCAGGGGTCGCCCAGGGCCGCCAAGCTGCACATGCTGGGAGCGGGTATGGGAGGTGGGTGCATTGTTCCTCTCCCCTTTCCCTCACCCCCGTCACCACCCAACAGACCCAAGTTAACCAGCTCTCAGCTGTCCAAAAGTGCTGTTGCGGCCTCTTCCCCAGTGAGACGTCAGGCAGAATCCTGGCCCCATAGCTGCAGCCTGTTGTCCATAGTGGAGAACTAGTGAGCGCTGCCATCCTCACCCTTGGCCAACTCCAGATTGGCTGTCTTGGGCCAGACCTCTCTTAGCAGTTGGTGGAATTATCTAAATAATTAGACCGGCTCATAGCAGGGTGAGGGGTGACTTGTGAAATAGAATAGTTCACAAGCCTTGCCCCGTGTCTGTCTGTCTGTCTGTCTCTCTCTCTCTCTGTCGCAGTTTTGTTTTACCAAAAATATAGTTTTTAAAAGGGGACAACAAGAAGAAGCAGGGTTTCCCACACGGGTTTGAGGTCTAGCTCCTGCTCTCCTTACTACCTCCTGCTGACACAGAGCCTGGGAGGCAGCAGGTGATGGGTCAGCTGAGGTGGATGGTTCCCATCCACCAGTGCAGGGCACCCAGACTGGGTTCTAGCTCCCAACTGGCATCACTGGTTGTGCATTTGGGAAATCATTTGGAGGATTAAAGCTCTCTCCCTCTTTCGCTCTCTCTCTAGTAAATAAAGGAACGTTAACTTTTTAAAATGAACTAACACAAAAAATAAATGTCAAATCTGAGCTCATTCTACCTTTGCCATTATATTGTTTGTACATTTAAGCAATAACCATATTCAACTGCCTTATCTGTAGAACGACTGTATAATAACTGATTGCAATACTGTTGTGAGAATTAAAAGAGGAAACAAATATAACTGTTCCTAACACAATAGTAATGTTCAGTTACTTACAAGACCATCTCTAATATTGTTCCAAGTGAATTTGAGGCTACTCACACAACATCAAGAATGCTACCGTATGAATAGTAAATGAACACTTTCAAGTTTTGCTCTGTTCTCTTCACCTATTATATCTATCAATCTTTTTCATCTGTTAACCCATTAGCTTGTGAAATAAATTAATTTAAAAACAAAATGAAGGGGAAATAAGCACACAATTAAAATTAAGGTGATAGTGTTCAAGGTCTTTGACAAAAAGTCAAGTAAACTTGCTAGAAGTAGGTTGTCCCTTTAATTCTGAGCTCCCAAAGGGCCACTACAAAGAGGAAAACAGGATTACTTTCATAATTCATGACATTCACTAATGACTCAAGACCACAAGTTATTCCTTTCTTTTGAATGTTGTTGTGAAACGAACCCTGTGCTCCGGTGAACACAGGCAGAGTTTCACGGGGCTGCTTCTCCTAAGAGTCCTTACTGATATCCTCAAGTCAGCCCAGTGATAAAGCTCCACTCAGCCTCTCACTGAAGCAGCACTTTTGCCCCCAACAGCAACTTCAGTAGCAACGCTCCTGTCCTTCACTCTTCCAGTTGTCATGTCCTTCTCACATACACTACTTCATTCCTCTCTAACCAACCAGATTTTCCTACACCTGCATGCTTGACTCCACCAACTCTGAATAAGTTATGAGCAAGTACAGGGAAGTACAGAGACCATAAAGTGACTAACAGTCTTGCAATGATCCCATTGAATGGACCAGAGAAGAGCTGATAAGAAGTTATATGACTCAAAGCAGCGACGCTGGCTATAGGTGAAGGCTTGAAGCTGGGAAGGTGGGCAAGAGGAGGCAAGAGGGCTTACTATGGAAAGCAGAAAATGGCTGGGGTAAATCACCTAGGCTTGAGGCCTTAGGGTGAAGATAGAGGATGGAAGTCAGGACATATAAGATATATTACATTGTCATAAAAATGTGACATAGCAGGTAGTTTTAACAATGTTAAGTTGGTTATCTCCTTGTTCTAGAAGGTGAAGATCTGGGATAAAGGCGATGGCCAATTCAGTGTGTGGTAAGAGCTCTCATCTTGCCTTGCCAAGTGTCTGCCAACTTCCTGCTGTGCCATCACTTGGCCTTTCTTGAAGAGAGAGATTGGGTGTTTTCCTTGCTTTTTTTGAAAGACACAAGTCATACTGGAATAATGATCTCATTGAACACTACCTTTCCAAAGGCCCTAATGCCAAATATGTCACATTGGCTATCAGGGCTTCAACATATGGATGGGCCGTATACAATTTAGTTCATAACAGGAAATGGGGTGGGAGGAGTTACTGTCCTTAGAAAACAGGGAAGGAGCAAAGTCCAACCTGGCCAATAGGTACCTGATTTTCCCAGGACTATTGAACTGGGAGGGCGCAGCTTAGCTCTACCTGGCAAGGAACATAGTCACAGGGGTGGTATTTGGCAGAGTGGTAGACACCACTTGGGCTACCCACAGCCCATGCTGGGTGAGTCCTGACTGAATATCCCAACCACCTTCCTGCTCACAAACGCCCTGGGAAGCAGCCAGTGATGACTCCAGTACCTGAGTTCCCATCACCCACAGAGGAGAAGTGAACTGAACCCCCAGCTCCTGGCTTCAGCTAGGCCCGGACCTGTCCTTTTGGGGTAGTTGGGCTGTGATCCTGAGGATGCAAGATCTCTGTGTGTCTGCCTGGTTTTCTGTCTCTCTACTTTTAAATTACAAAATGGAAACAAATCATTTTAAAGAAGCACCGAGAGGTTCTTCAGTGCAGGGTAAAATCTGGGCCAGGCCTGACATGGGGATCCACATGCAGCATCACAGCACATTAGTGCAAGAATCCTATCCTAGGGTACAGTGGAGCAAGCCACCACCTACAGTGCTAGAATTCCATATGGGTGACAACTTCAGTCCTGGCTGCTCCAATTCTGATCCAGCTCCTTGCTAATGTGCTCAAGAAGTCAGCAGCGCATGGCCCAGGTGCTAAAGTTCTACCACCTATGTAAAAGGCCTAGAGGAAGCTCCTGGCTCCTAGATCTGGACTGACCAAGCTCTGGCCATTGCAGCGATTTGGGGAGTGAACCAGCAGAAGCAGCAAAAGGAAGAATGACATATCTCTCTCTCTGTATCTCTCTCTCTCTCTCTCTCCCTCCTTCTTCCAGACCCTCTTCCCTCTCTGTAGCTCTACTTTTCAAATATATAAATCTTTTAAAAAATTTTTCTACATGGGCCCGGCGGTGTGGCCTAGCGGCTAAAGTCCTCGCCTTGAAAGCCCTGGGATCCCATATGGACGCCGGTTCTAATCCCGGCAGCTCCACTTCCCATCCAGCTCCCTGCTTGTGGCCTGGGAAAGCAGTCGAGGACGGCCCAAAGCTTGGGACCCTGCACCCGTGTGGGAGACCTGGAAGAGGTTCCTGGTTCCCGGCTTTGGATCGGCGCACACTAGCCGTTGCGGCTCACTTGGGGAGTGAATCATCGGATGGAGGATCTTCCTCTCCCTCTCTCCTCTCTGTATATCTGACTTTGTAATAAACTGAATAAATCTTTAAAAAAATTTTTTTTTTCTACCAAACATGCGTCTAACTTGGTGGCACATGAGCTCTGTGACCTTGGCCAAGTCCTTGAAAAACTACCAACCTGTCTCCTCATTGGTAAAATGGAGCTAATTACATTTCATACATAGTACACCTCAGAAAAAGGAAAACTGTGTATATGAGGTATATGGCAGTAGTGGTGAGCAGTTCCTGACTGCCCACCTACACATCTCAGCATTGTTCTCTATCACAGTAAATCAAATGAAACAGCAGAGGGAAAGTGCTGGTGAATGAGACAGGGTCATGTAAATTCAATGTCAATGACAACTATGAGAATGATGATGGCAGCAGGAGAAACCACACTCTTTGGCATTGTGTCACTTCAGCATCTTTTTTAGCCAATGAGGAATGACAGGTTCAGGTCATGGCCAGCCAGTGCTCCTCACGGTCACAGCAATGGGAGAGCCCAAAAGAGGCCCACCCTGCCATCTTTGGCCTGAATAAGAACTTCCTTCTTCCAATCAACAACATACCCAGTTCCTTCCTCCTCTGCTCCTACTGTCTATTTTGTCTCTATTTCTGACTACCTCTATGTGTGTGTGTGTGTGTGTGTGTGTGTATGTACCTCTCAAATTTTTAAAAAAAAAAAAAAAGCTCTGTATGGGTGTTGGGTGCAGTGGCTAACACAGCCCCTTGAATGCTAGCATCTCATATTGAATGCTAGCATCTCATATTGAATGCTGAGATTGGAGTCCTGGCTCCAACTTACTACTGATGCACACACTGGAGGCAGCAGGTGATGGCTCAAGTGCCTAGGTTGCTACCAACTGCAGGTGATTCACTCCCCAGATTCCTGCAGCAGGTGGGACTAGGCTAAGCCAAAACCAGGAGTCAAGAACTCCCCATCTGAGTCTCCCATGCAGGTGGTAGATACGTGGGCCATCACCTGCTGCCTGCCAGGTGCATTAGCAGGAAGCCAAATAAAAAGCAGAGTTGGTCTCAATCTCAGGTACTCCATCAAGGGACACAAGCATTTTAAATGACAGTTTAATCTACTGTACCACAATACCTGCTTGCCATGTGAATTTCAAATCATGATAAGAGAGTGCTGATTTAAAAATGACAAAAAAAATTAAATATCTGGTAGAAAAGATATCAAATCCAGTTTTAATCTCATATCTACCAAAAAAATTTTAAGATTTTTTTTAAAAATGTATTTGAGACCTTTTCACACTTCACAGTGGCACCTGGACACTGGACTTACAGGGGGTTTGGAGGATGGTGCCAATGGGGGCCTACGGGGATCTAGGGACTCACATCCAGGCAGAGAGAGTGAGTCTGGGGATTTCCCCACATGCTTGGTCCCAGATAGGGTCGGGGGACAGGAGAGGATAGCCCTAGGTTAGCATGCTGGGCTGGTGTGCTGGTGACCGGCTTGGGGAACTTTGAATGGGCCTGGATCTGGGGTGTGTGGAAAGGGTAAGGTCCCTAGTCAGCATATGTGCTAGGAGCTTGGGATTCTAGTGGGCAGGCAGAACTCCAGGTGAGCACACCACCTCACTAGAAGACTGGACTTCAGAAGGCTTGGCTGGGAAACCCATGTACTCCTGAGCGCAGGGACTATGGATTAATCAGTGAAGGCGATGAGAAGATGGGTAGGAGAGAGAACCACTGAAGGAGTGTGTTGAGGTGAGGAATGACTTCTGAGACTTCTATTGACAAGGCCACTGTACTTGCAGGTAAGAGAGGGGGCTCAGACTGAGCAGTCTGGAGGGGGAAAGTTGAAGGAATTTTATGGGTCAGACCAATGCACTAGTCCGTGTGGGAGACCTGAGCTGGGCTGGTTAGCATGGACCACTGCCAATCACCATTCACAGGAATACACTAAAGCTATGACTGGGGGCCTACCTGGAATGGCTAGATCACAGTACCCACCATGAAAGTCAGAACAGAAGACAGGTAATGTTAGGCTGGTCCATGTCACCAGCATGCAAGAGAACCAGGTCTGGGGGCAAATACTGTGGGGAATATGTGGACTCATCCCTGTGGAACGGCAATTTAGGCTGGTTTGCTTAAGTGCTGAGGGTAGTGATGGGTTGATCTAGGCATGACCATGGAACCCTCTGACACTCACGGGTACTAGAACAGGCCTGGCTGTTCCAGGCTACAGTACCTATAGGCACACCCAAGAATAGGGTATGGGGTGGGCTGGGCCACAACATTACTAGTTCATACAAAGGGCAGGTCAGAGGTGGCAGACTATGCCAGATAAGGGCCTATTACCCACTGGCACATGTGAGATATGAGTCTGGGAATGGGCCTGGTGGTGAAACTTGGACAACTCCATTTGTAGGTCACAGCTCACACTGGTGAGCATGTGATTCAGGCCTAGGTGTTGGTCAGGCCAGGTATGCTGGTCCTCTTGTTAGCAAGTGTATGGGCTGGTTGGGGCGGGGGGAGCACCAGGAAGGGCAAGACAAAACCTTAGCCCACTAGCACGTCTGGGAGCCAGACTGGAGTGTAGATCATGCTGAGCTAGGCTCTCATACCTACCAGTTTGCATGGCGAGAGTGGGGGCAGACTGGGCAGGGCTAGGCTGCAGCACTGGCCAGTGAGAGTGAATAAGGGGGCTGGGACAGGCCAGACTGCAGCGTCTGATGGCAAAGGCCAAGACGGGGAATGGGCTGAGCTGGGTCAGAGCAATCACTGGCACACATAAGATCTGTGGTTGAGGAGCTAAGAGGACATCCTAACTAGGTTCTGGTTCCTGCTGGTGAGTGCAAGAGCCATAATGGGGGCAGCGAACTGGGCTGGACATGGTTGCAGTATGTGTGGGGTGTGCCAGACTAGGCTAGGTTCCAAAACCCACTGGTGCTCATGGGAACCAGGGTGGGTGTAGGATGGGCTAGGTTAGGTCACCCTAACTGAACCATGTGAGAGCTGTGTCTGGGCATGGACCAGGTGTGGCTACCAACAGTGTAGTACCCAACAGTAAGAATCAGAATTAGTGTGGGCCAATTGGGCAAGACCACTGTTCCTGCCAGGAGAAGAAATGAACTAAGTCTGGATCAAGGACCCACCTGTGTGTGCGAGATCTGTGACTGGGAGGAGACCTGATAGAGGAGCTTAGGGAACTCCTCTGTCAGGACACAGTCACTGCAGGTGAACACAACACCCAAGGCTGGGAGCAGCCTGGTAAGTTATGGTACCTGCTGGCATATGTGTGAGTCAGGTCTAGGGGCAGGCAAGCCTGGGCAAGTTCATAACACCCACTAGCAGATGTGAGAGCCAGGATGGGGTGTGGGACAGGCCAGATTGGGCTGCAACACCAGCCAGGTCACATTAGGGCTGGGACCTGGTGCTAGCTAGACCGGGCTAGGCTGCAGCACCCACCAGCATGAATTGGAACTGGGGGCAAACCAGGCTGAGCTAGGCTACAGTACCCTCCATCAAATCCTGAGGTGAGGCAGGCCATGCCAGACTGGGCTGCAGCACACAACAGCTCACGTGAGTCCTGTAAGGACAGTGTGAGTCCAGCAGGGAAGCTGCAGGTGGCTCCCTTGCTGGGCCACTACTCCCATTGTTGAGTGAGAGCTGGAACTGTGGGCAGATGAAGTTGGACAGGGCCACAACAGCTGTTAGCCAGCATATGAACTGTGTTGGAGGAGACCAGGCTGGGCTAATCGATTATATTCACTGGTGCATGCATGAGCCAGAGTAAATGCAGGCTGGTTGGGCTTTGCCACAGCATCAGATGGCAAGTTGTGGGACTGGGGGCAAACCCTGTCAAGCTAGACTACAGAACCATCTGGAAAGTGCAAGATCTGGGACTGGGTATGGGCCTAGTAGGAAAACTGTGGGCACATTTCTGATGGGCTGTAGCTCCCATGAGTGAGCATGAGAACCAGGGCTGGAGTTGGCATGGCTAGACAGGTGATGGCATCTGCCAGCATGAGTATGGGCTGAATAATGTGATTGGCTGGGTTGGGCTAGGCTTCAATGCCCATTGATGTGTCTGAGAGCTGAGTAGGATATAGGACAGATCGGACCAGTCTGCTGCAAATATTGGCAAGCGGGAACCGGGGCTGGGGATGGGGCTAGTGGAGCTTATTGGGGGTCACTCCGACTAGGCTGCAGCTCCCTTTAGTGTAGGTGAGGGCCGAGTGTGTGGTGGGTAGGGTTGGCCTGAGACACACCACCCATTGGTTTAGATAAGAGACAGGGCTTGTGATGAAACTGACCCAGCAATAGCAGCTAACAGTGTATGTGTAGGCTGATGCAGGTGACAGACTGAGCCAGACCTTCTATTGGCAAGTACACATGAGTCAGGTCTGGGATCACCTCAGATGAGGTTTCTTTGGGGATTCCCCAACTGAACTACTGGACTCAGAGCTCCAACCATGGGAAGAATATTAGGACTGTGGTCTGACTGTGGAGTGCATGTGTCAGAACTGGGACTCTTCAGTGGGTAAGATAGAGCAGTGGACAGCATGCCCAGATGCACATGAAGGATATGACAGTCCATTGGAGCCTACAGAGGACATCTGGGACCATAGCAGAGGATGAAGGGCAGAACAAATTGGTTAGCTACCCCAGCCAAGCATTGACAACAAATATCTGGATAAACAGAGACTCCAGGGTGGACTATGTCAGCCAATGAACCTTGGAAGGATTTCCTCATCCTTGCAGCAATGAAATCAACAGCATTTCAGAACTATTGAAACCACTTGAGCAGAACTCTCAGAGAATGCTCCACACTGGGGATCCTGGGATGACACTGGTCATCCCAGCGGGTTCCCCACCCTTGGGTACTGAGGCAGTTGAGAGGCTGGGTGTGGCTTCTCCCCTTGTCGCCACCCCCCTTCCCCCAGATAAAGGAGGAAGAAAAAGAAATTTGGAAACAATGGTCTCACCCTCTTTTCCCTAATCCTCAATCCTTCCCACCCTAAAAGACTGAGTACACATCATCAAAAATAATTTTATAAAATGCATTTGAAAGATAAGGAGAAAGAGAGAGAGGAAGAGAAACAGAGAACGTTTCCATCTGCTATTCACTCCTCAATCGCTCACAACAACTACAGTTGGGTCAGGCCAAAACCAAGAATTCTCTCTAAGTCTTCCACATGGGTGGGAAGGTTACATGTGCTTGAGCCATTGCATGCTGCCTCACAAGGCATGTATGTGAGGAATCTGTGAGGAAGCAGGGTAGTTACAAACAGACCACCCAGCTCAATATGGGGTGTGGATGTCCCAAGTGGTAGACAAACTTACTGCATTACAATCCCGCCTCCCCCAGGAAAAATGTGAATAGTCAAATTTGTCATTAGTTCCTCATCCATATTGTCCTACTCCCTTCCCACAGTCAGTAAGATCACCTCTGCAATTGTTTTGCAAGGTGCCAAAAACACTGTACATGGGATACATCACTACATCATAATTTATTCAGTAGGATCAACTCTTTTTTTGGCTTTTAGTATCTTTATTTTTAATCTATTATTATTATCATCATCATTATTTTTATGATACAGTTCCATAGCCCCCTGGGATTTCCCATATCCCCTCCCCAAGTCCCCCCACCACCGAGTTCCCCTATATCAATACGAAAGTATAGTTCTTCATACATAGTCATATGTCCATTATTGTGGGCATGGACAATGGCAGAGAGTCCAGCATCTTACTATCATATAGTAAACAGTTTCATTGGGAGTCCATCTTTAGTCTGGAAGTAGAGATGCATACTGCATTATATCCTCACATCTGGATATGATAGTCTCCATTTCACAGTTACTGTGTATTCCCTTAAAAGCCACAATACAAAATCAATAATAGGGAAAAATATAGAAATTTACAATACTATGAAGTTAAATGACATGTTACTAGATATGACAGTCTCCATTACACAGCTACTATACATCCCCTTAAATGAAAAGCCACAATACAAAATCAACAACAGGAAGGAAAAAAGAAATTAACAACACCATGAAGTTAAATAACATGCTACTGAATGACTAATGTGTAGCTGAAGAGATGAAAAAGAAAATCAAGAACCTTCTTGAAGAAAATGATGCTATTGTATGATCTATGAGTCACTGAATTTAATCAGAAGAAAGAATTTTGAAGAGATGAAACTAACAACAACAACAAAAAAATAAAAATCCAGGAGATATAATTTTTGCTGATATTTTTGTGAAACATGTCTCCTGTAGGCAACAGATGGTTTTTTTTTTAATCCAGTCTACCAATCTATGACGTTTGATTGAGCTTAAGCCATTTACATTCAGAGTTAATACAAATAGATGGTAATTTGGTCCTGTCATTTTAGGAATGTGTTGTTCATTGATTTGGTCTTCTGTTGTCATTTTACTGGGATGTTCTTCCCATTTGCCTTTGGTTTTGGTGAGTGCTATTCCTCTTCTCAGTCAAGAGAACATCTTGAAGTCTCATTTGTAGAGCAGGTTTGGAAGAGACAAACTCT